>NC_089238.1:21681814-22356850 GCF_963924675.1 Phocoena phocoena | reverse complement strand
TGATTTGAGTCTTCTCCCTTTCTTTCTTGATGAGTCTGGCTAATGGTTTATCAATTTTGTTTATCTTCTCAAAGAACCAGCTTTTAGTTTTGTTGATCTTTGCTATCGTTTCCTTCATTTCTTTTTCTTTTATTTCTGATCTGATCTTTATGATTTCTTTCCTTCTGCTAGCTTTGGGGTTTTTTTTGTTCTTCTTTCTCTAATTGCTTTAGGTGCAAGGTTAGGTTGTTTATTCGAGATGTTTCCTGTTTCTTAAGGTAGGATTGTATTGCTATAAACTTCCCTCTTAGAACTGCTTTTGCTGCATGCTATGGGTTTTGTGCCGTCATGTATCCATTGTCATTTATTTCTAGGCATTTTTTGATTTCCTCTTTGATTTCATCAGTGATCACTTCGTTATTAAGTAGTGTATTGTTTAGCCTGCATGTGTTTGATTTTTTACATACCTTTTCCTGTAATTGATATCTAGTCGCATAACATTGTGGTTGGAAAAGATACTTGATACAATTTCAATTTTCTTAAATTTACCAAGGCTTGATTTGTGACTCAGGATATGATCTATCCTGGAGAATGTTCCATGAGCACTTGAGAAAAATGTATATTCTGTTGTTTTTGGGTGGAATGTTCTATAATATCTATTAAGTCCATCTTGTTTAATGTATCATTTAAAGCTTGTGTTTCCTTATTTATTTTCATTTTGGAAGATCTGTCCTTTGGTGAAAGTGGGGTGTTAAAGTCCCCTACTATCAATTTGTTACTGTTGATTTCTCCTTTTATGGCTGTTAGTATTTGCCTTACGTATTGAGGTGCTCCTATGTTGGGTGCATAAATATTTACAGTTGTTATGTCTTCTTCTTGGATCAATCCCTTGATCATTATGTAGTGTCCTTCTTTGTCTCTTCTAATAGTCTTTGTTTTGAAGTCTGTTTTGTCTGATATGAGAGTTGCTACACCAGCTTTCTTTTGGTTTCCATTTGCATGGAATATCTTTTTCCATCCCCTTACTTTCAGTCTGTATGTGTCTCTAGTTCTGAAGTGGGTCTCTTGTAGACAGCAAATATATGGGTCTTGTTTTTGTATCCATTCAGCCAATCTGAATCTTTTGGTGGGAGCATTGAATCCATTTACATTTAAGGTAATTATTGATATGTATGTTCCTATTCCCATTTTCTTAATTGTTTTGGGTTTGTTAAGGTAGGTCTTTTCCTTCTCTTGTGTTTCTTGCCTAGAGAAGTTCCTTTAGCCTTTGTTGTAAAGCTGGTTTGGTGGTGCTGAACGGTCTCAGCTTTTGCTTGTCTGTAAAGGTTTTTTTTTTTTTTTTTTTTTTTTAAACATCTTTATTGGGGTATAATTGCTTTACAATGGTGTGTTAGTTTCTGCTTTATAACAAAGTGAATCAGCTATACATATACATATGTTCCCATATGTCTTCCCTCTTGCGTCTCCCTCCCTCCCGCTCTCCCCATCCCACCCTTCCAGGCTGTCACAAAGCACCGAGCTAATATCCCTGTGCCTTGCGGCTGCTTCCCCCCAGCTATCTACCTTACTACGTTTGTTAGTGTGTATATGTCCATGACTCTCTCTCGCCCTGTCAAAACTCACCCCACCCCCTCCCCATACCCTCAAGTCCGTTCTCCAGTAGGTCTGCGTCTTTATTCCTATCTTACCCGTAGGTTCTTCATGACATTTTTTTCCCTTAAATTCCATATATATGTGTTAGCATACGGTATTTGTCTTTTTCTTTCTGACTTACTTCACTCTGTATGACAGACTCTAGGTCTATCCATCTCATTACAAATAGCTCAATTTCATTTCTTTTTAAGGCTGAGTAATATTCCATTGTGTATATGTGCCACATCTTCTTTATCCATTCATCCGATGATGGGCGCTTAGGTTGTTTCCATGTCCTGGCTATTGTAAATAGAGCTGCAATGAACATTTTGGTACATGACTCTTTTTGAATTTTGGTTTTCTCAGGGTATATGCCAAGTAGTGGGATTGCTGGGTCATATGGTAATTCTATTTGTAGTTTTTTAAGGAACCTCCATACTGTTCTCCACAGTGGCTGAACCAATTCACATTCCCACCAGCAGTGCAAGAGTGTCCCCTTTTCTCCACACCCTCTCGAGCATTTATTGTTTCTAGATTTTTTGATGATGGCCATTCTGACTGGTGTGAGATGATCTCTCATTGTAGTTTTGATTTGCATTTCTCTAATGATTAATGATGTTGAGCATTCTTTCATGTGTTTGTTGGCATTCTGTATATCTTCTTTGGAGAAATGTCTATTTAGGTCTTCTGCCCATTTTTGGATGGGGTTGTTTGTTTTTTTGTTATTGAGCTGCATGAGCTGCTCGTAAATTTTGGAGATTAATCCTTTGTCAGTTGCTTCATTTGCAAATGTTTTCTCCCATTCTGAGGGTTGTCTTTTGGTCTTGGTTATGGTTTCCTTTGCTGTGCAAAAGCTTTGAAGTTTCATTAGGTCCCATTTGTTTATTTTTGTTTTTATTTCCATTACTCTAGGAGGTGGGTCAGAAAGGATCTTGCTGTGATTTATGTCATTGAGTGTTCTTCCTATGTTTTCTTCTAAGAGTTTGATAGTTTCTGGCCTTACATTTAGGTCTTTAATCCATTTTGAGCTTATTTTTGTGTATGGTGTTAGGGAGTGATCTAATCTCATACTTTTACATGTACCTGTCCAGTTTTCCCAGCACCATTTATTGAAGAGGCTGTCCTTGTAAAGGTTTTAATTTCTCCATCAAATCTGAATGAGATCCTTGCTGGGTAGAGTAATCTTGGCTGTAGATTTTTCTCCTTCATCACTTTAAATATGTCCTGTCAGTCCATACTGGCTTGCAGAGTTTCTGATGAAAGATCAGCTGTTAACCTTATGCGGATTCCCTTGTGTGTTATTTGTTGTTTTTCCCTGGCTGCTGTTAATATGTTTTCTTTGTATTTAATTTTTGGCGGTTTGATTAATATGTGTCTTGGTGTGTTTCTCCTTCGAGTTATCCTGTACGAGACTCTCTGTACTTCCTGGACTTGATTAACTATTTCCTTTCCCATATTAGGGAAGTTTTCAACTATAATCTCTTCAAATATTTTCTCAGTCCCTTTCTTTTTCTCTTCTTCTTCTGGAACCCCTATAATTCGAATGTTGGTGCGTTTAATGTTGTCCCAGAGGTCTCTGAGCCTGTCCTCAGTTATTTTCATTATTTTTTCTTTATTCTGCTCTGCAGTAGTTATTTCCACTATTTTATCTTCCAGGTCACTTATCCGTTCTTCTGCCTCAGTTATTCTGCTATTGATCCCATCTAGAGTATTTTTCATTTCATTTATTGTGTTGTTCTTCATTGCTTGTTTCATATTTACTTCTTCTAGGTCCTTGTTAAATGTTTCTTGCGTTTTCTCTATTCTATTTCCATGATTTTGGATCATCTTTACTGTCATTTTTCTCAGTTCTTTTTCAGGTAGACTGCTTATTTCCTCTTCATTTTTTCGGTCTGGTGGGTTTTTATCTTGCTCCTTCAACAGCTGTGTGTTTTTCTGTCTTCTCATTTTTCTTATCTTACTGTGTTTGGGGCCTCCTTTTTGCAGGCTGCAGGATCGTAGTTCCCATTGTTTTTGGTGTCTGTCCCCAGTGGCTAAAGTTGGTTCAATGGGTTGTGTAGGCTTCCTGGTGGAGGGGACTAGTGCCTGTGTTCTGGTGGTTGAGGCTGTATCATGTCTTTCTGGTTGGGAGGTCCACGTCTTGTGGTGTGTTTTGGGGGGTCTGTGGACCTACTATGATTTTAGGCAACCTCTCTGCTAATGGGTGAGGTTGTGTTCCTGTCTTGCTAGTTGTTTGGCATAGGGTGTCCAGCACTGTATCTTGTTGGTCGTTGAGTGAAGGTGCGTGCTGGTGTTGAGATGCAGATCTCTGGGAGATTTTTGCCATTTGGTATTATGTGGAGCTGGGAGGTCTCTTGTGGACCAGTGTCCTGAAGCTGTGTCTCCCAGCTCAGAGGCACAGCACTGACTCCTGGCTGCAGCACCAAGAGCCTTTCATCCACACAGCTCAGAATAAAAGGGAGAAAAAGTAGAGAGCTAGGAAGAAAGAAAGAAAGAGGATAAAATAAAATTAAAGATAAAATTAAATAATTAAAATAAATAATTATTAAGAAAAAAATTTTTAAAGAAAAAACAAAACATAAAAAATGGTGGATAGGGCTTCCCTGGTGGCGCAGTGGTTGAGAGTCCGCCTGCCGATGCAGGGGACACGGGTTCGTGCCCCGGTCCGGGAAGATCCCACATGCCGCGGAGCGGCTGGGCCTGTGAGCCATGGCCGCTGAGCCTGCGCGTCCGGAGCCTGTGCTCCGCAACGGGAGAGGCCACAACAGTGAGAGGCCCGCGTACTGCAAAAAAAAAAAAAAAAAAAAAAAAAGGTGGATAGAACCCTAAGACAAATGGTGAAAGCAAAACTATACAGACAAAATCTCACACAGAAGCATATACATACACACTCACAAAAAGAAGAAAAGGGGAAAAAATAATAAATCTTGCTCTCAAAGTCCACCTCCTCAATTTGGGATGATTCGTTGTCTATTCATGTGTTCCACAGACGCAGGGTACATCAAGTTGATTGTGGAGTCTTTATCTGCTGCTGCTGAGGCTTCTGGGAGAGATTTCCCTTTCTCTTGTTTGTTCTCACAGCTCCCAGGGCTCAACTTTGGATTTGTCCCCGCCTCTGCGTGTAGGTTGGCGCAAGGCATCTTTTCTTTGCTCAGACAGGACGGGGTTAATGGAGCAGCTGACTCGGGGGCTCTGGCTCACTCAGGCCGCGGGGAGGGAGGGGTACAGAGTGTGGGCGAGCCTGTGGCGGCAGAAGCCAGCGTGACATTGCACCAGCCTCAGGCATGCCTTGCGTTCTCCCGGGGAATTTGTCCCTGGATCACGGGACCCTGGCGGTGGAAGGCTGCACAGACTTCCCGGAAGGGGGGTGTGGATAGTGTCCTGTGCTCTCACACAGGCTTTGTGGTGTGAACAGCAGCAGCCTTAGCGTCTCATGCCCGTCTCTGGGGTCCGCACTGTTAGCCTCGGCTTGCGCCCGTCTCTGGAGCTCCTTTAAGCAGCGCTCTTAATCCCCTCTCCTCGTGCACCAGGAAACACAGAGGGAAGAAAAAGTCTCTTGCCTCTTCAGCAGGTCCAGACTTTTCCCCAGACTCCCTCTCAGCTAGCCGTTGTGCACTAGCCCCTTCAGGCTGTGTTCACGCCGCCATCCCCAGTCCTCTCCCTGCGCTCCAACTGAAACCCAAACCTCAGCTCCCACCCCGACCACCCCAGCAGGTGAGCAGACAAGCCTCTCGGACTGGTGAGTGCTGGTCAGCACTGATCCTCTGTGCAGGAATCTCTGCGCTTTGCCTTCCGCACCCCTGTTGCTGTGCTTTCCTCCATGACTCCGAAGCTTCCCCCCTCCGCCACCCACCGTCTCCACCCGTGAAGTGCCTTCCTAGTGTATGGAAACCTTTCCTCCTTCGCAGCTCCCTCCCACTGGTGCAGGTCCCGTCCCTATTCTTTTGTTTCTGTTTTTCCTTTTTTCTTTTGCCCTACCCAGGTACGTGGGGAGTTTCTTGCCTTTTGGGAGGTCTGAGTTCTTCTGCCAGCGTTAGTAGGTGTTCTGTAGGAGTTGTTCCACGTGTAGATGTATTTCTGGTGTATCTGTGGGGAGGAACATGATCTCCGCATCTTACTCTTCTGCCATCTTCCCCCTCCCACCAATTTATTCTTAGGTATTTTATTCATTTTGGTGCATTTGTAATTGGGATTGTTTTCTTAATTTCTCTTTCTGAAACTTTGTTATTAGTGTATAGAAATGCAACTGATTTTATATATTAATTTTGTATGCTGCAACTCTTCTGAATTCATTTATTAATTCTAATATCTTTTTGGTGGAGTAGTTAGAGTGTTTCTATATACAATATCATATCATTTGCAACTTGAGACAATTTTGCAGCTTCCTTTCTGATTTGGATTTCAGTTTTTTCCTTTTCTTGCCTAAGTGCTCTAGCTAGAACTATCAGTATGGTGTTGAATAAAAGTCGTGAGACTGGTCACAGGTAAATCATTTATCTCCATTTTATTAAGACCTGTTTCTGGGGTTTTATCTTGTTCTCTTGTTTGGAACATATTCCTATGTTTATTCAATTTTCCTGACTGTCTGTGTTGTTTTTTGTGTATTAGATAAAACAGGCACCTCTCCCAGTCCTGATGGAGTGTTCTCATGTAGGTTGTGAGCCTTACAATTCAGCACAGCCTGAAATTTTTGTTGTCAGTCAAACCTTAGTGATTGTCCAAGCCACCTTCTTTGTTTTTAGTGGCTTCCAGTATTTGAGTGTATGCCAAGACCTGTCAGTTTCCAAAAGAGGAGATTCTCAATTAGCATCTAGATTCAGGCTGGTTGGAAGCTGGACTCTCATCCAGCAGCTTTTAAAGTATGCACATAAGCTTTTTGTTTTTTAAAGGGATATGGGTATTTCTGTCTGCCCCCTCTGCTCTGAGCCCTGGGGGAATAGCTGGCTAAGAACTGTATCTTTGTTTGCTGTAGTCCTGTGGAACTGACAAAGCAAGCCTCACTGGCCATCAGAGTCAGGTGAATCCCCTGCATGGCTACTGCAAAAGCTGGGGTGGCAGACTTGTGTACAAGCTCCTTCCAGGAAGATACCTGTGACCTGGAGGAGACCAGGTGTAAGGGGGACAGGGAGCTTGTGTTCACCGACTTCTCCAGTCTTTCGGAAGGATTGCTGTCAGCCCCTAGGTGTGTGCTAAATTAGAAGCCTGACCCTGAGGCAGCAGCTTTCAAAGTATGCAAATAGGCCTTTTTCAAGGAAAGATTGGGAGATTGGCAAATCATATCTGTCTTCTGATTCTGGGCTGAGCCAGGGAAGATAGCCACAGCTAGTCCTCCTGAGCATCTGAAGAACTGTTTCTTTGTCTGCTATAGTCTTGAGAGTCTTAGGGATACAAGTCCTATTGACTTTCAAAGCTAGGTGTATTGGGAGCCTGTCCCTCAGGTGGAAGTCTTAAAACTTAGGGTGCTAGATGTTGGGTCCAAACATTTACTCCTCAAGGAGAAGCTGGGAGTTGTGGGTTCCTTCCTGATTATGTTTCTATGTGGGGGGTGGGGTTTATGGCAAGAGTATATCAACATTTCCTGTTTGTTTTGATGTGGATATTTTCTCATTCACCTGATCTGTAGGTGTTGCTCAGCTAGTTTATAGATTTCTTTCAGAGAGAATTGCTCTATATGTAGCTATAGATTTGTTGTGTCTGTAGGAGGAGGGAAGTTCAGGAGCCTCCTATATCACCATGTTAGACTGGAGTCTCTTCCTAGCACTTTTACGGTTTCATTTTTTATATTTAAATCTTTACTCAATTAGGAGTGTATTTTGGAAAAATGAATAAGCCTTTTAAGTTTCATGTTTGTTTATTTTGTTATTTTCATTACTCCAGGTGGTGGATCAAAAAAGATCTTGCTGCGATTTATGTCAGAGTGTTCTGCCTATGTTTTCCTCTAAGGGTTTTATAGTATCCAGTCTTACATTTAGGTCTTTAATCCATTTTGATTTTATTTTTGTGTATGGTGTTAGAGAATGTTCTAATTTTATTCTTTTACTTGTAGCTGTCCAGTTTTCCCAGCACCACTGATTGATGAGAGTGTTTTTTTCTCCATTATATATTTTTGTCTCCTTTGTCATAGATTAGGTGACTATAGGTATGGGAGTTTATCTCTAGACTTTCTATCCTGTTCCATTGATCTATATTTCGGTTTCTGTGCCAGTACCATACTGTTTTGATTAATGTAGCTTTGTAGTGTAGACTGAAGTCAGGGAACCTGATACCTCCACCTCTGTTTTTCTTTCTCAAGATTGATTTAGCTATCCGGGGTCTTTTGTATTTCCATGAAAATGGTAACACTTTTTGTTCTAATTCTGTGAAAAATGCTATTGGTAATTTGATAAGGATTGCATTGAATCTGTAGATTACTTTGGGTAGTATAGTCTTTTTCATAATATTGATTCTTCCAATCCAAGAACATGGAATATCTCTCCATCTGTTTGTGTCATCTTTGATTTCTTTAATCAGTATCTTATAGTTTTCTGAGTACAGGTCTTTTGCCTTCTTAGGTAGGTTTATTCCTAGGTATTTTATACTTTTTGATGCAATGGTATTGTTTTCTTAGTTGCTCTTTCTGATCTTTCATTGTTAGTATATAGGAATGCAGGAGGTTTCTGTGTATTAATTTTGTATCCTGCAACTTTAGCAAATCCATTGATGAGCTCTAGTAGTTTTCTGGTAGCATCTTTAAGATTTTCTATGTATAGTATCATCGCATCTGTAAACAGTGACAGTTATACTTCTTCTTTTCCAATTTGTATTCCTTTTATTTCTTTTTCTTCTCTGATTGCTGTGGCTAGGACTTCCAAAACTATGTTGAATACTAATTGTGAGAGTGGACATCCTTGTCTTGTACCTGATCTTAGAGGATCAGTTTTTCACCATTGAGAATGATATTTGCAGTGGGTTTGTCATATATGATCTTTATTATGTTGAGTTAGGTTCCCTTTATGCCCACTTTCTGGAGAGTATTTTTATCATAAATGGATATTGAATTTTGTCCAAAGCTTTTTCTGCATCTATTGAGATGATCATATCATTTTTATTGTTTCATTTGTTATGTGTATCACATTGATTGATTTATGTATATTGAAGAATCCTTGCATCCCTGGGGTAAATCCCATGTGATCATGGTGTGTGATCCTTTTAATGTGTTCTTGGATTTGGTATGCTAGTATTTTCGTGAGGATTTTGTGTCTCTGTTTATCAGTGATATTGGCCTGTAATTTTCTTTTTTTGTGATATTTTTGTCTGGTTTTGGTATCAGGATGATGGTGGCCTTGTAGAATGAGCTTGCGAGTGTTCCTTCCTCAGAAATTTTTTGGAATAGTTTGAGAAGTTAGGTGTCAGCTCTTCTATAAATATTTGATAGAATTTACCTGTGAAGCCATTTGGTCCTGGACTTTTGTTTGTTGGAAGTTTTAAAATCACAGTTTCAGTTACAGTACTTGCGATTGGTCTCTTCATATATTCTATTTCTTCCTGGTTTAGTCTTGGAAGGTTGTACTTTTCTAAGAATTTGTCCATTTCGTCTAGTTTGTCCATTTTATTGGTGTACAGTTGCTTGTAGTAGTGTCTTATGATCCTTTGTATTTCTGTGGTGTCAGTTGTAACTTCTCCTCTTTTTCATTTCTAATTTCACTGATTTGAGTCCTCTCCCTTTTTTTCTTCATGAGTCTGGCTAAAAGTTTAGCAAGTTTTTTAGTCTTTCATAGCACCAGCTTTTAGTTTCATGATCTTTGCTATTGTTTTCTTTGTCTCTGTCTCATTTATTTCTGCTCTGATCTTTATGATTTCTTTCCTTCTACTAACTTTAGGCTTTGTTCTTTCTCTAGGTGCTTTAGGTGTAAGGTTAGGTCGTTTTGTTGAGATATTTCTTGTTTCCTGAGGTAAAACTGCATTGCTATTAACTGCCCTCTTAGAACTGCTTTTGCTGCATCCCATAGGTTTTGGGTGGTTGTGTTTTCATTGTCATTTGTTTCTAGGTATATTTTGGTTTCCTCTTTCATTCCTTCAGTGACCCATTGGTTGTTTAGTAACATATTGTTTAGTCTCTATGTGTTTGTGTTTCTTACAATTTTTTTTAACGTGTAATTGATTTCTAATCTCATAACGTTGGTGGAAAAGATGTTTGATATAATTTCAATTTTCTTAAACTTACCAAGGCTTGATTTGTGGTCTAATGTGTCATTTAAGGATTGTGTTTCCTTATTAATTTTCTTTCTGTATGATCTGTCCCTTGATATAAGTGGGGTGTTAAAATCCCCCACTATGATTTTATTACTGTCAATTTCCCCTTTTATGGCTGCCAGCATTTGCCTTATATATTGAGGTGCTCCTATGTTGGGTGCAAATATATTTACAATTGTTATATTTTCTTGGACTGATCCCTTGATCATTAAGTAGTGTCCTTCTTTGCCTCTTATAAAAGTCTTTATTTTATAGTCTATTTTATCTGATATGAGTACTGCTACTCCAGCTTTCTTTGGATTTCCATTTGCATGGAATATAATTTTCCATCCCCTCAATTTCAGTCTGTATGTGTCCCTAGGTCTAAAGTGGGTCTCTTGTAGACAGCATATATACAAGTCTTGTTTTTGTATCCTTTCAGCCAGTCTATGTCTTTTGGTTGGAGCATTTAATCCATTTGCATTATCAATATGTAAGTTCCTATTGCCATTTTCTTAATTGTTTTGGGTTTGTTTTTATAGGTGTTCCCCCCCAGGCCCCTTCCTCTTTTGTTCTCTTCTCTTGTGGTTTGATGACCATCTTTAGCATTGTGTTTGGGTTGCTTTTTCTTTTCTGTGTGTTAGTTTTGGGGTTTGCTCTTCCCATCAAGTTTTGATTTAGCAATCTATATGTGTACAATGTTGTTTTAAGTTGTGGGTCTCTTTCCCTCCTAGAGAAGTTCCTTTAGCATTTGTTGTAAAGCTTGTTTGGTAGTGTTAAATTCTCTTTGCTTTTCTTGTCTGTAAAGCTTTTGATTTCTCTGTCCAATCTGAATGAGAGCCTTGCTGGGTAGAGTATTCTTTGTTGTAGGTTTTTCCATTTCTTCACTTTAAATATATCATGCCTTCTGGCCTGCAGGGTTTCCCCATAAGCTGATAACTTTATGGGGATTACCTTGTATGTTATTTGTTTCTTTTCCCATGTTGCTTTTAGTATTATTATTTTTTTTTATTAATATGTGTCTCAGCATGTTCCTCCTTGGGTTTACCTGTGTGGGACTCTCTGTACTCCCTGGATGTGGGTGACTATTTCTTTTCCCTTGTTAGGGAAATTTCAACTATAATGTCCTCATATATCTTCTCAGGCCCTTTCTCTTTTTCTACTTCTTTTGGGACCCCTATATTCCAAATGTTGGTGCATTTAATGTTGTCCCAGAGGTCTCTGATATGGTCCTTATTTCTTTTCTTTCTTTTTTCTTTATTCTGTTCCGTGGCAGTGATTTCCACCAATCTTTCTTCAGTTCATTTATGTGTTCTTTTGCCTCAGTTATTCTGCTATTGATTCCTTCTAGTGTATTTTTCATTTCAGTTATTGTATTATTCATCTCTGTTGTTCTTTAGTTCTTCTAGATCTTTGTTAAGATCTTGGATCTTTTTCCAAGATATTGGATCATCTTTATTATCATTACTCTGAATTCTTCTTCAGGTAGATTGCCTTCGCCTCTTCATTTAGTTGTTCTTATAAGTTTTTCTCTTGCTCTTTTGTCTACAACATATCTCTTTGTCCTCTCATTTTGTCTAACTTACTCTGTGGTCTCCTTTCGGCAGGCTGCAGGATCATAGTTCCTCTTGCGTCTGGTGTATGCCCCCTAGTGGGTGGAGTTGGTCCTGAGGCTTTTGCCATTATCCCCTTTATAGGGGGTTTGACTGGTGTTGTGGTGACAAGAGCCTATCCTGGATATTGAGCAGGGCCTCCCCTTAGCTCTGTGGTCGTCACTGCCCTGTCAGGGGTGGGGTCTGTTCCCTAGTTGTTGGAGTGGAGGCCCCCACATCTGTTTCTTAGCTGTGTTCCTGATCTGCAGTGTGAGGTAGGTGGGATTGGAGCAGTCCCACTGAGAGGGAAGTCTCTGAGTATGCCTGCTCTGGAGCTGTTCACCTGTGGGTGTGCTCTGTTGTGTCACCTTTCACCTATTGTGCAAGCTCTCCAGATTACACTGTTGTTGGCACTGCTCTTGGCCCCACCTTAACTGCGGGTATGCTGGCAATTGACCCTGAGGTCTCTCAGATGTTGTTTTCACAAGCCCACCAGTGTAGATCCACTGAAGTCAGGTCCCAGGATTGCAGTAGTCATGGATCTGATAGATATGGACCTACTGTGGGTGCTTTCAGGGCAGCTCAGACTCTAGCCTGCCCAACCCCCATGCATATGTGCCCACAAAGTCTACAGCTGCTAAAGCTAGGCCTGTCTTGACTGCAGGAGCACTTGTTGTCTGTTCAGATGTTCTGTAGGTGCTGAGTTTACAAAGCTGGTCACAGAGGTGTCAATTCACAGTTTGTGCATCTGCAGGGAGAGATTTCAGATTTTTCTTCCTTAGTTGCACATACCCCTGGGGCTCAGCTGTGGTTTCAGCCCCATCTCTGTGCATGGGCCACCCACAGGGGTTTGTTCCCAAGGCTACCCTGGCGAGGAGGGGATGTGGAGGTGGCACACGTGTCTGGGGTCGTGGGAGCCCTGGACGCAACAGGCACGTGGGGGAGCCAGAGGCCATGCATGCAAGAGAGTCACCTCCAGCGGGGGCCCTTCCTAGTGCCCAGCTGCAGACGCAAGAGAGCCAATCCCGGCAGTGAGAAGTCACGAGAGGGAGCCAGAGGTCGCAGGCATGAGAGAAGCCCTCCCTAGCACCTGGCTGCAGGTGCAAGAGAGCTGGTCCCAGAAGAAACCATTCCTAGTAGCCAGGGAAGCAGAGGCCAGCGTGTGGTGAGAGAGGCTGCAATGGTGGCTCTGTCCCTTGCACATCACTTAACAATGGCACTTTGCTTCTTATGCCTGTCTGGATTTCCTCCACAAATATTCCTGGTTGTGGACTTCCTCATTCCCACACCTCAGGCAATCTCCTCACAGCCAACAGCAGTTCTCTCTCCCGGTTTGCTCTACAAACCCACGTTCCAGCTCCTAGCCCCCATCTGCACAGGTGGACACACATCTCAAACTGGACTGTGGCACAGACTGTCTGTGTAAGTCTCACCCTGACCGGCCTGCCACAGACTGGTAGCTGCACTCTCCCTCTGATAGCTCCTGAATCTCCCCTTCTGTCTTAACTGATCTCCCCATCGGTGAGGGGGCTTCCCTGGGTGCAGGAACCTCTCCTCTCCTTCAGCTGCTCCCATCCCAGGGCACCAGTCCTGTCCTGCTTCTTCTCCTCTTCTTTCCCCCCTTCGTTTTTCTTTCATCCTACCTGGTTATGCAGTGATTTACTTGTCCTTTTAGGTGTCTGAGGCCCTCTGCTAGTTTCAGCTGGTGGTCTGTGAGAATTGTTCCATTCATAGATGTACTGTTGATGCATTTGTGGGGAGAGATGAACTCCACATCCTCCTACTCCTCTGCCATCTTGACCTCCTCAGGTAGAGTAATTTGTTGTAGGTTTTCCCCTTTCACCACTTTAAATATATTATGCCACTCCCTTTTGCCCTGCAGAGTTTCTGCTGAAACATCAGCTGATAGCCCTATGGGAGTTCGCTTGTAGGTAACATGTTGCTTTTCCCTCGCTGTTTTTACTATTCTCTCATCTTTAATTTTTGCCATTTTAATTACAATGTGCCTTAGGACTCTGTGCTTCCTGGACCTGTTTGTCTGTTTCTTCTCTCAGGTTAGGGAATTTTTCAGATATTATGTCAAAATACTTTTTTGCCTCTTTCTCTCTCTCTTTTCTCTGGAACCCCTGTAATGTGAATGTTGGTGTTCTTGATGTTGTCCCAGAGGTCTCTTAAACTGTCCTCATTTCTTTTTTTTTTTTTTTCTGTTCAGTTTTAGTGGTTTTCACTACACTGTCTTCCAGCTTGCAGATCTATTCCTTTGTATCATCTAATCTACTGTTGATTCCTTCCAGTGTATTTTACATTTCAGTTATCGTATTCCTCATCTCTGTTTGGTTCTTCTTTATATTTTCTAACTCTTTGTTAAAAACGTCTAACTTCTCATTCTGTGAATACATTCTTCTCCCAAGTCCTTTGATCATTTTTATGACCATTATTTTGAATTCTTTATTAGGTAGATTACCTATCTCCACTTCGCTTAGTTCTTCTTCTGGGCTTTTATCTTTTTCCTTCATTTGGAACATATTCCTCTGTTGCCTCATTTTGCTTAATTTGCTGTTTTTATTTCTATGTATCTGGTAGGTTGGTTAGGTTTCCCGACCTTGGAGAAGTGACCTTTTGTAGGAGATGCCCTCTATGTCCCAGCAGCTTACTCCTCTCTAGTCACCAGAGCTATATGCTCTAGGGTTCCCTTCTATTTGGGCTGCATGGATCCTTCTGTTGTGGTGGGCTGGCCCCTGGTAGGTGTGGCTGGCCTCTGGTCTGCTTTGTTGCTAGGTCCTGCCTCGTGCAGAGGCTGCCAGCCACTAGTGGGCAAGGCCAGGTCACAAGGCTGCTGACTCTGAGGCCCTGAGGGAGCCCCAGGGCTAGTGCTGGCCTACTGGTGGGCAGAGCTGGGTTCTGAAGTGGGTGGTTGTAGGGCCAAGCAGACACCAGTGTTTGCCCACTATTGGACATGGCCAGTTCCTGACACACTAGCTCTGGAGTCTGGAGTGTCCCAAATCTGGTGTCAGCCAGCTGGCGAGTACAGCTGCATCCCAGGGTGGCTGGCTGAGGGACCCATAGTCTTGGAGCTGATATTGCTTGCAGGTGGGCAGGGCCAGGGCCTAGTATGTTCCCAGGGCTGGTGTGGACTTTCTGGTGAACGGGGCTGGGGCCCAGGGGATACTGGGGTTGGTGCTCTCCCACTGGCAAGTGAGGTCAGGTGCTGGGATCTCTGGCTTTAAGGCCTGTGGGTGCTGGAGCTGGTGTCAGCCAACTGGTGAGTGGGGCTGGGTGCACGGTGTCCTGGGGCTGGTGCCTAACCACTGGTGGGTGAATCTGGTCCTGGAGCTAGTGCTAGCCCATTTGTAGGTGTGTCTGTATCCTGGTCTTTCGGGTTGATAGGGCTGAGTCCTGTGGTGGTTGTGGGCTCAGGGGCTCTTAAGGGCCCTTAAGTAAGTAGAGCTATGTCTCCCCCTGGCTAGTTGCTTGGCCTGAGGTATTCCAGTACTGGGGTCAAAAGGCTTGTGGTTGGGACCAGGTCCTGGCATTAATAATCTAGAAGGGGGAATTCCAAAATCGTGCTTGCCAGCACCAGTGTCAACGTGGTAAAACAACCTCCTCAAATGGCTGCCACTATTGTCTATGTCCCCATGGTGAGTCCCAGTTGCCTCCTGCCTGATCAGCATTTGGGACTGATCCAGGGACGTTTCAAATCACTTCTTCTGCCCTGGGTCCCAGAGCATGTGAGATTTTGTGTGTGCCCTTTAACAGTGGGGTCTCTATTTCCCACAGCCCTCTGGCTCTCCTGCTGGCCTTCAAAGCTAAACATTGTGGGAGGGTTGTTTTTCCAGTGCAGGACCCCCAGGCTGGGGAGCCAGATGTGGGCTTCAGGTCACTCGCTCCTTGCGGAAGATCTCTGCAATTGTAATTATCCTTCAGTTGGTGGGTCGCCCACTTGGGGGTATGAGTCTGGAATCTAGCCAGGTCTCCGCCCCTCCTAACCATCTTGTTGTGATTTCTTTTTTATATCTTTAGTTGTCAAAGATATTTTTCTGCTAGTCTTCTAATTGTTGCATCAATAGTTGCTCTGTAAATAGTTGTAATTTTGGCGTGCCTGTGGAAGAAGGTGAGCTCATGGTCTTCCTTCACCATCTTCCGCCCTGCGTTTTTAAGATCTTTTAGGGTGAATAAAATATACTTCCTCACATACCCCATCTACTCATAGAATGGGATATTGTTTTAGATTCATTCTTTAGGCCAGTGATGGGGGGAACACTGAATGGCATTCACTTGACCTTCATCTCTATTATCTTCCTTATTCCAAAAGCCAAGGATGCAATATAGTTGGACTCACTGAGGGGTTAGGCACGTTTTTCAGGATAGAATTCTATGAGGAGGCTGAAAGGTGGAGGATGACTGCCAGCACTTCCAGCATCTGGGACAAAAACCTCTCTCTTTAAGGGAGTGATATATCTTTGTGTTTATCACATAACTTGATCTTATTCATTAAAAACTTTTATGTACACATGTGAATATAAGATATAGTTTCATACATTTCCAAAAGCATATAAGAAAGTACTATGTTATAAAAGTTATTAGTTGCAAAAAGATTAAAACTACCTTTATCTTCCTCTTAGCTTGGGTTCCTGCAGAAGCAAATTCAAGGACTTGTGTTGACATTTTATTTGGAAGGTGAATCTAGGATGCAAAAGTAAGGGATTGAGAAAAGTGAGACAGGGAAGGGAGTAAGCACATAAAAGGCATGTAATGAATGAGCTATTGGGTTTCCATGTGGTCAGGGACCCTTCCTGCCCACTTGCAGGCAATATCAGCTCCAAGACTATGGACCCCTCAGCCAGCCACCCTGGGACTCAGCCACACTCACCAGCTGGCTGACACCAGCTTTGGGATACTCCAGACCCCAGAGATAGCTGTGTCAGGACCTGGCCCTGCCCAATAGTGGGCAGACACTAGATCTAGGATGCTCAGTCCTACAACTACCCACTTCAGAACCCAGCTCTGAAGAATCCAGGGACCCTCTAAAAAACTGTATGGAATGCATTAGAAGTGTCCACCAGAGGACGGGAAAGTGGAGGCATTTATTAATCTCTACTGGATGAGGATTGTCTAAGGTGCCCAGCTACCTGCATTTCCAGTTCAAACTCCCATTTAGTGAAGTAAACTCTGGTGTTGCTGGAGCTCTAACCTTGACCCTGACGCTGACACTAACTCTAACCATTACCCTTTTGGGGAACCATCTGTCACAGCTTCAGGTGACCTCAAGTAAACTGAGGGAATTGGAGGCATCAACACTGTCTGCTATAAACTTATAAATGATTCTAGAAAGACTCAGGTATCCAATTGTATTTAGAATGGGAAAATGCTTTATGTAACTTTCCACAAGCCAGGCTGACAGTGGCATGGATAATCTGGATTGGTGAAGGTCAATTTCAGATCTGATATTAGTCAGGTATGCTATGCTACCACTTAGAAGTATGTAGAGACTTGAGCAGTTTGGCCAGTTATTTAATTCTTTTTCATCAGTAGTCAAGGGGATGCTTGATTAGCTGCCAGTCTGTGGCTAGCAGACCTCGGGCCCATCTCTATGCTGGAGTTCCTGACTCTTGGCTTTGGTTCAGAAACATGTCCCGCTTCTTGTCTTTAGTCCCTACTAGTCAAGCATCATTGAAAGATTACATTTTAATGCATGGATTCCCCATTTCAGTTTCTGTTATGATTGAGCATAATTAGGGAAGCTTTCTTGATGAGAACATCCTTAAGAAAGATTAAAAGAAAGTTTGGTCTGTGGTGAACATAGCTTCTCAGGTGATTCAGTATGAAAGATTGACCCAACTGCCATAATGGATTATTCGGGGGACCTAGAGAGAGAACATGGTTTGTTTCTCCATGGTAGCCTAGCCTCGTAGTCTAGTTTCAATATCTTATCTTTAGATAGGCTTGTTTAAACACTTTCATTGATGTATCAGTGTTCATATGAGTAGTTATACTTGTGAGTGTGCATCACAGTGCCACACTGACTGGGGGAGAGGGTAGCAAGCCTCCAGGCAGTATCGTGATATGTGGACAACTTTGTGATATCACAAAGCTGCCGTTGGTAGAGATCACAATGAATCTGGCATTCTTAACAAGTAACCCACTCATGTTTCCCACCTAGTATATTTCTTTTCACCTCATGAATGAAAACTTGAATTGTCCTCATTCCAGGGATCCATCTGTGATCTTTGTCAACCCATAAGAGGATACATGTTGGGGTTGGTCAAGAGGCAGAAAGAAGACACAGTAAGTGTTACTGATTCTTAATGGTATTTATGAATTTGCCAAATTACCATCATCTACTGGGATGAATGCTAACTCTGTGTTTCTACAGAGTCAAAAATTTCTGATAAATATATTTCTGAGTGGTGCCTTTTCTGAGATTCTAGAGCTCTGTGAAGTGTTTCTGATCATGTTGCCTTCTCTTCGGGGAGAGGCATGGTGAGAATTTGTGTGCCGAGCTCATGACTTAGCTGCCCTCTCTCAGCAGAGCAAGGACATCTGCTCCATATGTTTCCTTTCATTATTAATAACATGTTCATACTTCAGATGACTATTATGCTAAATTAACCTAATTAGGTATGGCAGCTAATTTTCTGAGTGATAGGCACAACTTTTGGGGATGTTTTTCTCAGTTGTGGAGAATACTCAAATTGCAGCTGTTAGGATTTGGTAGAGGTAGAGCTAAGTAAAAGTGATGGCAACCAGGTGAACTTCCAGGAGGAATCCTCTAAAAGAGGGAGGAGACACTGTATTTTATTCAAGGAGCTCATTAGGGCATTCAAGCCTTGAATGGACATTATGTCATTCAATAAGGCCTGAAGGGTCCTTTTCCAGATTTGCTTTGCATTTCTTCTCTTTGTACCCTCTTTGCTCCATCTCTGAATGAGAATCCAAATCAGGTTTTCCAAATAAGCTCACCTCAATTGCTAACTGGAAACAATTGCTAATGGCTACTAGGGATGGTGTTGAGAAAGACTCTGGGACTTTATCTCATTTAACAGGAAACAGTGTGGTCCATTTATGATGTCTCTTTCTATCTGCCCACTTTTCACTGTCCTCTATCTCTGAGCCCCTAGTCCTATTCTTGGCATCATCTTTCCCCTGATGCTATCCTAATAATGTCTCCACCACCACTCTTTTTAAAAAAAAAAAAAACAATTATACATTGGATTATTTGTTTGTTTATTTATTTACTGGCTGTACTGTGCAGCATGTGGGATCTTTGTTCCCAGATCAGGGATTGAACATGTGCCCCCTGCAGTGGAAGTGCAGAGTCCACTGGACTGCCAGGGAACTCCCTCCACCACCGGTCTTGTCTTCCTTCCACTTTTGCCTCCACACAGCTGCCAGATCCCAGTGAATCTCACCGGGAACACCAGGTCTTGGGGTGGGGCAATTTTTCATTGTGCAGGACTGTCCTGTATATTGCAGGATGTTTAGCATCTTTGGATCTCCCTAAATGCCAGTAGTGTACTCAAATCACTGTGACAACAAAAAATGTCCCTACATGTTTCCAAATATCTCCTGGGTGTAGCTGTACTGTCTCTGTTGAGAACTATTGCTAACATAATATTTTAGGAGAAAAAAAATCCTTCTCATCTTTAATTAAAATCCTTTAATGATAAAAACAAAATAAAAATTTAGATGAATGCTTCTATGACTTCACATTTTACTTAAGCTAAATTCTAACTCTTCACCGTGACCTTCAGACCTTGCTCACTTCCTCCCTGTTGGTTGTGTTCCAGCCCCCCTACTCTGTGTTCCAAGACAACAACCAGCTCAGGTGTTGCTAAGGGCCTTTTCCCCACATGCTGTTTTCTCTGCCTGGAGTGTCCATCCCATCCCTCTCTCTAATCTGAATTTGTATATGGTGGGTTCTTTCCTGTCCTTCAGGTTTCAGCTTATTTATCACCTCCTCAGACAGCCTCCCCTCATCCTTATCGCTTTTTATAAACAGGTTACCCAGCTCTCCCCACCCTGTTTTCTTCTACCATTACCTTCTATTTGTTATCTTTATAACAGTTTCTCAATTTGTAATCCCATATTTGTTCAGTTGTGTGCTGCTTGTTTTCTGTGACTACCTCCATAAGGGCAGGGACAGCATCTATTTGGTTCTTGCCTCCATGTCCCAGGTGAGCCTTGAAGATGGCTGGTGACTGTCAAGTCCCCCAATAAGTTTGGAGGGACCTGTTGCAGAGGGGAGTTAAGCTCATTTCCCAGATGTGTCCAGGGAGCCCCAAAGCATCTCTACCCCAGTCCAGTGCAGTAATTCTTGGCAGTGGCAGCAAATGAATGGTGTTGTATGAATCTGGATACCAAAGGGCCTGAGACAGCCCCTCATTAGTGGCAAGGGAAAGCAGCCAAAAGTTTTTTGTATCTAACTTTGGAAATGGCCAGGAGATGGCTTTTGGTTTGAAGGAGCCCTGTTGATGTCAGAGTGACTGTGGCCCCAATACCTCCCTGATTCTGAGATTCAAGAGAACACCACCATGTCCCTCACCTCCTCCCTGTGCTGTCTGAGATCCTCCATATAGGAGAAGAGGCAGGGAGTAGAAAATACTGACTTCTAACCTGAAATTTCTGCCTTTAGCTGGGAGAGAATAAGTTTACTTGGAGGTAGCTAGATTATTAAGTTTATATACTTGAAAAAAGGGAACTTAACTTAAAAATTGAATTCAGTTATAGAAAGTTACATTTTTGCACACTGAATGTTGTGATGAAAAACCCATAGCCTGTGAAATGATAATGAATGTTAATAGTAATTACTCTGATCTACACTCTATAGCATTTTACACAATCACGTGTTTCTGATCCTTACAATGACACACTGAGGATGTGGTGGAGCTGGGCTTTGAATCCACGTGTTCTCTCTGGAAGCTCATCTCCTTGATGGTGGGCCCTGTGCTGCATCCTGGAGCACTCAGAGAAGATTAGACATTTAGGTCAAATAACGTGAAGTCTGTCTGTCTTGGAATCCTGAGTTGGTTGCCTGCCTGCATAAGTAACCTGCTGTGTGGCTCTGTCCAGAAGTGAGTAGAGATCTGGGACCCACAGATGATATCTCCTGGATTCTTCTGGGCCACCAGAAGCTTGAGATCTCTGAGCATTCCTCCTTGGCCTCTCTCAGCTGAGCCCCAGGAGCAAGGCTTACTGTGCACGGATGGGCTTCCAGCAGCCTTTCTGGTAGAGGATTTTAAAACTGGGGAAGCCTATTGGTGGCTATGGCCTGAGACTGGGGTGCAAATATTCCTCTGCTGAACTCAAGGACTTGAAAAGGCCTTCTAAACTCCTCAGTACTTGTGTGCACTACATGGGACCAGATGGGACACTGCTCTGTGTGGGCCAAGCTGTGGGCTTAGGCCTGGCCTTTCATTGAGCCATGGGGACTACTAGACCCAGCATCAAATCTTACATGTTATTGTCAAGGCTCCCCCAAACTTGAGGTTGCATTGTGAAATTAATACTGTACTAACATTAACGGTGTTATCACCAAGAGGAATGTTTACTGAATATCTATTATATACCAGGCACTATGCTAAATCTTTTCCTGCATTAGCTCATTTAATTCTTGTAATAATGTAATGCAGGAGATACTGTTATTACTTTCATTTCACTGTTGATGAATTTGAGACTTAGAGACATTTAGAAATAATGTCCAAAGTCACATAGCTGCATCTTGGTCTGTCTGACTCTAGAGTGGAATTCTGAACCACTATGCCATAACTTATAATCATTATTGTGGTCAAGATGGCTGCATCTGTATGTCAGGCCCTGTGCAAAGTGCCTTATGACTAAGATCAGCTCTACAGTTACAAACAGGATGCCAGTAGACATTCATGGATAACTCCACCTCACCGTTAACAAAACCCCAGAGTCAATTATTGACACCTGAGCTGGACTCATCTGTATGAACATCAGGTACCACATAAGCCTGGGCTGTCCTTCCCTTTGTGGCTGGGTTTGGGTGCTGGGCAGGGACCGATAAGGCTATACTGCCATCCCTGTGGGCAGAACAGAAGCTGTACATTTACCTGGTTCTCTGGAAGAGGCTCCTGCTCTCCCTGAACTCACTGCCAGGGTCATCCAGAATTGACCGGCTTATCTCTGAAATCTGTAATTATTTTGCCTGATAGGCATTTCTGTCTCCATTTGGTGGATAGAGAATTTGAGACCCAGAAACTTTACATGAGATGTCTGAGACTATACAATTAGTAAGTGATAGAGCTGAAAATGATCTGTCCTGTCCTGTTCCAATGCTGGTGATCGTGTTATCCCCATTCCTCTACTGCTCAATCATTGTCAATCTTTGAAAATTTTCTCCTTTTATTTTCTTCCTTTTAGTACAACACTAAGACAGAGTTCAGGACTTGGTGAAAAACTGTTTTGCTCTCCCAACATATATACGTATATCTTCTATGTGAGACTCTGATAAGAATTATTTAAACAATACCTTCATAGAAATTTCCACCTTCTTTCCAAATTTCTCCCACTGAGGAAGCTGGGTGGCTAAAGTTTACTGGTGTACCAATGGCATGGTTTGTAACAGTGTTTGCAGATCTACTGATCATCAAATTTTTCTATGGAGTTTTGAAAAAAATACTCATGCCTGAGCTCACTCCAGAGTTTTGGTGGGGGTGGATTAGAGGGAAGAAATCTGTGGAGGTTTGCTAGCCATTGATAAAGAGGACAGAGCTCTGGCCTATGACCTTGGAGTCCTGGGTTCCTATCAGGACTCTGTCAGTGACTTGCTTCATGACTTCAATCATGTACATTCTTCTGTGTTGGCCTTTGTCTCCCTAACTATCAAATAAGGGAAATTATAATAAATCAAATGTTCCAAATTAGTTTCCTGTAGGATCCAGGCATACATGTTTTGTTCTGTACACAGAGGTGATATTAAAAATACTTCACAAGTGTATTTCAGGCGCTGACCAATCCATGAAGATTCTGGCCAGGATCTTTCAGGCAATCTGTTGGTTAAGTTACTGGATGATGCAACAATTTGAAAGGTTCTTGGCAGGCCAGGGGTGCCAGGGTAGTGGTGGGGGTCATTTGGAGGACCTGAGATAATGACTGCTTACCAATTTAAGTAGAAAGTTTTCAGTACCTAAACAACCCCTACAGCAGTGCTTCTGAGCACCAGGTGACCAGCATAACTTGTAGAGTGATTTCATTATTATTTTTTTTTATTATTTGAAAAATGTTAAATCAATTATCAATATTTCAGAATGGGAATTTTTGCTTATAAACTGGGCATACCACTTCTCTTGAAAAAAAAAATCTGGTCACACTGGATGTGATCTTCTGCCTGGCAACGATTACTTGTGATTGAAAAGTAGTTGCTTCCTTCATACAGGTCTTTTGTCTCCTTAAGTAGGTTTATTCGTAGGTATCTTATTCTTTTTGTTGCAATGGTAAATGGGAGTGTTTCCTTGAATTCTCTTTCTGATTTTTCATTGTTAGTGTATAGGAATGCAAGAGATTTCTGTGCATTAATTTTGTAACCTGCTACTTTACTGAATTCATTGATTAGCTCTAGTAGTTTTCTGGTGGCATCTTTAGGATTTTCTGTGTATAGTATCATGTCATCTGCAAACAGTGATTTTTATGCAGAAAACTATAAGACAGTGATGAAAGAAATCAAACACGATACAAACAGACGGAAAGATATACCATGTTCTGGGATTGGAAGAAACAACATTGTGAAAATGACTATACTACCCAAAGCAATCTACAGATTCAATGCAATCCCTATCAAATTACCAATGGCATTTTTCACAGAAGTAGAACAAAAAATTTTACAATTTATGGAAACACAAAAGACCTCGATAGCCAAAGCAATCTTTTTTTTTAAAAACATCTTTATTGGAGTATAATTGCTTTACACTATTTTTTTAGTTTCTGCTCTATAACAAAGTGAATCACCTATATGTATACATATACCCCCATATCCCCTCCCTCTTGAACTTCCCTCCCACCCTATCCCACCTTTCTAGGTGGTCATAAAGCACCGAGCTGATCTCCCCGTGCAATGCAGCTGCTTCCCACTAGCTATCTATTTTACATTTGATAGTGTATATATGTCAATGCTACTCTCTCACTTCATCTCAGCTTACCCTTCCCCTCCCCATGGCCTCAGGTTCACTCTCTACGTTGGCGTCTTTCTTCCCTAGGTTCATCACAAACTTTCTTTTTTTAGATTCCATATATATGTGTTAGCATACGGTATCTGATTTCCTCTTTCTGACTTACTTCACTCTGTATGACAGACTCTAGGTCCATCCACCTCATTACAAATAATTCAATTTTGTTTCTTTTTATGGCAGAGTAATATTCCATTGTATATATGTGCCACATCTTCTTTATCCATTCATCTGTTGATGGACACTTAGGTTGCTGCCATATCCTGGCTATTGTACAGTGCTGCAATGAACATTTTGGTACATGACTCTTTCTGAATTATGGTTTTCTCAGCATATATTCCCAGTAGTGAGATTGCTGGGTCATACGGTAGTTCTAGTTTTAGTTTCTAAAGGAACCTGAATACTGTTCTCCATAGTGTTTCTATCAATTTGCATTCCCACCAACAGTGCAAGAGGGTTCCCTTTTCTCCACACTCTCTCCAGCATTTATTGTTTGTAGATTTTTTGATGATAGCCATTCTGACCGGTGTGAGGTGACACCTCATTGTAGTTTTGATTTGTATTTCTCTAACGATTAATGATGTTGAGCATACTTTCATGTGTTTGTTGGCAATCTGTATATCTTCTTTGGAGAAAAGTCTATTTAGGTCTTCTGCCCATTTTTGGATTGTGTTTTTTGTTTTATTGATACTGAGCTGCATGAGCTGCTTGTATATTTTGGAGATTAATC
Source organism: Phocoena phocoena (assembly GCF_963924675.1). Lineage (NCBI taxonomy): Eukaryota > Metazoa > Chordata > Mammalia > Artiodactyla > Phocoenidae > Phocoena > Phocoena phocoena. The sequence continues at coordinate 22,332,521 of NC_089238.1, read as the reverse complement.
CTTTGTCAGTGGCTTCATTTGAAAATATTTTCTCCCATTCTGAGGGTTGTCTTTTAGTCTTGTTTATAGTTTCCTTTGCTGTGCAAAAGTTTTTAAGTTTCATTAGGGCCCATTTGTTTATTTTTCTTTTCATTTCCATTTCTCTAGGAGGTGGGTCAAAAAGGATCTTGCTGTGATATATGTCATAGAGTGTTCTGCCTATGTTTCCCTCCAAGAGTTTTATAGTGTCTGGCCTTACATTTAGACCTTTAATCAATTTTGAGTTTATTTTTTGTGTATGCTGTTAGGAAGTGTCCTAATTTCATTCTTTTACATGTAGCTGTCCAGCTTTCCCAGCACAGTTATTGAAGAGGCTATCTTTTCTCCATTGTATATTCTTGCTTCCTTTATCAAAGATAGGGTGACCTTATGTGCATGGCTTTATCTCTGGCTTTCTATTCTGTTCCATTGATCTATATTTCTATTTTTGTGCCAGTACCATACTGTCTTGATTACTGTAGCTTTGTAGTATAGTCTGAAGTCAGGGCACCTGCTTCCTCCAGTGCCATTTTTCTTTCTCAATATTGCTTTGACTATTCGGGGTCTTTTGTGTTTCCATGCAAACTGAAATTTTTCTTCTAGTTCTGTGAAAAATGCCATTGGTAGTTTGATAGGGATTGAATTGAATCTGTAGATTGCTTTGAGTAGTATAGTCATTTTCACGATGTTGATTCTTCCAATCCAAGGACATGTGTATCTCTCCATCTGTTGGTATCATCTTTAATTTCTTTCATCAGGGTCTTATAGTTTTCTGCATACAAGTTTTTGTCTCCTTAGGTAGGCTTATTCTAGGTATATTATTCTTTTTGTTGCAATGGTAAATGGGAGCGTTTCCTTAATTTCTCTTTCAGATTTTTCAACATTAGTGTATAGGAATGCAAGAGATATCTGTGCCTAAATTTTGTATCCTGCTACTTTACCAAATTCATATATTAGCTCTAGTAGTTTTCTGGTAGCATCTTTAGGATTCTCTATGTATAGTATCATGTCACCTACAAACAGTGACAGTTTTACTTCTTCTTTTCTGATTTGGAATCCTTTTTCTTCTGTGATTGCTGTGGCTAAAACTTCCAGAACTATGTTGAATAATAGTGGTGAGAGTGGACATCCTTGTCGTCTCTTGATTTTAGAGGAAATGCTTTCAGTTTTTCACCATTGACAATGATGTTGGCTGTGGGTTTGTCATATATGGTCTCTATTATGTTGAGGTTAATTCCCTCTGTGCCTACTTTCTGGAGAGTTTTTATCATAAATGGGTGTTGAATTTTGTCAAAAGATATTTCTGCATCGAATGAGATTATCATATGGTTTTTATCCTACAGTTTGTTAATATGGTGTATCACATTGATTGATTTCTCTATATTGAAGAATCCTTGCATTCCTGGGATAAACCCCACTTGATCATGGTGTATGACCCCTTAATGTTCTGTTGGATTCTGTTTGCTAGTATTTTGTTGAGGATCTTTGCATCTTTGTTCATCAGTGATACTGGTCTGTAGTTTTCTTTTTTTATGTTCTGTTTGTCTGGATTTGGTATCAGTATGATTGTGGCCTTGTAGAATGAGTTTGGGAGTGTTCCTCCCACTGCTATATTTTGGAAGAGTTTGAGAAAGATAGGTGTTAGCTCTTCTCTAAATATTTGATAGAATTTGCCTGTGAAGCCATCTGGTCCTGGGCTTTCATTTGTTGGAAGATTTTTAATCACAGTTTCAAAAGACATAAATCACAGCAACATCTTTTTTGACCCCTCTCCTAGAGTAATGGAAAAAAAGTTAAACATAAACAAATGGGACCTAATTAAACTTAAAACCTTTTGCACAGCAAAGGAAACCATAAACAAGACGAAAAGACAACCCTCAGAATGGGAGAAAATATTTGCAAATGAAGCCACTGACAAAGGATTAATCTCTAAAATATACAAACAGCTCATTAGTAAAACAAAAAACCCTATAGAAAATGGGCAGAAGACCTCAATATATATTTCTCCAAAGAAGACATACAGATTGCCAACAAACACATGAAAAGATGTTCAACATCACTAATCATTAGAGAAATGCAAATCAAAACCACAGTGAGGTATCACTTCACACTGGTCAGAATGACCATCACCAAAAAATCTGCAAACAATCAAAGCTGGAGAGGGTGTGTAGAAAAGGGAACCCTCCTGCACTGTTGATGTGGATATAAATTGATACAGCCACTATGGAGAACAGTATGGAGGTTCCTTAAAAAACTAAAAATAGGGGGGACCTTGAAGATGGCGGAAGAGTAAGACGCGGAGATCGCCTTCCTCCCCACGGATACACCATAAATACATCTACACATGGAACAACTTCTACAGAACACCTACTGAAGGCTGGCAGAAGACCTCAGACCTCCCAAAAGGCAAGCAACTCCCCACGTACCTGGGTAGGGCAAAAGAAAGAAAGAAAAAACAGAGACAAAAGAATAAGGACGGCACCTGCACCAGTGGGAGGGAGCTGTGAAGGAGGAAAAGTTTCCACACATAGGAGGCCCCTCCGAGGGCGGAGACTGCGGGAGGCGGAGGGGGGAGCTCCGGAACCGCGGAGTAGTGCACAGCGACGGGTGCGGAGGTCAAACCGGGGAGATTCCCGCACAGAGGATCGGTGCCGACCGGCACTCACCAGCCCGAGAGGCTTGTCTGCTCACCCACCAGGGCGGGCGGGGCTGCGAGCTGAGGCTCGGGTTTCGGTTTTGGACGGAGCGCAGGGAGAAGACTGGGGTTGGCGGCTTGAACATAGCCTGAAGGGGTTAGTGCACCACAACTAGCCGGGAGGGAGTTCGGGGAAAAGCCTGCACCTGCCGAAGAGGCAAGAGACTTTTTCTTCCCTCTTTGTTTCCTGGTGCTCGAGGAGAGGGGTTTAAGAGCGCTGCTTAAAGCAAATCCAGAGACGGGCGCGAGCCACGGCTAAAAGCGCGAACCCCAGAGATGGGCGGGAGACGCTAAGGCTGCTGCTGCTGCCACCAAGGGGCCTGTGTGCGAGCATAGGTCACTCTCCGCGCCCCTCTTCCGCGGAGCCTGTGCAGCCCGCCACTGCCAGGTTCCCGGGGTCCAGGGACAACTTCCCCGGGAGAACGCACGGTGGGCCTCAGGCTGGAGCAACGTCACGCCGGCCTCTGCCGCAACGTCACGCCGCCTCTGCCGCCGCAGGCCCGCCCCGCACGCAGTGCCCCTCCTTCCCCCCCCCCCCCAACCCCCGGCCTGAGTGAGCCGGAGCCCTCGAATCAGCGGCGCCTTTAACCCTGTCCTGTCTGAGCAAAAAACAGACGCCCTCCAGCGACCTACACGCAGAGGCAGGGCCAAATCCAAAGCTGGGCTCCTGTGAGCTGTGAGAACAAAGAAGAGAAAGGGAAATCTCTCCCAGCAGCCTCAGAAGCAGTGGATTAAAGCTCCACAATCAACTTGATATACCCTTCATCTGTGGAATACCTGAATAGACAAGGAATGATCCCAAATTGAAGAGGTGGAATTTAGGAGCGAGATCTGTAATTTTTTCCCCTTTTTCTCTTTTTGTGAATGTGTACGTGTAGGCTTCTGTGTGAGATCTTGTCTGTATACTCTTGCTTCCACCATTTGTCCTAGGGCTCTATCCGTCCATGGTTTTTTTTTTTTAATTTTTTTTCTTAATAATTAATTTTAATTGTAATAACTTTATTATACTTTACCTTCATTCTTTCTTTCTTTCTTTCCTTCCTTCCTTCCCTCCTTTAGACAACGATCAACCCAAATTGAGGAGGTGGTCTCTGAGATCAAGATTTATGATTTTTCCCCCTTTACCTCTTTTTGAGAAGGTGTATGTGTATGCTTCTGTGTAAGATTTTCTCTGTATAGCTTTGCTTCCAACATTTGTCCTAAGGTTCTATCCGTCCCTTTTTTTTTTTCTAAATATTTTTTAATTCAATAACTATATTATACTTTATTTTATTTTTACTGTATCTTCTTTCTTTCTGTCTTTTTTCCTTCTTTCCCTCATTCCTTCTTTCCTTCCTCCCTCCCTCGCTCCCTCCCTCCTTTCTTTCCTTCTTTGCTCCTTCCTTCCTTTCCTCCTTTCCTTCTTTCTTTACTCTTACTTCTACTAATTCTCTCTACTTTTTCTCCCTTTTATTCTGAGCTGTGTGGATGAAAGGCCTTGGTGCTCGAGCCAGGAGTCAGGGCTCTGCCTCTGAGGTAGGAGAGCCAACTTTAGGACACTGGTCAATAAGAGACCTCCCAGCTCCACATAATATTAAACGGCGGAAATCTCCCAGAGACCTCCATCTTAACACCAGCACCCAGCTTCACTCAACGACCAGCAAGCCACAGTGCTGGACAACCTATGCCAAACAACTAGCAAAACAGGAACACAACCCCACCCATTAGCAGAGAGGCTGCCTAAAATCATAATAAGGCCACAGACACACCAAAACACACCACCAGACGTGAACCTGCCCACTAGAGAGACAAGATCCAGCCTCATCCACCACAACACAGGCACTAGTCCCCTCCACCAGGAAGCCTACACAACCCACTGAAACAACCTTCGCCACTGGAGACAGACATCAAAAACAACAGGAACTATGAACGTGCAGCCTGCAAAAAGGAGACCCCAAACACAGTAAGATAAGCAAAATGAGAAGACAGAAAAACACACAGCAGATGAAGGAGCAAGATAAAAATGCACCAGACCTAACCAATGAAGAGGAAATAGGCAGTTTACCTGAAAAAGAATTCAGAATAATGATAGTAAGGATGATCCGAAATCTTGGAAGTAGAATGGACAAAATGCAAGAAACAGTTAACAAGGACCTAGAAGAAATAAAGATGAAACAAGCAATGATGAACAATGCAATAAATGAAATTAAAAGTACTCTAGAGGGGATCAATAGCAGAATAACTGAGGCAGAAGAACGGATAAGTGACCTGGAAGATAAAGTAGTGGAAATAACTACTGCAGAGCAGAATAAAGAAAAAAGAATGAAAAGAACTGAGGACAGTCTCAGAGACTTCTGGGACAACATCAAACGCATCAACATTCGAATTATAGGGGTTCCAGAAGAAGAAGAGAAAAAGAAAGGGACTGAGAAAATATTTGAAGAGATTATAGTTGAAAACTTCCCTAATATGGGAAAGGAAATAGTTAATCAAGTCCAGGAAGCACAGAGAGTCCCATACAGGATAAATACAAGGAGAAATGCGCCAAGACACATATTAATCAAACTGTCAAAAATTAAATACAAAGAAAGCATATTAAAAGCAGCAAGGGAAAAACAACAAATAACACACAAGGGAATCCCCATAAGGTTAACAGCTGATCTCTCAGCAGAAACCCTACAAGCCAGAAGGGAGTGGCAGGACATACTGAAAGTGATGAAGGAGAAAAGCCTGCAACCAAGACTACTCTACCCAGCAAGGATCTCATTCAGATTTCATGGAGAAATTAAAATCTTTACAGACAAGCAAAAGCTGAGAGAGTTCAGCACCACCAAACCAGCTTTACAACAAATGCTAAAGGAACTTCTCTAGACAAGAAACACAAGAGAAGGAAAAGACCTATAATAACGAACCCAAAACAATATAGAAAATGGGAATAGGAACATACATATCGATAATTACCTTATATGTAAATGGACTAAATGCTCCCACCAAAAGACACAGATTGGCTGAATGGATACAAAAACAAGACCCTTATATATGTTGTCTACAAGAGACCCACTTCAGACCTAGAGACACATACAGACTGAAAGTAAGGGGATGGAAAAAGATATTCCATGCAAATGGAAACCAAAAGAAAGCTGGAGTAGCAATTCTCATATCAGACAAAATAGACTTTAAAATAAGGACTATTAAAAGAGACAAAGAAGGACACTACATAATGATCAAGGGATCGATCCAAGAAGATATAACAATTGTAAATATTTATGCACCCAACATAGGAGCACCTCAATACATAAGGCAAATACTAACAGCCATAAAAGGGGAGATCGACAGTAACACATTCATAGTAGGGGACTTTAACACCCCACTTTCACCCATGGACAGATCATCCAAAATGAAAATAAATAAGGAAACACAAGCTTTAAATGATACATTAAACAAGATGGACTTAATTGATATTTATAGGACACTCCATCCAAAAACAACAGAATACACATTTTTCTCAAGTGCTCATGGAACATTCTCCAGGATAGATCATATCTTGGGTCACAAATCAAGCCTTGGTAAATTTAAGAAAACTGAAATTTTATCAAGTATCTTTTCTGACCACAACGCCATGAGACTAGATATCAATTACAGGAAAAGATCTGTAAAAAATACAAACACATGGAGGCTAAACAATACACTACTTAATAATGAAGTGATCACTGAAGAAATCAAAGAGGAAATAAAAAAATACCTAGAAACAAATGACAATGGAGACACAACGACCCAAAACCTATGGGATGCAACAAAAGCAGTTCTAAGGGGGAAGTTTATAGCAATACAAGCCCACCTTAAGAAGCAGGAAACATCTCGAATAAACAACCTAACCTTGCACCTCAAGCAATTAGAGAAAGAATAACAACAAACCCCCAAAGCTAGCAGAAGGAAAGAAATCATAAAAATCAGATTAGAAATAAATGAAAATGAAATGAAGGTAACGATAGCAAAGATCAATAAAACTAAAAGCTGGTTCTTGGAGAAGATAAACAAAATAGATAAACCACTAGCCAGACTCATCAGAAAAAAAAGGGAGAAGACTCAAATCAATAGAATTAGAAATGAAAAAGGAGAAGTAACAAATGACACTGCAGACGTAAAGAAAATCATGAGAGATTACTACAAGCAACTCTATGCCAATAAAATGGACAATCTGGAAGAAATGGACAAATTCTTAGAAATGCACAACCTGCCAAGACTGAATCAGGAAGATATAGAAAATATGAACAGACCAATCACAAGCACTGAAATTGAAACTGTGTTTAAAAATCTTCCAACAAACAAAAGCCCAGGACCAGATGGCTTCACAGGTGAATTCTATCAAACGTTTAGAGAAGAGCTAACACCTATCCTTCTCGAACTCTTCCAAAATATAGCAGAGGGAGGAACACTCCCAAACTCATTCTACGAGGCCACCATCACCTTGATACCAAAACCAGACAAGGATGTCACAAAGAAAGAAAACTACAGGCCAATATCACTGATGAACACTGATGCAAAAATCCTCAACAAAATACTAGCAAACAGAATCCAACAGCACATTAAAAGGATCATACACCATGATCAAGTGGGGTTTATTCCAGGAATGCAAGGATTCTTCAATATACGCAAATCTATCAATGTGATAAACCATATTAACAAATTGAAGGAGAAAAACCATATGATCATCTCAATAGATGCAGAGAAAGCTTTCGACAAAATTCAACACCCATTTATGATAACAACCCTGCAGAAAGTAGGCATAGAGGGAACTTTCCTCAACATAATAAAGGCCATATATGACAAGCCCACAGCCAACATCATCCTCAATGGTGAAAAACTGAAAGCATTTCCACTAAGATCAGGACAAGACAAGGTTGCCCACTCTCACCACTCTTATTCAACATAGATTTGGAAGTTTTAGCCACAGCAATCAGAGAAGAAAAGGAAATAAAAGGAATCCAAATCAGAAAAGAAGAAGTAAAGCTGTCACTGTTTGCAGATGACATGATACTATACCTAGAGAATCCTAAAGATGCTACCAGAAAACTACTAGAGCTAATCAATGAATTTGGTAAAGTAGCAGGATACAAAATTAATGCACAGAAATCTCTGGCATTCCTATATACTAATGATGAAAAATCTGAAAGTGAAATCAAGAAAACACTCCCATTTACCATTGCAACAAAAAGAATAAAATATCTAGGAATAAACCTACTAAGGAGATGAAAGACCTGTATGCATAAAATTATAAGACACTGATGAAATAAATTAAAGATGATACAAATAGATGGAGAGATATACCATGTTCTTGGATGGGAAGAATCAACATTGTGAAAATGACTCTACTACCCAAAGCAATCTACAGATTCAATGCAATCCCTATCAAACTACCACTGGCATTTTTCACAGAACTAGAACTAAAAATTTCGCAATTTGTATGGAAACACAAAAGACCCCGAATAGCCAAAGCAATCTTGAGAACGAAAAAAGGAGCTGGAGGAATCAGGCTCCCTGACTTCAGACTATATTACAAAGCAACAGTAATCAAGACAGTATGGTACTGGCACAAAAACAGAAAGATAGATCAGTGTAACAGGATAGAAAACCGAGAGATAAACCCACGCACATATGGACACCTTATCATTGATAAAGGAGGCAGGAATGTACAGTGGAGAAAGGACAGCCTCTTCAATAAATGGTGCTGGGAAAACTGGACAGGTACATGTAAAAGTATGAGATTAGATCACTCCCTAACACCATACACAAAAGTAAGCTCAAAATGGATTAAAGACCTAAATGTAAGGCCAGAAACTATCAAACTCTTAGAAGAAAACATAGGAAGAACACTCTATGACATAAATCACAGCAAGGTCCTTTCTGACCCACCTCCTAGAGTAATGGAAATAAAAACAAAAATAAACAAATGGGACCTAATGAAACTTCAAAGCTTTTGCACAGCAAAGGAAACCATAATCAAGACCAAAAGACAACCCTCAGAATGGGAGAAAACATTTGCACATGAAGCAACTGACAAAGGATTAATCTCCAAAATTTACAAGCAGCTCATGCAGCTCAATAACAAAAAACAAACAACCCAATCCAAAAATGGGCAGAAGACCTAAATAGACATTTCTCCAAAGAAGATATACAGACTGCCAACAAACACATGAAAGAATGCTCAACATCATTAATCATTAGAGAAATGCAAATCAAAACTACAATGAGAGATCATCTCACACCAGTCAGAATGGCCATCATCAAAAAATCTATAAACAATAAATGCTGGAGAGGGTGTGGAGAAAAGGGAACACTCTTGCACTGCTGGTGGGAATGTGAATTGGTTCAGCCACTATGGAGAACATATAGAGGTTCCTTAAAAAACTACAAATAGAATTACCATATGACCCAGCAATCCCACTACTGGGCATATACCCTGAGAAAACCAAAATTCGAAAAGAGTCATGTACCAAAATGTTCATTGCAGCTCTATTTACAATAGCCCGGAGATGGAAACAACCTAAGCGCCCATCATCGGATGAATGGATAAAGAAGATGTGGCGCATATATACAATGGAATATTACTCAGCCTTAAAAAGAAATGAAATTGAGCTATTTGTAATGAGATGGATAGACCTAGAGTCTGTCATTCAGAGTGAAGTAAGTCAGAAAGAAAAAGGCAAATACTGTATGCTAACACATATATATGGAATTTTAGGGGAAAAACATGTCATGAAGAACCTAGGGGTAAGACAGGAATAAAGACGCAGACCTATTGGAGAACGGACTTGAGGATATGGGGAGGGGGAAGGGTGAGCTTTGACAGGGTGAGAGAGAGTCATGGACATATACACCCTAACAAACTTAGTAAGGTAGATAGCTAGAGGGAAGCAATCGCAAGGCACAGGATATTAGCTCGGTGCTTTGTGACAGCCTGGAGGGGTGGGATAGGGAGAGTGGGAGGGAGGGAGACTCAAGAGGGAAGACATATGGGAACATATGTATATGTATAACTGATTCACTTTGTTATAAAGCAGAAGCTAACACACCATTGTAAAGCAATTATACCCCAATAAAGATGTTTAAAAAAAAAAAAAAAAAAAAGAAAATACAAAAAAAAAAAACCTAAAAATAGAAGTACCATATGACCCATCAATCCCACTACTGGGCATATACCCTGAGAAAACCGTAATTCAGAAAGAGTCATGTACCACAATGTTAATTGCAGCACTATTTACAATTGCCAGGACATGGAAGCAACCTAAGTGTCCATTAACAGATGAATGGATAAAGAAGATGTAACACTTATATACAATGGAATATTACTCAGCCATAAAAAGCAGTGAAATTGAGTCATTTGTAATGAGATGGATGGACCTAGAGTCTGTCATACAGAGTGAAGTATGTCAGAAAGAGAAAAACAAATACTGTATGCTAATGCACATATATGGAATGTAAAAATCTACTGATGAACCTCGTGTCAGGGCTGGAATAAAGGACATAGGGGGGCACAGTGAAGCTGGGACAAAGTGAGATTGTAGCATTGACATATATACACTACCAAATGTAAAATGGATGGCTAGTGGGAAGCTGCTGCATAGCACCTGGAGATCTGCTTGATGCTTTGTGCCGACCTAGAGGGTGGGATAAGGAGGATGGGAGGGAGGCTGTAGAGGGAGGAGATGTGAGGATATATGCATACGTATAGCTGATTCACTTTGTTGTTCAACAGAAACTAACACAACATTATAAAGCAATTATACTCCAATAAATATATTTTTAAAAAAAGAAAGAAAGAAAAAAGAAAAATAGTTGCTTCCTTGAAACCAGCAGATCCTCTCCAGGTCCTGACAGAGCCTTACCAGTCGCTTCATTCATTCACACTCCCTGCTGGCTACTATAGATATTTAATTTTGTGATTCTTTGTCTAATAAGGTATTTTATCGCCCTGAAGCTTGAGGGCTTTTTGATTCTCTTATTCTCCAGTCGCACTCCTGAAGGAGGCAAAATGTGCAGGTAGGTAAGAGCTGTACTGAAAAACCAGACCTTATAAGGAGTCAGTAATTTTAAGGTGATATTTGAAGCCTATTAAAGTCGATGACATATTTTTAAGTGATAAATTACCCCTTGTCAGGAGCTGGGTGAAGCAGGCCTTTGGTGTGGATTAATCCCAAGAATGTTTCATTAGAATCTCTGCATAGCTAGCAGTGGGAGGTGACATGCTGACTTGACTTGCACTTTTTCCAAAGGTGACATGACTGTCCTTTATGCCACAAACTATATCTACAACTTCTCCCACTTTCAGCCTCAATAGTAGCTTATTGATTTGGCTCGAATTCTGAATTACCTCCTTGAGACTGTGTGCTGGCCAAGGTCACTGCTTTCTGAAGTCTTGTTAAGTGTCTGTTGCAGAGCTGACAGCCTTGGAGGATTTCACACTAAAGACTTGCATCTCTACCTTTGGAGTCCTAACTCAGACATCAGAAAAGGGCAGATGTTACCTCTTACTGAGCAGCCTTTCCTCAAAGACTCCAATTCCCAAGTCTTTTCTCATTTTTTTGTAAGTGAAAAACAGGGGCCCCAGACCTGATTTCGTCCAGGAATCAGATATGTTGCTGAATTTGCTCAGTAAAATGTGGGTCCTATGTTTTATATCAAATAACAACATCAACAACAATGATAATACTAATAAATGTTTTTCTGCTTTGGGGAGGAAAAATTTTCCTCTACCCTACTGGGTTCTTCTGGCTGGTTTAAGAATAAAATTGATATGAGACAGATTAACAAGAGAAAAACCAAACAAAGTTTAACAGCATTCTGTACATGGGAGAGAGCCAGGAAAACTGAATAACTTGCCAAAATGGCTGAAACCTTCACCTTAATGCCATCTTCAGCTAAAGACAAAAGAGGATGTTGGGGGTAGGGGTTTGAGACTTCAAAGGGAAGGAAGGCAATTCACATGGAAAAGCAAATGTTTGTAAACAAGCTGGGCCATGCAGAGAAGATGTGACACGGAGAGGAATTTTAACAGACTTTCTAGACTCCTTCCTGTCTACCACACCTGGTTTATACTACAGTTATCTCTGGTAATAGCTCTATTCCTGTAATAGGCCCTATATCTAAATTCTTTATGTAGCTAAGGGGGAAGGTTATGTCTCTTCTTGGGTCTTTTGGGCTTTGACTGTTTTCAGCTCAAAATAATACACATGCTAAAGAGACATTTTGGAGTGATAAATTTGCTCTCTTACAGTCCCTTTCCCCTCAGTTATTCACTGCGTAACTATTACCAGACATAGTGGTGAGAGAATCATCTAGAGTTATCATAGGCTTACAGTCTTAGGATGTCTTAGCCTGGGATGCCTCAGAAGCAGATCCTGAGACAAGGATTTTAGTGCCAGTAGTTCATTTGGGAGGTGCAGGAAACAGGTAGAGAAATGGAGAAGTGATACAAGCAAGGGAAGGTGGTCAGCAAAGGGCTTCCTATTAAGCTTAAACCCATGGGAGACTGAGAAAATATCAAGACACACACTTCAGGGGTATCCCTCCCAAGGGGCGAAGGAGTTGGGGTATTTATATCCCAACTCCAGACTGCTGCCAGAAGCTGTTAATTCCTTAGCACTTTACCCTGCTAGACAGTAGCCTTCCAGGATTCCAAGAAGAGCTGTCAGAACCAGAGATACAGAAATTGACTGAGTCCCCTAAAATGATAGGATCAGAGGGATATGAGTAGGGCATTGACAATATCTGCTATATAGACAGATATTAATCAAATATTAACCCAGAAAAACACATAAATGACATCTTTCATAAGACTTCTAAGGGGAGGTGTATTTGTGCTGGTCAGGTTTATTTGAATAAGCTTTACATATGTTACTTATTGGATCTTTAAAAATTCCATGGATTAAATAACTTGCCAATCAGAGGCAGAGTCAAGACTTGAACCCAGGGTTCAAAGCTGGAAACTGGTGCTTAGTTTCCCACTATGCTTTTCCACATATAAACTCATCTTTTCTTGGCATTATGCAGAGTGAAAACAGCAGGCAGCTGTGGTCATAGAGAATTAAATAACAATGTAGGTGCACCTCAGGGAAAGCCTTCCTTCAATTGTGTGCAAACCTAGCCTGCCATCTTTGGATTACAGTTACTGTATTTTTAAAAATAGTAGTTCTACATATTCCAAGAGATGGATAAGAGCCAGAGTACCTCCTTGGGAGAGGAAATCATCCATTTTTGCCTCTCTGCCTTTTCATTAACTCTTAGAGCAGATTCCCAGCCTCCAAATATCTAGGAAGGTAATAAAAGTATCTGGCAACAATTCCAAGGATTGCTGATTTTTATTTCCTGAGCTGGACACAATTTTTCATGACTAATTATACACCAGCCTCCAATGTTGCTATTATATAACCATCTGCAACAAAAATATTCAGTACAACGTATCCAAAAGATTATAGTGCCAAAGAATTAGGACCAAATGGAATGTCATGTTTCATAGTGAAAATAAATCCGTCTCTGGACCTGGGCATCTCAAGAAAACAAAAATCTGTTTTGGATGTTCTGCAAACTGGATGGCTTAATGAACACAAAGGAGCTACTTTTGGATTTTTTACTGGTTAAATAATGATCAGATAAAAGTTAGAGGTTTTAATCCCTGGGAAGAATAGCTTGAAGAGCACCAAGGTCATCCATGCCTGTTTGTCTGTGAACAGGTACCAGTTGAGATGTGATAATGCTGTATCGCTTGTTTTAAAACCAGAGGCAAATGATAAAGTGTTTCCTGAATGTCCAGTCTTGTCTTAAGGCTAACATATCATTTTTACCCAGGGTGGTACTGAGACCTTTACAATTAGTATCAGATGCTCTCATGATGGCTTTGTTTGGAAATAGCAGCTAATCATGCCCAATCTTTGGGGAGGTTGAAGCCTTCATTTAGATGCATGATTTTTTAACAGTACCAGGAATGGGGCTTGAGAAGACCTAAATTTGATACTGGTTCCCCTGCTTATAACCTGTATGAACTTTAAAAGAGCTCTTTTCTTTTTAGATCTTGTTTCTTCATCTGTGAAATATGGAGGTGAGACTAGGTGATCTTTAAACTCACTTCCCCTAAAAATCTGGGAACTTTATCCCCTCTTCTTTCTCTTTCTCCTACTCTTCTTCTCCATTTTCCTCCCTTCTCCTTTCCTCCTTTTCCTCCACATCCACTGAGCATCTACTGTGAGCTGGGTACAGGGCCCTAGGAATGCAGTGCCAAATCCCTTATTTGTAAGACTTCTCAGTGCTCTGAAAGATGGAAGCTCATGACAAGGCAAGATAGTGCCAGCCTAAGGCTGGAATAGCATTTTAGGGAGCTCCCTTTGTCTGTGGTTTAGAGAGTAGACTGCAGAGGGAAAAGATGAGGCTAGGGAGCCTGATGTGGTAGGTAATCCAGGTGTTGGATCATGGCAACTGGCAGTGGAGATGGAGAGAAAAGAGAGATCAGAGAGAAGTTTAGAAAGCAGAATCAGAGCAGCTGAGGAGTGTGTGTGTGTGCACACGCACATGCGGTGTGTGTGTGGCGTGAGAGTTGGGAGGAAGACTTGTGCTACCTTTTACTGAGATCTGGGACTTAGGAGGAAAAGCTGGTTAGAGTTGGAAGGAAAGATGATGTGTTAAGTCCTGGGAGTACAAGTTCTGACTTTTCTACTCAACTTCAGGAAAGTCACTCAACCTCCAGGAACTTCAGTTTCCTTATATGTAAAGTAGAAATAGGAATAGTACATACATTCCAGGGGTTACTGTAAGGATTACATTTCACCTATTTGAAGATGCTATACAAACTGGCATTGATCTCCACGTATGAAGAGTTAATTTTATTAAAGTGTGACCTTCAGTTTGTTCAGTACAGGGGAACAAATCAGGAGACTGGAATTTGAGACTAGTCTTTTTACTGAACCAAACTTGGGTCTGCTTGCCAGGCACACAGAAAAGCCAATCTATTAACACCAGGTTGTGTTGAAGGAAAGTACAGCACTTATTTTTGGGTGCCAAGCAAGAATAAGCAGCTAATGCTTAAAAGACTCCCCAGTGGGAGTCTTTCAGGGAAGGGGTTTTAAAGACAAAGTGAGGGAGAGGGTTGTGGAGAATGTGTTCAGCTCATGCACAATTTTCTGATTGGTGGGTGGTGAGGTAACCAGGTGAAGCCACAGGAGTCAGCATTATCAATCTTCAGGCTCCAGCTGGTCTGGGGGCTACGTGCTTATAGTCACCAACTCTTCATCTGGTTGGGTTCTGATTTCTGGGAAACAACTGAAGAATGTGTATTAGACTTTACCTTTGAGACAGAACTGGGAGTCCTTGAGGCTGATTTATTGTTTAAATTATAGTTATTTCTCTACCTGACTGTCCTATCTGTTTCTGCATTCCTAAGCTTTTCCCATCAACCGTTAGGGCTAAGAAACCTTAGTATATTCCCACAGTTTTTCCTGATCATCAGTAAGCAGGGGACACACTAGGGGTCCTGTCACCGGGAAGGTCTCTACACATGTCTTTTGAGTTTCAGTCTTTGCCTCTTGCTAGCAGTTGGATAACACTGGGGTAAGACATTGCCCATTTTTGGGTTTAGTTTACTGTCTTACCAATACTTTGCCCCCATCTGCACAGTATAATTTGGCAATTTACAGGCTGAGTGTGTCCATAATATATGTTATGCTTGTGTCACACAGTTTTAAAAAAGCAAAGTATGTGGCAACTTTTAAAGACAGAAAGATTTCACATAAAATCTTGCATCTTCAACCTCCATTCCCATATGCCAGGGTCAGTTGATGCTGACTAGAGGCTACTAGTGTAGGCAGGGCCTCCAGTGAAACTCAGTGCCCACCACCCCCTCCTGCTCCTGGTGCCTGAGGTTGAGTGTCATTAGCCATTTTTCATTGTGTTTGTGCTGCTGCTCTTCTCACTTCTGACCTCTTCACTCATTCATGTTCAAGCCTGGCTCTGCATGTTTTTGGAGTTGTGACCCTTAAATATATGGTCCTCTCTAAGGTCACATCTGCCTTTAAAATTCTGTAGTTCTGTCTCTAAAGATCCTACAGCTGGCCTCTTGCAGACTTGGAATCTCTGACCTGACAGTTTCTATGCCATTTTCTCTGGAGTGAAAGAATGCTTCTTGGTGGTGTTTCATCAAAAGCCAACTCTTCCAATTATCTAGGTAGCCGATTTAAAGCACAAAATGAAGAGGAATGAACTAGACAGGTTCATCAGCTAGATTTTCCATTCCTTCTAAACCAAACAACTCTAACTCAACCTGGTTTGGGCAGAAGAGGGAATATACTGAGTCACACAATGACCAAAAAGAGTATACAGTCAGGCTAACTCTTGATTCGGAGGCTCAAAAAGTGTCACTGGACTCAGTTTATCTCCATTTCTTGACTATTCTTTTCTGTTTGGCTAAATGATCATGTAACTGAGGAGGACCCTAAGGGGCTTTCCTGGGACAGACGCTTCCTCCCATGTCCTCTGTCTGCCTTTCGTTTGTGGAAAAGCTGTAGTCTCCAAGGCCTCCCCTAACTCACAAAATCTGGCTCAAAAATTAATGATTCAAAGGATGTGAACATGTAGTGGCAAAAGTATCAGTTGGGCCAGTTGAACTGGAAACAATTTAAACAGTAAATCAGCCATATGGCAGTCACAGAATCTTTACTTCCCCTCTGAAGTACATAGATAACAGTATCTGATGCACATTTCTGAGTTGTTTAACAGATACTAAAACCCCCACCAAATGAAAGAAGTTAACTACTTGATGACCATGAGCACATAGCCCCTAGACCAGCTGGAGCCTGAAGAATGATAATCTTAACGCCTGTAACACCACCCTGTTACCTCACCGTCAGTCAGTCAGAGAATTGTGCACAAGCTGATCATACATCCTGTGACTCCTCTCCCTCACCTTGCTCCTTTTCAATGTTTTGGTTTTGGCTTCATTGTGCATTATGTACACGAACTTGGGTACAATAATCAAACTCCACTAATGGCAAGATGAATGCTTGTGGCTTAAATTCCTCATTGTTTCAGGTTCAAGCCTGGTGGAAAAGAAAGCACGCCTCTTTTCCCAAAGGACACAGTAAAGTCTCATTGCCTCTCATTCTTTGGCTCTGACTGGGTCATGTGCCTCTCCTTTAACCAATTGTCATAGCCATGGAATGTTATTCATTGGCTGGCCATTCCTGTGTTCCATGCCCTCTCCTGCAGCTAAGGGTGGTGTCAGTTTCACCAGACGTTTGTGGACTGCGTGGGGATGGTGATTTCCTACAGAAAAATTATGGCAGATTTGTCAAAAGAAGGAAGAATGGATATTGTATGGGTGTGTCAAAAACAGGAACTGAGGGAAGGTCTAGGAGGCTGCAACCTTCCTACAAACAAGAAATGGGGGACACAGAAAGGCTTTTGTACTTGGGAAGGGACCACACGGTCTTTGATTTCAATCTTCCATTTTCTTTGATACTCCTGAAACTGAGCAGGACACTGTGGGGGCTCCTGAGCACAGAAGCCTTTTTGTGTCGCCCATTTCTTGTTTGTAGGGAACAGGTTTCAGCCTCCATGACCTTCCCTGAGTTCCAAAGGGCAAGTTCAAACAGTTGTTGATAGGGCAAGGAGGGGATGCAGAGACAGTGGGGAGCAATCAAGAAAAAATAGTGCCTTGGCCAGCAAGATGGCTGAGCAGAAGGACGTGAGCTCACTCCTTCTTACAAAAACACCAGAATCACAACTAACTGCTGAACAACCAGCATTAACAACAAAAAATTCACTGGAACCTACCAAAAAGGTTACCCTATATCCAAGAACAAAAAAGAAGCCATGATGAGTTGGTAGGAGAAACACAATCATGATAAAATAATATCTCATACCCTCTGGGTGGGTGACACACAAACTGCAAAATAATTATACCAGAGAAGTTCTCCCACAGGAGTGAAAGTCCTGAGCCCCATGTCAGTCTTCCCAGCTTGGGGGTCTGGCAATGGGAGGAGGAGCCCCGAGAGAATCTGGCTTTGAAGGCCAGCAGGGTTTGATCACAGGAATTCCACTGCCACACTTAGAGGACACCTACAAGGTCCCATGCACACCAGGACCCAGGGGAAAATCAGTGAACTCGTAAGAGACTGGGCCAGACCAACCTGCTAGTATTGGAGGGTCTCCTGCAGAGGCAGGGAGGTGGCTGTGGCTTACTGTGAAGAGAAAAACACTGTCAGTGGCAGTTCTGGTGAGTACTCATCAGGGTGAGTCCTCCCAGAGGCTGCCATTTCCCCCCCAAACCTAGCCCTACCCAATAGCATGTAGGATCCAGTGTTGGGATGCCTCAGGCCAAACAACCAACAAGCTGGGAACAGAGCCCCACCCATCAGCAGGCAGGCTGCTTAAAGTCTCCCCGAGCATAGCTCTGCCCACCAGAGGGACACGGCCCAGCTCCACCCATCAGAGAGCCTCATCCACCAGAGGGCAGACAGCAGAAGCAAGAAGAACTACAATCCTGCAGCCAGTGTATTGGAAACTGCAATCACAGAAGTTAGACAAAATGAGACAGCAGAAGAATATGACCAAGAAAGAGGAAGAATATAAAGAAGAACAGGTAAGTGAAGTGGAGATTGGCAATCTACCAGGAAAGAACTCAAAGTAATGCTAGTGAAGATGATTCAAGATCTCAGAAAGAGAATGGAGGCACAGATTGAGAAGATGCAAGTAATGTTCAACAATGACCAAGAAGAACTAAAGAACAAACAGGGATGAACAATACAATAACTGAAATGAAAAATGCCTGAGAAGGGATCAGTAGTAGAGTAACTGAGGCAGAAGAATGGATAAGTGAGCTGGAAGACAAAAAGGTGGACATCACTGCCATGGAACAAAATAAAGAAAAAGAATGAAAGAAATGAGGACAGTCTCAGAGACCTCTGGGACAACATTAAGTGCACTAACATTCACATTATAGGGGTCCCAGAAGAAGAAGAAGAGACAGAAAGGACCTGAGAAAGTATTTGAGGAGATAGTAGCTGAAAAGTTCCCTAACATGGGAAAGGAAACAGTCACCCAAGTCCAGGAAGCACAGAAAGTCCCAGGCAGGATAAACACAAGGAGGAACACAACAAGACACGTAATAATCAAAGTGACAAAAAATAAAGACAAACAAAAAATATTAAAAGCAATAAGGGGAAAGCAACAACTAACATACAAGGGAACTCCCATAAAGTTATCAGCTGATTTTTCAGCAGAAACTCTGCAGGCCTGAAGGGGGTGTCACATTATATTTCAAGTGATGAAAGGGAAGAAACTACAACCAAGAATATTCTACCCAGCAAGGCTCTCATTCAGATTTGACAGAGAAACCAAAAGCTTTACAGAAAAGCAAAAACTAAGAGAATTCAGCATCACCAGACAAGCTTTGCAACATATGTTAAAGGAACTTCTCTAAGTGGAAAAGAAAAGGCCACTACTAGAAACAAGAAAATTACGAATGGAAAAGCTCACCAGTAAAGGCAAACATAAAGTAAAGGTAGGAAAATATCCACACACATATATGATATCAAAACCAGCAAATGTGAGAAGAGCACACAAATGCCAGATATTGGAAATGCATTTGAAATTAAAAGACCATACACTTAAAACAATCTTGTTTATATATAGACTAATATATCAAAACTTCATGGTAACCACAAACTGAATATCTACAATAGATACAAAATTAAAAGGAATCCAAACACAAAACTAAAGTTAGTCATCAAATCACAAGAGAAGAGAAAAAAAGAGGAAGGGAAGAAAAAAGACCTACAAAAATAAATGCAAAACAATTAAGAAAATGGTATTAGGAACATACATATTGATAACTACTTTAAATATAAATGGATTAAATGCTCTAACCAAAATACATAGACTGATGGAATGGATACAAAAACAAGGCCTGTATATATGCTGTCTACAAAAGACCCACTTCAGATCTAGGGACACATATAGACTGAGAGTGAGAGGATGGAAAAAGATATTCCATGCAAATGGAGATCAAAAGAAAGCTGGAGTAGCAATACTCATATTAGACAAAATAGACATTAAAATAAAGACTGTTACAAGAGACAAGGAAGGACACTACATAAAGATCAAGGGATCAATCCAAGAAGACATAACAATTGTAAATATATATGCACTCAACATAGGAGCACGTCAATATATAAGGCAAATATTAACAAACATAAAAGGAGAAATCAACAGTAACAAAATAGTACTGAGGGACTTTAATGCCCCACTTACAGCAATAGACAGATCATCCAGAGAGAAAATTAATAAGGAAACACAAGCCTTAAATGACACATTAGATCAGATAGACTTAATTGATATCTGTAGGACATTCCACCTGAAAGCAGCAGAATACACTTCTCAAGTGCACATGGAACATTTTCAAGGATAGGTCACATCTTGGGTAGCAAACCAAGACTCAGTAAAATTTAAGAAAATTGAAATTGTATAAACATCTTTTCCAACCACAACACTATGAGATTAGAAATCAGTTACAGGAAGAAAACTATTAAAAGCACAAACATGGGGCTTCCCTGGTGGCGCAGTGAAGTGGTTGAGAGTCTGCCTGCCAATGCAGAGGACACGGGTTCGTGTCCTGGTCCAGGAAGATCCCACATGCCACGGAGTGGCTGGGCCCATGATCCATGGCTGCTGAGCCTGTGCGTCCGGAGCCTGTGCTCTGCAACGGGAGAGGCCACAACAGTGAGAGGCCTGTGAACTGCAAAAAAAAAAAAAAAAAAAAAAGCACAAACAAATGGAAGCTAAAACATATGTTACCAAATGACCACTGGATCACTGAATAAATCAAAGAGGAAATTTAAAAAGATACATAGAGACAAATGTCAATGAAAACATGATGATCCAAATCCTTTGGAATGTAGCAAAAGCAGTTCTAAGAGGGAAGTTTATAGCAATACAGTCTTACCTCAAGAAACAAGAAAAATCTCGAATAAACAACCTAACATTACACCTAAAGTAACTAGAGAAAGAACAAACAAAACCCAAAGTTGGTAGAAGAAAAAAATCATAAAGATTAGAGCAGAAATAAATGAAATAGATATGAAGAAAACAATAGCTAAGATCAATGAAACTAGAATGTGGTTCTTTGAAAAGATAAACAAAATTGATAAAACTTTAACCAGACTCATCATGAAAAAAAGGAAGAGGGCTCAAATCAATAAGATTAGAAACGAAGAAGGAGAAGTTACAACTGACACACAAAGGATCATAAGAGACTACATCAAGCAACTATATGCCAATAAAATGGACAACCTGGAAGAAATGGACAAATTCTTAGAAAGATACAATCTCCCAAGATGGAACCAAGAAGAAATAGAAAATATGTACAGACCAGTCACATGTAATGAAATTGAAACTGTAATTAAAACACTCCTGGCAAAGTCCATGACCAGATGGCTTCACAGGTGAATTGTATCAAACATTTAGAGAAGAGCTGACACCAATCCTTCTGAAGCTATTACAAATAATTGTGGAAGAAAGAACACTCCCAAACTCATTTTATGAGGCCATCATCACCCTGATACCAAAACTAGACAAAGATACCACAAAAAAATAAAATTACAGGTCAATATCACTGATGAACATAGACACAAAACAATCCTTAACAAAACACTAGCATTCTGAAACCAGCAATACATTAAACAGATCATACACCATGAACAAGTGGGATTTATCCCAGGGATGCAAGAATTTTTCAATATCTGCAAATCAGTTGGTGTTATATACCACATTAGCAAATTTAAGAATAAAATCTATATGATCATCTCAATAGATACAGAAAAAGGTTTTGACAAAATTCAACACCGATTTATGAGAAAAACTCTCCAGAAAGTGGGCATAGAGGGAACCTACCTCAACATAATAAAAGCCACATGCAACAAACCTACTGCAAATATCATACTCAGTGGTGAAAATATGAAATCATTTACTCTAAGATCAGGAACAAGACAAGAATGTCTACTCTCACCACTTTTATTCGCCATGGTTTTGGAAGTCTTAGCCATGGCAATCAGAGAAGAAAAACAAATAAAAGGAATCCAAATTGGAAAAGAAGAAGTAAAACTGTCACTGTTTGCAGATCATATGATAGTATACATAAAAAATCCTAAAGATGCTACCAAAAACTACTAGAGCTCATCAATGAATTTTATAAAGTTGCAGGATACAAAATTAATGCATAGAAATCTCTTGCATTTCTATACATTAATGACAAAAATCAGAAAGAGAAATTAAGGAAACAATCCCTTTTACCATCACTGCAAACAGAATATAATACCTAGGAATTAACCTACCTAAGGAGGCAAAAGACCTGTACTATGAAAACTATAAGACACTGACAAAAGAATTCAAAGATGACACAACAGATGGAAAGATATACCATGTTCTTGGACTGGAATAATTAATATTGTCAAAATGACTATACTACCTAAGGCACTCTACAGATTAAATGCAATCCCCATCAAATTACCAGTGACATTTTTCATGGAACTCAAACAAAAAATCTTAAAATTTGTATGGAGACACAAAACATTGCGAATAGCCAAAGCAATCTTCAGAAAGGAAAATGGAGCTGGAGAAATTAGGCTTCCTGACTCCAGACTATAGTACAAAGCTACAGACATCAAAACAGTGTGGTACTGGCATAAAAACAATTATAGATCCATGGAACAGGATAGAAAACCCAGAAATAAACCTAATGTCAATTAATCTGTGAAAAATGAGGCAGGAATATATAATTGAGAAAAGACAGTCTCTTCAATAAATGGTGCTGGGAAAACTGGACAGCTACATGGAAAGTAATGAAATTAGAAAAATTTTTAACACCACACACAAAAAGAAACTCAAAATGGATTAAAGACCTAAATGTAAGACTGGATACTATACAACTCTTGGAGGAAAATATAGGCAGAACACTCTGACAAATCTCAGCAAGATTCTTTTCCAAGCCGAATCCTAGAGTAATGGAAATTTAAAAAAAACTAAACAAATGGACCTAATTAAACTCAAAAGCTTTTGTAGAGCAAAGGAAACCATAAACAAAATGAAAAGACAACCCACATAATGGGAGAAAGTATTTGGAAATGATGCAACTGACAAGAGAATTGTCTTCAAAATTTACATACAGCTCATGCAAGTCAATATAAAAAAAACAAACAACCCAATCAAAATATGGGCAGAAGACCTAAGTAGACATTTCTCCAGAGAAGACATACAGATGGCCAAAGGCACATTTAAAGATGATCAACATTGCTAATTATTAGAGAAATGCAAATCAATACTACAGTGAGATATCATCTCACACCAGTCAGGATGAGCATCATCAAAAAATCTATAAACAATAAATCCTGGAGAGGTTGTGGAGAAAAGGGATCCCTCCTACATTGTTGGTGGGAATGTAAATTGGTACAGCCAATATAGAGAACAGTATGAAGGTTCCTTTAAAAAACTAAAAATAGAGCTACCATATGATCCAGCAATCACACTGCTGGGCATATTTCTGGAGAAAACATGGTTCGAAAGGATACATGCACCCCAATGTTCTTTGCAGTGCTGTTTACAAAAGCCAAGATATGTAAGCAACCTAAATGTCCATTGACAGATGAATGGATAAAGAAGATGTGGTACAAACATCACTCAGTTATTAAAAAGAATGAAATAATGCTATTTGCAGCAATATGGATGGACCTGGAGATTATCATGCTAAGTGAAGTAAGTCAGACACAGAAAGACAAATATCATATATCACTTATATTCAGAATAAAAACATTACACAAATGAAGTTTTTTACAAAACCTAAACAGACTCACAGACCTAGGAGGGATAGATTGGGAGTTTGGAATTGACATGTACACACTGATATATTTAAAACAGAAAACCCACATGAACCTACTGTATAGCACAGGGAATGCTGCTCAATATTCTCCAATAACCTAGATGGGAAAAGAATTTGAAAAAGAATAGATACATGTATATGTATAACTGAATCAGTTTGTTGTACACCTGAAACTAACACAACATTGTTAAGCAACTATACTCCAATATCAAATAAATTTAAGAAAAAAACAAAGAAACAATAGTGCAGCCTTGAGGCAGGGTCCTGGTTCCACCTCAAGGGATACACTTAACAATACCTTTGAGTTCTTCTACAGAACTAAAACTCCCTACAAATGGAAGGTGTTTTCTACTTGATGAAGCATTCTTCATTCCAACGAAAGTCAGTTTGATAACCTCAAGAACCAAAGAAGCTCATCAGAAGACCATCTGAGAGCAGATTAAAGGAGTGCAGGCCCTTCACACATCCTGCTCCTTATCAGCAACCCCACCCTTGAACCATTGCTATAAAACTCCTCACCAAATCCCCCCAGGTTGGGACACACAGGTTTTGGGAGCATGAGCCCTCTGTGTTTCCTTTTGCCTGGAAGAGCAATAATGCTATTCATTTCTACTGCACCCCAAACTCGGTCTTTGAGATTTGATTTGGCACCAGTGCACAGAGGCCACGTTTTCAGCATCACTCTGCAGTTTTGAGGGGAACAGATGTTGGACAAGAAAGGGGATAAAGTTTTGGAGAGAGGTTAATAATAAACTCAGCATAGGAACTTGGTTTGGTTCTGAATTAAGTAGTATGGATTCTGCTTGGTGACATAGCCTGGCC
This sequence comes from Phocoena phocoena, assembly GCF_963924675.1. Lineage (NCBI taxonomy): Eukaryota > Metazoa > Chordata > Mammalia > Artiodactyla > Phocoenidae > Phocoena > Phocoena phocoena. The sequence goes on along the minus strand of NC_089238.1, from coordinate 22,308,093 downwards.
AAGGCTCTCCTGTTGTGTCGATTTGATTTCAGCTTCAGAGGGAAAGCGTTCTTTTTCTGTTTGGATTTGAGTATGCAAATAATGAAAGTGAAGCTGAGATCGACACAGCACAATCTTTATTCAGTGGACAAAGAGTGGAGAAGTGGGAACTAAGTTTACAGATCAACTTCTTGCCCACCTTGGTGAAAAGGATGTAATTTTAGAGAGTAAAGACAAAGAGAGGAGGAGTGAGGCTAATGATGAGGAGGCATATGCATTAGTCTACTGGGGAAGAGGCAGGGCTGTTTCAAGGGAGTGGGGTGCTGCCCTCTTTTTATCATTTTTGGTCCTTAATGTCCGGTCATGGCCACCAATAGATGTTCATTTAATATATTAATGTAGTAAAATCAGCATAAAATGAGACTCAGCTTCTATTGGAGGTCAGATTCATTGCCATCTTGGTCCCAGCTCTTTCCATCTGTTTGTTGTTATTGTTGTTTGTAGCTTCCTTTCTTATCTCTGGACCCTTTAACTTAAAGATTTATGTTAACTCCTGCTAAAGGGCAGTGTGGTTGTGGTGAGGGTTGGCAGGTTTTGAGCAACGACACTCCTGCTAAAGGTGGGGGTGGGGTGTTGGTTGATGGTTTTTGAGCAAAGACCTGGAGCAGCTCTGGCAACAGTTTTACGGGGACTTGACTTCAGTACATAGTAAATGTTTTAGGCTTTGCAAGCCACATACTGTCTCTATCACATATTTTTCTGATTTCTTTTCCTCAACGATTTAAAAAATGTAAAAAACATTCTTAGCCATGCACAACCCTGCAGTGGACTGGATTTGATGTGCAGGTATGTATATATATATATATATATATATATATATATATATATATATATATATATATATATATAATTCATTGAACAAACAGGTAAAATATATGCTCTTATGACAGCATAAAATATATGCATTTATAAAATTTTAATTTTAGTGTGTATTTAATTCTTAGAAAAATCCCATCATAGATATCATATTTAGCCCTATTTTAGAAAAGAATAAGTAATTTGTCCAAAATCACAGAGCTAGTAACAAGAGCTGGGCTATGAATGAAGCTCTGACTCCAAAGATTACACTTTTAACCCTTGTGTTTTACTCCCTGTCACTTGCTCTTCCTTTCTCCATGATGAACCTGGAACTTCTGGCTTCAAGACAATTAAGCAAAGTTGATGGAGAGGCTACATGTGTGAGGCAGTAGGTGCTGGGGAATTATGATGAATGAGATAGCTCTTATTCTATTTGGGTTGTGTTTGACATCTTGGGAGGGAGAGAGATCCCAAGGAAAAATTTGAAGAGACAAAGAGCAAGGGCTAAACCCTGAGGAACTCTGATATGTAAAGCTGGAAAGAGGAGACGGTGCACCCAAGAGGCAGAGATTGAGAAATCATAAGAAAGCCAGGAGAACATGCAGTCACAGAAGCCTGAATAGAAAGCATTTCAAGAAGAATGACAAATACTTCCAAAAGGTCATGTGAAGTGGGAAGTAAAATGTAGCTGTTGGATTTAGGAACATTGAGGCCCCTAGTGCCTTTGGTAAGAAATCTTTTGGTGGAATCATGAAATGAGGCCAGCTCAGGGTGGATTAAAGAGGGATTGGGAGTGAGAGGAGATGGTGAGAGCATATGTAGACAACTCAGACCCTTTTGAAGAGTGACTGTGAAGAGGAGAGAAGGAATATGACAGGTGCTGTGGTAATGTGCAATGTATTTCTTCTCTTAAAGAGGGTAGAGACTAGAGCATTTTTGAATGTAAACTCTCAACTGAAGAAAAATGCACAACCTAAAAGTTGCAAGTTAAGTTTTATTCAGGGACCTTACTAAGTGAGAACTATGCTCAGGAGACAGCCTCTCAGCTCTGAGAACTGTTCCAAAGAGTTAAGGAATGAGTAAGGGTATATAGGAGTTTTTGCTGGAAAAAATACCTTGTAGTCAGACATCAAAAGATTACTGCTAATCACAAAAACAGACATCTCAAGTTAATGATTTCAGCACTTTTCTATGTATGGGAAGAGGCAAGAATCTGGGTTCATTGAAATTATTCCTTAGATGTGCATCTGAGCTACCTAGGGTCAGTGTCCAAAACACATAATGCTTCCTGTTTGTTTTTCTCTATCCTGAATTCCCCTCAAGGTACACCCTGAGGGGTGGGGAGCAGCTGTACTAGCTAACGGCTTGATCCTTGTTTACTGGAATGGTAGGCAACATTCCTGTCCACAATACAAAGAAGAAAGGGATGATGGAGGTACAGGAGGGGCAGAGAACAACAGAGTCAGTGGGTCCCTTAGAAGGATAAAAGGGTTGAGGTTCATAGCACAAGCAGAGGACTGGGCCTTTCATATATATTGAGAAGGACTTCTTCCTCAGTTGTAAGAGGACAGAAAGAGGAGAGACACTGCTGCAGTAAGGTTTATAGGTTTGGTACATGGAAGATGAGGACATTTTCATCTAATGGCTTCTACTTTTTTTCTGAGAATTACATATTTCTCTAGAGTCCAGCGTTATTTCTTCTGGGCCCACATGTCTGGAAGGATTGAGTTCAGCCTCATAGGGGAAGAATGGGAGACACTGAGCTGAGCTGAACACATGCAAATTGTCAACTACTCTTATTCTCTGCTTTTATCCTTTATTAGAAATAATCCTCCTCATGAGTTTGGCAGACCAAATAATCTTGTTCTTGAAAAAGAAAGAAGTATAATGTTCAAAGCATGGTATTCTTGTGTCATAAGCACTTGGGATGTTTACAGTTTATCAGAAGCAGTGAGCCAGGTGTCTAACATCCAAGGTCTCAGCAAAAGAATTCTTACTGCATGAATCTCCTTGAGTCAAATTTGCAAAAGTCTTTAAAAGAATTCATCTGTAGCAAGTACAAAACCTAATACCCAAGCTAAGCATATGCAGTCTACATTGGACCATACACCTATGCTTCTCACAGCTCAATCTGTCTGCCATACAGATCAACTCATTGGCAGTTGAAAAATGAAATATCCCTGCTGAATTCAAAAGTGACTTCTATTAATAGGTCCTTGGAGAGTCACACACTGAAGGTTGGTTCCTTATATTTTTCAGATCACCTAACCTGAACTCTAATTCTGTTAGATGTAAAAATAGAAACAAATTAAAATTAATTTTATGTTCTTGGTCTGCATTTTTTCTCAATTTTAATGTAAGAAGTGCAAGGTGGAGGGGAGTTAAGACGGCAGAGGAGTAGGAGGACGTGGAGTTCATCTCTCTCCATGGATGCATCAGGAATACATCTATAGATGCAAAAATTCTCACAGAACATTGGATGAACACTAGCAGAAGACCTTGGACATCAGAAAGGACTATAAAGATCCCTGCATAACTGAGTGGGAGAAAAAAAGAAGGGAGAAGGAGGAGGAGAAGGTGTGGGATGGGGCCTGCACCTTGGGGCAGGGGAGCTGAAGCAGAGGAGAGATTCCTGAATTCTAGGAAACCCCCCTCCAATGGGGAAACCCCCTCTCTGACAGGGAAATCAATTGGGATGGAAGGGAAGCATTTAAGCCTGTTGGAAGAGGGTGAAGAGGCTGATCTGTGGCAGACAGGACAGAGTGAGAAATACACAGATGATCCGTACTGCAGCCCTATGTGGCCTGGACTGGGATGTGTATTCACAGGTGTGCACAGGGAGTTGGAGCGTGGGGATTGGAGAACAGGCCCAGAGCAAGAACTGCTCTTGGATGTGGGAAGATGAACTGAGGGGACGGGAGGGAGAAAATCCACAGCAAGGAATGCCTACAAAGGAAGACAGGACTACCATGAAAGCAGGGTGCTACTGCTGAGTCACACACAAGGGGAGGAGCCACTATTGTAGCCTCTCTCTCACCACACGCTGCTGCCTGTTGATGGACAATAAAAGAAGCCCTCTCAGGGCTGGCCCTTGCGTGCCCGCTGCTGGGCGCCAGAAAAAGCCCAGCCATGGCTGGCCCTCACACGCCTTATGCCAGGCACCAGAAAAGGCCCTCACTAGGGCCATATTTCTAGCACCCGTGGCTGCCAGCTTCCCTGAGCATTTGACACCACCAGGGCTTCCACGATCCAAGCAGTCAGACCACCTCTGTGCCCTGTCCTCACTGAAGCAGATCCAAGAGTTCCAAGGCAGCCTCAGGACCAGACCCCTCTGGGTGGACCACAAACAGAGGTGGGAGTAAAACCAAAGCTGAACCCCAGGGATGGGGCAACTAAGGGAGAAGATCGAAAATCTTTCCATCAGCTGTACAAGCTGCAGATTAAATCCCCACAATCAGCTAGGTAGACCCTGTGTCTATGGAGTATCTGAGTAGACAATGAGTGTGCCCACAAGTGTAAACAGTCTACCTCTGGCAGTTGTAGACTTTGGGGACAAGCACATGCAGAAATTGTGCCAGAGGAGAGTTTGAGTGGTCCCCACAGGGCACACAACAGGTCCAGAGACCAGCCCAGAGGCAGAGGAGGACTTCCTGTGGAGGCAGAAGTAGGCTGTGGCTCATGACATGTGCAAGGACACTTAGAGCTGAGACCCCAGGGAAACATAATTATTACTATTAATTTTATTATGTTTTGATTCATTCTGTTGTTGATTCTGCCTTTTTTTGTTTGCTTGCTTGTTTTTGTCTTACTATTATTTTTTATTTAGTCTTTCGGGACCTTTGTGTTTTATAGCATTTTTTATTTTTAATTTTTTGTGTATTTCTATTTTTACTTTTTTTGCGGTACGCGGGCCTCTCACTGTTGTGGCTTCTCCCATTGTGGAGCACAGGCTCTGGACATGCAGGCTCAGTGGCCATGGCTCACAGGCCTAGCCGCTCTGCGGCATGTGGGATCTTCCCGGACTGGGGCACGAACCCATGTCCCCTGCATTGGCAGGCAGACTCTCAACCACTGCACCACCAGGGAAGCCCTGTATTTCTATTTTTACTTTGCTTTTCTGTTGTTCTGTGTTCTTTTCCCTTATTTTTCTCTTCTTTTTCTTTTATATATGTACATATATTTATATTTCTACTTTGCTTTTCTGTTGTCCTATGTTTTCTCCATTTTTATTTTATTATTTTTTTAAATCATTTTTATCACTTTGTTTTGTTTCCATGCTTTATTCTTCGGTTCACACAGCGCTTTGGTTTTGTTTTTAGGCTTTGTGTTTTTGTTAGTTTTGATCCTAATTGTCTGATTTCGTTTTTGAGTTCTTCTATTTGTCTGGTTGTTCTCTTGCTTTTTGTTTTATTTGGTTGTGTTTTTGTTTCTTTTGCATGTGTGTGTGTTTCCTTGTTTCTGTTTTTGTTTCTTTGATTTTGTTTTTACCATTTCTCTGGGGTTTTGTTTGTCTTTTTCTTCTTTAACATATTTTCTATTTTATTTTTATATATTTCTATTTCTACATCGATTCTCTGTTATTCAGTCTTCTTTCCCCTTTCTCTTTTTCTTTTTTAAATCATTTTTGTTAGTTTGTTTTGTTTCTTTGTTTTATTCTTCAGTTGGCATGCTGTTTTGGTTTGTTTTTAGTTTGATGTTTTTGTCAGTTTTTTTTTTAGTTGTTTGATTTTGTTCTTGGGTTATTTTGTTTGTCTGCTTGTTCTCTTGCTTTTTGTTTTATTTGGTTCAGTTTTTGTTTCTTTTGTTTGTGTGCATATTTCCTTGTTCTGTTTTTGTTTGATTTTACTTTTAACCATTTAGCATTTTGTTAGTCTTTTTCATTTTAATCCCCTTTATTGCCAGGATGAGTGACTTGCAGGGTCTTGGTTCCTTGACTGGAAGTCGGGCCTGATGCTTTGGGATGGGAGCACTGAGTCCAGGATGCTGGACCACTAGAGAATTCCCAGTCCTAGGGAAGATTAATCACCGAGGGCTCTCACGGAGGCCTCTATGTGAATCAAAGACCTGTCTCCACCCAACTGCCAGTGGCTCCCAGAGCTGGGCGTGTCACACCAAACAACAAACAAGACAGGAACACAAACCAACCCATCAACACACAGACTACCTAAACTCATTCTTTTTTTTAAAGTAAATAAATGTTTATTTTAAAATAATCAATGACATAAAAAGAAAAAGATATTCAGAAATTTAAAAAAAAAACCGTTTCCCAGGTTACACCTACTATCAATTAAATTAGAATCTCTGAAACCAAGACATCATTTTTTTAAGTTTCTGAGATGATTCCAGTGCATATGCAAGTTTAAAAACTAATGTTCTAAAATGTTTCCCAACCCAGTAACTTTTGAATAAAAATATGAGAATTTCAGAATTGATCAAAGAGCTTTAAAATGTGTTATGGGCAGGAAAGAAGCTCAGGTGTTGTTGGAAGAGATTGAAAAAAAATAATTTTAAATTTACTTGAAATGTTTGAGGAAAGAATGTGTTCATTTACAAGGACATCATTAACTTCTATCTCTTTCTCTCAAAAATCTGTAGGTATATTTCTTACAGTGTCGTAGAGATTTTGGTTTGCTTCATCTAGAGCAGACTGAAAAGGAATGCCTCAGTCAGCTTGCCAGGGCGACTCACATGGCAGCAAGGTAACCTCTCCCTCTTCCTTAGTGTGTCTTGGTCTCTGAGGTACCCACAGGTGGCTCCAAGGTTGAACGTAATCTGTGATGTGTTTTACATATATGACTTCAGAGTCTTTGGAGTGAAGAAGCCATTGTTTTTTTAAACCTCAAATGTCATTTAGTCACTTTGAGCTTTTACTTTGTTGCTCCTGCTGTGGCACTGAGTCTACTAAGTGCAGTAGTAGCTGATGGCAGATTTTCCCCTTCCTCTACAATGAAACAGATCAAAAGTCTCAGTCAGAGACATGCATGAAGACCAGATATTTACAAAACAAGGTGGATTCTAATTGGAAAACTTTTTTCTAATTCTTTTCTCTCTCTTTTTTTTTTTTTTTAAAACATCTTTATTGGGGTATAATTGCTTTACAATGGTGTGTTAGTTTCTGCTTTATAACAAAGTGAATCAGCTATACATATACATTTGTTCCCATATGTCTTCCCTCTTGCGTCTCCCTCCCTCCCACTCTCCCCATCCCACCCTTCCAGGCTGTCACTAAGCACCGAGCTAATATCCCTGTGCCTTGCGGCTGCTTCCCCCCAGCTATCTACCTTACTACGTTTGTTAGTGTGTATATGTCCATGACTCTCCCTCGTCCTGTCAAGACTCACCCTTCCCCCTCCCCATATCCTCAAGTCCGTTCTCCAGTAGGTCTGCGTCTTTATTCCTGTCTTACCCCTAGGTTCTTCATGACATTTTTTTCCCTTAAATTCCATACATATGTGTTAGCATACGGTATTTGTCTTTTTCTTTCTGACTTACTTCACTCTGTATGACAGACTCTAGGTCTATCCATCTCATTACAAATAGCTCAATTTCATTTCTTTTTAAGGCTGAGTAATATTCCATTGTGTATATGTGCCACATCTTCTTTATCCATTCATCCGATGATGGACGCTTAGGTTGTTTCCATCTCCGGGCTATTGTAAATAGAGCTGCAATGAACATTTTGGTACATGACTCTTTTTGAATTTTGGTTTTCTCAGGGTATATGCCCAGTAGTGGGATTGCTGGGTCATATGGTAATTCTATTTGTAGTTTTTTAAGGAACCTCCATACTGTTCTCCATAGTGGCTGAACCATTTCACATTCCAACCAGCAGTGCAAGAGTGTCCCCTTTTCTCCACACCCTCTCCAACATTTATTGTTTCTAGATTTTTTGATGATGGCCATTCTGACTGGTGTGAGATGATCTCTCATTGTAGTTTTGATTTGCATTTCTCTAATGATTAATGATGTTGAGCATTCTTTCATGTGTTTGTTGGCATTCTGTATATCTTCTTTGGAGAAATGTCTATTTAGGTCTTCTGCCCATTTTTGGATGGGGTTGTTTTTTTTTTGTTATTGAGCTGCATGAGCTGCTCGTAAATTTTGGAGATTAATCCTTTGTCAGTTGCTTCATGTGCAAATGTTTTCTCCCATTCTGAGGGTTGTCTTTTGGTCTTGATTATGGTTTCCTTTGCTGTGCAAAAGCTTTGAAGTTTCATTAGGTCCCATTTGTTTATTTTTGTTTTTATTTCCATTACTCTAGGAGGTGGGTCAGAAAGGATCTTGCTGTGATTTATGTCATAGAGTGTTCTTCCTATGTTTTCTTCTAAGAGTTTGATAGTTTCTGGCCTTACATTTAGGTCTTTAATCCATTTTGAGCTTACTTTTGTGTACGGTGTTAGGGAGTGATCTAATCTCATACTTTTACATGTACCTGTCCAGTTTTCCCAGCACCATTTATTGAAGAGGCTGTCCTTTCTCCACTGTACATTCCTGCCTCCTTTATCAATGATAAGGTGTCCATATGTGCGTGGGTTTATCTCTGGGCTTTCTATCCTTTTCCACTGATCTATCTTTCTGTTTTTGTGCCAGTACCATACTGTCTTGATTACTGTTGCTTTGTAATATAGTCTGAAGTCAGGGAGCCTGATTCCTCCAGCTCCTTTTTTCGTTCTCAAGATTGCTTTGGCTATTCGGGGTCTTTTGTGTTTCCATACAAATTGTGAAATTTTTAGTTCTAGTTCTGTGAAAAATGCCAGTGGTAGTTTGATAGGGATTGCATTGAATCTGTAGATTGCTTTGGGTAGTAGAGTCATTTTCACAATGTTGATTCTTCCCATCCAAGAACATGGTATATCTCTCCATCTATTTGTATCATCTTTAATTTCTTTCATCAGTGTCTTATAATTTTCTGCATACAGGTCTTTCGTCTCCTTAGGTAGGTTTATTCCTAGATATTTTATTCTTTTTGTTGCAATGGTAAATGGGAGTGTTTTCTTGATTTCACTTTCAGATTTTTCATCATTAGTGTATAGGAATGCCAGAGATTTCTGTGCATTAATTTTGTATCCTGCTACTTTACCAAATTCATTGATTAGCTCTAGTAGTTTTCTGGTAGCATCTTTAGGATTCTCTAGGTATAGTATCATGTCATCTGCAAACAGTGACAGCTTTACTTCTTCTTTTCTGATTTGGATTCCTTTTATTTCCTTTTCTTCTCTGATTGCTGTGGCTAAAACTTCCAAAACTATGTTGAATAAGAGTGGTGAGAGTGGGCAACCTTGTCTTGTTCCGGATCTTAGTGGAAATGCTTTCAGTTTTTCACCATTGAGGATGATGTTTGCTGTGGGCTTGTCATATATGGCCTTTATTATGTTGAGGAAAGTTCCCTCTATGCCTACTTTCTGGAGGGTTTTTATCATAAATGGGTGTTGAATTTTGTCGAAAGCTTTCTCTGCATCTATTGAGATGATCATATGGTTTTTCTCCTTCAATTTGTTAATATGGTTTATCACATTGATAGATTTGCGTATATTGAAGAATCCTTGCATTCCTGGAATAAACCCCACTTGATCATGGTGTATGATCCTTTTAATGTGCTGTTGGATTCTGTTTGCTAGTATTTTGTTGGGGATTTTTGCATCTATGTTCATCAGGGATATTGGCCTGTAGTTTTCTTTCTTTGTGACACCCTTGTCTGGTTTTGGTATCAAGGTGATGGTGGCCTCGTAGAAGGAATTTGGGAGTGTTCCTCCCTCTGCTATATTTTGGAAGAGTTCGAGAAGGATAGGTGTTAGCTCTTCTCTAAACGTTTGATAGAATTCACCTGTGAAGCCATCTGGTTCTGGGCTTTTGTTTGTTGGAAGGTTTTTAATCACAGTTTCAATTTCAGTGCTTGTGATTGGCCTGTTCATATTTTCTATTTCTTCCTGATTCAGTCTTGGCAGGTTGTGCATTTCTAAGAATTTGTCCATCTCTTCCAGATTGTCCATTTTATTGGCATAGAGTTGCTTGTAGTAATCTCTCATGATTTTTTTTTATTTCTGCAGTGTCAGTTGTTACTTCTCCTTTTTCATTTCTAATTCTATTGATTTGAGTCTTCTCCCTTTTTTTCTTGATGAGTCTGGCTAGCGGTTTATCTATTTTGTTTATCTTCTCAAAGAACCAGCTTTTAGTTTTATTGATCTTTGCTATCATCTCCTTCATTTCTTTTTCATTAATTTCTGATCTGATTTTTATGGTTTCTTTCCTTCTGCTAGCTTTGGGGTTTTTTTGTTCTTCTTTCTCTAATTGCTTGAGGTGCAGGGTTAGGTTGTTTATTCGAGATGTTTCCTGCTTCTTAAGGTGGGCTTGTATTGCTATAAACTTCCCCCTTAGAACTGCTTTTGCTGCATCCCATACGTTTTGGGTCATTGTGTCTCTATTGTCATTTGTTTCTAGGTATTTTTTTTATTTCCTCTTTGATTTCTTCAGTGATCACTTCATTATTAAGTAGTGTATTGTTTAGCCTCCATGTGTTTTTATTTTTTACAGATCTTTTCCTGTAATTGGTATCTAGTCTCATGGCGTTGTGGTCAGAAAAGATACTTGATAAAATTTCAGTTTTCTTAAATTTACCAAGGCTTGATTTGTGACCCAAGATATGACCTATCCTGGAGAATGTTCCATGAGCACTTGAGAAAAATGTGTATTCTGTTGTTTTTGGATGGAGTGTCCTATAAATATCAATTAAGTCCATCTTGTTTAATGTATCATTTAAAGCTTGTGTTTCCTTATTTATTTTCATTTTGGATGATCTGTCCATAGGTGAAAGTGGGGTGTTAAAGTCCCCTACTATGAATGTGTTACTGTTGATCTCCCCTTTTATGGTTGTTAGTATTTGCCTTATGTATTGAGGTGCTCCTATGTTGGGTGCATAAATATTTACAATTGTTATATCTTCTTCTTGGATTGATCCCTTGATCATTATGTAGTGTCCTTCTTTGTCCTTTTTAATAGTCCTTATTTTAAAGTCTATTTTGTCTGATGTGAGAATTGCTACTCCAGCTTTCTTTTGGTTTCCATTTGCATGGAATATCTTTTCCCATCCCCTTACTTTCAGTCTGTATGTGTCTCTAGGTCTGAAGTGGGTCTCTTGTAGACAGCATATATAAGGGTCTTGTTTTTGTATCCATTCAGCCAATCTGTGTCTTTTGGTGGGAGCATTTAGTCCATTTACATTTAAGGTAATTATCGATATGTATGTTCCTATTCCCATTTTCTATCTTGTTTTGGGTTCGCTACTATAGGTCGTTTCTTTCTCTTGTGTTTCGTGTCTAGAGAAGTTCCTTTAGCATTTGTTGTAAAGCTGGTTTGGTGGTGCTGAACTCTCTCAGCTTTTGCTTGTCTGTAAAGGTTTTAATTTCTCCATCAAATGTGAATGAGATCCTTGCTGGGTAGAGTAGTCTTGGTTGCAGGTTTTTCTCCTTCATCACTTTCAGTATGTCCTGCCACTCCCTTCTGGCTTGTAGGGTTTCTGCTGAGAGATCAGCTGTTAACCTTATGGGGATTCCCTTGTGTTTTATTTGTTGTTTTTCCCTTGCTGCTTTTAATATGCTTTCTTTGTATTTAATTTTTGACAGTTTGATTAATATGTGTCTTGGCGTGTTTCTCCTTGTATTTATCCTGTATGGGACTCTCTGTGCTTCCTGGACTTGATTAACTATTTCCTTTCCCATATTAGGGAAGTTTTCAACTATAATCTCTTCAAATATTTTCTCAGTCCCTTTCTTTCTTTCTTCTTCTTCTGGAACCCCTATAATTCGAATGTTGGTGCGTTTCATGTTGTCCCAGAGGTCTCTGAGACTGTCCTCAGTTCTTTTCATTCTTTTTTCTTTATTCTGTTCTGCAGTAGTTATTTCCACTACTTTATCTTCCAGGTCACTTATCCGTTCTTCTGCCTCAGTTATTCTGCTATTGATCCTATCTAGAGTGGTTTTAATTTCATTTATTGCGCTGTTCATCGTTGCTTGTTTCATCTTTATGTCTTCTAGGTCCTTGTTAACTGTTTCTTGCATTTTGTCCATTCTACTTCCAAGATTTCAGATCATCCTTACTATCATTATTCTGAATTCTTTTTCAGGTAGATTGCCTATTTCCTCTTCATTTGTTAGGTCTGGTGGGTTTTTATCTTGCTCCTTCATCTGCTGTGTGTTTTTCTGTCTTCTCATTTTGCTTATCTTACTGTGTTTGGGGTCTCCTTTTTGCAGGCTGCAGGTTCGTAGTTCCCGTTGTTTTTGATGTCTGTCTCCAGTGGCTAAGGTTGTTTCAGTGGGTTGTGTAGGCTTCCTGGTGGAGGGGACTAGTGCCTGTGTTGTGCTGGATGAGGCTGGATCTTGTCTCTCTAGTGGGCAGGTTCACGTCTGGTGGTGTTTTTTGGGGTGTCTGTGGCCTTATTATGATTTTAGGCAGCCTCTCTGCTAATGGGTGGGGTTGTGTTCCTGTTTTACTAGTTGTTTGGCATAGGTTGTCCAGCACTGTGGCTTGCTGGTCGTTGAGTGAAGCTGGGTGCTGGTGTTAAGATGGAGGTCTCTGGGAGATTTCCGCCATTTAATATTATGTGGAGTTGGGAGGTCTCTTGTTGACCAGTGTCTTGAATTTGGCTCTCCTACCTCAGAGGCAGAGCCCTGACTCCTGGCTGGAGCACCAAGAGCCTTTCATCCACACAGCTCAGAATAAAAGGGAGAAAAAGTAGAGAGAATTAGTAGAAGTATGAGTAAAGAAAGAAGGAAAGGAGGAAAGGAAGGAAGGAAGAAAGAAGCAAAGAAGGAAAGAAAGGAAGGAGGGAGGGAGGGAGGAAGGAAGGAAGGAGGATAAGAAGGATAAAAGACAGAAATAAAGATGATACAGTAAAAATAAAATAAAGTATAATATAGTTATTGAATTTAAAAATATTTAGAAAAAAAGAAAAAAAAAAAAGGGACGGATAGAACCTTAGGACAAATGTTGGAAGCAAAGCTATACAGAGAAAATCTTACACAGAAGCATACACATACACCTTCACAAAAAGAGGTAAAGGGGGAAAAATCATAAATCTTGCTCTCAGAGACCACCTCCTCAATTTGGGGTGATTTGTTGTCTAAAGGAGGGAAGGCAGGAAGGAAAGAAAGAAAGAACGAAGGTAAAGTATAATAAAGTTATTACAATTAAACTTAATTATTAAGAAAAAGAATTTTTTTAAAAAAATCATGGACGGATAGAGCCCTAGGACAAATGGTGGAAGCAAGAGTATACAGACAAGATCTCACACAGAAGCATACACGTACACATTCACAAAAAGAGGAAAAGGGAAAAAAATCATAGATCTCGCTCCTAAAGTCCACCTCTTCAATTTGGGATCATTCCTTGTCTATTCAGGTATTCCACAGATGCAGGGTATATCAAATTGATTGTGGAGCTTTAATCCGCTGCTTCTGTGGCTGCTGGGAGAGATTTCCCTTTCTCTTCTTTGTTCTCACAGCTCACAGGAGCTCAGCTTTGGATTTGGCCCTGCCTCTGCGTGTAGGTCGCTGGAGGGCGTCTGTTTTTTCGCTCAGACAGGACGGGGTTAAAGGAGCCTGTGATTCGGGGCCTCCGGCTCACTCAGGCCAGGGGTTGGGGGATGGGGGAAGGAGGGGCACTGCGTGCGGGGCGGGCCTGCGGCGGCAGAGGCAGCGTGACATTGCGGCAGAGGCCGGCGTGACGTTGCACCAGCCTGAGGCCCGCCGTGCGTTGTCCCGGGGAAGTTGTCCCTGGATCCCGGGAACCTGGCAGTGGCGGGCTGCACAGGTTGCGCGGAAGAGGGGTGTGGAGAGTGACCTGTGCTCGCACACAGGCCCCTTGATGGCGGCAGCAGCAGCCTTTGCGTCTCCCGCCCGTCTCTGGGGTCCGTGGTTTTAGCCGCGGCTCGCGCCCGTCTCTGGGATTTGCACTTTCAGCCGCGGCTCCCGACCGTCTCTGGAGATCCTTTAGGCCGCACTCTTAAACCCCTCTCCTCGCATACCAGGAAACAAAGAGGGAAGAAAAAGTCTCTTGCCTCTTCGGCAGGTGCAGGCTTTTCCCCGAACTCCCTCCCGGCTAGTCGTGGTGCACTAACCCCTTCAGGCTATGTTCAAGCCGCCAACCCCAGTCCTCTCCCTGAGCTCCGTCCAAAACCGAAACCCGAGCCTCAGCTCACAGCCCCCCTCACCCTGGTGGGTGAGCAGACAAGCCTCTCGGGTTGGTGACTGCTGGTCGGCACCAATCGTCTGTGCAGGAATCTCCCCGGTTTGCCCTCCGCACCCATCACTGTGCACTACTCTGCGGTCCCGAAACTCCCCCCTCCGCCTCCCGCAGTCTCCGCCCGCGGAGGGGCTTCCTAGTGTGTGGAAACTTTTCCTCCTTCACAGCTCCCTCCCACTGGTGCAGGTGCCATCCTTATTCTTTTGTCTCTGTTTTTTCTTTTGCCCTACCCAGGTACGTGGGGAGTTTCTTGCCTTTTGGGAGGGCTGAGGTCTTCTGCCAGCCTTCAGTACTAGTTCTATAGGAGTTGTTCCACGTGTGGATGTATTTCTGGTGTATCCGTGGGGAGGAAGGCGATCTCCGCATCTTACTCTTCTGCCATCTTCAAGGTCCCCCCCCAAACTCATTCTAAGTTTACAGACAAACCATAGCACACCACCTGACATGGCCCTGCTCAACAGAGGGAAAAGACTCAGCTCCACCCACCAAAACTCAGGCCCCTGTCCTTCCCATCAGGAAGCCTACACAAGCCACTGGAATAACCTCAGCATCAGGGGCAGAGAACAGCAGCAAGAGGAACTACGATGCTGCAGCCTAGGAAAAGGAGACCTCAAATGCTGTAAATGAGATGAAAATGAGAAGAGAGAGAAATATCTTACAGGCCAGCGAAATATAAAAACCTGCAAGACCAAATATGAAAAGGAAACTACCTGAAAAAGAATTCAGAGTAATGATAGTAAAGATGATACAAAATCTCGGAAATAGAATAGAAAAAATACAAGAAACTTTTAACAAGGACCTACAAGAACTAAAGAACAAACAAAGAGTAATGAACAACACAACTGAAATTAAAAATACTCTAGAAGGAATCAATAGCAGAATAGCTGAGGCAAAAGAACAGATAAGTGAGCTGGAAGATAGAATGGTGGAATTAACTGCCACAGAGGAGAATAAAGACAAAAATAAAGAAGAGAATGGGGGACAGTTTTAGAGACCTCAGGGCTAACATTAAGTGCACCAGCATTTGAACATAGCTGTCCCAGAAGAAGAAGAAAAAAAGAAAGGGTCTGAGAAAATATATGAAGAGATTACAGTTGAAAACTTCCCCAACATGGAAAAGGAAATAGTTGATCAAGTCCATGAAGTGCAGAGAGTCCCATAGAGGATAAACCCAAAAAGAAACATGCTGAGATGCATTCTAATCAAACTAACAAAAATTAAATACGAAGAAAAAATATTAAAACAGCAAGAGAAAAGCAACAAATAACACAAAAGGGAATCGCCATAAGGTTAACAGATGATCTTTCAGCAGAAACTCTACAGACCAGAAAGAAGTGGCAAGATATATTTAAAGTGATGAAGGGGAAAAACCTTCAACCAACCTTACTCTACCCAGGAAGGATCTCATTCAGATTTGACAGAGAAATCAAAAGCTTTAAAGACAAGCAAAAGTTAAGGGAATTCAGCAACACAAAACCAGCTTTACAACAAATGCTATAGGAACTTCTCTAGGCAGGAAACACAAGAGAAGGAAAAGATCTACAAAAATAACCTCAGAACAATCAAGAAAATGGTAATAGGAGCATACATATCAAAAATTACATTAAATGTAAATGGATTAAAGGCTCCAACCAAAAGACACAGACTGGATGAATGGATACAAAAACAATACCCATATATATGCTATCTACAAGAGACCCACTTCAGACCTAGGGATACATACGGACTGAAAGTGAAGGGATGGAAAAATATATTTCATGCAAATGGCAATCAAAAGAAAGCTGGAGTAACAATACTTGTATCAGATAAAATAGACTTTAAAATAAAGACTGTTACAAGAGATAAGGAAGGACACTACTTACTGATCAAGGGATCAATCCAAGAAGATATAACAACTGTAAATATTTATGCACCCAACATGAGAGCACCTCAACACATAAGGCAAATACTGACAGCCATAAAAGAAGAAACTGATAGTAACACAATCATAGTAGGGGATTTTAACACCACACTTACTCCAATGGAAAATCATCAAAACACAAAATAAGAAAGGAAACACAAGCTTTAAATGACACATTAGACCAGATGGACTTAATTGATATTTATAGAGTATTCCATCAGAAAGCAACAGAATACACTGTCTTCTCAAGTGCACATGGAACATTCTTCAGGACAGATCATATCTTGGGTCACAAATCAATCCTTGGAAATTTAAGAAATTTGAAATCATATCAAACATCTTTCCTGAGCACAATGCTATGAGACTAGATATCAATTACAGGAAAAAAACTGTAAAAAATACAAACACATGGAGGCTAAACAATACACTACCAAATAACCAAGAGATCACTGAAGAAATCAAAGAGGAAATCAAAAAATACCCAGAAACAAATGACAATGAAAACACGATGACCCAAAACCTATGGAATGCAGCAAAAGCAGTTCTAAGAGGGAAGTTTATGGCAATACAATCCAAGTCAAGAAGCAAGAAAAATATAAAATAACCTAACCTTACACCTAAAGCAGTTAGAGAAAGAACAACAACAACAACAAACCCAAGTTAGCAGAAGGAAAGAAATCATAAATGTCAGATCAGAAATAAATGAAAAAAAAAAGAAGGAAACAATAACAAAGATCAATAAAACTAAAAGATGGTTCTTTGAGAAGATAAAATGGATAAACCATTAGCCAGACTCATCAAGAAAAAAAGGGAGAAGACTCTCAAATCAACAGAATCAGAAATGAAAAAGAAGTAACAACTGACATCGCAAAAATACAAAGGATCATGAGAGGCTATTACAAGCAACTGTATGCCAATAAAATGGACAACCTGGAAGAAATGGACAAATTCTTAGAAAAGTACAACCTTCCAAGACCAAACCAGGAAGGAATAGAAAATATAAACAGACGAATCACTAGCACTGAAATTGAAACTGTGATTAAAATTCTTCCAACAAACGAAAGCCCAGGGCCAGATGGCTTCACAGGCGAATTCTATCAAACATTTAGAGAAAAGCTAATGCCTATCTTTCTCAAACTCTTCCAAGATATAGCAGAGGAATGAACACTCCCAAATTCATTCTATGAGGTCACCATCACGCTGATACCAAAACCAAAGATGTCACAAAGAAAGAAAACTACAGGCCAATATCACAGATGAATCATAGATGCAAAAATCCTCAACAAAATACTAGCAATCAAAATCCAGAAGCACATTAAAAGGATCATACACCATGATCACGTGGGGTTTATCCCAGGAATGCAAGGATTCTTCAATTCATGCAAATCAATCAATGTGATACACCATATTAACAAACTGTAGGATAAAAACCATATGGCAATCTCGGTAGATGCAGAAAAAGCTTTTGACAAAATTCAACACCATTTATGATTTAAAAAAAAACTCCAGAATGTTGGCATTGAGGAAACCTATCACAACATAATAAAAACCATATATGACAAACCCACAGCCAACATCATTCTTAATGGTGAAAAACTGAAAGCATTTCTTCTAAGATCAAGAGCAAGACAAGGGTGCCACTCTCACCACTATTATTCAACATAATTTTGGAAGGTTTAGCCATGACAATTAGAGAAGAAAAAGAAGTAAAAGGAATACAAAATGGTGGCACAGCTTCAAGATGGCAGAAGTGTAAGATGTGGAGATCACCTTCCTCCCCACAAATACATCAGAAATACATCAACATGTGAAACAACTCCTACAGAACAACTATTGAATGCTGACAGAAGACCTCAGACCTTCCAAAAGGCAAGAAACACCCCACATACCTGGGTAGGGCAAAAGAAAAAAAGAAAAACGGAGGCAAAAGAATAGAGATGGGACCTGCACCAGTGGGAGGGAGCTGTGAAGGAGAAAAGGCTTCCACACACTAGGAAGCCCCTTTGTGGGCAGAGACTGCTGGTGGTGGAGGGGGGAAGCTTTGGACACACAGAGGGGAGTGCAGCAGCAAGGGTGCAGAGAGAAAAGCGGATATACTCTTACACAGAGGTTTGCTGCCAACCAACACTCACCAGCCCGAGAGGCTTGTCTGCTCACCTGCCAGGAGAGGTGGAGGCTGGAAACTGAGGCTCGGCCTTTGGTCGGATCCCAGGGAGAGGAATGTAGTTGGCTGCGTGAACACAGCCTGAAGGGGGCTAGTGCACCGCAGCTAGCTGGGAGGGAGTCGGGGAAAAAGTCTGGAGCTGCTGAAGAGACAAGAGACTTTTTCCTGCCTCTTTGTTTCCTGGTGCGCGAGGGGAGGGGATTAAGAGCACCACTTAGAGGAGCTCCAGAGACAGGTGTGAGCCGCAGCTACCAGCCTGGACCCCAGAGACGGGCATGAGATGCTAAGGCTGCTGCTGCAGCCACCAAGAAGCCTGTGTGCAAGCACAGGTCACAATCCACACTGTCCTTCCCGGGAACCTGTACAGCCTACCACTGCCAGGATCCTGTGATCCAGGGACAACTTCCCCAGGAGAGCCCATGGCATGCCTCAGGCTGGTGTGATGCCATGCTGGCTTCTGCCGCTGCAGGCTCACCCTGCATATGTACCCCTCCCTCCCCCTGGCTTGAGTGAACCAGAGCCCCTGAATCAGCTGCTCCTTTAACCCCATCCTCTCTGAGCAAAGAACAGACGCCCTCAGGTGACCTACAAAAAGGCGGGTCCAAATTCAAAGCTAAACCCCGGGAGCTGAGCGAACAATGAAGAGAAAGGGAAATTCCTCCCAGCAGCCTCAGAAGCAGCGGATTAAATCTCCCCAATCAACTTGATGTACCCTGCATCTGTGGAATACCTGAATACACAACAAATCATACCAAATTGAGGAGGTGGACTTTGGGAGCAATGATATCTATTTTTTCCCCTTTTTCTCTTTTTGTGAGTGTGTATTTGTATGCTTCTATGTGTCATTTTGTCTGCATAGCTTTGCTTTTGCCATTTGTCCTAGGGTTCTCTCTGTCTTTTTAAAAAAATTTTTTTTCTTAATAATTATTTTTAATAACTTTATTTTATTTTAGCTTCTTTCTTTCTTTCTTTTTCCTTTCTTTCTTTCTTCCCCTTCCTTCCTTCCTTCCTTCCTTCCTTTCTTTCTTTCTTTCTTTCTTTCTTTCTTTCTTTCTTTTCTCCCTTTTCTTCTGAGCTGTGTGGAGGACAGGCTCTTTGTGCTACAGCCAGGCTTCAGGGCTATGCCACTGAGGTGGGAGAATCAAGTTCAGGACACTGGTCCACAAGTGACCTCCCAGCTCCACATAATATCCTATGGCAAAAATTCTCAAAGAGATCTCTATCTCAATGCCAAGACCCAGCTCCTCTCAACGACCAGAAAGCTACAGTGCTGGACACCCCATGCCAAACAACTAGCAAGACAGGAACACTACCCCATCCATTAGCACAAAGGCTGTGTAAAATCATAATAAGGCCACAGACACCCCAAAACACACCACCAGACATTGACCTGCCCAACAGAAAGACAAGGTCCAGCCTCATCCACCAGAACACAGGCACTAGTCCCCTCCATCAGGAAGCATACACACCCACTGAACCAAACTTAGTCACTGGGGACAGACAACAAAAACAATGAAAAGTACGAACCTGCAGCCTGGGGAAAGGAGACCCCAAACACAATAAGTTAAGCAAAATGAGAAGACAGAGAAACACACAGCAGATGAAGGAACAAGGCAAAAACCCAAAAGCCCTAAAAAAGGAAGAGGAAATAGGCAGTCTACCTGAAAAAGAATTCAGAATAATGATAGTAAAGGTGATACAAAATCTTGGGAAAACAATGGAGAAAATACAAGAAACGTTTAACAAGGACCTAGAACTAAAGAGAAAACAAACAGTAATGAACAACACAATTAATGAAATTAAAAATTCTCTACAAGGAGTCAATAGCAGAAAAACTGAGGCAGAAGAACGGATAAGTGACCTGGAAGATAAAATAGTGGAAATAACTACTGCAGAGCAGAATAAAGAAACATGAATGAAAAGAATCGAGGACAGTCTCAGAGACCTCTGAGACAACATTAAATGCAACAGCATTCAAATTATAGGGGTCCCAGAAGAAGAAGAGAAAAAGACAGGGACTGGGAAAATATTTGAAAAGATTATAGTTGAAAACTTCCCTAATATGGGAAAGGAAATAATCAAGTCCAGGAAACACAGAGAGTCCCATACAGGATAAATCCAAGGAGAAACACTACAAGACACATATTTATCAAACAATCAAAAATTAAATACAAAGAACAAATATTAAAAGCAGCAAGGGAAAAACAACAAATAACACATAAGGGAATCCGTATAAGATTACCAGCTGATCTTTCAGCAGAAACTCTGCAAGCCAGAAGGGAGTGGCCGGGCATATTTAAAGTGATGAAGGAGAAAAACCTACAACCAAGATTACTCTATCCAGCAAGGATCTCATTCGGATTTGATGGAGAAATTAAAACCTTTACAGACAAGCAAAAGCTAAGAGAATTCAGCACCACCAAACCAGCTTTACAACAAGCGAACTTCTCTAGGCAGGAAACACAAGAGAAGGAAAAGACCTACAATAATAAACCCAAAACAATTATGAAAATGGTAATAGGAACATACATATTGATAATTACCTTAAATGTAAATGGATTAAATGCTCCAACCAAAAGACATAGATTGGCTGAATGGATACAAAAACAAGACCCGTATATATGCGATCTACAAGAGACCCACTTCTGACCTAGGGGCACATACAGACTGAAATTGAGGGGATGGAAAAAGATATTCCATGCAAATGGAAATCAAAAGAAAACTTGAGCAGCAATTCTCATATCAAACAAAATAGACTTTAAAAGAAAGACTGTTAGAAGAGACAAAGAAGGATTCTACATAATGATCAAGGGATCGATCCAAGAAGAAGATATAACAATTGTAAATATTTATGCACCCAACATAGGAGCACCTCAATACATAAGGCAAATACCAACAGTCATAGAAGGAGAAATCAACAGTAACAAAATCATAGTAGGGGATTTGGACACCCAACTTTCACCAATGGACAGATCATCCAAAATGGAAATAAATAAGGAAACACAAGCTTTAAATGATTAAACAAGATGGACTTAAATGATATTTATAGGACACTCCATCCAAAAACAACAGAATACACATTCTTCTCAAGTGCTAATGGAACATTCTCCAGGATAGATCGTATCTTGGGTCACAAATCAAGCCTTGGTAAATTTAAGAAAATTGAAATAGTAAAAAGTATCCTTTCTGACAACAACACTCTGAGACTAGATACCAGTCACAGGGAAAAATCTGTAAGAAATACAAACACATGGAGGCTAAACAACACAGTACTTAATAACGAAGTGATCACTGAAGAAATCAAAGAGGAAATAAAAAAATACCCAGAAACAAATGACAATGAAGACACGACGACCCCAAACATATGGGATACAGAAAAAGCAGTCCTAAGAGGGAAATTTATAGCAATACAATACTACCTTAAGAAACAAGAAACATCTCAAATAAACAACCTAACCTTACACCTGAAAAAATTAGAAAGGGAATAACAAAATTCACAAAGTTAGCAAAAGGAAAGAAATCATAAAGATCAGATCAGAAATAAAGGAAAAAGAAATGAAGGAAATGATAGCAAAGATCAATAAAAGTAAAAGCTGGTTCTTTGAGAAGATAAACAAAATTGATAAACCATTAGCCAGAGTGACCAAGAAAAAAGGGAGAAGACTCAAATCAATAGAATTAGAAATGAAAAAGAAGTAACAACTGACACTGCAAAAAAAGAAGAAAAAAGAATCATGAGAGATTACTACAAGCAATTATATGCCAATAAAATGGACAACCTGGAAGAAATGGACAAATTCTTAGAGATGCACAACCTTCCAAGACTGAACCAGGAAGAAATAGAAAATATGAACAGACGAACCACAAACACTGAAATTGAAACTGTGATTTAAAACCTTCAAGCAAACAAAAGTCCAGGACCAGATGGCCTCATCAGGCGAATTCTATCAGACATTTGGAGAAGAGATTACACCTATACTTCTCAAACTCTTCCAAAATATAGCAGAGAGAGGAACACTCCCAAACTCATTCTATGAAGCCACCATCACCCTGATACCAAAACCAGACAAAGATCTTACACAGAAAGAAAACTACAGGCCAATATCAAAGATGAACATAGATGCAAAAATCCTCAACAAAATACTACCAAACAGCATCCAGCAGCACATTAAAAGGACCATACACTATGATGAAGCCAGTTTTATCCCAGGAATGCAAGGATTCTTCAATATACACAAATCAATCAATGTGATACACCATATTAAAAAGTTGAAGGAGAAAAACCATATGATCATTGCAAAAGATGCAGAGAGAGTTTTCAGCAATATTCAACACCCATTTATGATAATATACTTCAGAAGTGGGCATAGAGGGAACTTTCCTCAACATAATAAAGGCCATATATGAAAAACAGCCAACATCGTACTCAATGGTGAAAAACTGAAAGCATTTCCACTAAGATCAGTAATAAGAAAAGGTTGACCACTCTCACCACTATTATTCAACATAGTTTTGGAAGTTTTAGCCACAGCAATCAGAGAAGAAAAAGATATAAAAGGAATACAAATTGGAAGAGAAAGTAAAGCTGTCACTGTTTGCAGATGACATGATACTATACATAGAGAATCCTAAAGTTGCTACCAAGAAACTACTAGAGCTAATCAATGAATTTGGTAAAGTAGCAGGATACAAAACTAAGGCAGAGAAATCTCTTGCATTCCTATACATTAATGATGAAAAATCTGAAAGTGAAATTAAGAAAACACTCCCATTTTCCATTGCAACAAAAAGAATAAAATAACTAAGAATAAACCTACTTAAGGAGACAAAAGACCAGTATGTAGAAAATTATAAGACACTGATGAAAGAATTTAAAAATGATATAAATAGATGGAGATATGTACCATGTTCTTGGATTAGAAGAATCAACATTGTGAAAATGATTCTACTACTCAAAACAATCTACACATTCAATGCAATCCCAATCAAACTACCACTGGCAATTTTCACAGAACCAGAACAAAAAATTTCACAGTTTGTATGGAAATACAAAAGACACCGAATAGCCAAAGCAATCTTCAGAAAGAAAAATGGAGCTGGAGAAATCAGGCTCCCTAACTTCAGACTGTACTACAAAGCTACAGTAAACAAGACAATATGTTACTGGCACAGAAACAGCAATATAGATCAACGGAACAGGATAGAAACCCAGAGATAAACCCACACACATATGGTCACCTTATCTTTGATAAAGGAGGCAAGAATATACAGTGGAGAAAAGACAGCCTCTTCAATAAGTGGTGGTGGGAAAAGTGGGCAGCTACATGTAAAAGAATGAAATTAGAACACTTCCTAACACCATACACAAAAATAAACTCAAAATTGATTAAAGACCAAAATGTAAGGCCAGACACCATCAAACTCTTAGAGGAAAACCTAGGCAGAACACTCTATGACATGAATCACAGCAAGATCCTTTTTGACCCACCTCCTAGAGAAATGGACATAAAAACAAAAATAAATGGGATCTAAAGAAACTTAAAAGCTTTTGCACAGCCAAGGAAACCATAAACAAGATGAAAGGACAACCCCCAGAATGGGAGGAAATATTTGCAAATGAAGCAACGGACAGAAGATTAATCTCCAAAATTTACAAGCAGCTCATGAAGCTCAGTATCAAAAAAACAAACAACCCAGTCCAAAAATGGGCTGAAGACATAAATAGACACTTCTCCATAGAAGATGTACATATTGCCAAAAAACACATGAAAGAATGCTCAACATCATTAATCATTAGAGAATGCAAATCAAAACTACAATGATGTATCATCTCAGACTGGTCAGAATGGCGATAATCAAAAAATCTACAATCAATAAATACTGGAGAGTGTGAGGAGATAAGGGAACCCTCTTGCGCTGTTTGTGGGAATGTAACTTAATACAGCCACTATGGAGAACAGTATGGAGGTTCCTTAAAAACTAAGAATAGAGCTACCATATGACCCAGCAATCCCACTACTGGGCATATACCCTGAGAAAACCATAATTCAAAAAGAGTTATGTACCAATATGTTCTTTGCAGCTCTATTTACAATAGCCAGGACATGGAAGCAGCCTAAGTGTCCATCAACAGATGAATGGATAAAGAAGATGTGGCACATATATACAATGGAACATTACTCAGCCCTACAAAGGAATGAAACTGAGTTGTTTGTAGTGAGGTGGATGGAACTAGAGACTGTCATTCAGAGTGAAGTAAGACAGAAAGAGAAAAACAAATACCGTATGCAAACATATATATATGGAATCCAGAAAAAACGAAAAATGGTCATAAGAACCTAGCGGCAAGACTGGAATAAAGATGCCAACCTACTATAGAATGGGCTTGAGGATATGGGGAGGGGGAAGGGTAAGCTGGGACAAAGTGAGAGAGTGGCATGGACATATATACACTACCGAACGTAAATTAGATAGCTAGTGGGAAGCAGTCGCATAGCACAGGGAGATCAACTCGATGCTTTGTGACCACCTAGAGGGGTGGTATAGGGAGGGTGGGAGGGAGGGAGACACAATAGTGAAGAGATATGAGGACATATGTATAACTGATTCACTTTGTTACAAAGCAGAAACTAACACACCACTGTAAAGCAATTATACTCCAATAAAGATGTTTAAAAAAAAGTAAAAGGAATACAAATTGGAAAAGTAAAACTGTCACTGTTTGCAGATGACATGAAATTATACATAGAAAATCCTAATGATGCCTGCAGAAAACTACTAGAGCTAATCAATGAATTTAGTAAAGTACAGGATACAAAATTAATGCACAAATCTCTTGCATTTCTATACACTACCAACGAAAGATCAGAAAGAGAAATTAAGGAAACACTCCCATTTACCACTGCAAAAAAAGAATAATATACTTAAGAATACACCTACCCAAGGGGGAAAATGACCTGTATGCAGAAAACTATAAGGCACTGATGAATGAAATCATAGATGATTCAAACAGATGGAGAGGTATATCATGTTATCAGATTGGAAGAATCAACGTTGTGAAAATGACTGTAATACCAAAAGCAATCTACAGATTCAATGTGATCCCTATGAAATTACCCATGGCATTTTCCACAGAACTATAACAAGAAATTTTACAATTTGTATGGAAACACAAAAGACCCCGAATAGCCAAAGCAATCTTCAGAAAGAAAAACGGAGCTGGAAGAATCAGGCTCCCTGACTTCAGACTATACTACAAAGCTACAGTAATCAAGGCAGTATGGTATTGACACAAAAACAGAAATATAGATCAATGGAACAGGATAGAAAGCCCAGAGATAAGCCCACGCAAATGTGGTCACCTTATCTTTGACTGTGGAGGGAAAAATATACAATGGAGAAAAGACAGCCTCTTCAATAAGTGGTGCTCGGAAAACTGGACAGCTACATGTAAAAGAATGATATTAGAACACTTCCTAACAGCATATACAAAAATAAACTCAAAATGGATGAAAGACCTAAATGTAAGGCCAGAAACTACAAAACTCTTGGAGGAAAACATAGGCAGAACACTCTTTGACATAAATCACAGCTAGATCCTTTTTGACCCACCTCCTAGAGAGATGGAAATAAAAACATAAATAAACAAATGGGATCTAATGAAACTTAAAAGCTTTTGCACAGCAAAGGAAACCATAAATAAGACGAAAAGACATCCCTCAGAATGGGAGAAAATATTTGCAAATGAAGCAACTGACAAAGGATTAATCTCCAAAATATACAAGCAGGTCATGCAGCTCAATATCAAAAAAAACAAACAACCCAATCCAAAAATGGTTAGAGGGCCTAAACAGATATTTCTCCAAAGAAGATACACAGATTGCCAACAAACACATGAAAGGATGTTCAACATCACTAATCATTAGAGAAATAAAAATCAAAACTACAATGAGATATCACCTCACACCAGTCAGAATGGCCATCATTCAAAAAATCTAGAAACAATCAGTGTTGGAGAGGGTGTGGAGAAATGGGAACCCTCTTGCACTGTTGGTGGGAATGTAAATTGATTCAGCTACTATGGAGAACAGTATAGAGGTTACTTAAAAACTAAACATAGAACTACCATATGACCCAGCAATCCCACTACTGGGCATATACCTTGAGAAATCCATAACTTAAAAGGAGACATGTACCCCAATATTCATTGCAGCACTATTTACAATAGCTAGGTATGGAAGCAATCTAAATGTCTACTGACAGATGAATGGATAAAGAAGATGTGGCACATGTATACATTGGAGTATTACTTTGCCAATAAAAGGAATGAAATTGAGTTATTTGTAGTGAGGTGGATGGACTTAGAGTGTGTCATACAGAGTCAAGTAAGTCAGAAAGAGAAAAACAAATATCATATGCTAACGCATATATATGGAACCTAAAAAAGCGGTACTGATGAACCTAGTGACAGAGAAGGAATAAAGATGCAGACATAGAGAACAGACTTGAGGACACCGGGGTGGGAGGGGAAACCGGGATGAAGTGAGAGAGTAACACTGATATATCTGCACTACCAAATATAAAATGGATGGCTAGTGGGAAGCTTCTGCATAGCACAGGGAGATTAGGTTGATGCTTTGTGATGACCAGAGGGACGGAGTAGGGTTGGTGGGAGGGAGGTTCCAGAGGGAGGGGATATGTGCATATATGTATACTTACAGCTGATTCACTTTGTTGTACAACAGAAACTAACACAACATTGTAAAGCAATTATACTCCAATAAAGATGTTTAAAGAAAAAAGAAGCGCAGGGTATAAAGAGCAAGGCTCCCAGGAATTAACAGAACAAGGGCTTTAGCCATGTGAATCATTGTGGTTGGAGAGGACCTCAGATGTTGGAGAGGATCTTGAAGTTGGAGAGGACCTCAGAGGTCCTTGATTGAACCTTTTCTTGATGCAAAATCCCCTCTTTATCAGCCTCAACAGCCTCAACAAAAGACCAGTCAGCCTTGGCCTGACTATATCAGTGATGGGACACTCACAGTGTCCCAGTGATCTGTCTTTCTATTCTTGAAAGGTTTTGGTGGTCTTGGAGTTCTTTTTCATACGAATGACTTCAGTTTTCCTGTAACTCACTAATACTGTGCTGCTGAGTTATGTGGAACAAGTTGAATCCCCTTTATAGATATCTTGGCCTTCATGCAGTACAGCAGAGCAGTTAGGAGCATGGGGCTGTGAATCATTCAAACCTGAGTTTGAGTTGCCTCCCAACATTTACTGGTGATGTGACTTTAAGCAAGTTATTTCTTCTCTCAGAGTATCAGTTTCACATTTATAAAATGACACTATCCTATTGGTATTACCAAAGGCAAGTTCATGTGCCCAATGCACAGTGAGGCCCAACAAACCAAAATCTTGGAGTTTGGAGCAGAGAAATGTTTTCTGCAGGGCCATGCAAAGAGAACGGTGGGCTCATGTCCCCCCAAAACCCCAAACTCCCTCAAGGATTTCAGCAAAACATTTTTAAAGGTGAGGTGAGGGATGGGGGGTCACAGGGTAGGTAATCAGCTCATGCTTAATTCTCTGATTGGTTGATGGTGAGGTAACAGGGTGGTGTCACAGGGGTTAACATTACCAATCCTTAGGCTCTAGGAGGTCTGGGGGCTAGGTGCTCATAGTTGTCAAGTAGTTAATATTTTCCATTAGGTGGTCATGGTGGGGTTGACATCTGTAAAACAACTCATGAAATGTGCATCAGATACTATTATCTAGCTACTTCAGAGAGGAGCTACAGCAGAGGATATGGGGGAAGGGCCTGCCCCAGGAAGGCCCTATAAGGTACTGCTGTGTTACAGTGTTTGCCTTCCTAGGGCTGTTGTCCTGAGGTTTGTAATGAACATAAAGTTCATAATACAATGCTCTGAATTCAGAGACTCCACATCTTATAGGAAATTCACCATTTCCCTGTTGAATGACCTTGGGAAAGTTATGTCATCACTTGGTGCATCTGCTTTCTCATGCACAAAATACCTATCTCATGAAGTTGTTGTGAGGTTAAATGTAAACTGCTTAGAGCCATTCCTAGCACATAGTAAGCACTCAATAAATTTAAATATTTGTTAATAATTAGTCAACTAATTAGATTAATTATTGGATTTCTTCAGGGAGATAGCCTCTGCTTTACATCTCTGACCCACTAATCATACTCTGTTTCCTCCCACTGGCTAGAGACATCAGAATATGGAAGCTCTGTTTTCCAAATCCTTTGCATTTCGGGTGCCTGCTGATTCTTGACAGCTTAAAATTTGGCTTGAGCACCTGAGCACCAATCGTTGTTACATCCAGTATGAAGATAGAGGGATTTGTACAATCTCAATACATTGCAACCAGAGAAGAATTTTGCTGGACTTGTCTGTACTTTTCCTGAATGGATAATCATTCAGGTGGAATAGTAACTACTTTACTGCTAGGGTCTTCTTTCCACATTTGAACAAGAAGGGCCATCCATCCATCCACCCATGGCTTTGTATAACCAAGTTAACAGGTGTCTAGAATCCAATTCAATATATGTATAAAAAAAACATCAGAAATTAAACATACATCTAGGGTAGGGCCCAAAGCCCTTGTTCCAGGTTCAACCTGGAAAGACAACTCATTTGGCAACTCTGCTTTGATGTTTCTTAGGCACTTCAACATGTACAAAACAAAACTCATAAAATTCCTGCCTAGAAATCTTATTTCTCCTTAGTGTTCACATGTCGGTGAGCAGCAGCAGCATCCTCCTATTTGCTCAAGCCAGAACCTGAAAATCATTCTTGACTTCTACCTCTTCCTAACTCCAACGTCTAAATCCTGTTGATTCGACTGTCTAAATATTTGTCACATCTGTTCACTTCTCTCTGTTTCTACTCCCTCTAATTTAATCTATGATGGCTCACTTTGATCCCTGCCTCCTGGTATTCATGCCCTTGAGTGAGGGTTTGGGTGTAGTGACTTGTTTCTAATGAGTAGAATATGGCAAAAGTAACTGGATGCCACTTTTGAGACTGACTAGATTATAGAAGACTGTGACTTCGATTTGCTTGCTCACTCTTTCTCTGACTGTTCTCACTTGCTTGCTCTGTTGAAACATGCCGCTGTGTTCTGAGTTCCCCATAGGACCTCTGATCAGCAGTTAGTGAGATATTGAGGCCCTCAGTCCAACAGCTACAGACAACCATTATGGAACTTAGATGTAAATTCTTTTCTGGATGACTGCAGTCCTGGATGACAATTTGGTTGTAGCTTTGGGAATGATGGTGAGCATCAAGTTCCAGCAAATTACATCCAGATTTCTTATTCACAGCAACTGTGAGTTAATAAATGTTGTTTTAAACTCTTAAAAGTTTTGGAGTAATTTGCTACATAGCAATAGATAACTAAATACAGCATCTTAACTGGACTTCCCACACCCACTCTTGCTGTCCTTCACACTGCAGCCAAAGTTTGCTGATTTACTACTAAATCTACTTACTGCTTAAACTCGTTCAGTGATTTCCTATTACCTCATGATAAAGCCCAAATTTCCCAACATTTGGCCAAAGATCCTTTTTGACTGACCGTTTCTCTCCATTCTCAGGTCCTGCCATTTCTTTGAACTCTGTGCTTCACCAGTCAATCTTTTTCTCCTGGCCCCTTCTTCATTCTCACCTCTAGGCCTTTGCACTTGCTGTGTTTCCTGCTAGAAACTTCATTTCTCCTTGTCCTTTACCTAGCTCTCTTGTAGGCACATTTTATGTTTTGGCTTAATTGTCCATCAAGGGTGGGGGGGGACAATTGTCTCCTCAAGGGGTAATTAAGCCAAAATAAGTCCCTGTGCCTACAAGGGACAGTCTTTCTTTCCTGGCCCAGCCCCATGGACTAGGTTAAGATCTACTCTTTGAACTTCCACAGCACTTTGTGATTTCTCTATCACAATACTGATTCCTCTTTAGTATGGAGATTTCTTTACTTGCCTCGCAGTCTTGCCCAACTTAGAGGTCTCTGATGTCAGGGGCTGTGTCTTTTTTGCTCCTTGCTCTAACTGCAGCATCTAGCACAGGCCTGGAATGTGTCAGGAGCTCATTATACAACTGTTGAAGGGAAGAAGGGAAGTTTAGTTTCTCCCAACGGGTAATTTGGCTGTTCACATATTTTCTGGGCACTGCAATCTCAACTTGTCCTATACTTATGGAGACCTAAGCCTTCAAGTTTCTGTTGGCCAGGCCTTCTGTGAATTTCTCTCCTCAACAGGCCGTTGTAGTTTATAAAGTCGTGTTGGAAGTAAACCTGAATATTTTGCATAGAACAAAATGATGCCCCTTTCCCGTGAAATATTGAAAGCTGTTTGCCGGGGGATGGCAGAGAACAGCAGTCTCTGTCAGCCCATTCTGCAATAAGCAGGAAGGGACTCTTCATTTTTACAAAATTCCAGGCCCATTGTGGCAGAGAATGCCGAATGAGACTATTCTGACTAGAAATTCAGTTTCAGTAAATGTTTTGATTTGTTCAGGGTTTTTGGTTTCATAAGAAATTGGTCTTAGTTATGGCTTGTGTGGAGGACTTGGAGTACATAAATTAGTAATAGTTCTGAAGTCAATCTGAAGTTAATCCTCCAACAAAACCCTACCAGCAAGTTACGGTGGCCAGCATGTACAGATCAGAATGAATAATTTCCTCAATATGTAACAATTAAGATTGCTAGGGACAGCTCAACGTGGGATCTTATATGGAGAGTTAATATTTTAACAAGAACAGCTGATAATTAACATACTATTGAATCTAAAATTGTATGTGTTGAGGCTGAACCAGGAGATTGCTTATGTGGAAGGCAGGTTGCCCTGTGTTGTGCCTTGATTATTTTCCAGATTCAAATGACCCTTATTGTGCAGATGTATTGGATCTGCCACTTGGTTCTGCCTCCGTCATAGAACAGTTCGTGAAATGCACTGAAGAGATAGTACAGTGTTGGAGATACATTGCATTGTCATGGGGAGAGTGATGGGAAAGGACCGCTACTACTGCTCAGGTTATGAGGGAAAGCTGGCCTCTGACAAGGTCTATAATTTCTGGTAATCAGAGAATATGTGGGGTGTTGATCAACTTTGACACTTCGGGTAAATTGTAGATTTGTTGGCCTTGCGCCCAGAAAATACAGCTGGTCTCAATATAATGTAAAATAATTTCCTGTTACAATGGACAAACTGATTTGAACATGCAGATATAATATTAATAAAAATATTTTCTACAGTTTTTATTCCATCCATTAATTAGTTCATTCATTCAATATTTATCAGATATTTTCTAAATACTAAAATAGCACATGGCAGTTAAGTGTATGCATCAGTCAGCATAGGCTAAGTTATGCTACAGTAACAAATGGACACTAACATTTCAATTTATTTTAAGTTCATTTTCATCCATGGGTTGACTGTGGCTCTTCCACATCATCTTCATTCCAGGACCAAGGTAGAAGGAGCAGCCTTTATCTGATACATAATGGCTTCATGAGCCATGACAATGACAGCTCTCAAAGCTCTCTTCAGAAGTGGCTACTCTCATATCATTGGTCAAGATAAATCACAATGCCTCCTGGTATCAGTGGAGTGAGCTGTATAATCCTCCTAAATTCAGTAGTAGAAGCATGAATATTTTGAAGAAGTAATACAATTTACATCAGTGTAAACAGCAGTAGAGTTTAGTTGAAGAGTTCCCAGTGACAGAATGATTGGTTTTGTTGAATGATTTGGCTTATTTCACAGGGAGGCTTCATGGATGTGAAGAATTTAAATGGATATGTCAAGAAGTGAGATTGATCAATAACATTGCCCTGATTTTTGGGGGGTCAAAATAGTGGTTTGTCCCCTGTTCTGACCCCTCCCAGCACTAATTTCCAAGGTTCACCCAGACTGGGTTTGTAGAAGCACAAATATTCCAAGTTCCTCAGTACCTAGCAATAGATGGAGAGCTGAAAACATTTGGGAAAAAAAAAGCTTTTCCTGGAACTTGCAGGTCAGATGTTGAGTTTGCTACTCTACTGGGACTGTATCTTTTAACTTCATTTATGCAAACTTTTCATACTTGCAAGTGATTCACTACTAAAGGAAATAAAGTCATGAATTCTTACACTACCAAATTTAATTAAAGTTGCTCATTGCTGATATCCAGTGTAAAACTGGCAAACTTTTTTAGTCATCCTATAGAAAAAGTGATGACAGCACATGTTTTTTTAATAACATGAATGGGATTTTATTTATACTTTATGCAAAACTAAGTAGCCAGTATAATTAGATAGTAATTTGTAACCTCTAACATAAACATTTTAGGAGCAGTAGTATCTAAAGTGAGTGCTAATTAGAGAGCTGTTAGAGAAAATATATGTGATAACAGATTGACAAGCTACACCAAACTGCAGGCTATTTATAACTCTGTGTTGTTTTAAAATTCTATTTTATTTAATAGTCTTTGGACAACTCATAAGAAGGGGAGAGCTTCACAACTTGATTTGCAGTTTAATTTCTGTTGTATTTACTAACACTTTACAGACGTGATTGCACTGCAGCTAGCTGTGATAATTAAAAAGTATTATTAACTCGATGACTTTCTGACTGTGTTATTTGAGATTCTAATATCTTTTGTGCTCCAGCTCCCCAAAGAATGGATAAATCCAAGCATTATTTAATTACGTTTTTAACAATAAAAGACTTTTACATACCTTTCAGGAGCATTTACCTTGTAGTCATTTATTCAAACAATTAAAAAGTCAAAAATATTTATGTGAAATGGGAGGGGTAGTGAATTACAGGCACTCATCTGGGCTGCTATTGACCATGAGGGCATTTGACCTCTAGCTTCATTAGTAAAGATATTATTTAAAATATTGACAGGAGGCTAGGAAACGATTTGCTGCCAAGTTTATAGCTTTCTTCTGGATTTCTTACCAGAAAATAATTTTTAAAAATTCATCCTTATTGGGAAAGGAGATGAGGCACAATGTGTAAGAGTTAATCTCCCATTGTCATCTCTCAAACAAGTGTCAGGTCCATGAACTAAAAGAGAGGTGAAAGTGTGTGAGGAGTGACAAAGCCTTGTATAATAATTACTTGTTTAAAAAATTGAGTTAAAATTCAAGTAACCATTTTAACCATTCATCATTTTAATGATTTTTAAGTGTAAAAGTTAGTGGCTTCTACAACATTCACAATGTTATGATACCATTACCACTATTTAATTCCAGAATAGTTTCATCACTCCAGGAAGAGACCATATTCACATTGTTAATCTAAAAAAATAAAACGGTTATTCTAACAGCAAAATGGGTTAATTTGGGAGCAGCAAAGAATTGCAACTCAGGACATGCAGCTACTGCAAATCACATGCACACCTGGTAAAGCAGGGGGGAGAAAACTCTTTTATAGAGGAGAAGGGAAGTTTGGGATGTGCTACTATAAACAAAAAGTCTTTTGGAGGAAACTGTGAGTTTGAAGTATAGTGACTTATCATTGGCTGAGTTGTGATCATCTCTAATTGGCTGAGTTGTTGTTAGGCAAGGAGAAAATCTTTCTTGCTCCTACTGGCAGTAGTAGTATCACTTCCTACCAGAGATGTCTCTTCCTGCTGGGATCTATATTGATGTTGAGTGGTCTGTATGTGAGAGCTCCCACTTCTGCCATTCTCATTCAATTTTAATGAGGCTTCTCTTTTTAAATTTTCACACTGTTAGTAGTCACTCCCCCTTTATCTCTTCCTTAAACACTGGAAACCACTAATCTGCTTTCTGTCTCTATGGATTTGCCTATTCTAGACATTTCATATATATGGAATCATGTAGCTCTTTATATCTGGCTTCTTTCACTTAGCATAATGGTTTCAAGGTTTATCCATGTTGTAATATGCATCAGAATTTGATTCCTTGTTATGGCTGGATAACATTCCATTGTATGGATATACTGCGTTTTGTTTATCCATTTATCAATTAATGGAAATTTAGGTTATTTCCACTTTTTTATAATATAAATAATGTTTCTATGAACATTTGTGTACAAGTTATCGTGTAAACATGTTTTCAATTCTCTTTGGCATATATATAAGAGTGAAATTGTTGAAACAAATGGTAATTCTACGTTCAACTTTATGAGGACTGCTAAACTGTTTTCTACAGTAGTTGGACCATTTTACATTCCTGATACACATGTATGATGATTCTAGTTTCTCCACATTTTGCCAACAATTGTTACATTCTGTGTATATTTGAGTGTGTATGTTTGTTGTTGTTAGAGCCATCCTAGTGGGTGTGAAGAAGTTTCTCATTGTGGTTTTGATTTGCATTTCCCTAATGACAGATGATGTGAATTATGTGTCTTTTTCAAGTATTTTTTGGCCCTTTGTATATCTTCTTTGTGGAAATGTCTATTCAAGGTCATTGCCCATTTAAACATGAGGTTGTCTTTCTTGTTGTTGTTGTTGAGTTGTAAGAATTCTTTATCTAATCTGAACATTAATTCCTTATCAGATAAAGGATTTTTAAATATTTCTTCAGTTCTGTAGGTTGTCTTTTTCCTTTCTTGATATTGTCCTTTGAAGCACAAAAGGTTTAAACTTTGACAAAGTTCAATTTATCTACTTTAAAATTTTAATCTATTTTTCTTCTGTTGCTTGTACTTTTCATATCTAGGAATCAATGAACAAATCCAAGGTCATGAAGATTTATGCCTATGTTTTATTCTAAGAGTTTTATAATTTAGCTCTTGCATTTAGGTATTTGATCCATTTTGAGTTAATTTTTTCTATGGTATGAGGTAACGATACAACTTTATTCTTTTGCATGTGAATATTCTGTTGTCCCAGCACCATTTGTTGAAAAGACTATTCTTTTCCCATTGACTGGTTTTGGTACTCTTTTGAAAATCAGTTGGTCATAGATATATGGGTTTGTTTCTGGACTATTGATACTATCTCATTTATCTATATATATATATATATATATCCTTATGTCAGTATCACACTGTTTTGATTAGAGTAGTTTTGTAGTAAGTTCTAAAATTGAGAATGTGAGTTCTCCAATTTTGTTCTTCTTTTTCCAGGACTGTTTGGCAGTTCAGTGTCACTGGCAATTCCATATGAAATTTAAGATCAGCTTGTCCATTTCTTCAAAAAGGCAGTTGAAATGTTATATTTTAAAATTTTTATATTTTAATATTTAAAAGTCAAATTTTTATTGAATTTTGATAAGAATTGCATTGAATCTGTGGGTAGCCATGGGTAACAGTGTCAGTTTATTATTATGTCTTCCAATTCATAGACAAAGAATGTCTTTCCTTTTTTGGTAAAGTTCTTCCAATTCTTTCAATAACATTTTGTATTTTTCATTGTACAAGTCTTGCACCTCCTTGGCCAAATTTATTCCTAGTATTTTATTCTTTGCAATTCTTTGAGAATTATTTTTTGTAAATGGAGTTGTTTTCTTAATTTCAATTTTGGGTTATTCATTGCTAGTGGAAAGAAATACAACTGAGTTCTGTATGTTGATCTTATGTTCTTCCACTTTGATGAATTTATTAGCTCTAATAGTTTTTTTTTGGTGTATATTTTTAAGGATTTTCTGTACATAAGATGGTGTCATCTGTAAATAGAGAGTTTATTATACTTCTTGTTTTCCAATTTGGATACCTTTCATTTCTATTTATTTCCCACTTTCCTTGGATAGAAGCTTCAGTACAATGTTGAATAGAAGTGGCAAGAGCAGATACCCTTTTCTTATTTCTGACCTTAAGGGGGAGATATTTCAGTCTTTCATCATTAAGTATGATGTTGGCTGTGGGTTTTTCATAGATGTTCTTTATAGTGTTGAGTAAGCTCATTTTTATTTCTAGTTTTTCAGTGTTTTTATCATGAAGGGTAATGGATTTTGTCAAATATTTTTCCACATTGTTATGGACTGAACTGTGTCTCCTGCTCCCCAAAATTAATATGTTGAAGCCCTAACCCTGAAGGTGACCATATTTGATGATAGGGATTTTAAGAAGGTAATTAAAGTTAAACAAAGTCATAAGAATGGAGCACTAGAGAACCTTCAAGATGGCAGAGGAGTAAGATGTGGAGCTCACCTTCTCCCCATAGATACATCAAAAATACACCTACATGTGGAACGACTCCCAGAAAACATCTACTGAACACTGGTAGAAGACCTCAGACTTCCAAAAAGGCAAGAAAATTTCCATGTAACTGGGTATGGCAAAAGAAAAAGAAAAAAATGAGACAAATTAATTGGGACAGGACCTGTGCCTCTGGGAGGGAGCTGTGAAGGAGGAAATGTTTCCACACACTAGGAAACCCCCTCATGGGTGGGGATGGGGGGCTGGCTTCAGAGCCTCAGAGGAGAGCACAGCAGCAGGTGTGCAGAGGGCAAATCAGAGAGAGTCCCACGGAGAGGGTCGGTGCTGACTGGCACTCCCTAGCCTGAGATGCTTGCCTACTCACACACTGGGGTGGGTGGGTGCTGGGTGCTGAGGCTCAGGCTTTGAAGGTCAGACCCCAGTGAGAGGACTGGGATTGGCTGTATGAAAACAAGCCTGAGGGGACTGGTATGCCACAGGTGAGAGAGTCCAGGAAGAAGCCTGGCCCTGCCAGAGAGGAAATGGGCCATTGTTAGGGGGGGTGTGAGGAGAGGGGTGGTCACACCATAGGAGCTTCTTTCTCCATGCACTCACAGGCAACAGGGCAGCACCTACATGAGATCCAGTGTTGGGCATGAGCCACGGCTTCTATCTTGGACCCCAGAGGTAGTCACAGACTGCTACCACTGCCACTGCTGCCACCAAGGGTCCTATGAGCAACTGCCTTCCCAGGAGCCTGCACAGCCAGCCACAGCTGAAGGTCCTAGGAACTGGACCAATTACCCTGGGAGAGTGCATGGCACACCCTAGGCTGTTGCAACTTCCTGCCAGCATCTGCCATTGCAGGCACTCACTGCACATCCCAATTTTTGCTTCTATTTCCATCTATCTCCCTGGCCTGAGTGAGTAAATGTGCACTAAACAGCTGCTGCTTTCTCCCCCTCTTGCCTGGGCAAGGAACAGACACATGAGGGTGGCCCACATGCAGAGGTGGGGCCAAAAACAAAAGCTGAGCCCCAGGGGTGGTGCGACCAAAGAAGAGGAACAGAAATCTCTCTGTGTTGCTGCAGGAGCAGCAGATTCAATCTCTGCAATCTGCTTGGTAAGCCCTGCTTCTGTGGAATAACTGAAAAGACAAAGAGTGTTCCCACAATTGAGGCTGGTTTAGCTTTAACAACGCTGGACTTTGGGGGGGCAAGTACATGTGGGAGTTGGGCCAGGTCTGAATCTGAGCTGGCCCC
This sequence comes from Phocoena phocoena, assembly GCF_963924675.1. Taxonomy (NCBI): domain Eukaryota; kingdom Metazoa; phylum Chordata; class Mammalia; order Artiodactyla; family Phocoenidae; genus Phocoena; species Phocoena phocoena. Next base: position 22,270,584 of record NC_089238.1, on the reverse strand, counting down.
ACAGTGCCCACAGCAGGTCCAGAGACCTACCTAAAAGTATTGAAGGACTTACTGGGGAGGAAGGGATTGGCTGTGGCTCACTGTGGGGGCAAGGACACTGACAGCTGAGGCCCCAGGAAAATATTACTATTATTACTATTTTTTGTTTCATTCTGTTTTGTTGTTGTTCTTTTTAAATTATTCTTTAAATTTTTATTTTCTGTTCTTTTTTATGCTTTTATTTTTAATCTATTTTTTATTTTTTCTATTTTTACTTTACTTTATTATTGTTTTCCTTTTCCCTTTCATTTTCTTCTTTATTTTGTTTTTATCTTTTTATTGTTTTTGTGTTTGTTATGCTTTCTTAGCCTTTTTTTAGTTTGCTTTCTGCTTTAGATTTGGTTTTTGCTTTTGTTAGTTTAGTTTTTATTGTTAGCTTTCATTTTTGTGTTTGTTTGGTTGCCCTCTTCTTTTTTGTTTTCTCTTTTTCCCCCTCATTTTTTGTGTATGTGTTTCTGTGTTTTTGTCTGTTTGGTTTCACTTTTACCATTTGTCTTGGGGTTTTGTTTGTCTATTCATTTTCTTCTTCTTTTTTCATTTTTGCTTCCATACCATGTGGCTTGCAGGGTCTTGGTCCTCCAACTAGGGGTCAGGCCTGAGCCTCTGAGGTGGAACAGTGGAGTCCAGGATGCTGGATTGCCAGAACTCCCAGCCCCAGGGAATATTAATTGGTGAGAGCTCTCCCAGAGGTCTCCATCTCAACACCAAGACCCGGCTCCACCAAATGGCCAGCAAACTCAAGTGCTGGATGCATCACTCCAAACAACTAGCAAGACAAGAACACAACCCCACCTACAAGCAGACAGGCTGCCTATAGTCACACTAAGCTCACAAACCCCTTAAAACCCACCATTTGATGTGGGCCTGCCCATCAGAGGGAGAAGATCCAGATACACCCAACAGAACACAGGCACAAGTTCCCCCCTTCAACCAGGAAGCCTACACAAGCCACTGGACCAGCCACACCCACTGGGGGTGGACACCAGAAGCAAGAGGAACTACAACCCAGCAGCCTGCAGAAAGGAGATCCCAAACACAGTAAGTTAAATAAAATGAGAAAACAGAGAAATATGTTGTAGATGAAGTAGCAAGGTAAAACCCCACCAGACCAAATAAATGAAGAGGAAATAGGCAATCTACCTGAAAAAGAATTCAAAGTAATGATAGTAAAGGTGATCCAAAATCTCAAAATACAATATACAAAATGTAAGAAACGTTTGGCAAGGACCTAGAGGAACGAAAGAACAAACAAACAGTGATGAACAATAAAATAACTGAAATTAAAAATACTCTAGACTGAATCAATAGCAGAATAACTGAGGCAGAAGAATGGATAAGTGAGCTGAAAGATAGAATGCTGGAAAGAGCTACCACAGAGCAGAATTAAGAAAAAAGAATGAAAAGATATGAGGACAGTCTCAGAGACCTCTGGGACAACATTAAGTGCACCAACATTCGAGTTATAGGGGTCCCAGAAGAACAACAGAAAGAGAAAGGTCTGAGAAAATTTTTGAAGAGATTATAGTCGAAAACTTCCCAAACATGGGAAAGGAAACAGTCAATCAAGTCCAAGACTTGCAGAGAGTCCCATACAGGATAAACCAACGAAGAAACATGCTGAGGCACATATTAATCACACTAACAAAAAATGAAATACAAAGAAAAACATTAAAAGCAGCAAGGAAAAGCAACAAATAACATACAAAGGAATCCCTATAAGGTTATCAGCTGACTGTTCAGCAGAAACTCTACAAGCAAGAAGGGAGTGGCAGGATCTATGTAAAGTGATGAAAGGGAAAAACCTACAACAAAAACTACTCTACCAGCAAGGATCTCATTCAGATTCAATGGAGAAATCAAAAGCTTTACAGACAAGCAAAAGCTGAGAGAATTCAGCACCACAAAACCAGCTTTACAACAAATGCTAAAGGAACTTCTCTAAATGGGAAACACAAGAGAAGAAAAAGACCTACAAAAACAAACCCAAAATAATTAAGAAAATGGTAATAGGAACATGCATATCGATAATTACCTTGAATGTAAATGGATTAAATGCTCCAACCAAAACACATAGACTGGCTGAATGGATACAAAAACAAGACCCATATATATGCTGTGTACAAGAGACCCACTTCAGACCTAGGGACTACAGATTGCAAGTGAGTGGATGGAAAAAAGATATTCCATGCAAATGGAAATCAAAAGAAAGCTGGAGTAGCAATACTTGTGTCTGAAAATAGACTTTAAAATAAAGGCTGTTATAAAAAGAAATGAAATTGAGTTATTTTAGTGAGGTGGATGGACCTACAGTCTGTCATACAGAGTGAAGTAAGTCAGAATGAGAAAAACAAATACCATATGCTAACACATATATATGGAATCTAAAAAAAAAAAAAGGTTCTGACGAACCTAGGGGCAGGACAGGAATAAGATGCAGATGTAGAGAATGGACGTGAGGGCAGGGGGAGGGTGAAGGATAAGCTGGGAAGAAGTGAGAGAGTGGCATTGACATATATACACTACCAAATGTAAAATAGATAGCTAGTGGGAAGCAGCCACGTAGCACAGGGAGACCAGCTCAGTGCTTTGTGACCACCTAGAGGGGTGGGATAGGGAGGGTGGGAGGGAGATGCAAGAGGGAAGAGATTTGGGGATATATGTATATGTATAGCTGATTCATTTTGTTATACAGCAGAAACTAACACAAAAATGTAAAGCAATTATACCCAATAAAGATGTTAAAAAAATAAAGAAAGGCTGTTACAACAGTCAAGGAAGGACACTATATAATGATCAAGGGATCAATCCAAGAAGAAGATATAACAATTATAAATAATATATGCACACAACATAAGAGCACCAACATAAGAGCAAATGCTAATAGCCATAAATGGGGAAATTGACAGTGACACAATAGTGGGGGACTTTAACACCCCACTAACACCAATGGACAGATCACCCGGACAGAAAATTAATAAGGAAAGAAGCCTTAAATGACACATTAGACCAAATAGACTAAATTGATATTTATAGGGCATTCCATGCAAAAGCAGCAGAATACAAGGTCTTCTCAAGTACACATGGAACATTCTCCAGAATAGATCACATGCTGGACCACAAGTCAATACTTGGTAAATTTAAGAAATTTGAAGTTGTATCAAACATCTTTTCTAACCAAAACACTATGAGATTACAAATCATTTACAGGAAAAAAAAGCTGTAAAAGTACGAACACATGGAGACTAAACAATGCACTACTAAATAACCAAGAGGTCACTGAAGAAATCAAAGAGGAAATAAAAAAATACCTAGAAACAAATGACAATGAAAACACGAGGACCCCAAACCTATGGGATGCGGCGAAAGCAATTCTAAGAGGGAAATTTATAGCAATGCAATCCTACCTCAAGGAACAAGAAAAATCTCAAATACATAATCTAACCTTACACCTAAAGCAACTAGAGAAAGAAGAACAAACAAAAACAATAATAAACTAGCTATCTATTTTACATTTGGTTGTATATATGTCAGTGCAACTCTTGCACCTCGTCTACCAAATATAAAATAGATAACTAGAGGGAAGCAGCTGCATAGCACAGGGAGGTCAGATCACCTAGAGGGGTGGGATAGTGAGGGTGGGAGGGAGGCTTAAGAGGGAGGGAATATATGTATACATATAGCTGATTCACTTTTTTATACAGCAGAAACTAACACAAGATTGTAAAGCAATTATACTCCAATAAAGAAGTAAAAAATTAAAAAAACAACCCCCCCCAATTTGGTAGAAGGAAAGAAACCATAAATATCAGAGCAGAAATAAATGAAATAGAAATGAAGAAAACAGTAGCAAAGATCAATAGAACTAGAAGCTGGTTCTTTGAGAAGATAAACAAAATTGATAAATCTTTAGCCAGACTCATCAAGAGAGGGATAGAACTCAAATCAATAAAAGTAGAAATGAAAAAGAAGTTACAACAGACACTGAAGAAATATGAAGGATCATAAGAGACTACTACAGGCAACTATATGCCACTAAAATGAAAAACTTGGAAGAAGTGGACAAATTCGTAGAAAGGTATAATCTTCCAGGACTGAACCAGGAAGAAATAGAAAATATAAACAGACCAATCATATGTAACAAGTTGAAACTGTGATTTTAAAACTTCCTAAAAACAAAACTCTAGGACAAGATGGCTTCACGGGCAAATTCTATCAAACTTCTAGAGAAGAATTAACACCTATCCTTCTCAAACTCTTCCAAAAAACTGCAGAGGAAGGAACACTCCCAGGCTAATTCTATGAGACCACCATCACCCTGACACCAAAACCAGACAAAATAGCACAAAAAAAGAAAATTACAGACCAATATCACTGATGAATATAGACGCAAAAATCCTCAGCAATATTAGCAAAATACTAAAAATACTAGTAAACAGAATCCATAAACACATTAAAAGGATCATATACATGCCATGATCAAGTGAGATTTATCCCAGGGATGCAAGGATTCTTCAATCTACACAAATCAATCAATGTGATACACCCTATTAACAAATTGAAGAATCAAAACCATATGATCATCTCAATAGATGCAGAAAAAGCTTTGGACAAAATTCAACACCAATTTATCATAAAAACTCTCCAGACAGTGGGCATAGAGGGAAAATACCCCAACATAATAAAGGCTATATACAACAAGCCCACAGCAAACATCATTCTTAATGGTGAAAAACTGAAAGCATTTCCTCTAAGATCAGGATCAAGACAAGGATGTCCACTCTCACAACTAGTATTCAACATAGTTTTGGAAGTCCTAGCCACAGCAATCAGAGAAGAAAAAGAAATAAAAGGAATACAAATTGGAAATCACTGTTTGCAGATGACATGATACTATACATTGAAAATCATTGAGATGCCACAGGAAAACTGCTAGAGCTAATCAGTGCATTTGGTAAAGTTTTGAAAGCTCCTGCATCCCTATACACTAACAACAAAAGATCAGAAAGGGAAATTAGGGAAGCAATCCTATTCACCAATGCAACAAAAAAAATAAAATACTCAGGAATAAACCTACCTAAGGAGATAAAAGGCCTGTACTCACAAAAGTATAAGACACTGATCAAAGAAATCAAAAATGACACAAACAGATAGAGAGATATACCATGTTCTTGGATTGGAAAAATCAATATTGTCAAAATGACTATATTACTTAAAGCAATCTACAGATTCAATACAATCCCTATAAAATTACCACTGGCATCTTCACAGAACTAGAACAAAAAATTTTACAATTTGTATGGAAACACAAAAGACCCCAAATAGCCAAAGCAATCTTGAGAAAAAAAAGATGGAGCTGGAGGAATCAGGCTCCCTGACTTCAGACTATACTACAAAGTTACAGTGATCAAGATAGTATGGTACTGGCACAAAAACAAATATGGATCAATGGAACAGGATAGAAATCCTGGAGATAAACCCACACACATATAGTCACATTATTTTGACAAAGGGTGTAAGAATATGCAATCGAGAAAAGACAGCCTCTTCAATAAGTAATGCTTGGGAAACTTGACAGCTACATGTAAAAGAATGAAATTAGAACACTTCCTAACACCATACACAAAAATAAACTCAAAATTGATTAAAGGCCTAAATGTAAGACTGGACACTATAAAACACTTAGAGGAAAGCAGAGGCAGAACACTCTATGACATAAATCACAGCAAGATCCTTCTTGACCCACCTCCTAGAGAGATGGCAATGAAAAGGAAAATAAACAAATGGGACCTAATGAAACTTAAAACCTTTTACACAGCAAAGGAAACCATAGAGAAGAAGAAAAGACAGCCCTCAGAATGGGAGAAAATACTTGCAAACAAAGCAACTGACAAAGGACTAATCTCCAAAATATACAAGCAGCTCATGCAGCTCAATATCAAAAAACCAAACAACCCAATCCAAAAATGGGCAGAAGACCTAAACAGACATTTCTCCAAAGAAGACAGATTCCAAACACACACAGATTCCCAACAAATATGAAAGGATGCTCAACATCACTAATCATTAGAGAAATGCAAGTCAAAACCACAATGAGGTATCACCTCACACCGGTCAGAATGACCATCATCAAAAAATGTAGAAACAATAAACGCTGGAGAGGTGTGGAGTAAAGGGAACCCTCTTGCACTGTTGGTGGGAATGTAAATTGATACAGCTACTATGGAGAACAGTATGGAGGTTCCTTCAAAAACGAAAAATAGAACTACCATATGACCCAGCAATCCCACTACTGGGCATATACCCTGAGAAAACCATAATCAAAAAGACACACTCACCCCAATATTCATTGCAGCACTAGTTACAATAGCCAGGTTATAGAAGCAACCTAAGTGTCCATCAACAGATGAATGGATAAAGAAGATGTGGTACATATATAAAATGGAATATTCCTCAGCCATAAAAAGAATGAAATGGTCGTTTGTTGAAATGTGGGTGGATCTAGAGACTGTCATACAGAGTGATGTAATTCAAAAGAGAAAAACAAATATCATATGTAAGGCATATATGTGGAATCTAGAACAATGGTACAAATAAACCTGTTTGCAAGGCAGAAATAGACATACAGAGATAGAGAACAAATGTATGGACACCAAGGGTATAAAGGGGGGTTGGATGAACTGGGAGGTTGAGATTTACATATATACACTAATATGTATAAAATAGATAACTAGATAACTGTATAGCACAGGGAACTCTACTCGGTGCACTGTGGTGACCTAAATGGGAAGGAAATCCAAAAAAGAGGGGATATATGTATACATATAGCTGATTCACTTCGTTGTACAACAGATACTAACACAACATTGTAAAGCAACTATACCCCAATTAAAAAAAAAAAGAATGGAGCCGTAATCCTATAGTGCTGCTGTCCTTATAAGAGGAAGAAACACTAGAAGTGTGCATACATCGAGAACAGGCCATGTAAGGATTCAGTGAAAAGGCAACCATCTGCAAGTCAGGAAGAAAAAGGCCTCACAACAAACCAATCCTGCTGGCAGCTTGATCTTGGAATTCCCGCCTCCAGAGCTGTGAGAAAATAAATTTCTGTTGTTTAAGCAGCCCACTTTGTGGTATTCTATTATGGCAGCCTGAGAAGACTAATACACGGCATCAGTCATGATGATCATGTGGCTTTGTTCCTTTATTCTATTTATATGGTAGATTATATTGGTTGATTTTTATATTTGAACTTCCCTTGCATTCCTGGGATAAATATCACTTGGTCATTGTGTATAATCTTTTAATATTCTGCTGGATTTGGTTTGCTAATATTTTTAGAGAAGTTCTGCATCTGTATTCATAAGGGATATTTGTCTATAGTTTTCTTGTGATGTCTTTGTCTGACTTAGGTTTTACTGTCTTCATAGAATGAGCTGATAGGTATTACCCCATCTTTTGTTTTGGGGAGGGTTTATGAAGAATTTGTATTAATATTTCTTTAAATGTTTGGTACAATTCAGCAGTGAAGCCATCTGTACAAGACTTCGTGGTAAGGTTTTTTGATTACTGATATAATCTTTTTACTTTTTATTAGGTCTATTCATATTTTACATTTCTATTTTAGTTCATTTTGATAGTTTGTATATTTCTAGAAATTTGCCCATTTTTTCCATTGCATAGAATTGTTCATTGTATTCTATTATAATCCTTTTTATTCAGTAAAGTCAATAGTAATATTTCTATTTTCATTCCTGATTTTAGTAATTTGCATTTTTCTATTTTGTTCTTTGTCAGTCTAGCTAAAGGTATATTAATTTTATCGATCATTTTGAAGAATCAGCTTTTGGTTTCGTTGACTTTATTGTTTTTCTATTCTCTATTTTATTTATCTCCATTATAATATGTATTATTTCCTTTTTCTGCTTGCTTTGGGTTTAGTTTTATATTGTTTTCATAGTTCCTTATGGTAGAATTTGGCTATTGATTTGAGATCTTTTTTTAAATGTAGGGTTTTGTAGATATAAATGTTCCTCTGAACACCACTTTTGCTGCATCCCTTAAATTTTGATATATTGTAATTTCATTTTTAATTTGTCTGAAATCATTTTCCAATTTCCCTTGTGATTTTTCTTTGACACATTTGTTGTTTGAGACAGTGTTGTTTAATTTCTGCATATTTTTCAATTTTCCAGACAATTTTCTAATTTCATTCCATTGTGTTTAGAGAAGATACTTTGTTTGATTTCAGTCTTTTTAAAGTTATTGAGACTTCTTAAGCCTAACATATGTTCTATCCTGGAGAATATTCCATGCAGACTTGAGAAAAATATGTATTGTTCTGTTTTGGGGTGGAGGGCTGTATATACGTCTGTTGGGTCTAGTTAGCTTATATGTTGTTAAAGTTCTCTATATACTTTTTGCTCTTCTGTCTACTAGTTCTGCCAGTTATTGAAAGAAGTGAGTATTGATATCTATAATTATTATTGTTGAACTCTTTTCCCTTTCAACTCCATCAATGTTTGCTTCATGTATATGGGGCTCTGTTAGGTGCATATGTGTTTATAATTGTTTATTCCTGATGGCCAACTTTTTCATCAATATATAATGTCTTTTTTTGTCTCCTGTAAAAATTTTTGTCTTAAATTTTGTCTGATATTAATATATCCACTCTATCTTTCTATTGCTTACTGTTTTCATGGAATATATTTTCCACCCTTTCACTTTTAACTTACTTGTGTCTTTGGATCTAAAGTGAGTCTTTTGTAGACAGCATATAATTGAAACATTTTTGTTTTAAGTCTTTATTGAATTTGTTACAGTATTGCTTCTGTTTTATGTTTTGTTTTATTGAGGCATGTGGGATCTTAGCTCCCTGACCAGGATCAAACCTGCACTAATTGGAACATTTTTGTTGCCAATTTTTGCCTATTAACTGGAGAGTTTAATATATTTACATTTAATGTAATTATGTATAAGAAAAACTTACTTTTTCCATTTTGCTATTTGTTTTCTATATGTCTTATATCTTTTCTTCTGTTCCTCATATCCTCCCTTACTGCTTTCTCTTCTGTTAGATATTTTTTAGTGTACCATTTTGATTCCCTTCTCATTAATTAAATTAAATTAAAACTAAAATACTGTTTAATTTAAGGTTATTTTCTTAGGCATTAACCTAGAGATTACAATTAACATCTTAATTTAAAACACTAGTTCTAGTTAATACCAACTTAGTTTCAATAATGTATAAAATTTTGCTTCTATATAATTCATTCTCCCCTTTATGTTGTTACACATTACATCTTTATACATTTTGTGACTATCTACATAGATTTATAATTATTGTTTTATGTAATTTTTAATTGAATTACAGTTGATTTACAATGTTGTGTTAGTTTCTGGTGTACAGCAAAGTGATTCTGACATATATATAATACATATATATTGTATATACACACACACACACACACACACACACACACACGTATTCTTTTCCATTATGGTTTATTACAGGATTTTGAATATTGCTCCCTGGGCTATCTAATACTACACAATAGGACCTTATTGTTTATCCATTCCACATATTGTATTTTGCATCTGCCAGTCCCTAATTCCCAATTCAACCCTCCCCCACCCCACTCACTCCCCCTTGGCAACCACAAGTCTGTTCTCTATGTCTGGTTTTTTTTCTTAGATAAGTTCATTTGTGTCATATTTTAGGTTCCTCATGTAAATAATATCATATGGTATTTGTCTTTCTCTTTCTGACTTCACTTAGTATGCTAAACACTAGGTCCATCCATGTTGCTGCAAATGGCATTACTTCATTCTTTTTATGGCTGAGTAATATTCCATTTTGTGTGTGTGTGTGTGTGTGTGTGTGTGTGTGTGTATACACATATCACATCTTCTTTATCCATTCATTTGTCAATGGACATTTATGGATCAATGGAACAGAATAGAGAGCCAGACAAAACTATAATTCATAAAGATACATACACCCTTATGTCTATAGTTTTGTCTGGATATATGCCCAGGAGTGGGGTTGCTGGATCATATGGTAACTCTATTATTAGTTTTTTGAGGAACCTCCATACTGTTCCATAGTGGCTGCACCAATTTACATTTCCACAAACAGTGTAGGAAGGTTCACTTTTCTCCACACTCTCTCCAGCATTTGTTATTTGTAGAGTTTTGTTTTTTTGGGGGGGGGTGGGATACCCGGGCCTCTCACCATTGTGGCCTCTCCCACCTCAGAGGACAGGCTCCAGATGCGCAGGCCCAGTGGCCATGGCTCATGGGCCCAGCCGCTCTGTGGCGTGTGGGATGTTCCAAGACGGGGGCACAAACCTGTGCCCCCTGCATTGGCAGGCAGACTCCCAACCACTGCACCACCAGGGAAGCCCCATAGAGTTTTTTTTTTTTTTTTGATATATCCCATATTTTATTTTTTTATTTTTATTTTTTTAAACATCTTTATTGGGGTATAATTGCTTTACAATGGTGTGTTAGTTTCTGCTTTATAACAAAGTGAATCAGCTATACATATACATATGTTCCCATATGTCTTCCCTCTTGTGTCTCCCTCCCTCCCACTCTCCCCATCCCACCCCTCCAGGCTGTCACAAAGCCCCGAGCTAATATCCCTGTGCCTTGCGGCTGCTTCCCCCTAGCTATCTACCTTACTAAGTTTGTTAGTGTGTATATGTCCATGACTCTCTCTCGCCCTGTCAAAACTCACCCTTCCCCCTCCCCTTATCCTCAAGTCCGTTCTCCAGTAGGTCTGCATCTTTATTCCTGTCTTACCCCTAGGTTCTTCATGACATTTTTTCCCTTAAATTCCATATATATGTGTTAGCATACAGTATTTGTCTTTTTCTTTCTGACTTACTTCACTCTGTATGACAGACTCTAGGTCTATCCATCTCATTACAAATAGCTCAATTTCATTTCTTTTTAAGGCTGAGTAATATTCCATTGTGTATATGTGCCACATCTTCTTTATCCATTCATTTGATGATGGGCGCTTAGGTTGTTTCCATCTCCGGGCTATTGTAAATAGAGCTGCAATGAACATTTTGGTACATGACTCTTTTTGAATTTTGGTTTTCTCAGGGTATATGCCCAGTAGTGGGATTGCTGGGTCATATGGTAATTCTATTTGTAGTTTTTTAAGGAACCTCCATACTGTTCTCCATAGTGGCTGAACCAATTCACATTCCCACCAGCAGTGCAAGAGTGTCCCCTTTTCTCCACACCCTCTCCAGCATTTATTGTTTCTAGATTTTTTGATGATGGCCATTCTGACTGGTGTGAGATGATATCTCATTGTAGTTTTGATTTGCATTTCTCTAATGATTAATGATGTTGAGCATTCTTTCATGTGTTTGTTGGCATTCTGTATATCTTCTTTGGAGAAATGTCTGTTTAGGTCTTCTGCCCATTTTTGGATGGGGTTGTTTGTTTTTTTGTTATTGAGCTGCATGAGCTGTTTGTAAATTTTGGAGATTAATCCTTTGTCAGTTGCTTCATTTGCAAATGTTTTCTCCCATTCTGAGGGTTGTCTTTTGGTCTTGATTATGGTTTCCTTTGCTGTGCAAAAGCTTTGAAGTTTCATAGGTCCCATTTGTTTATTTTTGTTTTTATTTCCATTACTCTAGGAGGTGGGTCAGAAAGGATCTTGCTGTGATTTATGTCATAGAGTGTTCTGCCTATGTATTCCTCTAAGAGTATGATAGTTTCTGGCCTAACATTTAGGTCTTTAATCCATTTTGAGCTTATTTTTGTGTATGGTGTTAGGGAGTGGTCTAATCTCATACTTTTACATGTACCTGTCCAGTTTTCCCAGCACCATTTATTGAAGAGGCTGTCCTTTCTCCACTGTACATTCCTGCCTCCTTTATCAAAGATAAGGTGTCCATATGTGCGTGGGTTTATCTCTGGGCTTCCTATCCTGTTCCACTGTTGTATCTTTCTGTTTCTGTGCCATTACCATACTGTCTTGATTACTGTAGCTTTGTAGTATAGTCTGAAGTCAGGGAGCCTGATTCCTCCAGCTCCTTTTTTCGTTCTCAAGATTGCTTTGGCTATTCGGGGTCTTTTGTGTTTCCATACAAATTGCGAAATTTTTTGTTCTAGTTCTGTGAAAAATGCCAGTGGTAGTTTGATAGGGATTGCATTGAATCTGTAGATTGCTTTGGGTAGTAGAGTCATTTTCACAATGTTGATTCTTCCCATCCAAGAACATGGTATATCTCTCCATCTATTTGTATCATCTTTAATTTCTTTCATCAGTGTCTTATAATTTTCTGCATACAGGTCTTTCGTCTCCTTAGGTAGGTTTATTCCTAGATATTATATTCTTTTTGTTGTAATGGTAAATGGGAGTGTTTTCTTGATTTCACTTTCAGATTTTTCATCATTAGTATATAGGAATGCCAGAGATTTCTGTGCATTAATTTTGTATCCTGCTACTTTGCCAAATTCATTGATTAGCTCTAGTAGTTTTCTGGTAGCATCTTTAGGATTCTCTATGTATAGTATCATGTCATCTGCAAACAGTGACAGCTTTACTTCTTCCTTTCTGATTTGGATTCCTTTTATTTCCTTTTCTTCTCTGATTGCTGTGGCTAAAACTTCCAAAACTATGTTGAATAAGAGTGGTGAGAGTGGGCAACCTTGTCTTGTTCCTGATCTTAGTGGAAATGCTTTCAGTTTTTCACCATTGAGGATGATGTTTGCTGTGGGCTTGTCATATATGGCCTTTATTATGTTGAGGAAAGTTCCCTCTATGCCTACTTTCTGAAGGGTTTTTATCATAAATGGGTGTTGAATTTTGTCGAAAGCTTTCTCTGCATCTATTGAGATGATCATATGGTTTTTCTCCTTCAATTTGTTAATATGGTTTATCACATTGATAGATTTGCGTATATTGAAGAATCCTTGCATTCCTGGAACAAACCCCACTTGATCATGGTGTATGATCCTTTTAATGTGCTGTTGGATTCTGTTTGCTAGTATTTTGTTGAAGATTTTTGCATCTATGTTCATCAGTGATATTGGCCTGTAGTTTTCTTTCTTTGTGACATCCTTGTCTGGTTTTGGTATCAAGGTGATGGTGGCCTCGTAGAAGGAATTTGGGAGTGTTCCTCCCTCTGCTATATTTTGGAAGAGTTCGAGAAGGATAGGTGTTAGCTCTTCTCTAAACGTTTGATAGAATTCACCTGTGAAGCCATCTGGTCTTGGGCTTTTGTTTGTTGGAAGATTTTTAATCACAGTTTCAATTTCAGTGCTTGTGATTGGTCTGTTCATATTTTCTATTTCTTCCTGATTCAGTCTTGGCAGGTTGTGCATTTCTAAGAATTTGTCCATTTCTTCCAGATTGTCCATTTTATTGGCATACAGTTGCTTGTAGTAATCTCTCATGATTTTTTTTATTTCTGCAGTGTCAGTTGTTACTTCTCCTTTTTCATTTCTAATTCTATTGATTTGAGTCTTCTCCCTTTTTTTCTTGATGAGTCTGGCTAGTGGTTTATCTATTTTGTTTATCTTCTCCAAGAACCAGCTTTTAGTTTTATTGATCTTTGCCATCGTTTCCTTCATTTCATTTTCATTTATTTCTGATCTGATTTTTATGATTTCTTTCCTTCTGCTAGCTTTGGGGGTTTTTTGTTCTTCTTTCTCTAATTGCTTGAGGTGCAAGGTTTGGTTGTTTATTTGAGATGTTTCCTGCTTCTTAAGGTGGGCTTGTATTGCTATAAACTTCCCCCTTAGAACTGCTTTTGTTGCATCCCATAGGTTTTGGGTCGTTGTGTCTCCATTGTCATTTGTTTCTAGGTATTTTTTTATTTCCTCTTTGATTTCTTCAGTGATCACTTCATTATTAAGTAGTGTATTGTTTAGCCTCCATGTGTTTGTATTTTTTACAGATCTTTTCCTGTAATTGATATCTAGTCTCATGGCGTTGTGGTCAGAAAAGATACTTGATAAAATTTCAGTTTTCTTAAATTTACCCAGGCTTGATTTGTGACCCAAGATATGATCTATCCTGGAGAATGTTCCATGAGCACTTGAGAAAAATGTGTATTCTGTTGTTTTTGGATGGAGTGTCCTATAAATATCAATTAAGTCCATCTTGTTTAATGTATCATTTAAAGCTTGAGTTTCCTTATTTATTTTCATTTTGGATGATCTGTCCATGGGTGAAAGTGGGGTGTTAAAGTCCCCTACTATGAATGTGTTACTGTCGATCTCCCCTTTTATGGCTGTTATTTTTTGCCTTATGTATTGAGGTGCTCCTATGTTGGGTGCATAAATATTTACAATTGTTATATCTTCTTCTTGGATCGATCCCTTGATCATTATGTAGTGTCCTTCTTTATCCCTTTTAATAGTCCTTATTTTAAAGTCTATATTGTCTGATATGAGAATTGCTACTCCAGCTTTCTTTTGGTTTCCATTTGCATGGAATATCTTTTTCCATCCCCTTATTTTCAGTCTGTACGTGTCTCTAGGTCTGAAGTGGGTCTCTTGTAGACAGCATATATAAGGGTCTTGTTTTTGTATCCATTCAGCCAATCTGTGTCTTTTGGTGGGAGCATTTAGTCCATTTACATTTAAGGTAATTATCGATATGTATGTTCCTATTCCCATTTTCTATCTTGTTTTGGGTTCGTTATTATAGGTCGTTTCCTTCTCTTGCGTTTCTTGTCTAGAGAAGTTCCTTTAGCATTTGTTGTAAAGCTGGTTTGGTGGTGCTGAACTCTCTCAGCTTTTGCTTGTCTGTAAAGGTTTAAATTTCTGCATCAAATGTGAATGAGATCCTTGCTGGGTAGAGTAGTCTTGGTTGCAGGTTTTTCTCCTTCATCACTTTCAGTATGTCCTGCCACTCCCTTCTGGCTTGTAGGGTTTCTGCTGAGAGATCAGCTGTTAACCTTATGGGGATTCCCTTGTGTTTTATTTGTTGTTTTTCCCTTGCTGCTTTTAATATGCTTTCTTTGTATTTAATTTTTGACAGTTTGATTAATATGTGTCTTGGCGTATTTCTCCTTGTATTTAACCTGTATGGGACTCTCTGTGCTTCCTGGACTTGATTAACTATTTCCTTTCCCATATTAGGGAAGTTTTCAACTATAATCTCTTCAAATATTTTCTCAGTCCCTTTCTTTTTTTCTTCTTCTTCTGGAACCCCTATAATTCGAATGTTGGTGCGTTTCATGTTGTCCCAGAGGTCTCTGAGACTGTCCTCAGTTCTTTTCATTCTTTTTTCTTTATTCTGCTCTGCAGTAGTTATTTCCACTACTTTATCTTCCAGGTCACTTATCCATTCTTCTGCCTCAGTTATTCTGCTATTGATCCTATCTAGAGTACTTTTAATTTCATTTATTGCGTTGTTCATCGTTGCTTGTTTCATCTTTATGTCTTCTAGGTCCTTCTTAACTGTTTCTTGCATTTTGTCCATTCTACTTCCAAGATTTCAGATCATCCTTCCTATCATTATTCTGAATTCTTTTTCAGGTAGATTGCCTATTTCCTCTTCATTTGTTAGGTCTGGTGGGTTTTTATCTTGCTCCTTCATCTGCTGTGTGTTTTTCTGTCTTCTCATTTTGCTTATCTTACTGTGTTTGGGGTCTCCTTTTTGCAGGCTGCACGTTCGTAGTTCCCATTGTTTTTGATGTCTATCTCCAGTGGCTAAGGTTGTTTCAGTGGGTTGTGTAGGCTTCCTGGTGGAGGGGACTAGTGCCTTTGTTGTGCTGGATGAGGCTGGATCTTGTCTCTCTAGTGGGCATGTTCATGTCTGGTGTTGTGATTTGGGGTGTCTGTGGCCTTATTATGATTTTAGGCAGCCTCTCTGCTAATGGGTGGGGTTGTGTTCCTGTTTTGCTAGTTGCTTGGCATAGGTTGTCCAGCACTGTGGCTTGCTGGTCGTTGAGTGAAGCTGGGTGCTGGTGTTAAGATGTAGGTCTCTGGGAGATTTCCACCGTTTAATATTATGTGGAGCTGGGAGGTCTCTTGTTGACCAGTGTCCTGAAGTTGGCTCTCCTACCTCAGAGGCAGAGCCCTGACTCCTGGGCTGGAGCACCAAGAGCCTTTCATCCACACGGCTCAGAATAAAAGGGAGAAAAAGTAGAGAGAATTAGTAGAAGTATGAGGAAAGAAAGAAGGAAAGGAGGAAAGGAAGGAATGAAGAAAGAAGCAAAGAAGGAAAGAAAGGAGGGAGGGAGGGAGGAAGGAAGGAAGAAGGAGGGAAAGAAGGAGAAAATGTAGAGAGAATTAGTAGAAGTATGAGGAAAGAAAGAAGGAAAGGAGGAAAGGAAGGAAGGAAGAAGGAAGCAAAGAAGGAAAGAAAGGAAGGAGGGAGGGAGGGAGGGAGGAAGGAAGGAAGGAAGGAAGGAGGGAAAGAAGGAGAAAATGTAGAGAGAATTAGTAGAAGTATGAGGAAAGAAAGAAGGAAAGGAGGAAAGGAAGGAAGGAAGAAGGAAGCAAAGAAGGAAAGAAAGGAAGGAGGGAGGGAGGGAGGGAGGAAGGAAGGAAGGAAGGAAGGAGGGAAAGAAGGAGAAAATGTAGAGAGAATTAGTAGAAGTATGAGGAAAGAAGGAAGGAAAGGAGGAAAGGAAGGAAGAAAGAAGCAAAGAAGGAAAGAAAGGAGGGAGGGAGGTAGGAAGGAAAGAAGGAAGGAGGGAAAGAAGGAAAAAAGACAGAAAGAAAGAAGATACAGTAAAAATAAAATAAAGTATAATATAGTTATTGAACTAAAAAATATTTAGAAAAAAAAAAAAGGGACGGTTAGAACCCTAGGACAAATGTTGGAAGCAAAGCTATACAGAGAAAATCTTACACAGAAGCATACACATACACGTTCACAAAAAGAGGCAAAGGGGGAAAAATCATAAATCCTGCTCCCAGAGACCACCTCCTCAACCTGGGGTGATTCGCTGTCTAAAGGAGGGAAGGAAGGAAGGAAAGAAAGAAAGAAAGAACGAAGGTAAAGTACAATAAAGTTATTACAATTAAAATTAATTATTAAGAAAAAAAAATTTTTTTTAAAAACCATGGATGGATAGAGTCCTAGGACAAATGGTGGAAGCAAGAGTATACAGACAAGATCTCACACAGAAGCATACACGCACACATTCACAAAAAGAGGAAAAGGGTAAAAAATCATAGATCTCGCTCCTAAATTCCACCTCTTCAATTTGGGATCACTCCCTATCTATTCAGGTATTCCACAGATGCAGGGCACATCAAGTTGATTGTGGAGCTTCAATCCACCGCCTCCGCAGCTGCCGGGAGAGACCTCCCCCTCTCCTCCCTGCTTTCACAGCTCACAGGAGCTCAGCTTTGTACCCGGCCCTGCCGCTGCGTGCAGGTCGCTGGAGGGCGTCTGTTTTTTGCTCAGACAGGACGGGGTTAAAGGAGCCGCTGATTCGGGGGCTCCGGCTCACTCAGGCCGGGGGTTGGGGGATGGGGGAAGGAGGGGCACTGCGTGCGGGGCGGGCCTGCGGCGGCAGAGGCGGCGTGACGCTGCGGCAGAGGCCGACGTGACGTTGCACCAGCCTGAGACCCGCCGTACGTACTCCCGGGGAAGTTGTCCCTGGATCCCGGGAACCTGGCAGTGGCGGCCTGCACAGGCTCCGCCGAAGAGGGGCGCAGAGAGTGACCTGTGCTCGCACACAGCCCCCCTGGTGGTGGCAGCAGCAGCCCTAGCGTCTCCCGCCCGTCTCTGGGGTCCGCGGTTTTAGCCACGGCTCGCACCCGTCTCGGGGGCTCGCGCCCTCAGCCGCGGCTCGCACCCATCTCTGGGGATCGCGCTTTTAGCCGCGGCTCATGCCCGTCTCTGGAGTTCCTTTAAGCAGTGCTCTTAAACCCCTCTCCTCGCGCACCAGGAAACAAAGAGGGAAGAAAAAGTCTCTTGCCTCTTCGGCAGGTGCAGGCTTTTCCCCGAACTCCCTCCCGGCTAGTCGTGGTGCACCAACCCCTTCAGGTTATGTTCAAGCCGCCAACCCCAGTCCTCTTCCTGCGCTCCGTCCAAAACCGAAACCCGAGCCTCAGCTCGCAGCCCCGCCTGCCCTGGTGGGTGAGCAGACAAGCCTCTCGGGTTGGTGAGTGCCGGTCGGCACCGATCATCTGTGCAGGAATCTCCCCGCTTTGCCCTCCGCACCCGTCGCTGTGCACTACTCCGCGGTCCCGAAGCTCCCCCCTCCGCCTCCCACAGTCTCCTCCCGCGGAGGGGCTTCCTAGTGTGTGGAAACTTTTCCTCCTTCACAGCTCCCTCCCACTGGTGCAGGTGCCGTCCTTATTCTTTTGTCTCTGTTTTTTCTTTTTTTCTTTTGCCCTACCCAGGTAAGTGGGGAGTTTCTTGCCTTTTGGGAGGTCTGAGGTCTTCTGCCAGCCTTCAGTAGGTGTTCTGTAGGAGTTGTTCCACGTGTAGATGTATTTTTGGTGTATCCGTGAGGAGGAAGGCGATCTCCACGTCTTACTCTTCCGCCATCTTCCAACCCAAGCCCCTGTAGAGTTTTTAATGAAGGCCATTTTGACTGGTGTGAGGTGGTAACTCATTGTAATTTTGATTTGCATGTCTCTAATAATTAGTGATGTTGAGCATCTTTTCATGTGTCTACTGGCCATCTGTATGTCTTCTTTGGAGAAATGTCTGTTTAGGTCTCCTGCCCATTTCTTGATTGCATTGTTCGTTTTTTTGTCATTGAGTTGTATACACTCTTTGTGTATTTTGTAAATTAAGCCCTTGTCAGCCACATCATTTGGAAATATTTTCTCCAAGTCTGTAGGTTGTCTTTTCCTTATGTTATGGTTTCCTTGCTGTACAAAATCTTATAAGTTTGATTAGGTCCCATTTGTCTATTTCTGCTTTTATTTCTATTGCCTTGGTTGACTGACCTAAGAAAACATTGGTATGATTTGTGTCAGAGAATATTTTGCCTATGTTCTCTTCTAGGAGTTTTATGGTGTAATGTCTTATTTAAGTCTTTAAGCCATTTTAAGTTTATTATTGTGTTTGGTTTGAAGGAGTGTTATAACTGCGTTGAATTACATGTGGCTGTCCAGCTTTCCCAGAACCACTTGCTGAAGAAACTGTCTTTTCCGCATGGTATATTTTTGCTTCCTTTGCCGAAGATGAATTGACGTATGGATTTATCCATAGGAGTATGGATTTATTTCTGGGCTCCCTATTCCTTTCCATTGATCCATATGTCTGTTTCTGTGCTAGCCAATACCACAGTTTTCATTACTGAAGCTTTGTAGTATTGTATGAAGTCTGGGAGGGTTATGCTTCTTGCTTCATTCTTTTTCCTCAAGGTTGTTTTGGCAATTATGTGCCTTTTAGGGTTCCATATAAATTTCAGGAATATTCGTTCTAGTTCTGTGAAAAATATCACTGGTCATTTGATAGGGATCACATTAAATTTGTAGACTGCTTTGGGTAGTATGTCCATTTAAACAATATTAATTCTTTCAATCCAAGAGCATTGGATATAGTTCCACTTCTTTGAATCACTTTCTTTGAATCCTTTATTAGTGTTTTATAGTTTTCAGCATATAAGTCTTTCACCTTCTTGATGAGGTTTATTTTTAGTATTATATTATTTTTTGGATGTGATTTTAAAAGGGATTCTTTTTACTTTTCCTTTCTGATATTTCATTGTTAGTGTAAAGAAATGCAACAATTTTCTATATGTTAACCTTGTATCCTGCTACCTTCTTGAATTCATTTATTAGTTCTAATAGGTTTTATGTGGAGTCATTAGGATTTTCTTTCCTTTTTTTAACGTCTTTATTGGAGTATAATTGCTTTACAACGATGTGTTAGTTTCTGCTCTATAACAAAGTGAATCAGGTATACATAAACATATATCCCCATACCTCCTCCCGCTTGTGTCTTCCTCCCACCCTCCCTATCCCACCCCTCTAGGTGGTCACAAAGCACCAAGCTGATCTCCCTGTGCTATGTGGCTGCTTCCCACTAGCTATCTATTTTACATTTGGTAGTGTATATATGTCATGCCACTCTCACTTCATCCCAGTTTACCCTTCCTGCTCCCTGTATCCTCAAGTCCATTGTCTATGTCTGCATCTTTATTCCTGTCCTGCCCCTAGGTTCATCAGAACCTTTTTTTTTTAATTCCAAATATATGTGTTAGCATATGGTATTTGGTTTTCTCTTCCTGACTTACTTCACTCTGTATGACAGTCTCGAAGTCCATTCACCTCACTACAAATAACTCAATTTCATTTCTTTTTATGGCTGAGTAACATTCCATTGTATATATGTGCCACATCTTTTTTATCCATTCATTGGTCGATGGATACTTATGTTGCTTCCATGTCCTGGCTATTGTAAATAGAGCTGCAATGAACATTGTGGTACATGACTCTTTTTGAGTTATGGTTTTCTCAGGGTATATGCCCCGTAGTGGGATTGCTGGGTCATACGGTAGTTCTAGTTTTAGTTTTTAAGGAACCTCCATACTGTTCTCCATAGTGTCTGTATCAATTTACATTCCCACCAACACTGCAAGAGGGTTCCCTTTTATCCACACCCTCTCCAGCATTTATTGTTTGTAGATGTTTTGATGATGGTCATTCTGACTGGTGAGTGGTGATACCTCATTGAGGTTTTGATTTGCATTTCTCTAATGATTAGTGATGTTGAGCAACATTTCGTGTGTTTGGTGGCAATCTGTATATCTTCTTTGGGGAAATGTCTATTTAGATCTTCTGCCCTTTTTTGGATTGGGTTGTTTGCTTTTTGATATTGAGCTGCATGAGCTTCCCGTATATTTTGGAGATTATTCCTTTCTCAATTGCTTCATTTGCAAATATTTTCTCCCATTCTGATAGTTGTCTTTTCATCTTGTTTACAGTTTCCTTTGCTATGCAAAAGGTTTTAAGTTTCATTAGGTCCCATTTGTTTGTTTTTGTTTTTATTTCCATTTCTCTAGGAGGGGTATCTAAAAGGATCTTGCTGTGATGTATGTCATAGAATGTTCTGCCTATGTTTTCCTCTAAGAGTTTTAAAGTGTCTGGCCTTACATTTAGGACTTTAATGCATTTTGAGTTTCTTTTTGTGTATGGTGTTAGGCAGTGTTCTAATTTCATTATTTTATATGTAGCTGTCCAGTTTTCCCAGCACCAGTTATTGAAGAGGCTGTCTTTTATCCATTGTATATTCTTGCCTCCTTTATCAAAGGTAAGGTGACCATATGTGTGTGGATTTATCTCTGGGCTATCTATCCTGTTCCATTGATCTGTATTTCTGTTATTGTGCCAGTACCATACTGTCTTGATTACTGTAGCTTGATTCCCTCAGCTCCCTTTTTCTTTCTCAAGATTGCTTTGGCTATTTGGGGTCTTTTGTGTTTCCATACAAATTGTGAAATTGTTTGTTGTAGTTCTGTGAAAAAAGTTATTGGTAGTTTTAAACAGATTGCATTGCATCTGTAGATTGCTTTGGATAGTATAGTCATTTCCACAATATTGATTCTTTCAGTCCAAGAACATGGATCTCTTTGTATAATCCTTAATTTCTTTCATCAGTGTCTTATAGTTTTCTGCATACAGGTCTTTTGTCTCCTTAGGTAGGTTTATTTCTAGGTATTTTATTCTTTTTTTGCAATGGTAAATGGGAGTGTTTCCTTAATTTCATTTTCAGATATTTCATCATTAGTGTATAGGAATGCAAGAGATTTATGTGCATTAACTTCGTATCCTGCTACTTTACCAAATTCACTGATTAGCTCTAGTAGTTTTCTGGTAGCGTCTTTGGGATTCTCTACTTATAGTATCATGACATCTGCAAAGAGTAACAGTTTTACTTCTTCTATTCCAGTTTGGATTCTTTTATTTCTTTTTCTTCTCTGATTGCTGTGGCTACAGTTTCCAAAACTATGTTGAATAAAAGTGGTGAGAATGGGCAAGCTTGTCTTGTTCCTGATCCTGAACAAGCTTGTCTTGTTCCTGATCATTTCAAATTATTGAAATGGTTTCAGTTTTTCATCATTGAGAATGATGTTGGCTGTGTGTTTGTCATATTTGCCATTTATTATGTGGTAGTTAAGTTCCCTCTATGCCTACTTTCTGGAGAGTTTTTATTGTAAATGGGTGTTGAATTTTTTAGAAAGCTTTTTCTGCATCTATTGAGATGATTATATGGTTTTTATCCTTCAATTTGTTAATATGATGTATCACAGTGATTGGGTATATTTGGGTATATTGAAGAATCCTTGCATTCCTGTCATAAACCCCAGTTGATCATGGTGTATGATCCTTTTAATGTGCTGTTGGATTCTGTTTGCTAGCATTTTGTTGAGGATTTTGCATCTATGTTCATCAGTGATATGGGTCTGTAGTTTTCTTTTTTGTGTGACATCGTTGTCTGGTTTTAGTATCAGGGTGATGGTGGCCTTGTAAAATGAGTTTGGAAGTGTTCCTCTCTTTGCTATATTTTGGAAAATTTTGAGATGGATACATGTTAGGTCTTCTCTAAATGTTTGATAGAATTCACCTGTGAAGCCATCTGGTTCTGGGCTTTTTTTGTTGGAAGATTTTAATCAGTTTCAATTTCAGTGCTTGTGATTGGTCTGTTTATGTTTTCTATTTCCTCCTGGATCTGTCTCAGGAGGTTGTGCTTTTCTAAGGATTTGTCCATTTCTTCCCGGTTGTCCAATGTATTGGCATAGAGTTGCTTGTAGTAATCTCTCATGATCCTTTGTATTTCTGCAGTGTCATTTGTTACTTCTCTTTCTTCATTTCTAATTCTAGTGATTTGAGTCTTCTCCCTTTTTTTCTTGATGATTCTAGCTAATGCTTTATCAATTTTGTTTAACTTCTCAAAGAACCAGGTTTTAGTTTTATTGATCTTGGCTTTTGTTTCCTTCATTTCTTTTTCATTTATTTTTGATCTGACCTTTATGGTTTCTTTCCTTCTTCTAACATTGGGGTTTTATTGTTCTTCTTTCTCTAATTGCTTTAGGTTTAAGGTTAGGTTGTTTGTTTGAGTTGTTTCTTGGTTCTTGAGGTAGGATCGTATTGCTATAAACCTCCCTCTTAGAACTGTTTTGCTGCATCGCATAGGTTTTGGGTTGTCGTGTTTTCATTGTCATTTGTTTCTAGATATTTTTTGATTTCATCTTTGATTCCTTCAGTGATCTCTTGGTTGTTTAGTAGTGTATTGTTTAGCCTACATATGTTTGTGCTATTTTACAAATTTTTTCCTGTAATTGATATCTAGTCTCATAGTGTTGTGGTCGGAACAGATACTTGTAATGATTTCAATTCTCTTAAATTTACCAAGGCTTGATTTGTGACCCAACATATGATCTATCCTGGAGAATGTTCCATGAGCACTTGAGAAGAAAGTATTCTGTTGTTTGGGGATGGAAAGTCCTATAAGTATCAATTAAGTCCATCTTGTTTAATGTATCATTTAAAGCTTCTGTTTCCTTATTTATTTTCATTTTGGATGATCTGTCCATTGGTGAAATTGGGATGTTAAAGTCCCCTACTATAATTGTGTTACTGTCGATTTCCCCTTTTATGGCTTTAGCATTTACCTTATATATTGAGGTGCTCCTATGTTCAGTGCATAAATATTTACAATTTTTATATCTTCTTGGATTGTTCCCTTGATCATTATGTAGTGTCTTTCTTTGTCTGTTATACAGTCTTTATTTTAAAGTCTATTTTGTCTGATATGAGAATTGCTACTCCAGCTTTCTTTTGATTTCCGATTGCATGGAATATCTTTTTCCATTCCCTCACTTTCAGTCTGTGTGTGTCCCTAGGTCTGAAGTGGGTCTCTTGTAGACAGCATATATATGGGTCTTTCTTTTCTATCTATTCAGCCAGTCTATGTCTTTTGGTGGGAGCAACTAATCCATTTACCTTTTAGGGTGTTATCAGTATGTGTGTTCCTATTACCATTTTCTTAATTGTTTGGGGTTTGTTATTGTAGGTCTTTTCCTTCTCTTGTGTTTCCTGCCTAGAGAAGTTCCTTTAGCATTTGTTGTAAAGCTGGTTTGGTGGTGCTGAACTCTCTCAGCTTTTGCTTGTCTGTAAAGATTTTAATTTCTCCATCGAATCTGAATGAGATCCTTGCTGGGTAGTGTAGTCTTGGTTGTAGGTTTTTTCCTTTCATCACTTTAAATATGTCCTGCCACTTCCTTCTTGCTTGCAGAGTTAGCTGATAGATCAGCTGTTAACGTTATGGGGATTCCCTTATATGTTATTTCTTGCTTTTCCTTTGATGCCTTTAATATTTTTTTCTTTGTGTTTAATTTTTGATAGTTTTGTTGTGTCTTTTTGTGTTTCTCCTTGGATTTATTCTGTATGGGACTCTGTTCTTCCTGGACTTGGTTGACTGTTTCCTTTGCCATATTAGGGAGGTTTTCAACTATAATCTCTTGAAATATTTTCTCTGTTGCTTTCTTTTTCTCTTCTTCTGGGACCCCAATAATTCAAATGTTGGTGTGTTTAACATTGTACCAGAGGCCTCTGAGAATGTCCTCAATTCTTTTCATTCTTTTTCTTTATTCTGCTCTGAAATAGTTATTTCCACTACTTTATCTTCAAGGTCACTTACCTGTTCTTCTGACTAAGTTATTCTGATATTGATTCTTTCTAGAGAATTTTAAATTTCATTTATTTTGTTGTTCATCATTTTTTTTTTTGCTCTTTACTTCTTCTTTGTTAAACATTTCTTGTATTTTCTCCTTTCTATTTCCAAGATTTTGGATCATATTTACTATCATTATTGTGAAGGTAGACTGCCTATTTCCTCTTCATTTGTTTGGTCTGTTGGGCTTTTACCTTGCTCCTTCATCTGCTGTGTATTTCTCTGTCATCTCATTTTGCTTAACTTACTGTTTTGGGGGTTTCCTTTCTGGGGGCTGCAGGTTTGTAGGTCCCATTGTTTTTGATGCCTGTCCCGTTGAATAAGGTTGATTCAGTGGGTTGTGTAGCCTTCCTGATGGAGGGGACTCGTGTCTGTGTTCTGGTTGATGAGGCTGAATCTTTTCTTTCTGGTGGTTAGGACCGTGTCCAGTGCTGCGTTTTGAGGTGTTTGTGAACTTATTATGATTTTAGGCAGCCTCTCTGCTAATGTGTTCCTGTCTTGCTAGTTGTTGGCATAGGGTGTCCAGCACTGTAGCTTGCTGGTCGTTCAGTGGAGCTGGATCTTAGCATTGAGATGGAGATCTCTGAGAGACCTTTCACCATCTGATATTACATGGGGCCTGGAGGTCTCTGGTGTACCAATGTCCTGAACTCAGCTCTCCCACCTCAGAGGCTCAGGCGTGACAACTGGCTGGAGCAACAAGACTCTGTCAGCCACCCAGCTCAGAAGAAAGGTGAGGAAAAAAATAGAAAGAGAAAGAAAAATGAAAGTTATTAAAATAAAATATTAAAAATTTATTAAAATTAAAAAGTAATTTGAAAAAGAGAGTAACCAAACCCAAAAACAAATCCACCAATGATAACAAGCCTAAAAACTATAGTGAAAAAAACAAAACAAAACAAAAGCAGACAGACAGAACCCTAGGACAAATGGTAAAAATAAAGCTATACAGACAAAATCATGCAAAGAAGCATACACATACACACTCACAAAAGGAGAAAAAGGAAAAAAAAAAATATATATATTAAAAAATGAAAGGAAGAGAGCAACCAAATCAATAAGCAAATCTACCAATGATTATAAGCTCTAAATACTAAACTAAGATAAACATAAAACCAGAAACAAATTAGATGCAGAAAGTAAACCCCAAGTCTACAGTTGATCCCAAAGCCACAGCCTCAATTTTGGGATGATTCTTTGTCTATTCAGGTATTTCACAGATGCAGGGTGCATCAATTTGATTGTGAAGATTTAATCCGCTGCTCCTGAGGCTGCATGGAGAGATTACCCTTTCTTTTCTTTGTTTGCACAGCTCCTGGGGTTCAGCTTTGGATTTGTCCCTGCCTCTGCTTGTAGGTTGCCTGAGGCCGTCTGTTCCCTGCCAAGACAAGACAGGGTTTAAGTAGCAGCTGATTAGGGGGTTCTGTCTCACTCAGGCCAGGGTGAGGTAGGGGTACGGGATGTGAGGCAAGCCTGTGGTGGCAGAGGCTGGCATGACATTGCCACAGCCTGAGGCATGACGTGTGTTCTCCTGGGGAAGTTGTCCCTGGATCACGGGATCCTGGCAGTGGTAGGCTGCACAGATTCCTGGGAGGGGAGGTGTGGATAGTGACCTGTGCTTACACACAGGCTTCTTGGTGGCTGCTGCAGCAGCCTTAGTGTCTCGTGCCCATCTCTCGTGTCCGCCATGACACGCACCTATCTCTGGAGCTCATTTAGGCGGTGCTGTAAATCCTCTCTCCTCACGCACCCCTAAACAATGGTTTCTTGCCTCTTAGGCAGTTCCAGACATTTTACCAGATTCCCTCCCAGCTAGCTGTGGCGCACTAGCCTCCTTCAGGCTATGTTCACACAGCCAACCCAGTCCTCCCCCTGCGATCTGTCCTCGAAAACCAGAGCCTCTGCTCCCAGCCCCCACCTGCCCCAGTGGATGAGCAGACCAGCCTCTCAGACTGGTGAGAGCTGGTCGGCGTTGATCCTCTGTGAGGGAATCTCTCCACTTTGCCCTCTGCACCTCTGTTTATGTGCTCTCCTCCATGGCTCCTAAGCTTCCCCCCCCACCCACCCACCCACCGTCTCTGCCAGCAAAGGGGCTTCCTAGTGTGTGGAAGTTTTCCTCCTTCACAGCTTCCTCCCAGAGGTGCAGGTCCTGTACCTATTCTTCTGTCTCTCTTTTTTCTTTTTTCTTTCCCCCTACCCAGGTACATGGGGAGTTTCTTGACTTTTGGGAAGTCTGATGTCTTCTGCCAGCATTCAGTAGGTGTTCTGTAGGAGCTGTTCCACATGTAGATGTATTTTTGATGTACTTGTGGGGAGCAGTGTGATCTCCACGTTTTACTCCTCTGCCATCTTGAAGCTATCCCCCAGGGTTTTCTATAAAATGTATCATGTCATCTGCATATAATGACACTTTTGCAACTTCCCTTCCCATTTGGATACATTTTATTTCTTTTCCTTGTGTGATTACTATGGCTAGTATTTCCAATACTATGCTGAATAGAAGTGGTGATAGTGGACATCCTTGTCTTGTTCTAGATATTAGTGGGAAGGCATTCAGCTTTTCACCATTCAGAATTATTTTGGCTGTGGGTTTGTCATAATTAGCTTTTATTATGTTGAGATATGTTCCCTCTAGTTCCACCTTGGTAAGAGTTTATCATGAATGGATGTTGAATTTTGTCAAAAGCTTTTTCTGTATCTACTGAGATGATAATGTGGTTTTCGTCTTTTCTTTTTTTGGTGTGGTATCACACTGATTTGCACATGTTGAACCATCCTTTTAAGCCTGGGATGAATCTAACTTTGTTGTGGTATATGATCTTTTTAATGTGTTATTGGATTCAGTTTGCTAATACATTGAGACTTTTTATCAATATTCATCAAAGATATTGACCTGTAATTTTCTGGTTTTGTAGTGAGGGTGATGGTGGCCCCATAGAATAACTTTGGGAGTGTTTCCTCCCCTTCAATCTTTTGGAAGAGTTTGAGAAGGATTGGTAAAATTCTTCTTTGTGTGTTTGGTAGAATTCCCTAGAAGCCATCTGGTCCTGTACTTTTGTTTGCAGGGAGCTTTTTCTTTACTACAGATTCTATTTCACTTCAAGTGATAAGTGTGTTCAAGTTGACTGCTTCTTCTTGATTCAACTTTTCTGGGCTGTATATTTCTAGAAACTTGTCCATTTTTCTTGGTTGTCCAATTTGTTGACATATTATTGTTCACAGTATTCTCATTGTTTTTTTGTATTTCTGTGGCATTGTTTGTAATTTCTTCTGTTTCGTGTTGTATTTTGCTTATTTGGGTTCTCTCTCTTTTCTTCTTGGTGAGCCTGGCCAGAGGTTTGTCAATTTTATTTACTCTTTCAAAAAACAGCTCTTGTTTTTATTGATTTTTTTTCTATTGTTTAAAAAATCTCTATTTTATTTATTTCTTCTCTGATCTTACTTCCTTCCTTCTGCTGGCTTTAGGTTTTGTTTGCTCTTCTTTTTCTAATTCTTTTAGGTGGTAGATTAGGTTGTTTATTTCAGATTTTTCTTGTTTCTTGAGGAAGACCTGTATTACTATGAACTTTCATCCCTGAACTGCTTTTGCTGTATCTCATAGATTTTTGTATGGTTGTGCTTTCATTGTCATTTGTCTCAAGGTATTTTAAAATTTCTTCTTTGATTTCATTTTTGACCCACTGGTGTTTTAACAGCATGTTGTTTAGGCTCAAACACATTCTAAAAAAATCTACATTTTCTTAATCCCCACACCTCCCCCCCCACCATTGTATGATTTTGATGTCTTCTTTTACATCTTCATGTTTATCCCTATGGTGTTCATTATGGTTATCATCACTTTCACAAAAATGTATTGATTTATTATTTTTAATCAATTTGCTTGTTTATTTAAGTGATTTAGTTACTAATTGTACTTTTCTCTTTCCTATAGATTCTTGATTCTTTTCTATTTGGAGAAGATCTTTTAATACTTCTTTTAGGATAGGTTTAGTAGAGCAGTATTCTTTCAGTTTTTGTTTGTCAGAGAAACTCTTTATCTCTGTATTCTTTTAGTTTTTATTTGTCAGAGAAACTCTTTACCTATACTTCTATTCTAAATGGTAATCTTGCTGGGTGGAGTATCCTAGGTTGCATATTTTTCCCTTTCAGGACTTTGAATATATCTTGCCACTCCCTTCTGGCCTGCAACATTTCTGTAGAGAAATCAGCTGATAGGCTTATGGGGGGTCCTTTGTAATTAACTCTTTGTTTTCTTCTTGTTGCCTTTAGAATCCTCCTTTTTTTTTTAAGTTTTGCCATTTTAATTATAATATGTCTTAGTGTGGGTCTGTTTGCATTCATCTTGTTTGAGACTCTCTGTTCTTCCTGTACCTGGATATCTGTTTCCTTCTTTAGGTTTGGGGAGTTTTCAGCCATAATTTCTTCAAATACATTTTCGATCCCTTTTTCTCTTTCTTCACCTTCTGGATCCCTGTTATGCATAGATTGGCATGCTTTATATTATCCCATAGTTCTCTTACATTGATTTCATTTTTTCCCCCCATTTGTCTTTCTTTCTGCTGTTCTCATTGATCGATTTCCATTATTCTGTCTTCCGGATCACTTATTCATTCTTCTGCATTATTCAGTATGCCATTCATTGCCTTTCACCTCAGCAAATGAATTTTCTAATTTCTCTTGGTTCCTCTTTAGAGATTATAGTTCCTTTTTACAGTAATCTGCATTTCTATAAATAGCCTTTCTTAATTCCTTCAGTATTTTCATTATCTCCTTTTTGAACTTGGTGTCTGTTGGACTGAAGAGGTCTGTTTCACTGTTCTTTCAGGGGGATTCCTTTGATCTTTTAATTGGGAGTCGTTCCTCTGCTTCTTCATTTTACTTATATTTCTCTGACTCTATGAGCTTAGGAGAAACTGTTATCTACTGTGGTCTTGAAAGGCTGTTTTTATGTGGGAGCATCCCTGTGTAGCCTGCGTGGGTTTCATATTTTTGATATGAGGGCTGTTTTTAGTATGGATGACTACTGCATCTTTTCTCAGTGTGTGCTGGCCATTATCCCCTTGATAGGAGGTGTGACTGCAGTTGTGATGACCAGAGCCTGCACTGGCTATTGAGTGGGGCCTCCTCTCTGCTCTGTGGTTATCACTGCCCTGTTGGGTGGGGGGGGAGGGTGTGCTCCCTAGTTCTGGGACTAGATGCCCCTATATACATTTCTGAGCTGTGGTGTGAGGTAGGTGGGATTGAGGGATCCTGCTGGGAGAGGAGCCACTGAGTTTCTTCTGTCGGAGCTTTCCACCTGGGAGTGCACTCTATGGTGTCACCTGTCACCTGTTGTGTGGGCTCACACAGTACACTGTTGTTCACACTAACCTTGGCCCCACCTCAACCGTAGGAATACAGGTAATTGGCCCTGGTGTCCCCCAGGTGCTGTGATCACAAAGCCACCAGCAGAGATCCATAGGCATAGATCCACTGAAGTCAGGTACCAGGGCCACAGAAGTCGTGGACCTGGACCAGCTGTGGGAACTACGAAAACAGCACAGACCCTGGCCCTGCCTCCACGTGCATGTGCCCTCTAAGCCCACAAATGTTAAGGCTGGAACCGTCCCAGTCACAGGAGCACCCTTTGTCCACTCTGATGTCCCACAGGTGCTGAGTTTACAAAGCTGGTGGTGGTGGCATAAATCCACAGATTGCACTGTTGTGGGGAAAGGACTCAGATTTCAGCACTTTTTCCTATATCACAGGGCCCCTGGGATCAGCTCTGATTTCGGCACTGACTACACGTGTGGACAACATGCTGGCATTTGCGCACTTCCAGAGCTTGTAGAGACAGCACTGTGCCAGCTGAGAAAGCACTGAGAAAGAGACCACTATGGCAGGTCCCGCCCTTCCCTTCATGCACGATGGTGCTTCACTTCTATGGCGGGCCCAGGTTTCTTCCAGTACACCCCAAGTTGTGGCCCGTACCATGCTCCAGCCACTTCAGGTTGCCTCTGCACAGCCAACCCCAGTCCTCTCCCTGGGTCTGTCCTCTGAAATCTGAGTTTCGGCACCCATTCTCTGCTTGCACCAGTGGGCATGTGTCTCAGGCTGGGGAGCACAAGTCAGTGATACTGACCATCTGTAGTTCTCTCTCTGTTCTGCCTACTACAAACCAGCTGCTGCACTCTCCTCAAGCCTCTGAAGCTCCCTTTCTGTCCAAGCTGATCTCCCCATTTGTGAAGGGGTTTCCAAGGGCTAGGGAACATTTCCTCTTGCACAGTTCCCTTTCAGGGGTGCAGGTCCCATCCTGATTCTTTTTTTTTTCCCCCTCTCTTTCATTCTACCCAGTTATGTGAAGATCTTTCTTGAGATTTTGGGTGTTTGAGATATTCTGCCAGCATTCAGTAGGTATTCTGTGAGAATTGTTCTACCTGCAGATGTATTTTTGATGTATTTGTGTGAAGAGGTGAGCTCCATGTTCTTCTATTCTGCTATCTTGATTCCTCAAGCTACAATTGACTTTTAAATCATATAGAAAAGAAGTTGTTATAAATATTAAAATGACTTTTTTTGTGTGTGGTATGCGGGCCTCTCACTGTTGTGGCCTCTCCCGTTGCAGAGCACAGGCTCTGGATGAGCAGGCTCAGCGGCCATGGCTCATGGGCCCAGATGCTCCACGCCATGTGGGATCTTCCCAGACTGGGGCACGAAACTGTGTCCCCTGCATGGGCAGGCAGACTCTCAACCACTGCACCACCAGGGAAGCCAAAAAATGACTTTTTAAAAAATATTTATTGATTTCTTTTTTCCCTCCCCAACCTCCTTTCCCCTTGGCAACCACAAGTCTGTTCTCAATGTCTGTAAGTTTGTGGGGGTTTTTGTAGATATATTCATTTGTGTTGTATTTTAGATTCTACATATAAGTGATATCATATGGCATTTGTCTTTCTCTTTCTGACTTATGTCACAGTATGATAGTCTGGGTCCATCCATGTTGCTGCAAATGGTATTATTTCATTCTTTTTAATGGCTGAATAATATTCCATTGTGTGTGTGTATATATATATATATATATATATATATATATATATATATATATATATACCACATCTTCTTTATTCATTCATCGGTTGATGGACATTTATGTTGTTTCCATAAAACTGACCTTTATATCTACCTATATAGTTATCTTTACTGATATTCTTTATTTCTTCATGTGTACTTAGGTTACTGTCTAGTGTCTGTCTATTTCAGCCCGAGGGACTCTCTTTAGCATTTCTTGTAGGCAGATCTACTAGAACAAATTATTTTTCTGCTCGCTTGGAAAGTCTTTATTTTTGTTGTTGCTTTTTATTTTTTGGCCACACCACATGGCATGTGGGATCTTAGTTCCCCGACCAGGGATCGAACCCTCTGCCCCCTGAAGTGGAAGTACAGAGTCTTAACCACTGGACCACCAGGGAAGTCTCCTACTTGGAAAATCTTAATTTCCTCTTTGTTTTTGAATGATAGTTATATCAGATATAGAATTCTTCTTGTTTGATAGTCTTTTTCTTTCAGTACTTTGAGCATGTCATCCTACTGTCTTTTGGCCTCTATGGTTTCTGATGAGAAAGCAACTGTTAACCTTATTGAAGATCACTTGTATGTGACAAGTCACCTCTCTTCTGCTGCCTTCAATATTCTCCTTTTGTCTTTGGCTTTTTACATTTTGATTATAAAGTTTCTTGCTGTGGATCTCTTTTAGTTTATCTTACTTGGAGTTTATTGTGCTTCTTGGAAATGTAGGTCCATACTTTTCATTAAATTTGGAAAGATTTTGCCATTATTTCTTTAAATATTCTTTCTGCTCCTGTTTCTCTCTCCACTGTTTCTGTAATTTCCATTATACATAAGTTGGTATGCTTGATGTTGGCTCACAGATCTCAGGCTCTGTTCAATTCTTTTTATTCTGTTTTTCTTTCTGCACCTCAGATTGGGTAATTTTAATTGACCTAACTTTATACTTTCTGATTCTTTCTTCTGCCTGCTCAAACTTCTTTTGAACCATTATGGTGAACTTTGAATTTCCATTATTGTAATGTTCAATTCCAGAATGTCTATTTGGTTCATTTTTATAATTTCTCTCTTTTTTTGATATTCTCTGTTTTATGAGACATAATTCTAATTGTTTCATTTAGTTGTTGTTGTTTTGTACCTGGCTTTCTTTAAACTATCTGAGCATATTTTAAATTGTTGATTTAAATTCTTAGTCTAGTAAATGGAACATCAGCTTTCTCAGGGATAGTTTCTATCAATTTAATTTTTTTCCATCATTTGAGAAATAGTTTCTTGTTTCTTTTCATTCCTCATAATTTTTTTGTTGAAAATTGAAGTTTTGAATATTATAAAGTGGCAAGTCTGAAAATAACATTCTTTCCCTTCCCCAGGGTTTGTTGTTGCTGCTAGTAGTGGTTGTTGTTTAATTACTTTTCTGAACTAATTTTGTAAAGTCTGTATTCTTTGTCATGTGTAGGAACTGAAACCAGCTTGTGATTCGAGAGATTTCCTTAGGTGTATGGAAAAATTTAAAAATAAGTCCCCACTCATTTAATATGGGTTCTGTTTTTGTTGGTAATGCCTTCAACATTAAGCCAGGGAGTTTATGCCTCTGCCTTAGCCTTCCTTCCAGAACCTGAAAGTCAACCAGAGGTGAGACCATAGGTCCTTCTCAAATATTTTCTAAGCATATGCTCAGCCCTTGGAATATGCATGGCCTTCTAAATTCCCAGGAGTATGTGTGTGCTTTTCCCACATACTTTTCCTTATTCCCCAAAGAGTCTCTTTCTCCAGCATTTCTTTCTATGCTTTTTGATTTGTCTATTGTTTTCCCCACTGTTATCCCTTGTCCCTGGCAGCAGAAGCAAATGCATTTGTCTTCAAAGATTTTTAATAAATTCCTGTGGGTAACTGTCTCATCCCTGGAAGTCTGAATTAGATGAAATAAAGACAGACTCTTTGAGCTGGTCCTTCAGGAAACCACCAGAGAGGTCTTAAGAAACAACTACATCCTGCTCCCTCTGGTGCTAAGAATCTATACTGAGAACACAAGCTATTGATTTTAAGACTGCCACCAACCTGGGGAGAGTGAATGGGGATAGATTAAGTTACAATGACACAAAATTCCCTTACTGTTATTCAGGTGTTTTTTTTTTTAAGTGTTTGCCTAGTTGTTATAAACTTTTGATTTTTTTTTCAGTATTATATTAAAGTTCATTTTGACAGATTTTGCCAGTTTATTCACTGCTTTGCTGGAGAGGCAGGCTTTTTGGAGCTTCCTACTCCATCATGTTTTTCTGATGTCATCTTGATACTTGATTATTAATTTCTTAAATCTTATGTTGAATCTAATTCCATGGCTGCCTGGACTGTAACCTGCTACTTGTCTTCTTTCAATTTGTGGAGGAGAGGTAGTGTGGCTATAAGAAAGGAACATAGCTGATAAAGGACTTTTACCTCAAGTATACAAAGAATGCTTAAAACTCAGTTACAGGAAAATAAACAACCCAAAAACAATTCAATTAAAAATGAGAAAAATTTCATCTCACAAACCTCCTAAATGATTTTTAAAATCTGTATACACATAAGCATACATGCAAATAATAACCTGTAAAAATATTGAACACAACTTGTTGTTACCGGATTGCAAATTAAAAGAATAATGAGACACTACAGCCTTTAGAATGGCTAGCATCCAAAAAGCTGACAATATCAAAAGTTGTCAAAGATGCATAGCAACAGGAACTTCATTCATTTCTGTGAGAAAGTAAAATTGTACGGGCATTCTGGAAGACAGTTTGGCAGTTTCTTACAAAAATAAACATAGCTTTACCATGCAATCCAGCAGAAATGCTAATAGATATTTACCCAAATGAGTTAAAAAGTTATGCCCATGCAAAAACTCACACATGATTGTTTACAGTGGCTTTATTCATAATGTCTCCAAACTGGAAACCACCAAGATATTTTCAAATAGGAAAATGGATAAACAAACTATGATACGAATGTTTTTCAGTGATACAAATAAATGAGCTAGCAAGCCACAAAAAGACATAAATGAACCTCAAATGCATATTTCCAGGTGAAAGGAGCTAGTTTGTTAAGAGTACATACTGTATGGTTCCAATTATATGACATCCCACAAAAGAAAAAAAAAAGGCTATAGAGACAATAAAAAATGTTTCCAGGGATTTGGAAGGAGAAAAAAAGGTTGAGCTAGGTGAAACTCCCAATGGCCAAAGCTGGACAATATGAGCAACAGAATAAAGAAAGTAATACTGGATTATAACCCAAAGCATAAAATAAATATCCATGAGTCTATACTGACATAACAAAATGATTGAATAAATAAATGAGGAAGAAGAGACAGACTAATTCCAAATAATTTATATAGTAAATTCCTTCTAAAGAGTATAGTACAAAAAGGAGTAGTGAAAAGAATAACTATACAGTGTTTGATTATGGCACAATACTGCAACCAGGTGATCAAGGTCAACATCAACAGTGATAGATCACGTTGATAGTATATATCTTTGATATAATGTAATAAAGAGGTACTCTGTGCCTGTGGTCTTCCTCCCCCAAATCTGTAACTCCACTTTATTCATGAGAAAAACATCAGAAAATAGAGGGGCATCCTACAAAATATCCTATCAGTACCCTTCAAAACTGTCAAGATCGTAAAAAATAAGGAAAGTCTCTGAAACTGTACATTCAAGAGATGCCTAAGAGACATCATGGTTAAATGTAATATGGTATCCTGGATGCAGTCTTGAAACAGAAAAGGGACATTAGGTAAAAATCGGGGAAATCTAAATAAAGTATGGACTTTACTTAATATATTAGTTCATTAATTGTAAGATATTTACCATAATACTGAATGCTGTTAATAATAGAGGAAGCGGGGTTTAGAGTGTTTGGAAACTCTCTGCACTACATTTAATTTTTTTCTGTAAATCTAAAATCGTTCTCAAAATTAAAGTCTATTAGGGCTTCCCTGGTGGCACAGTGGTTGAGAGTCTGCCTGCTGATGCGGGGGACACGGGTTTGTGTCCCGGTCTGGGAGGATCCCACATGCCGTGGAGCAGCTTGGCCCGTGGGCCATGGCCACTGAGCCTGTGCATCCGGAGCCTGTGCTCTGCAACGGGAGAAGCCACAACAGTGAGAGGTCCACGTACTGCAAAAAAAAAAAAAAAATTAAAGTCTATTAAAAAAAGGAAGTGGACAGTTGAAAAATTGGAGGAAAAAACAGATTTGCATTCAAGTCTTGACTCTGCCACTTACTGGATATTTGAGTTTCTGTGGGATTCATTTTATTAATCTGTGAAATAGAAGTAGCTATAGAATCTGTTACTATGTCTTTAATGAGACAATGCATGAAATATAAACAATATAGTGCCTAGCATATGCCATGTATTTTTGCTGCACCATTGGGGAGCAAATTCAAATAACATCACTTTTTACCCTAAACACTTAAGTGTATATTTTTTGAGTAAGAACTTTCTCTTACCTAATTCCTATACAGTTATCAAATTCAGAAAATTTAGCATTGAATTGTATCAATTATGTCTTTTAAATAACTTTTTTCT
Source organism: Phocoena phocoena (assembly GCF_963924675.1). Taxonomy (NCBI): domain Eukaryota; kingdom Metazoa; phylum Chordata; class Mammalia; order Artiodactyla; family Phocoenidae; genus Phocoena; species Phocoena phocoena. The sequence goes on along the minus strand of NC_089238.1, from coordinate 22,234,305 downwards.
ATTCCAGAATCTAGTCCAGGGTCATTTATTATATTTAGTTATCATGTTTCTTTAGTTTACTTTAACGTGGAGCAATTCCTCAGCCTTTCTTTGATTTTTATTAATTTATGCTTTTGAAGAGTTGAGACCAGTTGTTTTGTAAAATGTCCCTTAATGTGGGTTTGTCTAATTAATTTCTTAAACTTAAAATAAAATTTAGATTAAATTTTTATACAAAAGATGCCTTCATTATACATATATGAATATATCCATATCCAAATATATTATATATTTATTTATTTTTGAAGTATAGTTGACTTACAATATTGTGTTAATTTCTGCTATACAACAAAGTGATTCAGATATATATATATAACAGAATATATATATTTGAGATATATATATTATTTTTCATATTCTTTTCCATTATGGTTTATCACAGGATATTAAATATAGTTTCCTGTGCTATACGGTAGGACCTTGTTGTTTATCCATTCTGTTTGCATCTGCTGATCCCAAACCCCCAATCCATCCCTCCTCCACCCCCAGTCCCCTTGGCAACCACAAGTTGGTCTTCTGTGTCTGTGAGTCTGTTTCTGTTTCATAGATAAGTTCATTTGTGTCATATTTTAGATTACACATATAAGTGGTATCATATGGTATTTGTATTTCTCTTTCTGACTTACTTCACTTAGTATGATAATCTCTATGTCCATCCATGTTGCTGCAAATGGCATTCTTTCTTTCTTCCTTTCTTATGGCTGAGTAGTATTCCACTGTAATATGTACCACATCTTCTTTATCCATTCATCTGTCAATGGACATTTAGGTTGATTCCATGTGTTATGATACACCTACATAACATTGAGTCAAATAGTTTTGTAGGAAACCATTAAAAAAAAGCAGCCCCAGACTATTTTTATTCCCGTTCCCTGGAGACAACCCCATATTTACCCTTTTCATGAAATCTTTGAGCATTTAACTCTGTATCTCTAAACAACATGCTTATGTTGATTTCTCACCTTTAGTATTCTCTATTTAATTTTCAGTATCAAAGTTGAGGACTTAGCTCTCTTTTAAATATCCTTTGCTATCATCATATACTTACATCTTTCAATATGGTGATATAATTTTGTTACATCAATATTCAGTGTTTACATTGCTATGACTATTAAGTACTATTCACAGCTAATCTATATGGCATCTTATTTTTCTTTTTGTACACCTAACTTTTTGTAATTTCTGGATTTATTATTTTCCTCTCCCCACCCCATCCCCATTTTCTTAGCTTTCTATGTAGTTATCATCAAATATCCCCAATGTTGTCCCTACTTGTGTAATTTCTACTTGATATGCTTAAACACAATATTCTACCCGTTCCTTTTTTTTGTTTTGTTTTAAGAAATAGCTTCCTGTGCCTTTGACCTGCTCTAATCTGCATTGATTGCCCTCTATTGCTAATGCTCTCTCATAATAGATCTGACATCTTGGGGATTCCTCCTCTTCATTTTTGTGTTGTATTTTCTGTTTACCTAATGGGTTTTTTAATTTTTATGTCTTTATTTTATCAGAGCATGTCCTGAGAATTGGTTCATCAAAGGTAAGTGTTTTGAAATCTTGCATGTATTAAAATAACTTTATTCTATTCTTGAATAATGATTTAGCTGAGTGCAGGGTTCAAGGTTGAAAATAATTTATGCTCAGTATTTTGAAGGTATTTCCCCATTATCTCCCTCTTTCAGTGTGGCTTTTGAAAAGTTCTTTACTATTCTGAATCTTGATCTTTGTATGACCCCTATATTTTACTATTTTCTGGGAAATGTTTTATTTTATGTTATCTCTAGATTTATTGAGGTATAATTGACAAATAAAATTGTATATACTTAAGGTGTACAGTATGATGATTTGATATACATACACATTGTGAAATGATTATCATAATCAAGTTAATTAACACATCTATCACCTCACAAAGTTAACATTTTTTTCTTTTTTTGTGTGCTGAGAACATTTAACAATTACTCTGCTAGCAAATTTCCAGTATACAATACAACATTATTAAACTATAGATATCATGCTGTATATAGATCCTCATAACCTATTTATCTTATAACTGAAAGCTTGTACTCTTAGACAAACAACTCTTCTTTTTCCCATGTCCCAAGTATATGTTGAACCAACTTTGCATCCCGGGAATAAATCTTCCTCGATCATGGCATATAAGCCTTTCATTGTGCTTTGAGTTTGCTAGTATCTTGATGAGGATTTTTTTCATCTCTGCCCATCAAGAATATTGACTTATAATTTTCTCTTTTAGTAGTGTCCTATTTGGCTTTAGTATCTGGGTAATGTTGGTCTTGTAAAGTGAGGTTGGAAGTGTTCCCTCCTCTTCAATATTTGGGAAGAGTTTGAGAAGGTTTGGAATTAAATCTTTAAATATTTCATAGAATTCACATAAGAAGCCATTTAGTTCTGGGCTATTCTTTGTTGGGAGATTTTTTTATTATTAATTTAATATCCTTACTTGTTATGAGTCAATCCAGATTTTCTGTTTCTTCGTGATTCCATCCTGATAGATTGTAGGTTTCTAGGAATTTATTCATTTCTTCTAGGTTCTACAATTTGTTAGCATACAGTTGTTCATAGTAGTCTCATATGATCCTTTGTATTTCTATATATATCTAGTTGATATATCTCCTCTTTCATTTATAATTTATTTATCTGAGTCCTCTATTTTCCCTTGGTAAGTCTAGGTAAAGATTTGTCAATTTTAATCTTTCAAATAATCAAACTTACTTTCATTAATCTTTTCTATTGTTTTCCTATTCTCTATTTTATTTATCTTTATTTTTTCCTTTCTTTCTCCTAACTTTGGGCTTAGTTTGTTCTTCTTCTAGTTCCTTGAACATAAAGTTAGATTGTTTATTTGAGGTCTTTCTTTTTTCTTAATGTAGGCATTTATCACTATAAACTTTCCTGTTAGGACTGCTTTGCTGCATCTCATTACTCTTGGTACATTGTGTTTCTATTTTCATTTGTCTCTAGATACTTTTTTATTTCTTTTTGATTTCATCTTGGATACATTCGTTGTTCAGCATTGTGTTTAATTTTGACATATCTGTGAATTTCCCAGTTTTCTCCTGTTATGGATTTCTAGTTGCATAACATTGCGGTGAGAAAAATACTTGATATGATTTCAGTCTTCCTGTATTTGTTAAGACTTGTTTTTTGATGTAACATGTGATCGATCCTGGGGAATATTCCTTGTGCACTTGAGCAGAATGTGTATTCTTCTGCTGTTGGATGGAGTGTTCTATGTATGTCTGTTAGATCCAGTTGGTTTAAAGTGTATTTCGAGTCCAATATTTCTTTTTTGACTTTCTGTATGATTGATCTTTTCATTGTGACAATGGGATATAAAAGTCCCTTACTATTATTATACTGTTATTTATTTCTCCTTTCAGTTGTGTTAATATTGTTTTGCATATTTAGGTGCTCTGATGTTAGGTCCACAAATATTTACAGTTGTATCTTCTTGATGAATTGACTTTCTTTTCATTATATAGCTTTTCACCATTGAGAATGAGGTTATCAAAGAGGTGTGAACCCTTTGTCCCTTGTGACAGCTTTTAACTTAAAGTCTCATTGTCTCACGTAAGTATAGCCACCTCTGCTCTCCTTTGGTTACCATTTGCTTGGAATATTTTTTCCATTCCTTCACTTTCAGCCTAAATGGCCCTTAAAACTAAAATGAGTCTCTTATAAGCAGTATATAGTTGGATCTTGTTTTTGTTTTTTAAATCAATTCAGCTGCTCTATGTCTTTTGATTGGAGAATTTACTCAATTTATATTTAAAGTAACTATTGATAGGTTAAGATTGCTGTTGCCATTTTGTTAATCATTTTCTGAATATTTTGTGTTTTCTGTGTTCCTTTTTTCCTCTTTTGTTGTCCTGTTTTGTGGTTTTTAAATATTTATTTATTTATTTACCTCACCTTGTGGCTTGTGAGATTTTAGTTTCCTGACCAGGGATTGAACCCATGCCCACAGCAGTGTAAGCATGGAGTCCTAACCACTGGACTGCTAGGGAATTCCCTGTTTTGTGATTTAATGGCTTTTTGTGATTGTATGATTTGTTTTCTTTATCTTTTATGTATGTTCTGCAGCTTTTTGTTTGTAATTATTCTGAGGCTTACATAAAATATCTTATAGCTGTAATATCCTATTTTATGCTGATTACAATTTAACTTTTTTAATATCTTTATTGGAGTATAATTGCTTACAATGTTGTGTTAGTTTCTGCTGTATAACAAAGTGAATCAGCTGTACGTATACATATATCCCCATTTCCCCTCCCTCTTTGCATCTCCCTCCCACACTCCCTATCCCACCCCTCTAGGTGGTCACAAAGCACTGAGCTGATCTCCCTGTGCTATGCAGCTGCTTCACTTCTCTAATTTCCCCCATCTCACATTTTAGTTATTGATGTTACATTTTACATCTTTTTCATTGTGTTTCCATGAACAAATATGTAATTATAGTTATTTTTAATATTATGTTTGTCTTTTAAATTTGATGAACCTAGTAGCAGGGCAGGAATAAAGATGCAGACATAGAGAATGGACTTGAGGGCATGGGGAGAGGGGAGGGAAAGCTGGGACAAAAGGAGAGTAGTATTGACATATATACACTACCAAATATAAAATAGATAGCTAGTGGGAACTAGCAGCATAGCACAGGGAGATCATTTGATGTTTTGCAACCACCTATAGAGGTGGAATAGGGAGGGTAGGAGGGAGGCTCAAGAGGGGAGGGATATGGGGATATATGTATACATATAGTTGATTCACTTTGTTGCACAACAGAAACTAACACAACATTGTAAAGCAATTATACTCCAATAAAGATGTAAAAAAATAAAATTTATACTAGAGTTAAATTTGATCTATTCGTAACTGTTACAATTTTAAATAATTATTAATTTTACTATAAATTAACTTACCAGTGAGTTTATGTATTCATTTATTTTAAATTGTTAATTATCATTTTTTAAAATTACAGCTTGAAGAATTTCCTTTAACATTCCTTGTAATGCAGGTCAAGTACTTTGATGAACTTTCTTAAATTTAGTACATTAGTCTTTATCTCTCCTTCATTTCTTTTTAAAAATTTTTTTAAAATAAATTTATTTATGTATTTATTTATTTTTGGCTGCATTGGGTCTTCATTGCTGCACATGGGCTTTCTCTAGTTGTAGTGAGCGGGGGCTACTCTTTGTTGCAGTGTTCAGGCTTCTCATTGAAGTGGCTTCTCTTGTTGTGGAGCATAGGCTCTAGGTGCATGGGCTTCAGTAGTTGTGGCTCACGGGGCTCTAGAGCACAGGCTCAGTAGTTGTGGCACACAGGCTTAGTTGCTCCACAGCATGTGGGATCTTCCCGGACCAGGGATCAAAACTACGTCCCCTGCATTGGCAGGGAGATCCTTAACCACTGCTCCACCAGGGAAGTCCCCCTCCTTCATTTCTGAAAGACATCTTTTCTTGGTATAGTATTCTTGGTTGTCCATCTTCTTTCAGTATTTTGAATATGTTATTCCACTCCCTTCTGGCTTGCAAGGGCTCTGCTGAGAAATCTGCTGATAGCCTCATGGGGTTTCCCTTGTATCAGATGGGTTTTTATCCATCTTACCATTTTTAAATTTCTTTGTCTTTATTTTTAAAAGTTTCACTGTAATGTGTGCTGGTGAAGTCCTCTTTGGATTGAATCTGTTTTGGGACTTTTGAGCTTCTTGTACCTAGATGTCCATGCCTCTCCCCAAATTTTGAAAGTTTTCAGCTATTGTTTTTAAAATTGAGGTATAATAGACACACATTATATTAGTTTCAGCTGTACAACATGATTCAATTTTTGTATATATTGCAAAATGATCATCACAATAAGTCTAGTTAATATCCATAACCACACATAATTACAAAATGTTTTCCTTGTGACAAGAACTTTTTAGACTGATGACCTTGAGGTGGAGTCAAGATGGCAGCATGGAAGGACACGGAGTTCTCATCTCCCCATGACTAGGGTACCTTCCAGATGCTGGTGGGGGACCTCGATGCCCAGAGAGATGGGAGGAAGCCTGGAGTGAATGGGTAGGACATGGGGGATTTGAGGGGGGAAGAGAAGTGGAGGCCAGACAGGACTGGCACCCTGAGGGGTGGCTGGGAGAGGAGAGGGGTTCCCACCCCTGGAGGGATGCTTGAGGGCTCAGAGGATCAGGGGAAAGGATGCCTAATGTTTCCCATGCCCATTTGGCCCCACTACTGGGCTCTCTGGCCTGGTCCTCCACCCTGGAAGGCCCCCTCTGGCTGCATGGGTCCTATGGGCATAGCAGGGAGGAAGGAGGAGGGAACAGGAGAGACAGATGGGGGGGACCCTCTGTGACTGGAGGACCAGGAGAGTTGCAGCAGGCATTTCTCCCACCCACTTGGGCCTGGGGAAGCCTGCTGGCATCCTGGGCTGGGTCCTCCACCATCTGGGGACCCTTCCGGCTACATTGGTGCTGGGGGTGGGGGGAAGAAGAGGAGAGGAAGACAGAGAGGGGCCCACCAGTATTGGAGGATCTGGGGGAGTGCGCCTAGCATTTCCCCTACCCACTTGGGCCCCAGGAATGCTGCTGGGCTCCTGGGCCTGGTCCTCTGCCCTGCAACGCCCCCTCTGGCTTTGAGAGTCCTAGGGGCATAGGAACAGGGAGGAGGGAGGAAGAGGAGGAGGGTCCAATGGGGAGGGGCCCTCCCAGGATTGGAGGATTTGGGGGAAAACGCCTAGCATTTCCCTCACCCACTCGGGCCCAGACAGCCGGCTGGGGTCTCGGACCTGGTCCTCCACCCTCCAAGTCCAGAGGCATTCCTGGGCCCCTCCTGCTGCGTTGAGACTTAGCCCCACCCCACACATTCCCCAGGGACTTTTCCAGTCCCGTGGGTACTCAGCATAGGCCCCACCCCTGCCTAAACCCCACCCCTTCCTAAGCCGTCCCCCCACAGCCAAGGCCTTTTGGACTTATATTTTCTTTTCTCCTTTTTTTGTTTTTGCTATTTTGGTTCTGTTTTACCTTCTGATTGTTGTTTCATCTACATTTTAAAATTTTTTTCTGACATATCTGTTAGTTTTCTAATCTTATTTTAATTTTTACTGTTTGTTATTACTGTTTTACTGTTTTAGTTGTTTACTGTTTGTTAACTATTTTACTGTTTGTTACTGTTCTGCTCCTTTTTCTTTTTTCTATTTTTTACCACCATGCGAGGCTTGCAGGATCTCAGTTCATGAGCAGGGTGTCGGGCCTGAGTGCCTGTGGTGGGAGCTCTGAGTCCGAACCACTGGACTAACAGAGAACCTCAGACACCAAGGAATATTCATCGGAGTGATGTCTCCCAGAAGTCCTCATCTCAGCACCAAGACCTGGCTCTACCCAACAGCCTACAAACTCCAGTGCTGGAAGCCTCAGGCCAAACAGCCAGTAAGACAGGAACACAAACCCACCCATTTAAAAAAATTTTAGAAAGAAGAGAGAAGACAAAAAAATATGTCACAGATGAAGGAGCAAGGTAAAAACCCACAATACCAAATAAAAGAAGAGGAAATAGACAAGCTTCCTAAAAAACTATTCAGAGTAAAGATGATCCAGAATCTCAGAAGTAAAACGGAGGCACAGATTGAGAAAATACAAGAAATGTTTAACAAAGATCTAGAAGAGCTAAAGAACAAACAAACAGAGATGAACAACACAATAAGTGAAGTGAAAAATACACTAGAAGGGATCAACAGAAAACTGAGGCAAAAGACAAATAAATGAGCTGGAAGACAGGTTGGTGGAAATAACTGCTGAGGAACAGAATAAAGCAAAAAGAATAAAAACAATTGACAATCTCAGAGACCTCTGGGACAACACTAAATGCACTAACATTCGAATTATAGGGATCCCAGAAGAAGAAGAGAAGAAGAAAGGGTCTGAGAAAATATTCAAAGAGATTATAGTGGAAAAAATCCCTAACACGGGAAAGGAAATAGCCACTCAAGTCCAGGAAGTCCCATACAGGATAAATCCTAGGAGAAACACACCAAGACACATATTAATCAAACTAACCAAAGTTAAATTCAAAGAAAAAAAAATCAAAAGCAGCAAGGGAAAAGCAAAAAATAGCATACAAAGGAATCCCCTTAAGGTTAACAGCTGATTTTTCAGCAGAAACTCCGTAGACCAGAAGGGAGTGGCAGGATATACTTAATGTGATGAAAGAGAAAAAACTACAACCAAGATTACCCAGCAAGGATCTCATTCAGATTTGATGGAGAAATTAAAAGCTTTTCAGACAAGTAAAAGCTAAGAGAATTCAGCACCACCAAACCAGCTTTACAACTAATGCTAAAGGAACTTCTCTAGGTGGGAAACAGAAGAAATCGACCCACAAAAACAAATCTAAAACAATTAAGAAAATGGTAATGTGAACATACATATCAATAATAACCTTGGATTTAGATGGATTAAATGCTCCAACCAAAAGATATAGACTGGCTGAATGGATACAAAAACAAGACTCATATATACGCTATCTACAAGAGACCACTTCAGACCTAGGGACACATACAGGCTGAAAGTAAAGGGATGGAAAAAGATATTCCATACAGATGGAAATCAAAAGAAAGCTGGAGTAGCAATACTTGTATCAGATAAAATAGACTTTAAAATATAGAGTCTTACAAGAGATAAGGGAGGGCACTACATAATGATCAATCCAAGAAGATATAACAATTGTAAATATTTTTGCACCCAACATAGGAGCACCTCAATGTATAAGGCAAATGCTTACAGCTATAAAAAGGGAAATTGACATTAACACAATAATAGTAGGGGACTTAAACACCCCACTTTCACCAATGGACAGATCATCCAAACAGAAAATTAATAAGGAAACACAAGCTTTAAATGACACAATAGACCAGATAGATTTAATCACTACTTATAGGACACGCCACTCGAAAGTGGCAGAATACACTTTCTTCTCAAATGCACATGGAACATTCTCTAGGATAGGTCATGCCTTGGATCACAAATCAATCCTTGGAAAATTTAAGAAAATTGAAATCATATCAAGCATCTTTTCTGGCCAAAACACTATGAGGTTAGACATCAATTACAGGAAAAAAAGAAATGTAAAAAACACAAGTAAATGGAGGCTAAACAGTGTGCTATTAAATAACCAAAAATCACTGAAGAAATCAAAGAGAAAAAAAATACATAGAAACAAATGGCAACAAAAACACGACGGCTCAAAACCTATGGGACACAGCAAAAGCAGTTCTAAGATGGAAGATTATAGCAATTCAATCTCACCTCAGGAAACAAGAAAAATCTCGAATAAACAGTCTAACCTTACATCTAAAGCAACTAGAGAAAGAAGAACAAATAAAACCCAAAGTCAGTAGAAGGAAAGAAATCATAAAGATCAGAGCAGTAATAAATAATGTAGAAATGAAGAAAACAATAGCAAAGATGAGTAAAACTAAAAGTTGGTTCTATTAGAAGATAAACAAAATTGCTAAACCTTTAGCCAGGCTCATAGAGAAAAAAAGGCAGAGGATGCAAATCAATAAAATTAGAAATGAAACAGCAGAAATCACAACTGACACTGCAGCAATACAAAGGATTATAAGAGACTGCTACAAACAACTAAATGCCAATAAGATGGACAACCTGGAAGAAATGGACAAATTCTTAGAAAGGTACAATTTTCCAAGACTGAACCAGGAATAATTAGAAAATATAAACAGACCTATCACAAGCAATGAAATTGAAACTGTAATTAAAAATCTTTCAACAAAGGGCTTCCCTGGTGGCGCAGTGGTTGAGAGTCTGCCTGCTGATGCAGGTGACACGGGTTCGTGCCCCGGTCCTGGAAGATCCCACGTGCCATGGAGCAGCTGGGCCCATGAGCCATGGCCTCGGAGTCTGTGCTCCGCAATGGGAGAGGCCATAACAGTGAGAGGCCCGCGTACCACAAAAAAAAAAAAGAAAAAAAAATCTTGCAACAAACAAATCGAATAACAGATGGCTTCACATGTGAATTCTATCAAACATTTAGAGAAGAGCTAACACTTATCCTTCTTAAACTCTTCCCAAAAATTCCATAGAGAGGAACACTCCCAAATTCGTTCTCTGAGGCCACCATCAGCATCACCCTGATACCAAAACCAGACAAAAGTATCACAAAAAAGAAAGTTACAGATGAATACCGCTGATGAACATAGATGCAAAATTCCTCAACAAAATACTAGAAAACAGAATCCAACAACACATGAAAAGGATCATACCATGGTCAAGTGGGATTTAACCCAGGAATGCAGGTATTCTTCAATATACACAAATCAATCAATGTGATACATCATATTAACAAATTAAGGAATAAAAACCATGTGGTCATCTCAATAGGTGAAAAAACTTTAGACTAAATTCAGCACCCACTTATGATATAAACTCTCCAGAAAGTGGGCATAGTGGGAAGCTACCTCAAGGTAATAAAGGCCATATATGACAAAACCCACAACAAACATCATTCTCAGTAGTAAAAATCTGAAAGCATTTCCAGTAAGATCAGGAACAAGATAAAGATACACTCTCACCACTCTTATTCAACATAGTTTTGGAAGTACTAGCCACGGAACTCAAAGAAGAAAAATAAAACAAAAGAGTACAAATTTGAAAAGAAGTAAAACTGTCACTGTTTGCAGATGACATGATACTATACATAGAAAATCCTAAAGATGCCACAAGAAAACTACTAGAACTAATCAAGAATTTGGTAAGGTTGCAGGATACAAAACTAATACATAGAAATATCTTGCATTCCTATACACTAACAATGAAAAATCAGAAAAAGAAATTAAGGAAACAATCCCATTTAACATCGCAACAAAAAGAATAAAATACCTAGGAATAAACCTACCTAAGGAGGCCAAAGACCTGTACTCAGAAAACTAGAGAACACTGATGAAAGAAATCAAAGATGAAATAAACAGATGGAGAAATATAACATGTTCTTTGATTGCAAGAATCAATATTGTGAAAATGACTGTACTACCCAAAGCAATCTACAGATTCAATGCAACCCCTATCAAATTGCCAATGGCATTCTTCACAGCATTAGAACAAAAATTTTTTTAATTTGTATGGAAACACAAAAGAACCCAAATAACAAAAGCCATCTTAAGAAAGAAAAATGGAGCTGGAGGAATCAGGCTCCCCAACTTCAAATAATACCACAAAGCTACAGCAATCAAGACAGTATTTTACTGGCACAAAAACAGAAATACAGATGAATGGTACAGGATAGAAAGCCCAGAGAGACACCTATATACATATGGTGACCTTATCTTTGACAAAGGAGGCAAAAACATACAATGGAGGAAAGACAGCCTCTTCAATAAGTGGTGCTGGGAAAACTGGGCAGATACATGTAAAAGAATGAAGTTACAACACTACCTAACACCATGCACAAAAATAAACTCAAAATGGATTAAAGACCTAAATGTACACTACCTAACACCATGCACAAAAATAAACTCAAAATGGATTAAAGACCTAAATGTAAGACCTGACATTATAAAACTCTTAAAGGAAAACATAGGAAAAACATTCTTTGACATAAACCACAGAAAGATTTTTTTTGACCCACTTCCCAGAGTAATGAAAATAAAAACAAAAATAAACAAATGGGACCTAATGAAACTTAAAAGCTTTTGCACAGCAAAAGAAACCATAAACAAGATGAAAACAACCCTCAGAATGGGAGAAAATATTTGCAAATGAAGTAATGGACAAAGGAGTAATCTCCAAAATATACAAACAGCTCATGGAGCTTGATATCAAAAAAACAAACAATCCAATTTAAAAATGGGAAGAAGACCTAAATAGACATTTCACCAAAGAAAAAAAATTGATGGCCATCAGGCACATGAAAAGATACTCAACATCACTAATTATTAGAGAAATGCAAATCAAAACTACAATGAGATATCACCTCACATTGGTCAGAATGGCCATCATCAAAAAAATCTAGCAACAATAAATGCTCTAGAGGGTGTGGAAAAAAGGGAACCCTCTTGCACTGTTGGTGGGAATGTAAATTGATGCAGCCACTATGGAGAACAGTATGGAGGTTCCTTAAAAAACTAAAAATAAGACTAACATATGACCCAGCAATCCCACTACTGGGCATGTACCCTGTGAAAACCATAATTCAAATGAACACACATACCCCAATGTTCATTGCAGCATTATGTACAATAGCTAGGACATGGCAACAACCTAAATGTCCAATGACAGTTGAATGGATAAAGAAGATGTGATACATATTTACAATAGAATGTTACTCAGCCACAAAAAGGAACGAAATTGGGTCATTTGTAGAGATATGGATGGACTTAGAGTCTGTCACACAGAGTGAAGTAAGCCAGAAAGAGAAAAACAAATATCGTGTGTTAAAATATTATATGTGGAATCTAGAAAAATGGCACAGATGAACCTATTTGCAGGGCAGGAATAGAGACATAGATGTAGAGAATGGACGTGTGGGCACTGCGGTGGGTAGGGAAGGGTGGGATGAATTGGGAGGTGAGGATTGCCTTATATACACTACCATGTGTAAAATAGCTAGCTAGCGGAAACAAGCCATAAAGCACAGGAAGTTCAGCTTGGTGCTCTGTGATGACCTAGATGGGTGGGATGGGGGTGGAGTAGGAGAGAGATCCAAAAGGGAGGGGATATATGTATACATATTGCTGATTCACTTCATTGTACAGCAGAAACTAACACAACATTGTTAAGCAATTATACTCCAATAAAAAAACAAACAGAAAAAAGTAATAGGAGGAGAAAAAAAAAGATTGATGATATTTGCAATGTTCAAATATGCAATACAGTATTATTAACTATAATTACCATTCTGTATGTTATATGTCCATAAATTATTTATTTTATACCTGGAAATTTGAACTCCTTCACTCATTTTATTCCTTGCTCCCCTCCCCCCACACTGTGACCAGCAGTCTATTCTCTGTATCTATGATCTAGCTTTTTGTTTTATTTATTTATTTTTATTTTATATTGGAGTATAGTTGATTTACAATGTTGTGTTACTTTCAGGTGTACAGCAAAGTGATTCAGTTAAACATATACATATATCTACTTTTTTCAGATTCCTTTCCCATATAGGTTATTACAGAATATTGATTAGAGTTCTGTGTGCTATACACTAAATACTTTTTGATTATCTATTTTATATATTTAGTATGTGTATGTTAATCCCAACCTCCTAATTTATCCCTCCCTCCTCCCACCTTTCCATTTGGTGACCATAAGTTTGTTTTCTAAGTCTGTATGTCTCTTTCTGTTTTGTAAATTAGTTCATTTGCATCATTTTTTAGATTTCACATATAAGTGAGATCATATAGTATTTGTCTTTTTCTGTCTGACTTATTTCACTTAGCATAATGCCCTCAAGGTTCATTCACATTGTTGCGAATGGCAATATTTTCTTATATATGTATATATAATTTTCATTGTCCATTCATCTACTGGTGGACTCTTATGATGTTTTCATGTCATGGCTATTGTAAATAATGCTGCAATAAACATGAGGGTGAATATATCTTTTCAAATTGGTGTTTTCATTTGTTTGAGATAAATACCCAGAAGTGGAATCACTGGATACTTTTATTTTCATTTTTTTGAGGAGCATCCATCTGGTTTTCCATAGTGGTTACACCAATTTACATTCCCACAAACAGTGTACAAGTGTTCATTTTTCTTCACATCCTCTCCAACATTTTTTATTAGTAGACTTTTTTTTCTTTTTTTTTTTTTTTGTGGTACGCGGGCCTCTCACTGTTGCGGCCTCTCCCGTTGCGGAGCACAGGCTCCGGACGCGCAGGCCCAGCGGCCATGGGTCACGGGCCCAGCCGCTCCGCGGCATGTGGGATCCTCCCGGACCGGGGCATGAACCCACGTCCCCTGCATCGGCAGGCGGACTCTCAACCACTGTGCCACCAGGGAAGCCCTATTAGTAGACTTTTTGATGATAGCAATTATTATTTTTTAAATTGAAGTATAGTTGACTTGTGTTAGCTTCAGGTGTACTGCGAAGATATATATCTATATATACACATATACATATATAATAATCTATAATGGGAAAGAATCTGAAAAAGATATATGTATATGTATATATACCCATATACATATAACTTTTTCAGATTCTTTTCCATTATAGATTATTATAAAATATTGAATATTGTTTCCTGTGTTATACAGGAAATCCTGTGTTTATTTTACATACAGTAGTGTGTATCTGTTAATCCCAAACTCCTAATTTATTCCTCCTCTCTTTTCCCTTTGGTAACCATAAATTTGTTTTCCATGTTTCTGAATCTGTTTTTGTTTTGTGAATAAGTTCATTTTTATCTTTTTTTTTTAGATTCCACATATAAGGGATATCATATTATATTTACCTTTCTCTGTTGGACTTACTTCACTTACTATGATAATATCTACGTCCATCCATGTGGCTGCAAATGGCATTATTTCATTCTTCTTTATAGCTGAGTAATATTCCATTATATATATATACATATATATATATATATATATATATATCTTTCCACATTTTCTTATTCTTTCATCTGTTGATGGATACTTAGGTTGCTTCCACGTCTTGGCTATTGTAAATAGTGCTGCTATGGACATTGAGGTATGTGTATATTTTCAAAAACGACTTTTTATCTTTTCCAGAAATATGCCCAGGAATGGCATTGCTGGATCATGTGGTAATTCTATTTTTAGTTTTTTAAGGAACTTCCATACTGTTCTACATAGTGGCTGCATCAATTTACATTCCCTCCGCAGTGTAGGAGGGTTCCATTTTCTCCACACCCTCTTCAGCATTTATTACTTGTAGACATTTTGATGATGGCTGTTCTGACTCGTGTGAGGTGATACCTCATGGTAGATTTGATTTGCATTTCTCTAATAATTAGAGACGTTGAACATCTTTTCATGTGCCTCTTGGCCATCTGTATGTCTTCTTTGGAGGAATGTCTATTTAGATCTTCTGCCCATTTTTTTATTGGGTTATTTATTTATTTTGATATTGAGCTGTATGACCTGTTTTTATATTTTGAAAATTAAGCCCTTGTCAGTCACATTGTTTGCAAATATTTCTTCCCAGTCCCTAGGTTGTGTTTTCATTTTGTTTATGCTTTCCTTTGTTGTGCAAAACTTGTAAGTTTGATTAGGTCACATTTGTTTATTTTTGCTTTTATTTCCTTTGCCTTGGGAGACTGACCTAAGAAACATTGGTAGGATTTATGTCAGAGAATGTTTTACCTATGTTCTCTTCTAGGAGGTTTATGGTGTCATGTTATATTTAATTCTTTAAGCCATTTTGAATTTATTTTTGTGTATGGTGTGAGGGAGTGTTCTAATTTCATTGATTTACATGCAGCTGTCCAGCTTTTCCACCAGTAGCTGAAGACTGTCTTTTCTTCATTGTATATTCTTTCCTCCTTTGTTGAAAATTGACTTACCATAGGTGTGTGGGTTTATTTCTGGGCTCTGTATTCTGTTCCATTGATCCATATGTCTGTTTTCATGCCAATACCACACTGTTTTGATTACTGTATCTTGTAGCATTATCTGAAGTCTGGGAAGGTTATGCCTCTAGCTTTGTCCGTTTTCTTCAGGATTGCTTTGGAAATTCTGGGTCTTTTGTGCTTCCATATAAATTTTAGGATTATTTGTTTTACTTCTGTGAAAAATGTCATGGGTAATTTGATAGGGATCACATTAAATCTATAGATTGATTTGAGTGGTATGTCCATTTTAGCAATATTAATTCTTTCAATCCAAGGGCATTGGATATGTTTCCATTTCTTTGAGTCATCTTCAGTTTCCTTTATTAATGTTTTATACTTCTCAGCATATAAGTCTTTCACTTTCTTGGTCAGGTTTATTTTTAAGTATTTTATTTTATTTTATTTTATTTATTTATTTGCTATACGTGGGCCTCTCACTGTTGTGGCCTCTCCCATTGCAGAGCACAGGCTCCGGATGCGCAGGCTCGGTAGCCATGGCTCATGGGCCCAGCCGCTCCGTGGCATGTGGGATCTTCCTGGACCAGGGCATGAACCCGTGTCCCCTCTTTGGCAGGTGGACTCTCAACCACTGCGCCACCAGGGAAGCCCCTTATTATCTTTTTTAGATGCAACTTTAAAAGAGATTTTAAAAAAGTTTTCCTTTCTGATATTTTATTGTTAGTGTAAAGAAATGCAACAGATTTCTGTATGTTAATCTTGTATCCTGCCTTGCTGAATTCATTTATTAGTTCTCATAGTTTTTGTGTGGAGTCTTTAGGTTTTTCTATATAGACTATTATGTTATCTGCATATAATGACAATTTTACCTCTTCCCTTTCAATTTGGATACCATTATTTTTTGTCTGATTGCTGTGGCTAGCCCTTCCATTACTATGTTGAGTAGAAGTGGTGAGAGTGGGCATCTTTGTCTTATTCCAGATTTTAGCAGGAAGGCTTTCAGCTTTTCACTGTTGAGTATTATTTTGGCTGTGGGTTTGTCATAAATAGCTTTTATTATGTTTGGATATGTTCCCTCTATACCAACTTTGGTGAGAGTTTTTATCATGAATGGATGTTGAATTTTGTCCAGTGTTTTTTCTCTGTCTATTGAGATGATCATGTGATTTTTATTCTTCCTTTTTTTAATGTGATGCATCACATTGATTGATTTGTAAATGCTGAGCCATACTTGTGACCCTGGAATAAACAAACTTGAGTGTGTCTATGATCCTTTCTATTTTTAAAATTTTTTTAAGGTTATGATTGCATTTATTTTTTAAAGTTGCAAATAAAAACAAACTTCATGATTTGAAATGAAACCAAGGGAAATATTTCCCGCCAATATACATGTATGATCCTTTTTATATATTGTTGGATATTTTTTGCTTGTAGTTTGTTGAGGAATTTGTTCTATATTCATCAAAGGTATTGGTTGGTAATTTTCTTATTCTTTTCTTTCTTTTTTTTTTTTTAGGTAGTACCTTTGTCTGGTTTTGGTATCAGGGTAATTGTGGCCTTGTAGAATGAGTTTTGGGGTGCTCCATCCTCTTCAATTTTTTTTGATAATTTGAGAAGGAGAGATATTATTTCTTCTTTGAATGCTTGGTAGAACTCCCCAGTGAAGCCACCCAGTCCTGGACTTTTGTTGCAGGGAGTTTTTTTTTTTTTTTTTTATTGTTGTTACATGTTCTATTTCACTTCTGGTGATTGGTTTGTTCAAATTGTCTGTTTCTTCTTGACTCAGTCAGTCACAGCAGGCTTTAAGTTTCTAGAAATTTGTCAATTTCTTCCAGGTTGTCCAATTTTGTGGCATAAAATAATACATAGTATTTTTTCTGTCATGATGTTCTTGTATGTCTGTGTTATCAATTGTTATTTCTTCTCTTTTCATTTCTTATTTTGTTTATTTGGGTCCGCTCTTTTTTCTTCCTTAGCCTGGCTAAAGGTTTGTCAATTTTGTTCATCTTTTCCAAAAACCACCTGTTGATTTCTTTGAATTTTTCTTTTGTTGTTGTTGTTAATCTCTATTTATTTCTTCTCTGATCTTTACAATTTCCTCATTTTGCTGACCCTTGGCATTGTTTTTTGTTCTTTTCCTCATTCTTTTAGGTAGTAGCTTAGATTATTTGAGATTTTTTTGGTTTTGTTTTTTGAAGAAGGTCTATATCACTGTGAACTTTCCTCTTCAATCTGTTTTTGCTACATCCCATAGATTTTGGAAAGTCGTGTTTTCATTTTCATTTTTCTCAAGGTGTTTCCTGATTTCCTCTATGACTTCATCATTGACTCATTGGTTTTTTTTTTTTTTTTTTTTTTTTTTATTTATTTATTTTTGGCTGCATTGCATTCCCGCCACTGCGCGCGGGCCCTCTCCAGCTGCGGCTCGTGGGCTGTAGGCACGCAGGCTTCAGCAGTTGTGGCGCACGGGCTCCGCCGCTCCGCGGCACGTGGGATCCTCCCGGACCAGGGCCCGAACCCGTGTCCCCCGCATCGGCAGGCGGACTCCCAACCACTGCGCCACCAGGGAAGCCCGACTCATTGGTTTTTTAATAGCATGTTGTTTAGTCTCTTCATGTTTATTCTTTCCCCATTTTTCTTTCTATAGTTGTTTCTGTTGTGTATGGTGTTCTAGTTTCATACTGGTGTGGTCAGAAAAAAATGCTTGATATAATTTCTATCCTTTTAAAGTTGTTGAGGCTTATTTTATGGCCTAGTTTGTTATCTATCCTTGAGAAAGGTCCATGTGCCCTTGAAAATAATGTGTATTCTGCTATGTTTGGATGTAATGTCCTGTAGATCTCTGTTAAGTCCAATGGTCTATTTTGTCATTTAAGACTACTGTTACCTTATTGATTTTCTGTTGAGGTTATCTGTCCATTGATGCCAGGGGGATGTTACAGTCCCCTACTATTCTTGTATTCTTGTCAATTTCTCCCTTTATGTCTATTGGTATTTCCTTTAAATATTTAGGTCTTCCTTAGGTTCATATATGTTAATGAGTATTAACATATATTTTTGTACTGGTCCCTTTATCATTATATAGTGCCCTTCTTTGTCTTTTGTTATAGCCTTTGTTTTAAAGTCTATTTTGTCTGATATGAGTACTACTACCTACTCCCACTTTCTTGTCGTTTCCATTTGTATGAAATCTTTTCCATCTTCTCACTTTCAGTCTGTGTCTTTATCCCTGAAGTGAGTCTCTTGTAGGCCACATATTGAAGGATCTTGTTTTTTTTAATCTAATCAGCCATCCTATGTCTGTTGATTAGACCACTTAGTCCATTGACATTTAAAGTAATTATTGATATATATGTACTTATTGCCATTTTATTACTTGTTTTCTAATTGTTTGTGGTTCTTCTCTGCTCACTTCTTTTTGTTTTTCCCATAGTGGTTTGATAATTTTCTTTAGTAGTATGCTTGAGTTCCTTTCTTTTTGGTGTTTGTGTATCTCTCATAGGTTTTTGATTTTTGTTTACCATGGGGGTCACATATGTTGACTCACAGTTATATCTACTTGATTTAAACTGATAGTCATTTATGTTCAAACACAATTTAATGATCTACATTTTTTTACTCCCCTCCCCCACGTTTTGTATTTTGATGTCATATTTTACATCTTATGCATGTCTCTTTACTGTTTACTGTAATTATATTTGCTTTTACACATTTCTTTCTTTTCATCTATGTACAGCTTATTTAAGTGCTCTTCCATCCTTACTATATACTTCCATTTCTTAGTGAGATTTTCCCTTTCTTATAGGTTCTTACTTCTTTTCCATTTAGAGAAAAGTCTTCAACATTTCTTTTAGGATAGGTTTAGTATTGATGGATTCTTCTACTTTTTGCTTGTCTGAGAATTCTTTATTCTCTCCTTCTACTCTAAATGATATACTTGCTGGGTAGAATATCCTAGGTCCCAGGTTTTTCCCTTTCACACTTTGGATAACTCATGCCACTCCCTTCTGGCCTGCAAAGTTTCTGCAGAGAAATCAGATGATAGCCTTATGAGGATTCTCTTGTATATGACTCTTTGTTGTTCTCTTGTTGCTTTTAGAATTCGCTCTTTATTTTTATTTATTTATTTATTTATTTATTTTTGCGGTACATGAGCCTCTCACTGTTGTGGCCTCTCCTGTTGTGGAGCACAGGCTCCGGATGCGCAGGCTCAGCGGCCATGGCTCACGGGCCCAGTTGCTCCGTGGCATGTGGGATCTTCCCGGACCAGGGCAAAAACCCGTGTACCCTGCATCGGCAGGTGGACTCTCAGCCACTGTGCCACCAGGGAAGCCCCTCGCTCTTTATTTTTAACATTTGCCATTTTAGTTATGATATGTCATGGTGTGAGTCTATTTGGGTTCATCTTCTTTGGGACGCTCTGTGCTTTCTGTACCTGGATAACTGTTTTCTTCATTAGGTTGGGGAAGTTTTCAGCCATAATTTCTTCAAATAAAGTTTTGATACAGTTCTCTCTTTCTTCTCCTTCTGGAACCCCTATAATGTGAATATTGGCACATTTTATGTTATCTCAGAGATATCATATGTTTCACTCATTTTTTTCTATTTGTCTTTCTGTCTGCTGTTTTGATTGGGTGATTTCCATTATTCTATCTTCCAGATCACCTATACATTCTTCTGTGTCATGTAGTCTGCTATTCATTGCTTCTAGAGTGTTGTTTATTTATTTACTTTACATCTTTATTGGAGTATAATTGGTTTTACAATGGTGTGTTAGTTTCTGCTTTATAACAAAGTGCATCAGTTATACATATACATATGTCCCCATATCTCTTCCTTCTTGCATCTCCCTAGAGTGTTTTTTTTTTTTTTTTTTTTTATGCGTTACGCGGGCCTCTCACTGTCGTGGCCTCTCCCATTGCGGAGGACAGGCTCCGGACGTGCAGGCTCAGCGGCCATGGCTCACAGGCCCAGCCGCTCCGCGGCATGTGGGATCTTCCCAGACCGGGGCACGAACCCGTGTCCCCTGCATCGGCAGGCGGACTCTCAACCACTGCGCCACCAGGGAAGCCCCCCTAGAGTGTTTTTTATCTCAAATATTAAATCATCTATTTTGGGTCTTTTGAATATTTTAGTTCCTTTTAATAAAAGAATCTGTGTTTTCTGCTCTATTTAAAATAAATAACCAACAAGGACCTACTGTATAGCACAGAGAACTCTACTTAATATTCTGTAATAACCTAAATGGGAAAAGAATTTGAAAAAGAATAGATACATATGTATGTATAACTGAATCACTTTGCTGAACACCTGAAGCTAACACAACATTGTTAATCAACTATACTCCAATATAAAATAAAAGTTTAAAAAGAAGAAAATAGAGAAAAAGAATGTGGAGTATGATACAATTTTTGTAAAATTTAGAACCACACAAATATTCATAGTGGATATTTTTAAATGTTGGCATTAAGGAAAAGAAACAATGAAATGGTAAAAAAAAATACACTGGTAAAAGTAGCCAAATTTTTTAACAAGAATGAGCTAAGATAGTGACAGTGTGGTGAGACAGACACTTTCCCACACAGCTGGCGGTAGCATAAATTGGAGAGTCTTTTTTGGAAAACAATTTGAAATTATGTATCCAGAGTCTTAAAAATATTTATAATCTTAGTTCAAAAATATAAGATTTAGAAATCAATATTCAAGAAATAACCTCCAAGATAGAATCAAAGACTGCACACCAGTGGGAAAAGAATCTCAAAAAGAATATATGCCTATGTATAACTGAATCACTGTGCTATACACCTGAAATTAACACGGCATTGTTAATCAACTATACTTCAATAAGAAAAAAAGATTGGGGGAGTGGAGTCAAGATGGCAGACTAGGAGGACGTGGATTTCGCATCTCTGCACAACTAGGGCACCTACCAGGCACTGGTGGGGGACCACAGACACCCAAGGGTCCAGGAGGAACCCCCAGCGACTGGGTAGGATGTGGCATGGGGTGGCATGAGGGGGAGGAGAAGTGGAGGTGGGTCGGGACTGGGACCCCTGAGGGGCAGCTGGGAGAGGAGAAGGGATTCCATGCCTGGAGGGGGAAAGAGGGTACCATTGGGAGGGAAGAGGATCAAAAGGGAGCATGGCCAGCATATCTCCTGCCCACATGGGTCCCTGGGAGACTGCTGAGATCCGAGGCCTGATCCTCTGCCCACCAAGGCCCCCTCCAGCCATGCGGTTCCTGAGGGAGTGGGAAGGATGAAAGGGGGAGCAAAAGTAAAGGCCAGAAGTATGGGACTGGCACCCCTGAGGGGCAGCTGGGGGAGGGGAGGAATTCCTACACACAATGGGACCCACCCAAAATTAGGGATCTAGCAGTGATGGGGAAGACCCTTGGGTGGGAGGTAGAGAAATGGAAGGGAAGGCGGCCAGTGCTTTCCCTGTCCACTTAGGCACCGGGGAGTGTGTTGGGCTCCTGGACCTAAACCTTTGCCCTCAGAGCCTCCGTTCAGACACACAGAGCCCAAGCCCCACCCATACAACCCCATCCAGGGCCCTACCTTTACATTCAGAGACCCCCTCTTAGATCCCCTCCAACAGCAGTGGGCCAAAACTCCATACACAATGGGCCAAAACTCCATACACACACACTCACCCAGAGCCTTACATCCAAATTCGGAACTCCACATTCTGAGGTCCCCCTCTGTATGTGCTGTCATCCTCTTCTGCACAGGTCCTAAGCAGAGACCCCGCACCATGCTTGAACATTGCCATGCTTGAAAACCCTGCCTAAGCCCCCACCCCAAGTCATTTTCTGGCTGTATGGTTCCAGAGCCTAGGCCGAACCCCAGGCTAAACGTCACCCCACCGCCTAGGCCCCACACCACCATAAAACCCGCCCCTGCCTAAGCTCCACCCCCACAACCAAGGTCTTTTATTCTTTTTCTCTTTTTTTCTTCTTTTACTTTGGGGTTCAATTTTATGTTGTTGGTCTGGGTTTTTTAAATTTTTGAATTTTATGTTATTTATTTTTTTATACAGCAGGTTCTTATTAGTCATCCACTTTATACACAACAGTGTATATATGTCAATCCCAATCTCCCAATTCATCACACCACCACCCACAGCACCACCCCCGTTTTCCCGCCTTGGTGTCCATACATTTGTTCTCTATATCTGTGTATCAATTTCTGCCCTGCAAACCAGTTCATCTGTACTATTATTCTACGTTTCACATATATGCGTTAATATACAATATTGGTTTTTCTCTTTCTGACTTACTTCACTCTGTATGACAGTCTCTAGATCCTTCCACGTCTCTACAAATGACCCAATTGCATTCCTTTTTATGGCTAAGTAACATTCCATTGTATTTATGTATCACATCTTCTTTATCCATTCATCTGTCAATGGGCATTTAGGTTGCTTCCATGACCTGGCTATTGTAAATAGTGCTGCAATGAACATTGGGGTGCATGTGTCTTTTTGAATTACAGTTTTCTCTGGGTATATACCGAGTAGTGGGATTGCTGAGTCATATATTACCTCTATTTTTAGTTTTTTAAGGAACTGCCATACTGCTCTCCATAGTGGCTGTATCAATTTACATTCCCACCAACAGTGCAAGAGGGTTCCCTTTTCTCCACACCCTCTCCAGCATGTGTTGTTTGTAGATTATCTGATGATGTCCATTCGAACTGGTGTGAGGTGATACCTCATTGTAATTTTGATTTGCATTTCTCTAATAATTAGTGATGTTGAGAAGCTTTTCATGTGTCTCTTGGCCATCTGTATGTCTTCTTTGGAGAAATATCTATTGAGGTCTATTGCCTATTTTTGAATTGGGTTGTTTGCTTGTTAAATATTGAGCTGCATGAGCTGTTTACATATTTTGGAGATTAATCCTTTGTCAGTTGCTTCATTTGAAAATATTTTCTCCCATTCTGAGGGTTGTCTTTTGGTCTTGTTTATGGTTTCCTTTGCTGTGCAAAAGCTTTGAAGTTCCATTAGGTCCCATTTGTTTATTTCTGTTTTTATTTCCATTTCTCTAGGAGGTGGGTCAAAAAGGATCTTGCTGTGATTTATGTCATAGAGTGTCCTGCCTATGTTTTCCTCTAAGAGTTTGATGGTTTCTGGCCTTACATTTAGGTCTTTAATCCATTTGGAGCTTATTTTTGTGTACGGTGTTAGGGAGTGATCTAATTTCATACTTTTACATGTACCTGTCCAGTTTTCCCAGCACCACTTATTGAAGAGGCTGTCCTTTCTCCACTGTACATTCCTGCGTCCTTTATCAAAGATAAGGTGACCATATGTGCGTGGGTTTACCTCTGGGCTTTCTATCTTGTTCCATTGATCTATCTTTCTGTTTTTGTGGCAGTACAATATTGTCTTGATTACTGTAGCTTTGTAGTATAGTCTGAAGTCTGGGAGTCTGATTACTCCAGCTCCATTTTTTCCCCACAAGACTGCTTTGGCTATTCGGGGTCTTTTGTGTTTCCATACAAATTGTGAAATTTTTTGTTGTAGTTCTGTGAAAAATGCCAGTGGTAGTTTGATAGGGATTGCATTGAATCTGTAGATTGCTTTGGGTAGTAGAGTCATTTTCACAATGTTGAGTCTTCCAATCCAAGAACACGGTATCTCTCTCCATCTATTTGTATAATCTTTAATTTCTTTCATCAGTGTCTTATAGTTTTCTGCATACAGGTTTTTGTCTCCCTCGGTAGGTTTATTCCAAGGTATTCTATTCTTTTTGTTGCAATGATAAATGGAACTGGTTCCTTAATTTCTCTTTCAGATTTTTCATCATTAGTGTATAGGAATGCAAGAAATTTCTGTGCATTAATTTTGTATCCTGCAACTTTATCAAATTCATTGATTAGCTCTAGTAGTTTTCTGATGACATCGTTAGGATTCTGTATGTATACTATCATCGCATCTGCAAACAGTGACAATTTTACTTCTTTTCCAATTTGTATTCCTTTTATTTCTTTTTCTTCTCTGATTGCCATGTCTAGGATTTCCAAAATTATGTTGAATAATAGTGGTGAGAGTGGGCAACCTTGTCTTTTTCCTGATCTTAGAGGAAAAACTTTTGGTTTTTCACCAATGAGAATGTTTGCTGTGGGTTTGTCATATATGTCCTTTGTTATGTTGAGGTAGGTTCCCTCTAAGCCCAATTTCTGGAGAGTTTTTATCATTTCTGGGTGTTGAATTTTGTCAAAGGTTTTTCTCCATCTATTGAGGTGATCATACCGTATTTATTCTTCAATTTGTTAATATGGTGTATCACATTGACTGATTTGTGTTTATTGAAGAATCCTTGCATCTCTGGGATAAATCCCACTTGATCATGGTGTATGATCCTTGTAATGCATTGTTGGATTCTGTTTGCTAGTATTTTGGTGAGGATTTTTGCATCTATATTCATCAGTGATATTGATATTTAATTTTCTTTATTTGTAGTATCTTTGTCTGGTTTTGGTATCAGGGTGATGGTGGCCTCATAGAATGAGTTTGGGAGTGTTCCTTCCTCTGCAAATTTTTGGAACAGTTTGAGAAGGATGGGTGTTAGCTCTTCTCTAAATGTTTGATACAATTCACCTGTGAAGCCATCTGGTCCTGGAGTTTTGTTTGTTGGGAGATTTTTAGTCACAGTTTCCATTTCATTACTTGTGATTTGTCTGATCATATTTTCTATTTCTTCCTGGATTCAGTCTTGGAAGGTTATACCTTTCTAAGGATTTGTCCATTTCTTCCAGGTTGTCCATTTTATTGGCATAGAGTTGCTTGTAGTGGTCTCTTAGGATGCTTTGTATTTCTGTGGTTTCTGTTGTAACTTCTCCTTTTTCAATTCTAATTTTATTGATTGGAGTCCTCTCCCTCTTTTTCTTGATGAGTCTGGCTAATGGGTTATCAATTTTGTTTATCTTCTCAAAGAAACTTCTTTTAGTTTTATTGATCTTTGCTGTTGTTTTCTTTGTTTCTATTTCATTTATTTCTGCTCTGATCTTTATGATTTCTTTCCTTCTGCTAACTTTAGGCTTTGTTTGTTCTTCTTTCTTTAGTTCCTTTAAGTGTAATGTTAGATTGTTTATTTGAGATTTTTCTTGTTTCTTCAGGTAGGCTTGTATAGCTATAAACTTCCCGCTTAGAATTGCTTTTGCCGCATCCCATAGGTTTTGGATTGTCATGTTTTCATTGTCATTTGTCTCCAGGTATTTTTTTATTTCCTCTTTGATTTCTTCAGTGATCTCTTGGTTATTTAGTAACATATTGTTTAGCCTCCAATGTGTTTGTGTTTTTTACGTTTTTTTCCCTGTAATTGATTTCTAATCTCATAGTGTTGTAGTCAGAAAAGATGCTTGATATGATTTCAATTTTCTTAAATTTACTGAGGCCTGATTTGTGACCCAAGATGTGATATATCCTGGAGAATGTTCCATTGCACACTTGAGAAGAAAGTGTAACCTGTTGTTTTTTTTTGATGAAATGTCCTATAAATATCAATTAAATTATTCTGGTCTATTGTGTCATTTAAAGTTTGTGTTTCCTTATTTATTTTCATTTTGAATGATCTGTCCATTGGTGAAAGTGGGGTGTTAAAGTCCCCTAATATGAATGTGTTGCTGCCATTTTCCTCTCTTATGGGTGTTAGCATTTGCGTTATGTATTGAGGTGCTTCTATGTTGCATGCATAAATATTTACAATTATTATATATTCTTCTTGGATTGATCCCTTGATTATTATGTAGTGTCCTTCTTTGTCTCTTGTAGCATTCTTTATTTTAAAGTCTATTTTATCTCATACGAGTATTGCTACCCCAGCTTTCTTTTGATTTCCATTTGCATGGAATATCTTTTTCCATCCCCTCTCTCAGTCCGTGCTTGTCCCTATGTCTGAAGTGGGTCTCTTGTAGACAGCATATATGGGTCTTGTTTTTGTATCCATTCGGCAAGCCTTTGTTTTGGTTGGAGCATTTAATCCATTCACGTTTAACGTTATTGATATGTATGTTCCTATTACCATTTTCTTAATTGTTTTGTGTTTGTTTTTGTAGGTCATTTTCTCCTCTTATGTTTCCCAGTTAGAGAAGTTCCTATAGCATTTGTTGTACAGCTGGTTTGGTGGTGCTGAATTCTCTTAGATTTTGTTTTTCTGTAAAACTTTTAATTTCTCCATCAAATCTGAATGAGATCCTTACTGGGTAGAGTAATCTTAGTTGTAGGTTTTTCCCTTTCATCACTTTAAGTATATCATGCCACTCCCTTCCGGCTTGTAGAGTGTCTGCTTAGAAATCAGCTGTTAACCTTATGGGAATTCCCTTGTATGTTATTTGTCCTTTTTCCCTTGCTGCTTTCAATACTTTTTCTTTGTCTTTAATTCTTGCCAATTTGATTACTATGTGTCTTGATGTGTTTATCCTTGGGTTTATCCTGTATGGAACTCACTGCACTTCCTGGACTTGGGTGGCTATTTCCTTTCCCATGTTAGGGAAGTTTTCGACTATAATCTCTTCAAATATTTTCTCTGGTACATTCTCTCTCTCTCTCTTCTCCTTCTGGGACCCCTATAATGCGAATGTTGTTGCCTTTAATTGTTGTCCCATAGCTCTCTTAGGCTGTCTTCTTTTCTTCTTATTCTTTTTTCTTTATTCTGTTCCACAGCAGTGAATTCCACCATTCTGTCTTCCAGGTCACTTATCCGTTCTTCTGCCTCAGTTATTCTGTTATTGGTTCCTTCTAGTGTATTTTTCATTTCAGTTATTGTATCATTCATCTCTGTTTGTTTGTTCTTTAATTCTAGATCTTTGTTAAACATTTCTTGCATCTTCTCAATCTTTGCCTCCATTCTTTTTCCGAGGGCTTGGATCATCTTCACTATCATTGTTTTGAATTCTTGTTCTGGAAGGTTGCCTATCTCCACTTCATTTAGTTGTTTTTCTCGGGCTTTATCTTTTCCCTTCATCTGGTACATAGCCCTCTGCCTTTTCATCTTGTCTATCTTTCTGTGAATGTGGTTTTTGTTCCACAAGCTGCAGGATTGTAGTTTTTCTTGCTTCTGCTGTCTGCCCTCTGGTGGATGAGGATATCTAAGAGGCTTCTGATATCTTCAGATATATATAAAGTTTCCTGATGGGAGGGACTGGTGGTGGGTAGAGCTGGCTGTTGCTCTCGTGGGAAGAGCTCAGTAAAACTTTAATCCACTTGTCTACTGATGGGTTGGGCTGGGCCCCCTCCCTGTTGGTTGTATGGCCTGAGGCGACCCAACACTGGAGCCTACCTGGGCTCTTTGTTGGGGCTAATGGCGGACTCTGGGAGGGCTCACGCCAAGGAGTACTTCCCAGAACTTATGCTGACAGTGTCCTTGTCATCACGCTGAGACTGAGTCACCCCCCCCAACTCTGCAGGAGACTCTCCAACACTAGCATGTAGGTCTGGTTCAGTCCCTATGGGGTCACTGCTCTTTCCCCTGGGTCCTGATGAGTTCACTACTTTGTGTGAGCCCTCCAAGAATGGAGTCTTTTTTCCCCCAGTCATGCCAAAGTCCTTCAATCAAATCCCGCTGGCCTTCAAAGTCTGATTCTCTAGGAATTCCTCCTCCTGTTGACAGACCCCCAGGTTCAGAAGCCTGACGTGTGCCTCAGAACCTTCACTCCAGTAGGTGGACTTCTGTGGTGTAAGTGTTCTGCAGTTTGTGAGTCACTCACCCAGCAGTTATGAGATTTAATTTTATTGTGATTGCACCCCTCCTACTATCTCATTGTGGCTTCTCCTTTGTCTTTATATGTGGGGTATCTTTTTTGGTGAGTTCCAGTGTCTTCCTGTCAATGATTGTTCGGCACTTAGTTGTGATTCTGATGTTCTCGCAAGAGATAGTGAGAGCACGTACTTCTACTCTGCCATCTTGAACTAATCCAGATTTCTAGATTCTTGCCCTTATAGGGATGCCTATGTTGTTGTTTTTGATTCATTTACATTTTTTTCTAATAAATATTTTAATTTTATAATTTTATTTTATTATTTATCCTCTGTTATTGTTCTGCTCCTTTTGGATTATTCCCCATTATTTTTTTCTTCTTCCTCCTGTTGTGCTTTTGTTTTACCTTGTTGCAGGTTTTTCAATATATTTTTATTTTTCCTAATATATTTTTTATTTTTCTAATTTTATTTTATTTTTTATTATTTGTTATTGTACTGCTCCTTTTTTCTTTTCTTTTTTCTTTCTTAACTGTGCCACATAGCTTGTCGGATGTTGGTTCCCAGGCTGGACATTGGGCCTGAGCTCCTGTGATTGGAGTACTGTGTCCAAACTATTGGACTAACAGAGAACCTCAGACGCAGGAGAAGAGTAATTGGAGTGAGGCCTCCCAGAGATCCTCATCTTGGCACAAAGACCAGCTCTACACAACTGCCTGCAAACTCCAGTGCTGGACACCTAAGGCCAAACAACCAGTAAGATCAGAATACAGCCCCACCCATCAAAAAAGGAAAAAAAGAAGGAAACAAAAAAAAAATTACAGATGAAGGAGCAAGGTAAAAACCTACAAGACCAGATAAATGAAGACAAAATAGGGAAGCTACCAGTAAAAAAGTTCAGAGTAATGATAGTAAAGATGATCCAAAATCTTGGAAGCAGAATGGAGAAAATACAAGAAACGTTTAACAAGGATCTAGAAGAACTAAGAAGCAAGCACACAGTGATGAACAACAGAATAACAAATTAAAAATACTCTAGAAAGAACCAATAGCAGAATAACTGAGCCAGAAGAACGGGTAAGTGACCTGGAAGATAAAATGGTTGAAATAACTGCCAGGGAGCAGAATAAGGAAAAAAGAATGAAAAGAATTGAGGACAGTCTCAAAGACTTCTGGGACAATATTAAATGCACCAACATTCGAATTATAGGGGTTCCAGAGTAAGAAGAGGAAAAGAAAGTGTCTGAGAAAATATTTGAAGAGATTATAGTTGAAAACTTCCCTAAATGGGAAAGGAAATAGTTAATCCTGTCCAGGTCTTGCAGGGAGTCCCACAGAGGATAAACCCAAAGAGAAACACACCAAGACACATATTAATCAAACTATCAATAATGAAATACAAAGAAAAAATATTAAAAGCAGCAAGGAAAAAAGCAACAAATAACATATAGGGGAGTCCCCATAAGGTTAACAGCTGATCTTTCAGCAGAAACTCTGCAAGCCAGAAGGGAGTGGCAGGACATATTTAAAGTGATGAAAGGGAAAAATCTGCAAAAATGTTTACCCAGCAAGAATCTCATTCATACTCAATGGAGAAATCAAAAGCTTTGCAGACAAACAAGAGCTACAGAATTCAGCACCACCAAACCAGCTTTACAACAAATGCTAAAGGAACTGCTACAAGTGGCAAACACAAGAGAAGAAAAAGGCCCACTGAAACAAACCAAGATCAATTAAGAAAATGCTAATGGGAAAAAGCATATTGATAATCACCTTGAATGTAAATGTATTAAATGCTCAAACCAAAAGACGTAGACTGGCTGAATAGATACAAAAACAAGACCCTCATATATGCTGTTTACAAGACACCCACTTCAGACCTAAGGATACATACAGACTAAAAGAGAGGGGATGGAAAAAGATATTCCATGAAAATGCAAGTTACAAGAAAGCGAGAGTAGCCATATTCATATCAGATAAAATAGACTTTAAAATAAAGATTGTTACAAGAGATAAGCAAAGACACTACATAACCTCAAGGGATCAATCCTAGAAGAAGAGAAAAGAATTATAAATATTTATGCACCCAACATAGGAGCACTACAATACATAAGGCAAATGCTATCGACCATAAAAGGGGAAATCAACAGTAACACAAAAAAATGGGTGACTTTAACACCTCACTTAAAAAAATAGACAGATTATCCAGACAGAAAATAAATAAGGAAACACAAGCTTTAAATGACACAATAGACAAGATAGACTTAATTGATGTCTTTAAGACATTACACCTGAAAGCAGAAAAATATATTTTCTTCTCAAGTGCACACGGAATGTTCTCCAGAACAGATCATATCTTGTTCACAAATCAAGCCTTGGAAAATTTAAGAAAAATTGAAGTCATATCAAGCATCTTTTCCGACCACAACACTATGAGATTATAAATCATTTACAGGAGAAAAAAACTTTAAAACCACAATTACATGAGGGTTAAACAGTATGGTGTTAAATAACCAAGAGATCTCTGGAAAAATGAAAGTGGAAATGAAAAATACATAGAAACAAATGACAATGAAAAAAGGGTGATCCAAAACCTATGGGACACAGCAAAAGCAGTTCTAAGAAGGAAGTTCATAGCAATTCAAGCTCACCTCAAAAAACAAGAAACATCTCAAAAAAACAATCTCACTTTATAACAAAAGAACTAGTAAAAAAAGAACAAAGAAAACCCAAAGTTAGTAGAAGGAAAGAAATCATAAAGGTCAGAGCAGATATAAATGAAATAGAAATGAAGAAAAAATAGTAAAGATCAATAAAACTAAAAGTTTGCTCTTGGAGAACATAAACAAAATTGATAAACCTAAAACAAGACTCAACAAGAAAAAAGGGAGAGGACTCAAATCAATAAAATTTGAACTGAAAATGGAGAGAATATAACTGGCACTGCAGAAATACAAAATATCATAAGATACTACTACAAGCAACTATATGCCACTAAAATGGACATTCTGGAGAAATGTACAAATTCTTCAAAAGGTACAACTTTCGAAGACTGAACTAGGACCCATTAAAATACACAAACAGACCAATCACAAGCACTGAAATTAAAACTGTAACTAAAAACCTTCAAACAGATGACATGGTACTATATATAGAGAATCCTAAAGATGCTACCAGAAAACTGCTAGAGCTAAACAATGAATTTGGTAAAGTAGCAGGTAAAAATTTAATGTACAGAAATCTCTGGCATTCCTATAAACTAATGATGAAAAATCTGAAAGTGAAATCAAGAAAACATTCGCATTTACCATTGCAACAAAAAGAATAAAATATCTAGGAATACACCTACCGAAGGAGACAAAAGACCTGTATGCAGAAAATTATAAGCCACTGATGAATGAAATTAAAGATGATACAAATAGATGGAGAGAGATACCATGTTCTTGGATGGGAAGAATGAACATTGTGAAAATGACTCTACTACCCAAAGCAATCTACAGATTCAATGCAATCCCTATCAAACTACCACTGGCATTTTTCACAGAACTAGAACAAAATATTTCACATTTGTATGGAAACACAAAAGACCCCGAATAGCCAAAACAATCTTGAGAATGAAAAGCGGAGCTGGAGGAATGAGGCTCCCTGACTTCAGACTATACTACAAAGCTACAGTATTCAAGACAGTATGGTACTGGCAAAAAACAGAAAGATAGATCAATGGAACAGGATAGAAAGCCCAGAGATAAACCTACACACATATGGTCACCTTATCTTTGATAAAGGAGGCAGGAATGTACAGTGGAGAAAGGACAGCCTCTTCAATAAATGGTGCTGGGAAAACTGGACAGGTACATGTAAAAGTGTGTAGAGCAATCCCTAACACCATACACAAAATAAGCTCAAAATGGATTAAAGACCTAAATGTAAGGCCAGAAACTATCAAACTGTTAGAGAAAAACATAGGCAGAACACTCCATGACATAAATCACAGCAAGGTCCTTTTTGACCCATCTCCTAGAGAAATGGAAATAAAAACAAAAATAAAGAAGTGGGACCTAATGAAACTTCAAAGCTTTTGTACAGCAAAGGAAACCATAATCAAGACCAAAAGACAACCTTAAGAATGGGAGAAAATATTTGTAAATGAAGCAACTGACAACGGATTAATCTCCAAAATTTACAAGCAGTTCATGCAGCTCAATAACAAAAAACAAACAACCCAATCCAAAAATGGGCAGAAGACCTAAATAGACATTTCTCGAAAGAAGATATACAGATTGCCAACAAACACATGAAATCATGCTCAACATCATTAATCATTAGAGAAATGCAAATCAAAACTACAGTGAG
This sequence comes from Phocoena phocoena, assembly GCF_963924675.1. Taxonomy (NCBI): domain Eukaryota; kingdom Metazoa; phylum Chordata; class Mammalia; order Artiodactyla; family Phocoenidae; genus Phocoena; species Phocoena phocoena. The sequence continues at coordinate 22,201,639 of NC_089238.1, read as the reverse complement.
ATATCATCTCACACCAGTCAGAATGGCCATCATAAAAAAATCTAGAAACAATAAATACTGGAGAGGGTGTGGAGAAAAGGGAACACTCTTGCACTGTTGGTGGGAATGTAAATTGATACAGCCACTGTGGAGAACAGTATGGAGGTTCCTTAAAAACTATAAATAGAACTACCATATGACCCAGCAATCCCACTACTGGACATATACCCTGAGAAAACCATAATTCAAAAAGAGTCATGTACCAAAATGTTCATTGCAGCTCTGTTTACAATAGCCAGGATATGGAAACAACCTAAGTGTCCATCATCGGATGAATGGATAAAGAAGATGTGGCACATATACACAATGGAATATTACTCAGCCATAAAAAGAAATGAAATTGAACTATTTGTAATGAGGTGTATAGACCTAGGGTCTGTCATACAGAGGGAAGTAAGTCAGAAAGAGAGCGACAAATACCATATGCTAACACATATATATGGAATTTAAGAAAAAAATATCATGAAGAGCCTAGGGGTAAGAGAGGAATAAAGACACAGACCTCAAGAATGGACTTGATATGGGGAGGGGGAAGGGTAAGCTGTGACAAAGTGAGAGAGAGGCATGTACGTATATACACTACCAAACGTAAGTTAGATAGCTAGTGGGAAGCAGCCGTATAGCACAGGGAGATCAGCTCTGTGCTTTGTGATCTCCTGGAGGTGTGGGATAGGCAGGGTGGGAGGGAGGGAGACGCAAGAGGGAAGAGATATGGGAACATATGTATATATATATATATATAACTGATTCATTTTGTTGTAAAGCAGAAACTAACACACCATTGTAAAGCAATTATACTCCAATAAAGATTATACTCCAATAAAGAAACCCCAAAAACCTTCAAACAAACAAAAGCCCAGGACCAGCTGGCTTCACAGAAGAATTCTATCAATTATTTAAAGAAGAGTTAGCACCTATCCTTCTCAAACTCTTTCAAAAATTGCAGAGAGAAGAACACTCCCAATCTCGTTTTACAAGGCCAACATCACATTGACACAAAAACCAGACAAAGATATCACAAAAAGGAAAATTAAAGGTAAATACCACTGATGAACATAGATGCAGAAATCCTCAACAAAATACTAGCAAAGAGAATCCAACAACACATTAAAAATATCATACACCATGATCAAGTGGGATTTATCCCAGGGATGCAAGGATTCTTCAATATATTCAAATCAATCAATGTGATACACCATGCTAACAAATTAGGAATAAAACCATATGATCATCTCAATAGATGCAGAAGAATCTTTTGACAAAATTCAACACCCATTTATGGTAAAAATTCTCAAGAAAGTGGACATAGAGGGAACCTACCTCAACATAATAAAAGCCATATATGACAAAACCACAGCCAACATCATTCTCAATGGTGAAAACTGAAAGCATTTCTTGTAAGATCAGAAACAAGACAAGGTTGCCCACTCTCACCATTATTTTTCAACATAGCAGTGGAAGTCCTCGCCACAGAAAGCAGAGAAGAAAAAGAAATGAACACAAATTAGAAAAGAAGTAAAACTGTCACTGTTTGAAGATGACATGATAATATACATAGAAAATCCTAAAGTTGCCAGAAGAAAGCTACTAGAACTCATCAATGAGTTTGGTAAGGTTGCAGGATACAAAAATAATACACAGAAATCACTTACATTCCTATACTCTAACAATGAAAGATCAAAAATTGAAATTAAGGAAACAATACCATTTACCATCACAATAAAATGAATAAAACACTTAGGAATAAACCTACCTAAGCAGGCAAAGGACCAGTACTCAGAAAACTATAAAACACTGATGAAAGTAATCAAAGATGACATAAAGAGTTGGAGAAATATGCCATACTCTTGGATTAGAAGAATCTATATTGTGAAAAGGACTTTACTATCCAAAGCAATATACAGGTTCAATGCAATCCCTATCAAATTACCAATGGCATTTTTCATAGAACTAGAACAAGAAATTTTAAAATTTGTATGGAAACACAGAAGACACTGAAGACCCAAAGCAATCTTAAGAAAGAAAAATGGAGCTGAAGGAATCAGGCTCTCTGACTTCAGACTATTCTAAAAACCTACAGTAATCAAGAGAGTATGGTACTGGCACTTTAATAGAAATATATATCAAATGAAGAGGACAGAAAGCCCAGAGATAAAACCACGTATATATGGTCACCTTACCTTTGACAAAGCAAACAAGAATATACAATGGAGAAAAGACAGCCTCTTCAATAAATGGTGCAGGGAAAAATGGACAGAACAGTAAAAGAATGAAATTAGATCACTCCCTAACACCATACACAAAAATAAACTCAAAATGGATGAAAGTCCTAAATGTAAGGCCAGACACTATAAAACCCTTAAAGGAAAAAATAGCCAGAACACTTCATGACATAAATCACAGCAAAATCCTTTTAACCCACCTCCCAGAATAAGGGGAATAAAAACAAAAATTAAAAAATGGGACCTAATGAAACTTAAAACCTTTTGCACAGTAAAGGAAAATATAGACACAACAAAAAGAAAACACTGAAAATGGAGAAAATATTTGAAAATGAAGCAATAGACCAAGGACTAATCTTCAAAATATACAAGCAGCTCAGGCAGTCCAATATTGCAAAAGCAAACAACCAAATCCAAAAATGGGCAGAGAGATAAATTGACATTTCTCCAAAGAAGACATACAGATGGCCAACAAATACATGAAAGGATGCTCAACATCACTGATCATTAGAGAAATGCAAATCAAAACCACAATGAAGTATCAACTCACCCTGGTCAGAATGGCCATCATCAAAAAATCTACAAGCAATCAATGCTGGAGAGGGTGTGGAGAAATGGGAACCCTCTTGTACTGTTGGTGGTAATGTAAATTGAGAAAGCCACTATGGAGAACAGTATGGAGTTTCCTTAAAAAACTAAAAATAGAACTAGCATGTGACTCAGCAATCCCACTACTTGACATATACCCTGAGAAAACCATAATTCTTAAAGAGACATGTACCACAATGTTCATTGCAGCACTATTTGCAATAGCCAGGACATGGAAGCAACCTAAATATCCATCAACAGATGAATGGATAAAGAAGGTGTGGCACATATATACAATGAAATATTACTCAGCCATAAAAATAAAGCATTTATTTGTAGTGAGGTGAATGGACCTAGAGTCTGTCATACAGAGTGAAGTAAGTCAGAAAGGGAAAAACAAATACCATATGCTAATGCAGATATATGGAATCTAAAAATGCAGTACTGATGAACCTACTGACAGAGTATGATAAAGATACAGGTGTAGAGAATGGAATTGAGAGCACAGGGGAAACAGGAAGCTGGGATGAAGTGAGAGAGAAGCATTGACATATATACACTACCAAATATAAAATGGATGACTAGTGGGAAGCTGCTGCATAGCACAAGGAGATCAACTTGATGCTTTGTGACGACCTAAAGGTATGGGATAGGGAGGGTAGGAGAGAGGCTCAAGAAGGAGGGGATATGGCGATATATGTATACATATAGCTGATTCACTTTGATGTACAGCAGAAACTAACAGCATTGTAAAGCATTTATACTCCAATAATGATGTGAAAAAAGAAAAATATATATTGTACAGTGAGATGTTCCTAACACTAGTATTTGTAATAATAAAAAGCTGGAAACTTTTTATAGAGTTTCAGTATGACTCTTTATAAAGGCATAGAAGGGGGAGACCTTCAAGATAATGGAGGAGTAAGATGTGGAGATCACCTTCTTCCCACAAATACATAAAAAATACATCTACCTGTGAAACAACTCCTACAGAACACCTTGAATGCTGGCAGAAAACCTCAGACTGCCCAAAAGACAAGAAAATCCCCAGGTACTTGGCTGTGCAGCTGGCAGGGTCTTGGTGCTCTGGCCGGGTGTCGGCCCTGAGCCTCCAAGGTGGGAGAGCCTAGTCCAGGATAATGGACCACCAGAGACCTCCTGGCCCCATATAATATCAATTGGAAAGAGGTCTACCAGAGATCTCCGTCTCAACACTAAGACCCAGCTTCACCCAATGGCCATCAAGGTCCAGTGTTGGATGCCCCATGCCAAACAACACTCAAGACAGGACCACAGCCCCATCCATTAGCAGAGAAGCTGTCTAAAATCATACTAAGTTCACACACACCAAAACACACCACTAGAACACAGGCACCAGCCCCACCTACCAGAACACAGGCACCAGTTCCCTTTACCAGGAAGCCAACACAGGCTGCTGAACCAACCTCACCCACTGGGGCAGACACAAAAAACAATGGGAACTATGAACCTGTAGCCTGCAAAAAGGAGACCCGTTTGTTGTATGGTCAACAAAATGAGAAGACAGAGAAATATGCAGCAGATGAAGGAGCAAGGTCAAAACCCACCAGACCAAACAAATGAAGAGGAAATAGGCAGTCTACCTGAAAAAGAATTCAGAATAATGACAGTAAAGATGATCCAAAATCTTGGAAATAGAATGGAGGAAATACAAGAAACATTTAACAAGGACCTAGAAGAACTAAACAGTAAACAAACAATGATGAACAACACAGTAAATGAAATTTAAAATTCTCTAGAAGGAATCTACAGCAGAATAACTGAGGTAGAAGAATGGACAAGTGACCTGGGAGATAAAATAGTGGAAATAATTGCTACAGAGAACAATAAAGAAAAAAGAATGAAAAGAATAGAGGACAGTCTCAAGACCTCTGGGGCAATGTTAAATGCACCAATATTCGAATTAAAGGTGTCCCAGAAGAAGAAGAGAAAGAGAAAGGTTCCAAGATAATATTTGAAGAGATTAGAGTTGAAAACTTCCCTAATATGGGAAAGGAAATTGTCAAGTCCAGGAAGCGTAGAGAGTCCCGTACAGGACAAATCCAGGAATAAACACACCAAGACACATAGTAATCAAACTATCAAAAATTAAATACAAAGCAAAAATATTAAAAGCAGCAAGGGAAAAGCAACAAATAATACAACAGAATCCCCATAAGGTTAACAGCTAATGTTTCAGAAGAAATTCTGCAAGCCAGAAGGGAGTGGCAGGACATATTTAAAGTGATGAAAGGGAAAAACATACAATCAAGATTACTCCACCCAGCAAGGATCTCATTCAAATTCGAGGGAGAAATTAAAACCTTTACAGAGAAGCAAAAGTTAAGAAAATTCAGCACCACCAAACCAGCTTTACAACATATGCTAAAGGAACTTCTCTAGGCAAGAAACACAAGAGAAGGAAAAGACCTACAATAACAAACCCAAAACAATTAAGAAAATGGTAATAGGAACATAGATATCAATAACTACCTTAAACGTAAATGGATTAAATGCTCCAACCAAAAGGCACAGACTAGCTGAATGGATACAAACACAAGACTTGTATATATGGTGTCTACAAGAGACATATTCAGAGCTAGGGACACATACAGACTGAAAGTCATGGGATGGAAAAAGATATTCCATGGAAGTAGAAATCAAAAGAAAGCTGGAGTAGCAGTTCTCATATCAGACAAAATAGACTTTAAAATAAAGGCTATTATAAGAGACAAAGAAGGACACTACATAACAATCAAGGGGTTAATCCAAGAAGAAGACATAGCAATTGTAAATATTTATGAATCCAACATAGGAGCACCTCAATACATAAGGCAAATGCTAACTGCCATAAGAAGGGAAATTGACAGTAACACAATCATAGTAGGTGACTTTAACGCCCCACTTTCACCCATGGACAGATCATCCAAAATGAAAATAAATAAGGAAACACACACATTAAATGACACATTAAAGAAGATGGACTTAACTGATACTTACAGGACATTCCATCCAAAAATAACAGAATACATTTTCTTCTCCAGTGTTCACGGAACATTCTCTAAGATAGATCATATCTTGGGTCCCAAATCAAGCCTCAGTAAATATAAGAAAATTTTCATCATATCAAGCATCTTTTCCGACCACAATGCTATAAGACTAGATATCAATTACAGGAAAAAAATGTAAAAAATACAAACAAATGGAGACTAAAGAATATGCTACCAAATAACCAAGAGATCACTGAAGAAATCAAAGGGGAGATCAAAAAACACCTAGAAACAAATGACATTGAAAACAAAACTACCCAAAACATATGGGATGCAGCAAAGGCAGTTCTAAGAGGGAAGTTTATGGCAATAAAATCCTACCTCAATAAACAAGAAATATCTCAAATAAACAACCTAACCTTACACCTAAAGCAATTAGAGAATGAAAAACAAAGTTAGCAGAAGGAATGAAATCATGAAGATAAGATCAGAAATAAATGAAAATAAATGAAGGAAACAATAGCAAAGATCAGTAAAACTAAAAGATAGATCTTTGAGAAGATAAACAAAATTGATAAACATTAGCCAGACATCAAGAAAAAAAAGGGAGAAGACTCAAATCAACAGAATTAGAAATGAAAAGGGAGAAGTAACAACTGACACAGTAGAAATACAAAGGATCATGAGAGATTATTACAAGCAACTATATGCCAATAAAATGGACAACCTGGACGAAATAGACAAATTCTTAGAAATGCACAATGTTCCAAGACTGAACCAAGAAGAAATAGAACATCTGTACAGACCAATCAGAAGCAATGGAATAGAAACTGTGATTAAAAATCTTCCAACAAACAAAAGCCTAGGACTACATGGCTTCACAGGTGAATTCTATCAAACATTTAGAGAGAGCTAACACCCATCTTTCTCAAACTCTTCTAAAATACAGCAGAGGGAGGAACACTCTCAAACTCATTCTATGAGGCCACCATCACCCTGATACCAAAACTAGATAAAGATGTCACAGGAAAAGAAAACTACACGCCAATATCACTGATGAACATATATGTAAAAGTCCTCGGCAAAATACGAGCAAACAGAATCCAACAGCACATTAAAAGGATCATACACCATGATCAAGTGGGTTTTCTCCCACTTGATCATGAGAAAGCTCCATCTCTGGAGCTCATTTAGGGGGTGTTCTGTCTTCTGTGGGCAGACAGGAAAGGAATCCCCTCTCTTCGTGCACCCTGAAACAATGGTCTCTTGCCTCTTAGGCAGGTCCAGTCTTTTTCCCATACTCCCTTCTGGTTAGCTGTGGTGCACTAGCCCCCTTCAGGCTGTGTTCATGCAGCCAACTCCAGTCCTCTCCCTGGGATCTGACCTCCGAAGCCCAAGCCTCGACTCCCAGCTCCCACCTGCCCTGGCAGGTGAGCAGACAAGCCTCTCAGGCTGGTGAGTGCTGGTCGGCACCAATCCTGTGTGGAAATCTCTCCACTTTGCCCACTGCACCCTTGTTGCTGTGCTGTCCTCCACGGCTCCGAAGTTCTCCCCCCGGCCCACCCCCCATCCCCACCAGTGAGGGGGCTTTCTAGTGTGTGGAAACTTTTCCTTATTCACAGCTCCCTCCCAGAGGTGCAGGTCCCATCCCTATTCTTTTGTTTCTGCTTTTTCTTTTCTCTTTTGCCCTACCCATGTAAGTGGAGATTTTCTTGCCTTTTGGGAAGTCTGAGGTCTTCTGCCAGCATTCAGTAGGTGTTCGGTAGGAGTTTTTCCACATGTAGATGAAAAAGGTGATCTCCACGTCTTACTCCTCTGCCATCTTGAAGGTCCCCACTGCCCATTTTTTAAATTAGAGTGTTCTCTCTCTCTCTTTTTTTCTTTTTGCCATTGAGTTGTATGGGTCAATTATATCTTTGGATATCAGCCCTTCATCAGAAACATGACTTACAAATATTTTCTCCCATTCAGTTGGTTGCCTTTTCATTTTGTTTATGGTTTCCTTTTATTTTGATGTACTCCCACTTGTTTATTTTCACTTTTGTTTCCTTTGCTTTTGGTATCAAATCCAAAAAATCTTCAACAAAACCCATATCAAGCGATTACCATCCATGTTTTCTTCTAGGAGTTTTATGGTTTCAGGTATTACATTCAAGTCTTTAAACCATTTTGAGTTAACATTGGTGTATGATGTAAGATAGTGGTCCAGTTTCATTCTTTGGCATGTGGCCATCCTGTTTTCTCAACACCATTTATTGAAGACACTGACCTTTCCCAATTGTATTTCTTGCTTCCTTTGTTGTAAATTAATTGACCATATATGAGTCAGTTTATTTCTGGGCTCTCTATTCTGTTCCATTTATATGTGTCTGTTTTTATGTCACTATCATAATGCTTTGATAACTGTAACTTTGTAATGTAGTTTGATTACATCATGTAGCATGATGCCTCCAGCTTTGTTATTCTTTCTTAAGATTGATTTGGCTATTTGGGGTCTTTTGTAGTACCATACAAATTTTAGATTTTTTGTTCTACTTCTGGGAAAATGCCATTTGGAATTTTGATAGGGATTTCTTTTAATCTGTAGATTGCTTTGGAGAGAATGGACATTTTAACAATATTAATTCTTTCAGTTTACTAGCACAGAATATTTTTCCATTTATCAGTATTTTTGTCTTCTTCACTTTGTTTTGCTAATGTTTTAGAGTGTTCAGTGTACAGGCCTTTCACCTTCTTGGCTCAATTTATTTTTATGTATGTTATTCTTTTTGATGTAATTATAAATGGGATTATTTTCTTAATTTCTCTCTCAGTTCATTATTATTGTATAGAAGTGTAACAAATTTTTGGATTCATCTTTTTTAGAACTCTCTTGTCCTTCTAGATCTGGATATCAGTTTCCTTCCTTACATTAGGGACGTTTTCATCCATTTATTTCTTCAAATAAGTTTTCTGCCCATTTTTCTCTCTCTTCTCCTTCTGGGATCCCTAGAATGTGATGTTAGTCTGCTTGATATTGTCACATAAGTTCTCAGGCTGTCTTCTCTTTTTTTTTTAAACATCTTTATTGGGGTATAATTGCTTTACAATGGTGTGTTAGTTTCTGCTTTATAACAAAGTGAATCAGCTATACATATACATATGTTCCCATATGTCTTCCCTCTTGCGTCTCTCTCCCTCCCACTCTCCCCATCCCACCCCTCCAGGCTGTCACAAAGCACCGAGTTAATATCCCTGTGCCTTGCGGCTGCTTCCCCCTAGCTATCTACCTTACTACGTTTGTTAGTGTGTATATGTCCATGACTCTCTCTCGCCCTGTCAAAACTCACCCTTCCCCCTCCCCATATCCTCAAGTCCGTTCTCCAGTAGGTCTGCGTCTTTATTCCTGTCTTACCCCTAGGTTCTTCATGACATTTTTTTCCCCTTAAATTCCATATATATGTGTTAGCATACAGTATTTGTCTTTTTCTTTCTGACTTACTTCACTCTGTATGACAGACTCTGGGTCTATCCATCTCATTACAAATAGCTCAATTTCATTTCTTTTTAAGGCTGAGTAATATTCCATTGTGTATATGTGCCATATCTTCTTTATCCATTCATCCGATGATGGGCGCTTAGGTTGTTTCCATCTCCGGGCTATTGTAAATAGAGCTGCAATGAACATTTTGGTACATGACTCTTTTTGAATTTTGGTTTTCTCAGGGTATATGCCCAGTAGTGGGATTGCTGGGTCATATGGTAGTTGTATTTGTAGTTTTTTAAGGAACCTCCATACTGTTCTTCATAGTGGCTGAACCAATTCACATTCCCACCAGCAGTGCAAGAGTGTTCCCTTTTCTCCACAACCTCTCCAGCATTTATTGTTTCTAGATTTTTTGATGATGGCCATTCTGACTGGTGTGAGATGATCTCTCATTGTAGTTTTGATTTGCATTTCTCTAATGATTAATGATGTTGAGCATTCTTTCATGTGTTTGTTGGCATTCTGTATATCTTCTTTGAAGAAATGTCTGTTTAGGTCTTCTGCCCATTTTTAGATGGGGTTGTTTGTTTTTTTCTTATTGAGCTGCATGAGCTGCTTGTAAATTTTGGAAATTAATCCTTTGTCAGTTGCTTCATTTGCAAATGTTTTCTCCCATTCTGAGGGTTGTCTTTTGGTCTTGATTATGGTTTCCTTTGCTGTGCAAAAGCTTTGAAGTTTCATTAGGTCCCATTTGTTTATTTTTGTTTTTATTTCCATTACTCTAGGAGGTGGGTCAGAAAGGATCTTGCTGTGATTTATGTCACAGAGTGTTTTTCCAATGTTTTCCTCTAAGAGTCTGATAGTTTCTGGCCTTACATTTAGGTCTTTAATCCATTTTGAGCTTATTTTTGTGTATGGTGTTAGGGAGTGATCTAATCTCATACTTTTACATGTACCTGTCCAGTTTTCCCAGCACCATTTATTGAAGAGGCTGTCCTTTCTTCACTGTACATTCCTGCCTCCTTTATCAAAAATAAGGTGTCCATACGTGCGTGGGTTTATCTCTGGGCTTTCTATCCTGTTCCACTGTTGTATCTTTCTGTTTTTGTGCCAGTACCATACTGTCTTGATTACTGTAGCTTTGTAGTATAGTCTGAAGTCAGGGAGCCTGATTCCTCCAGCTCCTTTTTTCGTTCTCAAGATTGCTTTGGCTATTCGGGGTCTTTTGTGTTTCCATACAAATTGCGAAATATTTTATTCTAGTTCTGTGAAAAATGCCAGTGGTAGTTTGATAGGGATTGCATTGAATCTGTAGATTGCTTTGGGTAGTAGAGTCATTTTCACAATGTTGATTCTTCCCATCCAAGAACATGGTATATCTCTCCATCTATTTGTATCATCTTTAATTTCTTTCATCAGTGTCTTATAATTTTCTGCATACAGGTCTTTCGTCTCCTTAGGTAGGTTTATTCCTAGATATTTTATTCTTTTTGTTGCAATGGTAAATGGGAGTGTTTTCTTGATTTCACTTTCAGATTTTTCATCATTAGTATATAGGAATGCCAGAGATTTCTGTGCATTAATTTTGTATCCTGCTACTTTACCAAATTCATTGATTAGCTCTAGTAGTTTTCTGGTAGCATCTTTAGGATTCTCTAGGTATAGTATCATGTCATCTGCAAACAGTGACAGCTTTAGTTCTTCTTTTCCGATTTGGATTCCTTTTATTTCCTTTTATTCTCTGATTGCTGTGGCTAAAACTTCCAAAACTATGTTGAATAAGAGTGGTGAGAATGGGCAACCTTGTCTTGTTCCTGATCTTAGTGGAAATGCTTTCAGTTTTTCACCATTGAGGATGATGTTTGCTGTGGGCTTGTCATATATGGCCTTTATTATGTTGAGGAAAGTTCCCTCTATGCCTACTTTCTGGAGGGTTTTTATCATAAATGGGTGTTGAATTTTGTCGAAAGCTTTCTCTGCATCTATTGAGATGATCATATGGTTTTTCTCCTTCAATTTGTTAATATGGTTTATCACATTGATAGATTTGCGTATATTGAAGAATCCTTGCATTCCTGGAACAAACCCCACTTGATCATGGTGTATGATCCTTTTAATGTGCTGTTGGATTCTGTTTGCTAGTATTTTGTTGAGGATTTTTGCATCTATGTTCATCAGTGATATTGGCCTGTAGTTTTCTTTCTTTGTGACATCCTTGTCTGGTTTTGGTATCAAGGTGATGGTGGCCTCGTAGAAGGAATTTGGGAGTGTTCCTCCCTCTGCTATATTTTGGAAGAGTTCGAGAAGGATAGGTGTTAGCTCTTCTCTAAACGTTTGATAGAATTCACCTGTGAAGCCATCTGGTCCTGGGCTTTTGTTTGTTGGAAGATTTTTAATCACAGTTTCAATTTCACTGCTTGTGATTGGTCTGTTCATATTTTCTATTTCTTCCTGATTCAGTCTTGGCAGGTTGTGCATTTCTAAGAATTTGTCCATTTCTTCCAGATTGTCCATTTTATTGGCATACAGTTGCTTGTAGTAATCTCTCATGATTTTTTTTATTTCTGCAGTGTCAGTTGTTACTTCTCCTTTTTCATTTCTAATTCTATTGATTTGAGTCTTCTCCCTTTTTTTCTTCATGAGTCTGGCTAGTGGTTTATCTATTTTGTTTATCTTCTCAAAAACCAGCTTTTAGTTTTATTGATCTTTGCTATCGTTTCCTTCATTTCTTTTTCATTTATTTCTGATCTGATTTTTATGATTTCTTTCCTTCTGCTAGCTTTGGGGGTTTTTTGTTCTTCTTTCTCTAATTGCTTGAGGTGCAAGGTTAGGTTGTTTATTCGAGATGTTTCCTGCTTCTTAAGGTGGGCTTGTATTGCTATAAACTTCCCCCTTAGAACTGCTTTTGTTGCATCCCATAGGTTTTGGGTCGTTGTGTCTCCATTGTCATTTGTTTCTAGGTATTTTTTTATTTCCTCTTTGATTTCTTCAGTGATCACTTCATTATTAAGTAGTGTATTGTTTAGCCTCCATGTGTTTGTATTTTTTACAGATCTTTTCCTGTAATTGATATCTAGTCTCACGGCGTTGTGGTCAGAAAAGATACTTGATACAATTTCAATTTTCTTAAATTTACCCAGGCTTGATTTGTGACCCAAGATATGATCTATCCTGGAGAATGTTCCATGAGCACTTGAGAAAAATGTGTATTCTGTTGTTTTTGGATGGAGTGTCCTATAAAGATCAATTAAGTCCATCTCGTTTAATGTATCATTTAAAGCTTGTGTTTCCTTATTTATTTTCAGTTTGGATGATCTGTCCATGGGTGAAAGTGGGGTGTTAAAGTCCCCTACTATGAATGTGTTACTGTCAATCTCCCCTTTTATGGCTGTTAGTATTTGCCTTATGTATTGAGGTGCTCCTATGTTGGGTGCATAAATATTTACAATTGTTATATCTTCTTCTTGGATCAATCCCTTGATCATTATGTAGTGTCCTTCTTTGTCCCTTTTAATAATCCTTATTTTAAAGTCTATTTTGTCTGATATGAGAATTGCTACTCCAGCTTTCTTTTGGTTTCCATTTGCATGGAATATCTTTTTCCATCCCCTTACTTTCAGTCTGTATGTGTCTCTAGGTCTGAAGTGGGTCTCTTGTAGACAGCATATATAAGGGTCTTGTTTTTGTATCCATTCAGCCAATCTGTGTCTTTTGGTGGGAGCATTTAGTCCATTTACATTTAAGGTAATTATCGATATGTATGTTCCTATTCCCATTTTCTATATTGTTTTGGGTTCGTTATTATAGGTCGTTTCCTTCTCTTGTGTTTCTTGTCTAGAGAAGTTCCTTTAGCATTTGTTGTAAAGCTGGTTTGGTGGTGCTGAACTCTCTCAGCTTTTGCTTGTCTGTAAAGGTTTTAATTTCTCCATCAAATCTGAATGAGATCCTTGCTGGGTAGAGTAGTCTTGGTTGCAGGTTTTTCTCCTTCATCACTTTCAGTATGTCCTGCCACTCCCTTCTGGCTTGTAGGGTTTCTGCTGAGAGATCAGCTGTTAACCTTATGGGGATTCCCTTGTGTGTTATTTGTTGTTTTTCCCTTGCTGCTTTTAATATGCTTTCTTTGTATTTAATTTTTGACAGTTTGATTAATATGTGTCTTGGCGTATTTCTCCTTGTATTTATCCTGTATGGGACTCTCTGTGCTTCCTGGACTTGATTAACTATTTCCTTTCCCATATTAGGGAAGTTTTCAACTATAATCTCTTCAAATATTTTCTCAGTCCCTTTCTTTTTTTCTTCTTCTTCTGGAACCCCTATAATTCGAATGTTGGTGTGTTTGATGTTGTCCCAGAGGTCTCTGAGACTGTCCTCAGTTCTTTTCATTCTTTTTTCTTTATTCTGCTCTGCAGTAGTTATTTCCACTACTTTATCTTTCAGGTCACTTATCCATTCCTCTGCCTCAGTTATTCTGCTATTGATCCTATCTAGAGTACTTTTAATTTCATTTATTGCGTTGTTCATCATTGCTTGTTTCATCTTTATTTCTTCTAGGTCCTTGTTAACTGTTTCTTGCATTTTGTCCATTCTACTTCCAAGATTTTGGATCATCCTTACTATCACTATTCTGAATTCTTTTTCAGGTAGATTGCCTATTTCCTCTTCATTTGTTAGGTCTGGTGGGTTTTTATCTTGCTCCTTCATCTGCTGTGTGTTTTTCTGTCTTCTCATTTTGCTTATCTTACTGTGTTTGGGGTCTCCTTTTTGCAGGCTGCACGTTCATAGTTCCTGTTGTTTTTGATGTCTGTCTCCAGTGGCTAAGGTTGTTTCAGTGGGTTGTGTAGGCTTCTTGGTGGAGGGGACTAGTGCCTGTGTTGTGCTGGATGAGGTTGGATCTTGTCTCTCTAGTGGGCAGGTTCACGTCTGGTGGTGTGTTTTGGGGTGTCTGTGGCCTTATTATGATTTTAGGCAGCCTCTCTGCTAAAGGGTGGGGTTGTGTTCCTGTTTTGCTAGTTGTTTGGCATAGGTTGTCCAGCACTGTGGCTTGCTGGTCGTTGAGTGAAGCTGGGTGCTGGTGTTAAGATGGAGGTCTCTGGGAGATTTCCGCTGTTTAATATTATGTGGAGCTGGGAGGTCTCTTGTTGACCAGTGTCCTGAAGTTGGCTCTCCTACCTCAGAGGCAGAGCTCTGACTCCTGGGCTGGAGCACCAAGAGCCTTTCATCCACACGGCTCAGAATAAAAGGGAGAAAAAGTAGAGAGAATTAGTAGAAGTATGAGGAAAGAAAGAAGGAAAGGAGGAAGGAATGAAGAAAGAAGCAAAGAAGGAAAGAAAGGAGGGAGGGAGGGAGGGAGGAAGGAAGGAAGGAAGGAGAGAAAGAAGGAAAAAGGACAGAAAGAAAGAAGATACGGTAAAAATAAAATAAAGTATAATATAGTTATTGAATTTAAAAATATTTAGAAAAAAAAAAAGGGACGGATAGAGCCTTAGGACAAATGTTGGAAGCAAAGCTATACAGAGAAAATCTTACACAGAAGCATACACATACACCTTCACAAAAAGAGGTAAAGGGGGAAAAATCATAAATCTTGCTCTCAGAGACCACCTCCTCAATTTGGGGTGATTCGTTGTCTAAAGGAGGGAAGGAAGGAAGGAAAGAAAGAAAGAAAGAACGAAGGTAAAGTATAATAAAGTTATTACAATTAAAATTAATTATTAAGAAAAAAAAATTTTTTTTAAAACCATGGACGGATAGAGCCCTAGGACAAATGGTGGAAGCAAGAGTATACAGACAAGATCTCACACAGAAGCATACACATACACATTCACAAAAAGAGGAAAAGGGAGAAAAATCATAGATCTCGCTCCTAAATTCCACCTCTTCAATTTGGGATCATTCCTTGTCTATTCAGGTATTCCACAGATGCAGGGTATATCAAGTTGATTGTGGAGCTTTAATCCGCTGCTTCTGTGGCTGCTGGGAGAGATTTCCCTTTCTCTTCTTTGTTCTCACAGCTCACAGGAGCTCAGCTTTGGATTTGGCCCTGCCTCTGCGTGTAGGTCGCTGGAGGGCGTCTGTTTTTTGCTCAGACAGGACGGGGTTAAAGGAGCCGCTGATTCGGGGGCCCCGGCTCACTCAGGCCGGGGGTTGGGGGATGGGGGAAGGAGGGGCACTGCGTGCGGGGCGGGCCTGCGGCGGCAGAGGCAGCGTGACGTTGCGGCAGAGGCCGGCGTGACGTTGCACCAGCCTGAGGCCCGCCGTGCGTACTCCCGGGGAAGTTGTCCCTGGATCCCGGGAACCTGGCAGTGACGGGCTGCACAGGCTCCGCGGAAGAGGGGCGCGGAGAGTGACCTGTGCTCGCACACAGGCCCCTTGGTGGTGGCAGCAGCAGACTTAGCGTCTCCCGTCCGTCTCTGGGGTCCGCGGTTTTAGCCGCAGCTTGCGCGCGTCTCTGGGGTCCGCACTTCTAGCCGCGGCTCGCGCCCGTCTCTGGGGTTCGCACTTTTAGCCGCGGCTTGCGCCTGTCTCTGGAGTTCCTTAAAGGAGCAGCGCTCTTAAACCCCTCTCCTCGCGCACCAGGAAACAAACAGGGAAGAAAAAGTCTCTTGCCTCTTCGGCAGGTGCAGGCTTTTCCCCGAACTCCCTCCCGGCTAGTCGTGGTGCACCAACCCCTTCAGGCTATGTCCAAGCCGCCAATCCCTGTCCTCTCCCTGCGCTCTGTCCAAAACCGAAACCCGAGCCTCAGCTCGCAGCCCCGCCCGCCCCGGCGGGTGAGCAGACAAGCCTCTCGGGTTGGTGAGTGCCGGTCGGCACCGATCGTCTGTGCAGGAATCTCCCCGCTTTGCCCTCCGCACCCGTCTGTGCACTACTCCGCGGTCCCGAAGCTCCCCCCTCCGCCTCCCACAGTCTCCGCCTGCGGAGGGGCTTCCTAGTGTGTGGAAACTTTTCCTCCTTCACAGCTCCCTCCCACTGGTGCAGGTGCCGTCCTTATTCTTTTGTCTCTGTTTTTTCTTTTGCCCTACCCAGGTACGTGGGGAGTTTCTTGCCTTTTGGGAGGTCTGAGGTCTTCTGCCAGCCTTCAGTAGGTGTTCTGTAGGAGTTGTTCCACGTGTAGATGTATTTCTGGTGTATCCGTGGGGAGGAGGGCGATCTACGCATCTTACTCTTCCGCCATCTTCAAGGTCCCCCCCTCAAAGGACTATTAAGGTGTCTTGCACTCTTCTGGAGTGTTCGAGGGCAGGAACCATTTTCATTTAGTGTAGCAAGTGCCCAGTGTTCTGCTTGAACGTAACCTAACCAGCGGAAAACACCTCTCCAACCAAGCACGCTGGGGGCGGAAGCGGTGTCTTCACTTTTTAAAATTCATTTTTCTTTCTGCTGTTCTGATTGGGTGAGGTTGTTGTTGTTGTGGGGTTTTTTCCTGTTTTCTGTCCTACTGATTCATTCGCCTGCTGTTACACCTCTCTAGTGTATTTTTCAGTTTAGGTATTGTATTCTTCAGCTATGTGACTACTGTTTGGAATTTTCTTTTATTTTCTCTCTTTGTTGAAGTTCTCGCTGTTTTCAGTCATTCTACTCCCGAGTTTGGTGAGGATCATTATGATAATTAGTTTGAACTCTTTATCAGGTAAATTATTAACTGTTTCATTAAGGTTTTTTTTTCTCCTGAGGTTTTATCTCTTTCTTTCATTTGGAACATATTCCTCTGTTTCTTCATTTTGCTTGACTCTCTTTACTTTTCTATTCAGTAGATAAAACAGCCAGCTGTCCTAGTCTTGAAGGAGTGGCCTTATGTAAGAAAGGAACCTTATTGTTCAATCTTGTTTCATTTCTTGGTTGTCTCTCAAATATTTGTGATGGTCCAAGCAACCTATATTATTGTTAATGGCTTCTAGTTGTTGAAGGTGTGCCAAACCTCTCAGTGTCTCAGAGGGGAAGAGCTCAGTCTGCACCTAGATTCAGGCTGCTTGGAAGTCTGAATGTCAGGCAGTGAAGTTTAAAGTATGCAAGTATATACAGTACTATGGGACTGCAAATGTATACCCCACTGGCCACCAGCTTCAGGCCATTGAGAGGTGTCCCCTGAGTGGCAGTCACAAAAATCAGGCTCCAGATGCATATAAGCTTCTATCTTGGAGACACTACTAAGCTGTAGTGAGGTAGAGGGAGAGCACAAAGCTGCTGTGTCCTTGCCTATGTTCCCTGGGGACACATCTGTAGGCCCCTAGATGTGTGCCAAACCCAAAGCCTGCTTTTCAGGCCAGAGCTCCAGGAGAAGCAATTAGGACTCTTTTATAGAAAGACTATGAATGTGTTTCAGTCTCTTGTCTGTGCAGTGCCCTGGGGGTTTTAGTCTTACTGGAACTGTCTCTCTGATTGTTCCAGTCTCATTGTACCCAGGGTTGCAAGCCCCTTGTCCACCTAGCCAGGTGATCAAGGGGATTCCCTTGGCAAAACTGTGACTGAGGTACCAGAAGTAAAAACTGGGGCAGACATATGTTAAGCTCCCCTCCAGGATATCTGGTTCTCTGAAGCACAACAGAAGAAAAGCAGGAAGTTGGCACTTTCCTCTGATAACTCTGGAAAGAACTGTAGTCAGCCCTTTGATGTGTCTTTAATTAGAAGCCTACTCCTCAAGCTGCAAGTACGCCTCACATGAAGTTTTAGCTCCTGAGTCTGTTGCCTCTTCCTATGCCCTCTATGTGGTAGTCATTTAGGAAGTTTTTCTCTATTTGTTACAGTCCTGTTGGACCCACAGATGTAAGACCCAATGGACACCAGAATCAGAAGATATAGAGGTGTTCCTTGGCTGCTGCCACAAAAATTTGCTGAATGTGGGTTGCCACACAATGGGAGGGGTTATGCTGATATTGCATCTCCTGCATAGGTATGCCTCTCCTACCCACTTTGATATGGACCTTCTCTCATTCACCCAATGTATAGGCGTTGCTCAGCCAGTTTTTAGGGTTTGTTTTTGTTTTTCAGAGAAAGTTGTTCCATATGTTTCTGTAGATTTGGTGTGTTTGTGGGAAGACGTGAGTTCAGGATCCTGTTATGTCACCATCTTCAATGGGAATCTGTATTATTTCTTTAAATAGTTTTTGTCCTCCTTTCTCTCTCTTCTCCTTCTGGGACTCCTATAATACATATATTATTTCTTTTGATCATATCCCTAAGTCCTGTAGGATTTCTTTACTCCTTTTCATTATTTTTTCTCCCCTGACTGGATTCTTTCAAATGACTTGTCTTCAATTTTACTTACTCTTTTTGCTGCTTTGTCAAATCTGTTGCATCTCTGTGTTGAATTTTTCTGTTTAGTCATTGTATTCTTCAGTTCTAGGATTTCTGGGGTTTTTTTTAAAATGTTTTTTATTTCTTTGTTGAACATCATTTTACTCATGAATTTTTTGGTTAGTTTTCTATTTTGTGTTCTTATAATTCACTGAACTTTAAGATGATTATTCTGTACTCAATGTCAGTTAATTCACTGATATCCATTTCCTTAGTGCCAGTTATTGCAGGTTGAGTAGCTTCCTTTGGTGGTTTCATGTTTCCCTGGTTCTTCGTGTTCCTTGTATTCTTGCATTGGTATCTGCATAGTTGAGGGAGTGGTCACTTTTTCCAGTCTTTACAGGTTTACTTCAACAGGGAAATCCTTAACTTGTCATCCTAGGGAACTGGATGGGTCAGCTGGTAGCATCCAGGGGTTGATGGGGTTTGCTGCTGGGGTCTTTTGTTAGGTGGGCCACTGCCTGTGTTCTGAGTTCTGCTGGTTCCACTGGCTAGGCTCCCTGGTTGGATGGGTACACTGTCTGTGTTCTGCATTCAGGTGTTGCTACTGGCGGGGCTTAGCTGTCAGGTGGGGTTGTTGGCAGGATTCTACAGTTAGGTGGGGTCACTTGTTGGGCTCCCTTATTGGACTGTGCTGCTAACTGGACTCTGGAATTGGATGAGGCTGCAGGCTGGGCTCCATGATCAGGTGGAACCACTGGTTGTGCTCTTTAGTCAGCTGGAGTCATAGGCTGTACTCCACGGCTTGGTGGTGCTACAGGTTGGTGTTAAGGCAGGGCCACAGTTAGGGCTGCAAACTGTGCTCTGCAGTTGGGTGGAATCATGAGCTGGGATCTGGGAATAGGTGAGGTCACAGACTGTGCTTCCTTGTTGATCAGGGCTTCAAACTGGGCTCTGCAATTTCCCAGGGGTCACTGGCCGGGCTCCCTTTTTAGGCATGTCACTGACTTGTCTCTTGGGTGATTACAGTTCGATGGGGCTGTTGGCTTCACCTTCTGGTTGGGGCACTGGTTATGCTCCATGGTTGGGTGGGGTTGCTGGATAGATTTTACTGCTAGTCTGTACTGCTGGCTGGGAACCCTAGTGCTGACTGTGCTCCCTGACCAGATGTGGCTGTTGGTTTGGCTGTGTGGGTGTACATAGCTGTTGTTAGGCTTTCTGGTCAGATGAGATCATAGGCAGGGGTGTAGTACCAACTACTGCCAAAATCTATGCTCTGGTCACTATGAGTACTGCTACCCTTCTTTGTTCCATGTGGCTGTTTCACCTGGCTGACCCCTGGTCATCTAGCCTTGCCAATTCCTCTAGTGTTCCCTGTGAGGTGAGACTGAAGTGGGCCTCCCAGAAGTGCCCTGGAATACTGGGACAGCTGGATGCCTGCTTTGGTCTCTCTTTTTCACACTGGAGGAAACACAGGCTCAGGTGGGCCCTCTCAGTGTGGTCCTGTGCCAGCCTGAGGGAAGGTCAACATGGTCAAAATCACTCCTTTTACCCTTCTAATGCAGCCTTTCTCAGCTTTGTGCTCCAAGACACTGTTTCAGCCTCATTCTTGGGTTCTGAGATTTTCACAGAGGTGTTCTTATCTGTGGATAGTTGCTAATGTATATATATTGTGAGGGGAACTAGGGGACAAGGGACTTCTTGTTCCACCATCTTGCTGATGTCACCAGTTCCTCTGGAGAATTTCTAGATCTTCTGTTTTACTCACTGTTCTGAAATTTTATAATGATGTGAATGGGAGTCTATTTTTAATCTGTTGTGCTTGGCAATAACACTCTCAAATTAGAGTAATATCTTTTAGATATATGGGATTTTCTTGAATTTTCTTTAGGATTCCTCCCCTCCACCCACACCGCCATGTTATCCTTTTCCTCTTTCTAGGATTCTCATTATCTGAACCTCTTAGACTAATCTCCTCATTTCTTTCCATCTCTTTATGTTCTATGTTTTAGAATATTTTCTCAAGTTTACTCTTCATCTTGTCTTTTGAGGGCTTTTTCTCTGCTCTTATATTTTCGATTTCCCAGTATTTTTCTACACTTCTTTGCTAAATGTTTTTCTTCTTTTATCTGCTAATAATTGTTTTTTGCAAGTTTCTTCCCTTTGCACACTCTTTATTTCACAACAGTTGTCTTTTTCTTTCTGGTCTCTGTCATTAACATTAGAAGTATTTCCTCAAAAGTCTGGCTGTCTGCCCATGTTTAATAGTGGGGAGACTAAAATGGTGATTAGAAGCCCTAAGTGGATGTGTATGTATGTGCTGTCTGCATTTGGACTTTAATGAAGAACTATAATTAAAGGCTGGGCCATTTCATTTGGTAATCTCTGTCTCTGTATCTTTTAGGCTCCTTCTCTTGTGGTGATCAGATGCCCCAGAGAAGGCTTTTCTAATTTTCTGACTAAGAGAATAATCCTGTTGCCAGTTTTCTTGAGGTAAAGAAAGAATGCTGAGGTCCTTAATATTTAAAATGTTAACTTTTTATATATCTCCTGTTTTCATTATGGAGACCCAACTTGAAACTCTGTGTGTGTGTGTGTGTGCGTGCACACACACACATATGTACATGTTCTGTGTCAAGAACACTGTAGCCTGTGTCTTGTCTTCTGCTTTCTGTTTCTGGAGCGAAAGGGAGGGCATTTGTCTTGCTCCTTCCTTGGTGATAAGAATAATATCCTTAGTAAGGTCTGAGCTGAAAATGGCTCTCCTAATAAAGATCTGTTTATTCTCCATTAGCACCCCTGAATCTATTCTCCCTCATTCTCTGCTCTGCTCCATGCCCTGCCAGTGTCATCACCTGGGATTCCCCTTACCTCTGCCTTCTGGTTAGATTTGGCCAATAAGAGGTATCAGCACAGAATCAGAGGGTGGAAGAGAGAGAGAGAGGAGAAATATAACACTGCCACTTCCTCTGCTCTGTGCCATGACTCTGACAGCAGATGTGTCCCTCCATGTCTACAGCTCCTTCTAGGCAGCCCTCCGCCATGACTTCTGCTCTCAAGGAAGGCTGGTAATGGGTGCAAGCTCTTTCTATTGTCCAGGTGCCTGAACATTCCTTGTTTCTTAGCCATAAAAGTAGTTGTTTCTCCATTGGGAACATTTAGGATAAATTATTTCCTGCTAGGACACTGACTTATGGCTACAAAGAAAAACAAGGGTCAAGCTATTTCTTGGCTATTACTATTACATTCCTGTCATCCCTGAACTTCTGCAGCTCATGTGAGTTACTCTTTGTAGCAAACACTGTACTTGTCATGAAGGGATCACACTTTTATACTCAAGGTCAGGTGAAAGAATGGGCTTTTCAAATTCCTGGAGTTCTAGATAACTTAGCTTTAATCCCTGATGTTTAAACTATGTTATAGGAATTCTCTCTAAAATATATAAAGCAGACATTTTTCTTCTTCCAGGTTGTCCTGATTATCACTAGGGAAATCAATGGACTTGTCTGGCTATGTTGATTTAGATGAAAAAATTAAGGGGATTGGGCTTAATGGAAATGCACGCTAATATACTCCTGGGAATTTCTTTCAAAGGTGAAATCCCTGATCTCAGCTTATGTTTGATGCTACTTACTCGTCATCTGAAAGGAGTCTCCTGCATAGTCTCCTCTGTTTAGAGACCTTACTTTCCTAAAATTTCCCTAGTGCTGCTGAGTCTGGTGAGCTTGCTCTCCTCTTGGGAAGACAGGAGTCTGGGAGGGTGGTGATGGTGAGAGCTAGAGAAATTTAACATTCCCTTTGTGTGTAGGAATACAGTCAGGTTAAATATGTAGTTTCAAAAATTTAGAGATAGCTCTGGTGAAGGACAGGGGCTTGTTACTGGACCTGCCAGCCTTTTGGTAGTCATGGCATTTCTCTTTACCTTGGGTGTCCCTTGGCTTTCACTTGAAAGGTGGACTATATCTATCCTTCCACTACTTTCTTGGTATGACCAATCTGCTTCTAGCATCAAATACAAACTGAGATGAGAGATTTCATTTAAGAATAAAATTCCCATGAGTATTTTGGTCTCTGTTTCATATTCAGCCCAATCTCTTAAAAACTTCTCTCAGAGCCTGTGCTTACGCTCACCCTCTGTTCCTGTGCACTGGTCCTTCCTTACGTTCCAGAATTTCCCCATGCTCTCTCTTCAGCCAAACCCACTCTATCCATTCATAACCAAGTCCACCTCTATCTCTTCCAGAAAACCTTCCATGATCTCTCCAGCCTCAGATATTCTTTCCTCAGTCTGATATTTTCTAATATTTTGATATTTCCTCAGGTACCAAATTGTGTAGGTAAAACCCTGTTGTACTTCCTTTCATGTATATGTGAGTGCTTCAGTTTTTTGCTAAACTACAAACTCTTGGCAGGTAAAGCTCATGTGTCTTCCTTCTGTTGTAACCTACTCAACACCAAGCACAGCACCAGGCATGTAACCTGGTGCATGTTTGTTGACTCAATAGCTAACTTATTTATTAGTATGCTGTCTGCTCCACTTTTCTAAAAGCTCTAAGTAGATGTTTAAAAAGTAGTACTTTAATTTCCTAGACTGTGTTTGGTATAAAATATTTCAAAAATATTTCAAACTGAAAAATATTTCAGTACTTTAATTTCCTAGACTGTGTTTGGTATAAGATGTTTAAAAAGTAGTACTTTAATTTCCTAGACTGTGTTTGGTATAAAATATTTCAAACAGTGTGAACTGTACCTGGGTAGAAATGTCAAGGGGGCAATAAATTATGCACTTTCTCATTCCTAGGTAAAACTAAATTTTTGGATGATTTTTTGACAGAATTATGTGAAAATGTAACCATTATGAGAATCATAAGTAAAGCTGTTCAGATGTTTGAGGCAAAAGGAAGAGTGACTGGCAAGTAATGGGGAAAAAGCAAAGCATATGTCTGGATTGAGAGTCTCCAGGTGATAGAGGAACAGTCCCATGCTGGCACCTAGTGGGTTTTAATGAGCTCCCTCTGCCAATCTTCTGTTTGCTCCTATGATATGGAGGCCAATTCTGAGCATTTTGACTTGTTATGAAGTGACTTCCCAGCATTGATTTATGTGCTGACCCTGACTGGGGAGATGCTTGGAGGAGCTTCCTCGTGGTGCTCTGACCGCATATGTTATGTATTCACATCCTTTTAATCACATGTGTTGTAACCATACATAGTAACATCCTGTATTTTGTTCTATAGAAGGATAAGGCTCTAGTGAAGTGCAGTTAATCAAACCTACAGGAGAGGAATGTATCCTAAAAGCTTAATTAAATATGGAATTGGGTGAGAATCTACCCTCTTATGCTTTTAGTTTAATTCCAGAAAAGAAAAAACGAGACAGCAATGTTCGACTGAGAGTGAGTGGGTTGGAACCAAACATAATTTAACATCAATAATAGTGATCTTTTACCCACAGACTATATTTTAAAGAGGACAAAGTGCTTTCACACCAATTATATAATTTATTCCTGCCAGTAACCTTTACAAGCAGAGCAGATATTGAGAATATTTTATTATATTTATTTTTCACTATAAAAGCATATTTTTGCATACCAGAATATTTATAGAATAGAGAAAAAGGGGGAAATACAGCATTATTTCATTATTTCCATTTAGTTTTTAAAGATGTATCCTTTTCTTATTATATTGTTGTAATTAGTTGGAATCCAGATTTCTTCACCTAATATTGTAATGTAAGCGTTTACCTGTGTTTTTCTATGCTCCTCATAGTCATAACTTTTAATGGATTTATCATATTTTATGCTATATTTCATTTATTTTCAATTTTTCTGTTATTCTAAATAGTATTGAAAGGAACATTTTAGTTCACATAATTTTTGGTATTTAAGACTTCCCCCACTAAGACTGAATTCCTGGAAGTGGAATTACTAGAGCAAAGTGTCTGAACATCTTTAGTGGGTTCTGATTCTTACTATCAGATTGTTTTCAGAGGGTTGGGCAAGTAAGTGTACATACTGGTTTGTGTGTGCCAGTTCTCTACAGGCTCGTCAGAAATAGGGAAATGAACTTTTAAATTACCAATGTAATACACGAAAAATGGTTTTTCATTGGTATTCTTATTTGAAGTTTTATTACTGTGAAATTGATCATTTCTCCATGTTTGTTTTCTAGTTACATTTGACAGGACAGACACTTTTATGCTCATTTTACAAATGAAGAAACCACTTCAGAGAAGTTAAGTGTCTTGCCTATGGTGACACAGCTAGTAAGTGGCATGCTGAAATGTAGATGCCAGGCTCCTAATTCTCCATCTAGGCTTTGTCCTATTTGAGCATTAGTCCCAGCTCTGTCACCATCTTCCGTGGGGATGTCTTCTCATTTCCTCAAGCCTCACTCTCACTATCTGCAACCTGAAATACTTAGACTGGAATGAGTGGTTTTCATTTTAAAATATAATTAAGTTGAAGAAGATTTTCTTCAAATGAATCTTGTGGTAAAACTCAATATATGAAACTGCTAAAGCAAAGCTAATCTGAGTTGACTGACGAGAGGACCGGAGGTCAAGGTTACTACCTCCTGTCTCCCTCAGAATCTCCATAGCACATTCTAATGTGCTTCCCTGAGACATTTGGGTATGATCTAGTCCAGTTCTTTTCTTCTTATTTTTTTTTCTCCAGTTTTTGTTGTTGTTCTTTTTAGATATAAATGACAGCACTGTGTACGTTTAAGATGTAAAGCATAATGACTTACATATATTGTGAAATGATCTAGTGGTTTTCAAGCAGTGCTCCTATCATCCCATTCAGCTTTGATACTCTCTCAACTAGAATGACTCAGACTTTCCAGGATATATTTTAAACTTATTTTCATGTTCCTTTGTTAGTTTACCCACAAGTGACTGATATCTGAGAATTTCAATTTCTGGTGATAGAAGGCTCATGATATCATGAAGAGAAAACTGAGTTTAGATCCAGGACACCTAGGTCCTTCCTCCTATTACATATGGGCTTTCTGTTAGTTTCTCCATCTAAAATGGAAAGAGTCATCTCTGATTCTCCAACCACGTAGAGTTGTTGTGAGGATCACAAAATGTTAAGTTGTGTGTGTGTTCTCCTTCTCTCTTTCTAGCCATATGGTAGGTTAACTTCCCTGCTTTTTTGCAGGTGGACACAGCCATGTGATTTTCTACCCAATAATATGCTTGTGGAAGTGACGTGTGTCATTTCTGGGTGGAAGTTTTAAGAGCCAGTGCACAATTCACCATGTTCATTCTTCTGTGCTGTAGTGATTACGAAAGTGTATGTCAAAATTAGGTCCTGGTCAGCTTGGGTTTGAGTGATTATTATGAGCCAAGAGCCTGGGGTATCTAAACTGTCCTGGAACACAATCAAGAAATAAAGGTTTGTTGTGATAAGCTTTGAGATATTAAGGCTTTTTGTTATTACAACAAAACCTAGTCCATCCTAACTAGTAAAGTGTGTGTGATGACAATTAACATTATCAATGAAACGTCTTCCTCATTTTTAAAGTTGCTGAAGCCCTGGAAACGTAGAAAACACAATTCCCTAAACATGTTTTGTTTTTATTAAATCTTCTCCATTATGGTTTATTACAGGATTTTGAATATAGTTCCTTGTGCTATACAGTAGGACCTTGTTGCTTATACATTCTATATATAATAATTTACATCTGCTAATCCCAAACTCTCAATCCATTACTCTCCCTCTCTCCTTTCCCCTTGACAACCATAAGTCTGTTCCCTGTGTCTGTGAGCCTGTTTCTGTTTTGTTGATAAGTTCATTTATGTAGTATTTTAGATTCCACATGTAAGTGATATGATATGGTGTTTGTCTTTCTCTTTCTGACTTACTTCACTTAGTAATATAATCTGTAGATCCATCCATGTTGCTGCAAATGGCATTATTTCCTTCCTTTTTATGGCTGAGTAGTATTCCACTGTCTATATATACCACATCTTCTTTACCCATTCATTTGTTGATGGACATTTAGGTTGCTTCCATATCTTTGCTATTGCAAGCAGTGCTGCTATGAACATAGGGGTGCATGTATCTTTTCAAATTATAGTTTTGTCCAGATATATGCCCAAGAATGGGATTCCTGGATCATATGGCAACTCTATATTTAGTTTTTTGAGGCATCTCCATACTGTTTTCCATAGTGGCTGCACCAATTTACATTCCCACCAACAGTGTAGGAGGCTTCCCTTTTCTCCACACCCTCTCCAGCATTTGTTATCTGTAGACTTTTTAATGATGACAGTTCTGACTGGTGTGAGATGGTACCTCATTGTAGATTTGATTTGCATTTCTCTGGTAATTAGCAATGATGTGCCTCTTTTCATGTGCCTATTGGCCATCTGTATGCCTAAAGACTAGTTTTGAACTGCACAGTCGGAAACACATTTAGCAATCACCGTAAGATTTGTAAAATCTTTTCTCTTGCAAGTTTAAAGCCAAGAAGGATAGTGAAACAACACGTTGGCCAGATATCTGATTCATCTTTCCCTCCCCAGATACAGAATCTTCAGGTGTTTACAGAATGACTGTAAACAGAGATTCAAGATATCTAAACTAATCTTTTACTAATCTTCTTATTCTCCCAGTGAGTTCAGGAAATCAGTGAGTTGAGCATTGCAGAGCATGCACGGTTATGAGAGAAATGTGTTGGGAAAGAGATATTTTGCAAAAAGATTTCACCTGTGCTTTATCTCAACACAGTTGCCATAGTACAAAAACGGTGCTTTGAGAAGTGTTACTGATAAGGAATAAATTCACCCTGACCTTATAAAGCTTGAAAGTGATGCTTTGTAGAAGTTACAGAGGTGAGCATGGCCTGGTGGTGCAGTGGGGCTGGCTCTTTAACTAACACCAAAGTGTCCTGTACACCTCACAGCACTTTCTGGGCCTCAGGTCCCTCGTCTGTAAAATGAAGGCTCTAATTCCTGACCTACTGCTTCAGGATGAAATGAACACATATAAGATTACTTTTTAAAAGGGCAATTTTGTACTGAGTTGTTAACTATCTGAAATTTCTGTTCAATTTGTTTGGAAGCTTTTTTATTCAGACTCCTTAAGTCACAAGTGACAGGATACCCATTCAAACTGTCTTGAAAACACTGTAAAACATTTAAGAGAAAGCATGAAAGGGGATTTGATTGCAAACTCCAGGGGCTCCAATGCTGCTCATGCTTCTCTCCATCTCCTGTGCTTATTTCATAGGCAGCTTCCCTCTGCGTAGCGACCTCTGCAATCTCCAGTTATGGGAAATGGAGTGCTTCTCAGTACTGAAGCCCCTGCATCGGGTCACACTCTGTGTGACTTGGCTTGGTTTGGATAACGTGTTCATCCCTGGACATGTGAGGGGAGGAGAGTCCATTTATGTGGGGAGAGGTGGTTCCCAAAAAGAAAAGTGTAGCATTGGGTGACCAAAACCAGTGGAGGTCCACACAGGAGGTGAGAGTATTCTTCTACCTGCCTTCTGAGGTTCAGGACTCTGAAAAGATGACTGCCACCCCAGTAGCCTTGGCATTGGGGTCTGTTTAGCTCTTAAACTTCTGTTTGTAGCCAGGGCTCAAGAGTCTTTAGAAAAAGCTGTTGGGGACATTCTCTAAGCTGCTGCAGCCACATAACTAAATTTATGAGATGTGATGAGGGGACTAGGAAAGGATGTCATCTTTGATGTTGAATTGCAAGAAAGAATTTTTTAAAGCTACTATTCATTCTGTAACCTGCTGGAGTTTACACTGGAAATGATCTCAAAGAAGAGTATGTATGGACCCAGTGGCTGGCATTCAGGAGAAATGGGTGCCTTTGCATTACACCTCCCCCACCTGCCCCATCCATCAGGGCAAGCTGATTCAAATAGGCTTTGTATACCTGGCACTGAGCAAGGGGCTGGGAGCATGGTACATGTTAGAATCTTGTAGACCTTGCCCTAGGGGGTTTCTTCAACACAGAAAAAAGCTATAGACCCTCAGAAACACATTAGATATAATTGGGTATGCGGTTTGCAAAGAGTGCTGTGGGTTTAGGGAGGGGAAGAAGCAAGTTTACTAGTGGAGCAAAGAGAGGCCCCATGGAGGAGGAGTGGAGAGATGGTTTAAAAATTCCAAGGTTGCAGCTCATCATGTGCCCAGTACTGCTCAGCACCGTACACCTTCCATGAGTTCTCTCACTTCCTATCCTCTGCAGGAGGTTACTAATGAGACCCTCACTTTATAAATGGGGGTCTGGGCTCAGAGATATTAAAGTCATGCAGTAGGAATGGAAGAGCCAAACCAGTGGCCTGGACATCACCTACTGCTTCCTGCTCAGCTCACCTGTGACAACTTTGAGTCAAGGTTTTGTGACAACAACCATAATGATCCTGGCTCTTTGTCGAGGATGTGCCAGGAAGAACACCTCAAATAAGTGGTTCAGCTACAGCCTTGACAGTTATCTTAAATTAACATTTTTTAGTGATTAAATATTCTCTATATTAATGGATATTTTTTATATTAAAAAAGTAGATTAAACTCTTAAAGTTTTAGAATAAATATTATAATTTGTTGTAATTAATGCAATATAGAAAGCTTTTGAAAAATGAGAATTTCTGTTTAAGTTATACTGTAGGTTTTTTCTTAAGAAAATTATAACTGTGAAATTAAGAAGTCTTGGAGAATCAGTACAGTAACTTCCACTGGCCTGGAAAACCCAGTAATCCAGTAGTATCCCAGGCTAGACATGCAAGATTGCTGGATTTTTATGGTACATTCCCTTCTTGAAAACTTATGGTACACATTTATGTTTAATACTTAGGTCCTGAAACACCAGTAGTCATAAATTATTCCATTTTACTTAAACCACATTTTCCATCCAAATTTATTTGATCACAGGTGAAAATTAAACCTCAATTAAAATTACTCTAAACAATACAGGACTTTTTATCTTAAGTGAGTAAAAAAAATAGGGCAGTTACAGAGTTAATTCAGTGACTCAACAATGACTTCAAGGATACAGACTTATTTCATCTTTTTGTTATGCCATCCAGAGCACATTAGCTTATTCCATAGGTTTCCCCCATCGTGGGCACTAGGCAAAATAATTTTCAGCTACAAAAGAGGGATATTAAAATGTATCTCTTTGTATCAGAAAAGAAAATTTTGCTTAGAAGCAACATAGCCCTCTCACATCTTATTGAAAAGAGCTGGGTCCCATGCTTCTCCATCATTTATTTGTTTAGGGGAACACATGTGACCTAGTTCATCTTCCAGGTCAATCCCTGGAAAGGTGAATGACATAGTTATGACTGGCTGGTACTAATCAAAGTTCACCCTCTGGAGCTATAGAGTTGCTTTACGCCTTTCTTAAACTGAGTTGTTGCTCAACACCTAAACAAGTTTAAGATTCTATGAAAAAGAAATAAAGGTGAAATGACAGTTGGAAGGCAGCCCTCAGCATCTGCCACAACCTGTCCCTTGTCTCCAAGATTAAGGACGAATGCAACACAAGTTAGGAAACCCAAAATGTCCTCTCTGTTAATAGAGAACAACGCCCCCGCTCCATGTTTGGCTTAATTACCTAGAGATTTGGCTGTGAATACTAGGAGCCATTTGTCAGTCATCATTTCCTCCTGTATCTCTACAGCATTTTTCAAATGGAAACGCAAGAAAGCCATGCCACTCCAGTACTGACAGAGCCCCTGGGGGCCACCAGAACCCCCCAGTCCTTTACAGATCGTGTTTCAGTTAGTGATAGAGCCAGGTGGAAAACCCAGGCACCAGAAGCCCTACATGTGGAAATGCCCTACATGAGAAGGTAAAGAGAAATGGAAAACCTGGTCAACTTTTCACGTTGTGAAAGCAGCAATGTCCTTTGACTTGCCTGCTTCACCAAAGTCTCTTCCATCCTTTTCTCTTGTTTCATCTTTGGGTTGATAGTCATTTTCTTCATGAGTGCAATAAATGCAACTTTGTCTATTTTTTTTACAACTAAACTTAATTTCATTTATGAGTCCCCATTCTTGTGGGTGATGAAAATTCCAGTCAATCAGGGTTTTTACACTTTCAAGGGGTTGAGTCTAGTTCTGAGGGGGCTTCTATAGTGTTGAGGGATCAAGTCCTTGCTGTGTTCATTGTCCACTTGGCC
Organism: Phocoena phocoena; assembly: GCF_963924675.1. Lineage (NCBI taxonomy): Eukaryota > Metazoa > Chordata > Mammalia > Artiodactyla > Phocoenidae > Phocoena > Phocoena phocoena. Next base: position 22,170,943 of record NC_089238.1, on the reverse strand, counting down.
TGTGAGGCCCTTGTCCTCTTGGCCTCTTCTGAGCATATGTCTTCACCTGGGTTCCCAGGAAGCAGACCTGAGATAAGGACTTGTGTGCAGGTGGTTTATTTGGGAGTTGACCCCAGAGAATTAGTAAGATGGGGGAGGATCATAACATGTTGTGTTACAGAGTTGGTCACACTGTGAACAATGGAGCCCAAGTCCCACCAGGACACTTTGAGGAATATGAGGAACTCCTCTCAGAGATTTGCATTTGAGGCCTGACCATTTTTCTATTGTTCACTACATTGATTGAGGCTGTCTTGTGTGTAGGGATAACGTTCTTGCACTTCTAGGATGCTTCATGTTCATGCAGCTGGGCTGGCCCCCACCTTCCCGCTCCCCACCCTGCTGACAGTGTTGGAGAAACCCTAGCACAGAAAATTAAAGAAATACAGTGTGCACTTGGGCCAAGATGCTATCAACCTGAAGTTAGTCAAAGCCACACTTGCAGCCACAGTGAAACCAGGAGTGCGGCCAAGAGGGTGTGAGACAGGCACCCTCCTTCCTTCAATTCAGCAGTGGAGAGTAAGAAGGAAAGAGGGAGAAGAGTAACTTTCTCGCCAGTTCCCAAGTGACAGCCACCAGTACTGACCTGTCTTAAGGGACCTCCACCCCACAAATTCAAAGTGCTTCTTACCCTACACCCCATAGTGATAGATTCTGAACACCACTTTCTCAGCTATACCAAGGTCCAGGTGCTCCTGGCATTTTTTTTCTTCAAAATCAAGGGATATTTGAAGACACAGAGTTTGCATCTCCTCACAACTAGGGTGCCTGCCGGATGCTGGTGGGGGCTCTTGATGCCCAAGGAGATGGGAGGAACCCCCAAATGACCGGGTAGGATGTGGAGGGAAAGTGAAGGGGGAAGAGAAGTGGAGGCCAGACAGGACTGGTACCCCTGAGGAGTGTCTGGGAGTGGGGAGGGTTTCCCATGCCTGGAGGGACCTTTGGGGGCTCGGAGGATCAGGAGTTTCCCCTGCCCAACCAGACCCCAGAAAGCTTGCAGGGCTCCCGGTCCAGGTCCTCTGCCCGCTGAGGCCCGCTCTGGGCCATGATGATCCTAGGAGCATAGGAGGGAGGCAGGGGGAGAAGAGATGTGGGCAGGATGGACCTTCCAGGACTGGAGGATCAGAAGAGGTGCAGAAGGTGTTTCCCCCACCCACTCGGCCCTGGGAAGCCTACTGAGCTCCCAAGCTGTGTCCCCTGCCACGTTGGTCCGGGGGGTGTAGGAGGGAGGTGGAGAAAAGAGGAGAGGCAGACAGGGAGGGGCCCTCCAGGATTGGAGGGACAGGGGAAGTGCTGTGGGCATTTTCCCCACCCACTTGGCTCTGGGAAGCCTGTTGGGCTTCTGGTTCTGGTCCCCTTCAGGGTCTCCCTCTGGCTGCGTGGGTCCTGGAGGCATAGGAGGGGGAAAGAAGAGAGGCCAACGGGGAGGGCCCTTCTGGGATTGGAGGATTGGGGGAATGTGCCTAGCATTTCCACTGCTCACTCAGGCCAGTAAGCCTGCTGGGGTCCTGGACCTGGTCCTCTGCCCTCCAGGCCAGAGACACTCTGGGGTCCCTCCTGCTGTGTTGAACCTAATCCCCACCCACCACCACCCCAGGGCCTTTTCTGTCCCTGTGGGTCCTAAGCATAGGCCCTGCCCACCACCTAAACCCTGCATCTGCCTAAGCCCCACCCCCCACAGCCAAGGCATTTTCTGGCTTTTTTTTTTTAACGCCTCTTTTTTTTACTATTGTGGTTCTGTTTTACCTTCTTGTTGTTATTCCTTCTATATTTTTACTTTTTTATTCTTTCTAACATATCTGTTAGTTTTCTAATCTTATTTTATTTTTTTTACTGTTTTTTTGTTCTGCTCCTTTTTTCTTTCTTCTTCTTCGGTGTTTTTTATTGTTGTTGTTGTTTTTCTGCTATCCTACATGGCTTGTGGGATCTTGGTTCATGAGCTGGGGGTCAGGCCAGAGCTCCTGCAGTGGGAGCTCTGAGAACAAACTACTGGACTAACAGAGAACCTCAGACCCCAAGGAATATTCACTGGAGTGAGGTCTCCCAAAGGTCCTCATCTCTGCATAAAGACCCAGCTCTACTCAACAGCCTACAAACTCCAGTGTTGAAAGCCTCAGGTCAATCAACCAGTAAGATAGGAATGCAATCCCACCAATCAAAAAAAAAAAGAGGTAAAAAAATATGTCACAGATGAAGGAGCAAGGTAAAAACCTACAAGACCAAATAAATGAAGAGGAAATAGGCAACCTACCTGAAAAAGAATTTAGAGTAATGATAGTAAAGATAATCCAGAATCTCAGAAATAGAACAGAGCATGGATTGAGAAAATACAAGAAATGTTTAAAAAGATATAGAAGATCTAAAGAACAAACAAACAGAGATGAACAAGACAATAAGTGAAATGAAAAACACACTAGAAGGAAGCAATAACAGAATAACTGAGGCAAAAGAACTAATAACTGAACTGGAAGACAGAATGGTGGAAATAACTGCTGAGGAGCAGAATAAAGAAAAAAAAGAATGAAAAGTATTGAAGACAATCTCAGAGACCTCTGGGACAACACTAAACACACCAATATTCGAATTATAAGGGTCCCAGAAGGAGAAGAGAAAAAGAAAGGGTCTGAGAAAATATTTGAAGAGATTATAGTGGCAAACTTCCCTAACATGGGAAAGGAAATAGCCACCCAAGACTAGGAAGTACAGACAGTCCCATACAGGATAAACCGTAGGAGAAACACACCCAGACACATATTAATCAAGCTAACAAAAATTAAGTTCAAAAATAAAATATTAAAAGCAGCAAGGGAAAAGCAAAAAATAACATACAAAGGAATCCCCATAATGTTAAGAGCTGATTTTTCAGCAGAAACTCTGCAGGCCAGAAGGGAGGGGCAGGATATACTTAACGTGATGAGAGAAGAACCTACAACCAAGATTACTCTACCCAGCAAGGACCTCATTCAGATCCAATGGATAAATCAAAAGCTTTTCAGACAAACAAAAGCCAAGAGAATTCAGGACCACCAAACCAGCTTTGCAACAAATGCTCTAGGTGGGAAACACAAGAGAAGAAATACAAACCCAAAACAATTAAGAAAATGGTAATAGGAACATACATATCGATAATAACCTTGAATGTAAATTGATTAAATACTCCAACCAAAAGACACAGACTGGCTGATACAAAAACGAGACCCACTTCAGACCTAGGGACACATACAGACTAAAAGTGAAGGGATGGAAAAAGATATTCCATAGAAATGGAAATCAAAAGAAAGCTGGAGTAGCAATACTTGTATCAGATAAAAATAGACTTTAAAATAAAGACTGTTACAAGAGATAAGGAAGGGCACTACATAATGATCAATCCAAGAAGATATAACAATTGTAAATATTTTTGCACCCAACATAGGAGCACCTCAATGTATAAGGCAAATGCTTACAGCCATAAAAAGGGAAATCAACAGTAACACAATAATAGTAGAGGACTTTAACACCACACTTACACCAATGGACAGATCATCCAAACAAAATAAATAAGGAAACAAACTTTAAATGACAAAATAAACCAGATAGATTTCACTGATATCTATAGGACATTCCTCCTGAAAGTGACAGAATACACTTTCCTCTCAAGTGTACACAGGACATTCTCCAGGATAGATCACATCTTGGATCACAAATCAAGTCTCTGAAAATTTAAGAAAATTGAAATTGTATCAAGCATCTTTTCTGACCACAACACTATGAGATTGGAAATCAATTACAGGAAAAAAAAAAAAACTGTAAAAACCACAAATACAAGGAGGCTAAACAGTGAGCTATTAAATAACCAAGAGATCACTGAAGAAATTAAAGAAGAAGAAAAAAAAAAGCATAGAAACAAATGACAACAAAAACACGATGACCCAAAAACCTATGGGATGCAGAAAAAGCAGTTCTAAGTGTGAAGTTTATAGCAATTCAATCTCACCTCAAGAAACAAGAAAAATCTCAAATAATCTAACCTACACCTAAAGGAACTAGAGAAAGAAGAACAAAGAAAACCCAAAGTCAGTAGAAAGAAAGAAATCATAAAGATCAGAGCAGAAATGAATGAAACTGAAATGAAGAAAACAATAGCAAAGATCAATAAAATAAAAGTTGGTTCTCTGAGAAGATAAACAAAATTGATAAACCTCTAGCCAGACTCACTGAGAAAAAAAGGGAGAGGACACAGATCAGTAAAATTAGAAATGAAAAAGCAAAAATCACAACTGACACTGCAGAAATACAAAGGATTATAAAAGACTACTACAAACAACTAAATGCCAATAAAATGGACAACCACGAAGAAATGGACAAATTCTTGTAAAGGTACAATTTTCCAAGACTGAACCAGGAAGAAATAGAAAATATAAGCACACCTATCACAAGTAATGAAACTGAAACTCTAACTTAAAATCTTCCAACAAACAAAAGGGCAGGAACAGATGATTTCACAGGTGAATTCTATCAAACATTTAGAAAAGAGCTAACACCTATCCTTCTCAAAATCTTCCAAAAATTTGCAGAGGGAGGAACACTCCCAAATTCATTCTCCAAGACCACGATCACCCTGATACCAAAACCAGACAAAGATATCACAAGAAAAGAAAATTACAGACCAATATCACTGATGAACATAGATGTAAAAATCTTCAAAAAAAAATACTAGCAAACAGAATCCAACAACACATTAAAGGATCATACATCATGATCAAGTGAGATTTATCCCAGGAATGCAAGGATTCTTCAATATACGCAAATCAATCAATGTGATATACTATATTAATAAATTAAGGAATAAAAACCATATGATCATCTCAATACATGCAGAAAAAGCTTTTGACAACAGCGATTTATCACCAATTTATGATTAAAACTCTCCAGAAAATGGGCATAGAGGGAACTTACCTCAACATAATAAAGGCCATATACAACAAACCCACAGCAAACATCATTCTCAATGGTAAAAAACTGAAAGCATCCAGTAAGATCAGGAACAAGACTGAGGATACACTCTCACCACTCTTATTCAACATAGTTTTGGAAGTTCTAGCCACAGCAATCACAGAAGAAAAAGAAACAAAAAGAATACAAATTGGAAAAGAAGTAAAACTGTCACTGTTTGCAGATGACATACTATACATAGAAAATCCTAAAGATGCCACCAGAAAACTACTAGAACTAATAAATGAATTTGGTAAAGTTGCAAGACACAAAATTAATGCACAGAAATCTCTGGCATTCCTATACACTAAGAATGAAAAATCAGAAAGAGAAATTAAGGAAACAATCCCATTTACTATTGCTATAAAAAGCATAAAATACCTAGGAATAAACCTACCTAAGGAGGCAAAATACTTGTACTCAGAAAACTATAAAACACCAATGAAAGAAATCAAAGATGACATAAACAGATGAGAAATATACTATGTTCTTGGATTGGAAGAATCAATATTGTGAAAATGAATATACTACCCAAAGCAATCTACAGATTCAATGCAATCCCTATCAAACTACCACTGACATTCTTCAGAGAATTAGAACAAAAATTTTTACAATTTGTATGGAAACACAAAAGACCCCAAATAGCAGAAACAATCTTGAGAAAGAAAAACGGAGCTGGAGGAATCAGGCTCCCTGACTTCAGACTATACTACAAAGCTACAGTAATCAAGACAGTATGGTACAGGCACAAAAACAGAAATATAGATCAATTCAAAAAAACAAAGAACCCAATTTAACAATGGGAGGAAGACCTAAATAGACATTTCACCAAAGAAGACATTCAGATGGCCAAGAGACACATGAAAAGATGCTCAGCATCTCTAATTATTAGAGAAATGCAAATTAAAACTCCAGTGAGGTATCATTTCACACAAGTTAGAATGGCCATCATCAAAAAATCTACAAACAATAAGTGCTGGAGAGGGTGTGGAGAAAAGGGAACCCTCTTACATTGTTGGTGGGAATGTTAATTGATACAGCCACTATGGAGAACAGTATGGAGGTTCCTTAAAAAACTAAAAATAGAACTACCTTATGACCCAGCAATCCCACTACTGAGAGTATACCCTGAGAAAACCATAATTCAAAAGACACATATTCACTACAGCACTATTTACAATAGCCAGGACATGGAATCAGCCTAAATGTCCAATGATAGGTGAATGGATAAAGAAGATTTGGTACATATGTACAATGGAATATTACTCAGCCATAATAAGGAACGAAATTGGGTCATTTGTAGAGATGTGGATGGACCTACAGACTGTCATATAGACTGAAGGAAACCAAAACTAGAAAAACAAATATTGTATATTAACACATATCTGTGGAATCTAGAAAAATGGTACAGATGAACCTATCTGTAGGGCAGGAATAGAGACGTAGACATAAAGAATGGACATATGGGCATGGGGATGGAAGGGGAGGGTGGGAAAAACTGTGAGATTTTCACATAAATAAATTACCATGTGTACAATAGATAGTGGGAAACTGCTGTATAGCACAGGGAGCTCAGCTCAGTTCTCTGTGACGACCTAGATGGGTGGGATGGGGGGTTGGGAGGGAGCTCCAAGAGGGAGGCAATATAGCCTGATTCAACAGCTGATTCACTTCATTGTACAGCAGAAACTAACACAGCATCATAAAGCAATTTTACTCCAATTAAAAACAAACAAACAAAGAAACAAAATCAAAGGATCCTTTCTAAGTTCTTGGGGTAAAACATTGCCTTTTCTGATTGCTATTATTCTATGCTGTGACTTCCTTGGGACCTAAACTTTAACATTCATAAAAGAAGAATTGACTCTTGCCTTGGGCTGGCTTGCTCCTAGAGCAGACTCTGAGACAAGGATTTAAGTGCAAGTAATTTATTTGAGAGGTCATTTGAGGAAGCACCATAGAGAAGTGTAGAAGTGTGATGGGGCAGCCAACAAAATGTGTTATCAAACAGGAACCACTGTGGGCAACTGGGGTTTACTACTGCTAGGGAATGCTGGAGCCAGTAGAACACCAGTCTCAGAGTTATCCCACTTGAGGGGGAGGCAGCTGGGGCATTTATCTACCAGTTCTGTTAGTTACTGGATAAGAAGCTATTTCCCCAGCCTTTTGGAGTTTCTCCGGTGGAAAGCTCTCAGGTAACAAAATGCATATATGGCAGGTGGACATGGGGTAAGGAACATGGGAATGATAAGGCCCTGAAGGGACATGGATGCAACACCAACAGCACCTGCTTCGACAGCCTTGCTCTTTCTCATTCATCTGTCCATCCTTCCCTCAGGAAGTCAACAGGAAATGACCTGCTGGTTGGAAATGGGGAAAGGAAACAGACATAATGAAGTTCTGTGGGGAAATCCTTACTTAATATGTCAAAACATTATCCTAGTAATATTACTTATTGGGAAGACTAATGGCTTCTTCCATGGGCAGAAGCAGTGTTTTCGTTTGCCTGACTTTAGGGTCTAGAAAAATTTCAAAGTGATCATGGTGCCTGAAGGACCAAGGATTTGTCAGCCAGCATATGGGTAGGCGTGTTATCAGTTAATGGCAGTGTTACTTGTTTACCCTTCGAGTTTATGAAGGCAGTTCAGCATTGTGGTTAAGAACTAGGTTCAATTCAGCAGGGCCTTATTGCAAACCCTGGCTCAACTACTCACTTGCTTTTTGAACCTGGGCAAGATACATAATACCCCAGAGACTCGTTTTTTTCTTCTTTAACATGAGAATAATAAAGTACCGTCTTCATAGAGTTGTTCTGAAATCAGATGAGATTTGATTTGGATAATGCATTGCCACAGCATCAGGCCCATAGTAGATATTTCATCAATGTTAGATATGAGGGCCCATTTTCAGCTGGTATGTATTGGTTGTTTATGGTTAGTGTCTCTTCTGATTATTGTTATTAGGGAGGGTAAGGATATGTTATTGAAAAAATTCCTATGTTGAAATCCTAACCCCAATATGATGGTATTAGAAGTGAGGGTGGAGCCCTCATGAATGGGATTAGTGTCCTCATAAGAAGAGACAAGAGAGAGTTTACTTGTTCTCTGCATCTGTGTGAGGATGTGATGAGATGTCTGCAGTCTGGTTTGCAGTCTGCAGCCAGGAAGCAGGACCTCGTCAGAAGCTGAATGTGCTAGCAACCTCATCTTGGACTTCCAGCTTCCACCACTGTGAAAAATAAAATTCTGCTGTTTATCAGTCACCCAGTTTATGATATTTTGTAGTAACAGCCTGAAAAGACTAAGACAGGGTAGTTCTGACATGGGAGGACCTTCCATGTCCTAGACTTCCTGACACATTCTCAGCCTTCCTTCTATTTGCCATCCTGCACTTGTGTTTGTGATAGCTAGACCTCTGATGCTCAGTCTGCCACTTGGTGCCACACAGAGGAAAGTTTTCATCCGTTGTTCTCAGACCATAGCTGGTGGGCCTGGAGAGGAACCACTGCACCTCAGCTGGTGTGCCTGATCCCACTTCCTTGACATCTTGGAGAGAGCTGATTCCTGCCTTTTGTGGGCTGGCTGGCTCCACTGGACCTTGTCATAATTCGCACTGCTGAACTTACAAGTCATGAGAGCATAACTTGCTTGCGAGACCCTTGAGGACAGAGGATGGGTCTTATTCAACTCTGACACATAGTAGGGTGGGTATTGAAATTTCTCCATGCTGATTCATAATAGGCTGTTTCCTTGAGCTACCAAAGTGCCTCCTCCCCTTCTTGTCTAGGCTACACCTGCTCCTCCCTAAGAACCTCTCCCAAATCCACTATTAGCTAATGCTCCAGCCCTTGACCAGAATCCATTCCTGTAGATGGTGGCAGCTTATACTGAATCCAGCCTTTGTACCCCAACACTGAATTAAATCTCGGAGATGGAGTTTTGGATGAAGTAGAAAAGAACAGCTTTATTGCTTTGCCAGGCAAAGGGAGCCATAGTGGACTAATGCTCTAAAAACTGTGTGTCTCAACCTGGAGGGAGTAGTGAGGAGTTTTATAGTAACAGTTCAAAGAGGGTGTGATTAGCTCATTCAATCATTCTTCTGATGGATTCATGGTGAGGTAAGTGGGAGTCAGCAATATCAGCCTTCTGGTTCCAACTGGTCTGGGGTCTTCATGCTTGTGGGCAGCACACCATTAACTTCTCCCACCTGGTGGGTGTTTCAGTATCTGCAAAACAACTCAAAGATATTGTTATGTGTATCCCTTGAGGAGGAACCAGGACCCTGCCCCAAGGTTGCAGTATTGTTTCTTGACTGTTTCTCCCTTGTCTCTGCATCCCCTCCCTTCCCTGATTAGCAACTATTTGAACCTGTCCCTTGGAGCCCAGGGAAGATCATGGGGGCTGAATGGAGCCTGTTTCCTGTAATTAAGAAATGGGGGACACAGAAAGACTTTTGTGCCCAGGAGCCCCACATGGTCCTGCTCAGTTTCAATACCTGGTTGTTAAGTATTTTGAACATCTCTCCTGGACAAACCATGGGCACACAGGAAGCTATTGCTGAACTAAATGTTCTATGGATAGTGGTCAACAAGGGTGATTTTTCTAGTTAAAGAATACTCTCTTCTAGTCTCCCCTGGGAATATTCCTTCCCTCTATGTTCGCAAGTCCAAATCTCACTCATGTCTTCATGAGCCTGATGAAACAACAGAAAGTAAGAGCTGGATGGGATCAACTCTAACCTACCTTCCTCATCTAAAAATTGAGGAAACATTTCTGGAGCCAGGAAATGTCTCACTCAAAATGCCAGGCATCCACGTAGCATTTCTGACCTTACTCATCAGCCGTGTGACCATGGATGCCTGGAAACACTCCTCTCCACACTGAACCTTGAAGTTCCCAGTTTATTAGGTGCTTACTCTAGTGGGGACATGTCCTTAAGCATTTATGTGGATTATAGCATCTCTAAGTGGTAGGTTCTGCTATCATCCTCATTTTATAGATGAGGAGACTGAGGCTTAGAGAGGTTATGTAACTTGCCAAACACATGTAGTAATTAATTGCTAGAGCTCTTAACTGCTATGCTTTAAATTTTCTTTTTCAGTCACGCTCTTCCTTGTGCTGTAACTTCTCCAGACCCTGAGGGCAGGGTATCATTTCAGTATCGCCTCCCTCCTCTGGCACAGTGATAGGTGGGCACTTAGCAAATATTTGTTGAGTGAAAGAATGAACACATGAATACTAAGAGCAGCTGAACAATGACATGAAGGGAAAGTGTATTCAGAGTTCATATTTACAGGGGGGGCAGTGGAGAATAGGCAGCTGCTATGGTTTTGGATGTAAGCTAAAGAGAAATTTATGAGTGTGGGCAGTGAAGCCAGATTTGCTGTAGTTGGGTAAGAGGGCATACTTCTCCAGCCCTAGGGCTATAAATACCATCTTTTCAAGTTTGCATCACTTTTCCCAAACCTTTCCTGAAAACTCTGCATGGTACCAAGTCTAAATGAGTTTCCTCTTAGTTACTAGCCACTTTGGGAGGGAGATTTCACCCAAATTTGCCACACAATTCACTGCCAAAAAATTCCATCATCTTTACCTGCATCAGAGGGCAAATTTTCCCATTTAATTATCTGAATCAGCTGAAGATCTAAGTAGAATCTTGAAGGTTTCCACGCAGTTGCTGTAGACTACCTGCCTGCCTTTTAAGATAGTGGTGTGACAATTTGAGGAGTCACTGCAGAGTTCCTTAGTAATGTCACCTCCACCGTGACCTACCAAAACTATTCATATGTGAATGAGGACATAATTCCACATCAACAGTAGCTTAATTTTACTTCTCCTGGAGAGAAAACGTCCCCACAAAACACTAGCTTTGCCTGTCGTTTATGATTTTATTTAAATGGATGCCCATTGTTGACAGGGTACTTTGATGAGCCCACATCTGCAAGTTCAACCCACAGACATATCAGCAAAAGATTGTGAGGGAGGCCTTTTATTCTACGAAATTGCCATATTCAGTAGGCAAATGTGCATTTTTTTTCTGTTGCCAGAGATCCTCTATATTTTAGCACAAGTGTTCTCAATTTACATAGGAAAGAATCATTTAAAGACTTCTTGTGTCAATAGCAGCTTTATGAGCATAGAAGGAATTTAAAGGAAAACACAGCCTGTGTACAATACCTGGGGTAACTCTGCATCTTGGTAGAAGACATGAGTGTTTTTTAAAACCAAATTAACTGATTGCAGGTGTTCTCTAAATAAGAATGGAAAGTACAAACTGTCCTTTCATTCAAAGTCACTGAATCTTGAAAAACAGAATCATGGAATTGCTAATGGAGACAGTACTACTTGGTCCTTCAGTGTAAAACACTGGCCTTTTTCTTCCCTTGTCTGTATTTCTTTTCATCCTCCCATCCATTCATCCACTCATCCATTCATTCATCTGTCCATCTGTCCATCGTTCCATCCATCCATCCATCCATCCACCCATCCATCCATCCGTCCATCTGTCCTTCCAAGCAGCATGTGTTGCATTGGCGGCCCCTCTGGTCCAGACATTGTTCTGGATGGGGGGATGGTGTAGAAGATAGACAAGACCCTGCTTTCATGACATTTCATTGTGGGGTGTGTGTGTGAAGAAAGCAAATAAGCAACCAGTAAATAAATGAATAAGTAAAGCAATTTCAGAGCGTGAGAAGGGCTATGAATAAAAATTAAATTTGTGTCTTGTAAGAGAGTGACTTGTGGGGTGGGATGGCTACTTTAGATGGAGTGAATGGAGGAAAGGTTGCAGAGGAGGTGGATTTTCAGCCAGTATCTGAATGACAAGAATGATTCATTATTCAAAATTCTGAGGAAAGAGCATTCCAAGAAAGGATAAGCAAGTGGAAAGGTCTTGAAGTGATATTGCACATAGCTTCTTGAGGAAAACTTACGGAAAGAGTGATCTGAGAAAGGAAGAGTTTAAAAATGTGGAATTTAGATATGTCTACTTGGACAGAAGACAATTGGAGTGGTATGAATAATTCTCATCTAAACTCTTTCACCACAAGTTCACTCTTGGAAGTGATTTCTTCAAGCTTTGGCTATTTTAATCTCTTGGCCACTTGGTGGCACTGTTGCACCATGTAATTTTGCCAGGCCCCTGTTTGGATTTGTGTTGAAGAGAGCAGGAATGAAATTGTGCCTTTCTAAGACTGAGAGGATACCATTTCTTGCCATGTTAAGCAGCGCTTTGCTACTGTGAAAATTCTTCTCCAATGGGAAAGATTACTTTCACTCCAAACCTAGAAGAGAGTTGCAATTTCTGTAGGGGACCCCAGATGCTTTGTGATTCTGGAACACCAAGAACTCTCAAACTTTCTGTCTAAATGAAGTTGCCAAGTGACACACCTCAACTCTAAGGCACTGTCCGGTGCTCACGTTGGTTTTGAGGAGTAGGAGGGGCTGGAAATCTCTCTTTTGGAAATGCAGGCATGATAGCCACATAATTAATGAGACACCCACCTTTCAATAAATCTTGGGAGCTGGCTGTTATGAGACACGGGGGATAACTTCTACTTCCTGGGTTAGATAATTATCAAGTCATTTTAATATCCTGTTTAACATTATGCCCCTGTTGTCATGGAAAGACTTGGATTCTGCAGAGAGCACTGGTGATTGAAGGAGATACACATGACTGCTAGTGCAAACCTGTAGGCCAAGGTGAGTCTCACTTTCAAGTTTGACTCCACTTTTTCTGGAGCCCAGTCTGTCTTTTGTGGTACAGATTGCATCCCACAGGTACCATCAATCTTTCCTCCAGTTTGCGCATGGCTCTTGGGTCCACACAGGTCTAGAACCAGCATTCCTGGCACAATCTGCTGTGCTTTGAAAAGTAACTTAATCTCCTTACTCTGCCTTATCTAACCCCATTAACCTGTGAAGTCAGTGTGCCTGGAGAGGTCCCTGCTAAACAATTTACCAGCTGTGTGATCCTGGGCCAGTCAAGCCACCTCTCTGAGCTTCTGCTCATTGCCTTGAACAAAGGACAATGCATCTTTCTCACAAGAAGAATTAAGCTAATCAATAAAGGTGAAGGAACCATATAACTGCAAAGTGCTAAGTTAATACAAAGTATAATTGCCATTATTCCTGATATATTTCCTTTTGTATTTTCCCGCATATTTCTCAAGAAGGCAGAAAAGAAAGAAAAAACACCAAAAACCACAAGGAGCTAGGAATTAGTTGTACAAGTTTACAAACCAGAAACCCTCTGGTTAGAGGAGGAAAGGACACATCTGCTGTGATATGTTTCAGCATTTGCAGGTGTTGTAAAGTCAAACTATTTGCTCCTTTCTTTCTAAAAATTAATTTACTTTTTATTGAGATATAATTTAGATACCATAAAATTCATCATTTTGAAGTGTACAATTAAGCATTTTCACACAGGTGTGCAACCGTCACTATTGTCTAAATGCAGAACACTTGCATCACTCCAAAACAAACTTATACCCAATAGTGTCCCACAGATCTCTGAGGTTCTGTTCCTTTTTCTTCATTTTTCTTTTCTGTTTCTCAGACTGCGTTATCTCAGTTGATTTATGTTCAAGTGTGCTTATTCTTTCTCTGCCTGTCCAAATCTGCTGTTGAGCCCCTCTAGTGAATTTTCCCTTTCAGTTATTTTACTTTTCAACTCCATAATTTCTACTTGTTCCTTTTCATTATTTGTCTTTATTGGTATTCTCTATTTGATGAGATATCATTCTTATACTTTAATTCTTTGACATGATTTCCTTTAGGTTTTTAAATTATATTTAAAATTGCTGATGAAACTGACCAGGATCCTGCAGCATCCCCCCCAAATACCCACCAAGTAGAAAGTCCCCTCCACATCCCCTGCCTCTTGTTTGTAGAAAAGGTGAAGTCTCCCAGACCTCCCTGAGTCACAAAAGAGCAGGCCCAAGCAGCTAATGATTAGGATAACAGAGTCACAGACTCAGTGTCTGATGAAAGAATGGGATTACACTATAGCTCATAATAATCTATATCTTTGTGGACATTAGAATAATTGTAGCTTGGTCTGCCCGTATATGTAAGCAGGCAACTAAAATTGTCAGCAAAGAGATGCTATGTCGACATCTTCCACTTTGAACATCTTCCACTCTCCCATGTCGACATCTTCCACTCTGAAAATATAGCATCTTAGGTCAGCATGAAGAATTTACAGAAGACAGACCTTCACCCCTAATCCCATAGGAATGGAATGATGTCTGACAAGTGGAGATTTGTAAGCAGCTCATTTGCCCTTTCCTGTTTGCCTATTTCTGCTCCCCTTAAACCTTAATTATAAAATTAAGGTTTTATAATTATAAAATATAATTTTATAATTATAAAATTATAAAAATGAGATCAGTAGGTAACATTTGACCTAACTCATGACTTCTACTCTACTGAATGTACAGAATGCCTTGCCTAACCAGTTGATTCCTTTCCTGGATTAAAAGGAGTAAGAATGAAGAATTAAGTAGTTAAAGAATGACTGACTCTCTATTCCCATCTTTCTCCCTTAGCAAATTTGCAGGTGGACCATGTGGGCAAGATAGCCTCCAAAGGAAGATCAGGAGAATTCAGCAGGTCTGCACACAATAGAAAAAATGATGAAGAATATGACCTCCTACCTTAATGATTAACTGAGATTGTTTCCCCTTTTTCCCTTTAAAAATTGTCATGGCTGAGCAGAATCTTTGGAATTGGTCTCCAGATGTGAATCCTCCTTCTCCCCAGATTGCTGGCTTTTCTGAATAAAACACCTTTCCTTTCTGCTGACACTCGCCCCTTGATTATTGGCTTTTGAGTGGTGAGTAGCTGAACCTGAGTTCACACTGATTTAAAGTCTTTGTCTAGTAAGTCCAATGTTGAGTTTCTGAGGAACAGTCTCTATTGATTATTTTTCTTGTGCATGGGCCATACTTCCTTGTTTCTTTGCATATCTAACAATTTTTTTGGTAAAAGGTGGACACTTTAAATAATAGAATGTAATGTGGCAACACTAGAAATCAGATTCTCCCCTCACTTTAGGATTTATTATTGCTGTGGCTTGCTGTAGCTGTTGTTTGTTTAGTGTTTTTTCCTGAACTAATTCTATACAGTGTGTATTTTCTGTTGTGTGTGGCCATTTAAGTCTCTACTCAGTTTAGTGGTCAGCTAATTATGGACAGAGATTTCCTTAAATGCCTGGAAGCAAAAAGTCTCCTAGTCTTTTGCAGGTGCTGTGTTTTGGGCACACCTTCAGTGCTCATCCAGACAGCTCACAAGTCTGCCTTGACCTTTTCTTCCCACTTGTGCAGAGTGTCAAGCTCAGCCAGAGAAGAGGGCATGGGCCTTCTTGGGTTTCCTGGGCTTGAGCACAGCCTTCTGAGGCAGATTCGCAGGGTCTTCTAGATTCCCAAGAGTATGGTTGAGCTTTTCAAAGCCCTCAGCTTTTCCTTTTAAGATTTTTGGTTAGCCTATTGTTTGCCTCAACTGTTTTCCATCACCACAGGCAGCGGAACTCTTAAAACACTTGCCCGTAAATGTTTTAGCCAAATGTTTTCCCTCTCACAAGGCTTTCACACTGGGCCACTGATAAAGATAGGCCTTTCCAGTTGGATCTCCCAGGGAACCAGCAGACAGGTCAAAGAATGGCAATTCTTTGGGAATGAGGTCTGTTCTGCTCCCTTCAGTACCAGGAATGCAGACTGCTATTTCAAGGCTACCACTGAGCTGGAGAGGAGGATGGGACTAAGGTAAATTAAAATGCTACCCTGTTCCTTGTTCTTACTGAGATTCAACTGTTTCTATTGCATAAACACTCCCTGGGGTGCTCTAAGCCTTTAGTTAATTTTCAAAGTTCTGAAAAAGTTAATTCTGACAATTTTTGTCACTTTTTAAATTGCTTTTATGGAAGAGTGAATTTTCAGAGATCTATATTGTGCCATTTCCACTGGTGATCACCTACTCTTTTCTTTTTGAAGTTGCTGTGAAACCTATTCAGCCAGTGTTGGAGTCATGTCTACACATACCAGGCATCCTGTCAGTTTAGATCAGTGAGACTAATGTAACACTGACTTTGGCTACAAGACACAACCACCAGTATCTCATTATCCCCTAAAGGTGCAGAGGAATTTCCAAAACAAAATTGATTTTTACCTCACAATCTAATAATAAGGTGAACTATAACCTTAAATTAAACTGTAAGTGGGAGGGCACTCCAAAGTTAAAATTGTCATAATCCCCAATTAAGTATCAAACATGTCACTCCAGGCCAATGCTGTCATTGATCCATTCACTCAGTAAATAAATCTCTATTGAATAGCTGGTGTCAATTATAGTGGCTGCCATCTAGAAGAGGTGAGGGAGGCCCAGTGCCTCACATACCTCAAAGGAAGGGGCCTGCCATATCCCTCACAGACCCCCTGAATGAGGTGGCATTTGGGCTGAATGGGTTTGGGCAAAACCATTTGACATATATTCCTGACTCAGGGTTTTTATCCTTGCTCTTCTTTCCTCCTGGAATTTTCTTGCTTCACATACCTGGATCCCTTCTCTTCATTCAGATCTCAATACAGAGAGGCCCTCCTTGAGTATCCAATAAAAGCAGTCTCTTTCCCCATGACTACCCCCACTGCCTCCTAATTACCTTCCTAGACTTTGTGGTCATCAGAAAATGCCTTATTTACTTGCTTATTTATTGTCTGCTCCTTGCTTTCTGTCCCTACCTCCACTTGAATACAAACCCCCTAGGACAAGGCACCTCACTCTCTTATTTATTCTTTTGTTCCCAGGGCTCAGACCAGTCCTGCACATGGTTGGTACTCAATCAGTATTTGTTGAGTGAATGAATAAACTGGTAGAAGACACATGTTAGGAAGTGCTTCCTCATTGCCCAGGTTTCTTTGCCTCATTTGTACCCCTGCCCCATGCCCTGTATACACCCACCCCGACTCTGGGCCAGGCTTGGTTGACTGAGGGAACAGGGCAATTTGTCAGTCTCATGAGCTGCATTACAGAGCAAGGCCCTGCATACGTATAGAGGGGTTGAGAGGACTCTGGGCCTGTTCTCCTCTCTGTGGTTGGAGCTGCCCTTCGTTGTCATCGGTGAGGACAGGGTCCAGAGAACTTTGAACCGAAAGGTTCTCAGCTCTTCTTTCCTGGATGATGTGGGCTAGCACTTTGAAGCAAACAGCCCAGAGAGAAAAGTCACCTACTCATTTTTCTATTTTCAAGTATTAAACATTGTCTTAGGGACTTCCCTGGTGACGCAGTGGTTAAGAATCCACCTGCCAACACAGGGGACACAGGTTCAAGCCCTGGTCTGGGAAGATCCCACATGCCGTGGAGCATCTAAGCCTGTGTGCCACAACTACTGAGCCTGTGCTCTAGAGTCCATGAACCACAACTACTGAAGCCCGCACACCTAGAGCCCATGCTCTGCAACAAGAGAAGCCACTGCAATAAGAAGCCTGTGCACTGCTAAGAAGAGTAGTTCCCTGCTTGCCACAACTAGAGAAAGCCCATGCTCAGCAACAAAGAGCAACACAGCCAAAAATAAATAAATAATAAATTTATTTTTAGAAAGGATAAGAAAACATTGGCTTATTATTTTTTAAAATTTAAATTAATGAAATAATAGAAGAGCTGCCAAATTAGCAATGACTGGGAAAGAGGTGGCTTAGAAGGCCTGTGAGTAAAGCAATACAAACATGCATGGGGAGGAATTATACTTTCTTACCAACTTGACAGAAAAAAGTACCAGATCGATTCCTGAGAGTAGACAAATATCTCTTATAAAGAGACCCAGAAGAAGAATGTCATCCTATCACAAAAGCAAAATTTCTCAAGGAGTCAGTGGAGGTTGTATGTGTTTGTTCCTCTGTGTGTGTGTGTGTGCGTGACTTTATGTGGTTGCTTGTGTGTGTGCTAAGGTTCCACCTCTCCAACGTCATTACTCGATATTTCTCTACACGTTCTGGAATAGGGCCCAAACCCATAGAGGTGAATGTGCTGAGTTGACAGTGGCACCAAAGAGCTTTCTAGATGGGGTTCAGAGGTATCCTGGGAAAGGACTTCAGGTCATGAACACTTCTCATGTCTGAGACATGAAACATGCTTTGAGGAAGAGGGAAATGGCAAAGCAGGAAGGATGGGTGTCACCTGGGAAAAGCCAGCCTTTGGGAGGAGGCTTCTCTAAGGTCCAGCACATGGAGCAGTACACAGGCCACTTTGCAAAGTCAAGATGTGGAATTTGTTTGTAAATCGAATGGGCGACGGCAGAGTTATAGGTGATGGATGCTGCAGTGTGGCCTGTGCAATCAGGTATAGGGAGTGCATTATTAAATGTGTAAACAAAGGTGAAACCATAGATGAAATTTATCTTGATTTCAGGAAAGTTGTCTCTCCTCTCCTCACAGCACTCTGATTTACAGGAAGTCGGCAGAGCCCAGGAAGTACAAGCTATTGAAATTAATTCAAATTGTTGTATCCAGGGAGTGTGAAGAAAGAAATGGTTTTGGTATAAAGCTCAATACCAGAGGACCAGTCTGCCACCTCCACTTGACAAGGATGGATGGGAGCTTGCTGAGCAAGGCATTCCCAGGCTAGGGGGAGACTGCAGCTGAGCTGCACAGCAGGGGCAGGGTAGAAAAGGACTGAGATCTATGAAAACACAGACAGAGACAAAGACTGAGATCTTTGGCCGCCGCAACAAACATCACCTCGTTAGTTTGACCACAGCACTCTGAAATCCCTGAGGAGAACTGGGTCCAGACACTGAAAGGTTAAGAGGATAAAATTGGCTGCTCCAGGGTAACGAGTGTAATCACAATGAGTGTTATGAGGAAACAGAGATAGTGAGCTTTCCCAACATTCTTCAACATAGTCAAATTTTAAACTTGAATCTCCAAGTCTAGGCTTTTTCATTTTCCCCTCGAAGACATATTCTCTAATGGGAAGTCTCTGAGACACTTGTCAAGAGTAAATCTCATCTGTCCTGTCTCTCTATTGCTCCTTGGTGCAGGCAGGATTTGAGGTGCTATGATTCCCAGAGCTCAACCCCAAAGGCTGTGTACCATGAAGGCACATCCTGAGAAGGTCACAACCCCTTTCCCCCAGCCTTGGTTGCTGTCTGTTTGGATGGAGCAGACAGGCCAAGGAGACAATGGTTTCTACAATGCTATAAAATAGCAGCCACTGGGCACATGGTGCTAGGAGGCCAGTGTGTTTGTGGCACAGGGAAGGTTCATGAATCTTTGCTTTGGGAGAACGTCAGATCTAAGGCCTTAGGTAATGGGCTCAGGCAGCCTAAGCAATCTTGTGCTGGGAGAGGCACTTCTAATTACAAAAGTGGGGGCGGCAAGGGAGTTGCTCCCTGTCTGGGGAAGACAGAGGTCAAAGTCAAGGGCCTTTTCCCATACGTGGGGATATTGAATGTCAGTGTCCCTATTTCCTCCTGTTTTACATTCAAATGAATGATACGGGGTTTTCTCTAACCAGGGGCTGTGGTCAATACAGCTTTTTCTCCCTGACTGACTTTCTCTACCAAACCAGTTCTGCTCTGATCTGGTCAAGATGGGTTAAGATGTTTGCTGGGCTGTTAAAACTACAGTCTACAACTTGTGGGTCTTTGTGATGCAAAGGAATTGTCCAAGGGTTTGATGTTACTGCTTAAAACAAGAAGTGAAACTAGGTTGGGGCTGAACCTAGAATACAGAGCAAAGGAGCTACTCTTAAGACTCAGAGAAACAGATGACAAAGGCACATTTTAAATGATAACTCATCATGGGGATGTGCTTCCTACAGAGCACATGACCGTGCCTGTATACTCACAAACACAGGCATTGTTAAAGGAGATGTGCCTGGTGGCAGTAATAGTAATTTTAATTGAGAAGAGGGTTCACACAGATATATAGAGATGGAAATGGGTATATATCCATCTATAGTCATATAGATATAGTTACCCATGGGTATATAGACATAAATAGATGTCCATAGCTGTTGCTTTCTTTGTTCTCATGGTTAGTCTAAAAGATCACACTGGTCAGAATGGCCATCATCAAAAAATCTAGAAACAGTAAGTGCTGGAGAGGGTGTGGAGAAAAGGGAACACTCTTGCACTGTTGGTAGGAATGTAAATTGATACAGCCACTATGGAGAACAATATGGAGGTTTCTTAAAAAAATACAAATAGAACTACCATATGACCCAGCAATCCCACTACTGGGTATATACCCTGAGAAAACCATAATTCAAAAAGGGTCATGTACCAAAATATTCATTGCAGCTCTATTTACAATAGCCAGGACATGGAAGCAACCTAAGTGTCCATCAACAGATGAATGGATAAAGAAGATGTGGCACATATATACAATGGAATAGTACTCAGCCATAAAAAGAAACGAAATTGAGTTATTTGTGGTGAGGTGGATGGACCTAGAGTCTGTCAGACAGAGCGAAGTAAGTCAGAAAGAGAAAAACAAATACCGTATGTTAACACATATATGTGGAATCTAAGAGAAAAAAAAAGGTCATGAAGAACCTAGGGGTAAGACTGGAATAAAGACACAGACCTACTAGAGCATGGACTTGAGGATATGGGGAGGGGGTGGGGTAGGCTGTGACGAGGTGAGAGAGTGGCATGGACATATATAATCTACCAAGCATAAAGTGGATAGCTAGTGGGAAGCAGCCACGTAGCACAGGGAGGTCAGCTATGTGGTTTGTGACCGACTAGAGGGGTGGGATAGGGAGGGTGGGAGAGAGGGAGATGCAGGAGAGAAGAGATATGGGAACATGTGTATATGTATAACTGATTCACTTTGTTATAAAGCAGAAACTAACACACCACTGTAAAGCAATTATACTCCAATAAGGTTGTTAAAAAAAAAAAGCATCATTTGAAAAATAAAAACTCATCTTAAGCTAGTTATTTAACTTCATGTACTCCAAGTATTTATAGTTAGAGCATTTTTTAAATGTCTAATTTACTCAGCAACAGAAGGGGAGCTTATTCTTTCCTCTTGTCTGTCTTCTTTTACCCGTTACCATCCTGAAAGTTCAGGAACCTTCAGTAGGTCACACAGGAAATGACCCTGCCTGTGGCCTTGTCTATATGTGACTGAAATTTCTATACCTTCCCAATGCTCCCATCTGCACACATTTATGGATGCTTGTTGTGTTTTGAGGCCTGGTGGGTCAACCAGGATATACCAGGTTATCCGGTCCAGGGCCATATAAAAGATTTGACCTTCTGAGACATCTTTTGTGAGCTCACAGAGAGACAAAGGCTAATGGAGGTGTGTAATGTGTCATCCACCATGTGTGTGTTGGCATCCTGGGGAGATAACAGGGCTTCCAAGTGCCAAGAGCTGGGCCTGGGCAGGGCTTGAACTGCAGTGGTGATGCTGTGGGATCTGTAGTTACTTTTGCATTGAAGACCTTCTCTTTCAGTGATGTCACTTCATTTGCAATTATAATTATTTCCCTGAAAACCAGGGGCCTAGGCTTTTATTTTATGAAGTAATAAAACTAATTAGCCACAACAAATCCTGTCTATGCTTAGTTTGCTCAAGACGAATCTTGTGTATTAGTTTCTCTCTCAGTTGGATCCTCTTGGCTGCAATCCCGAGGGCCCAAGCTGGGCTGCTCCAGCCCTGACCAGAACGAAGGTGAGACAAATACTGCATTCAAGGTAAAAGTCTGCTTCAACCCACTGACTATTCACAGAGCTGTGCCCTGGCTGAAGCTATCAGGTTTGCATCTTGAAGCCAATAGCAGAGTTCTAGGTGCTACATTTGGGAATAAACAACAGTGCTTGACATATAAGACACCAGGGTGTAATCTAGGGCATGGATAAAGAATTCAAGGCCATGCTTAAACCCAAGAAGAAAGAGAACATGGCCACCAGCCAGGCAGACTCACCACAGATTCTCATTGCTTTTGACGAGTCTTGCCTTCAGGCTTCACATGAGGGCATTGGGAAGAAATCACCTAGTGCAAGTATAAACTCCTGGGCACTTTTGCCTAGGGTAGTTTCTGGGGGCAAAAGAAATGCAGTAAGAATTAAGGTGACTGATAAAATGGAGCCTGCTATGTAAATTAAAAGCAGAAAGTGTATTTTAATTAGACTTGGCTACTGCTTTTACTTGATTTCCAAATATTAAAATTCCCCTTTCATTTCTTGTGTGAGTAATCCCGGCCCTGATTAATTGGAAACACTAGGTCCTTGCTACTACCACATATTATCCCTGGAGGGGACTGTGCTTCAGTGACAAATGTTAAAAGAATGTGCTGCATTCTCTCTCCTTGGCATAGCAAATAAAGAGGGGAAATCATTTATTCCGGGCCTCAGCAAGCAGCCTTAGGGGATCTCCAAGGCCTGGCTCTGATTCAAAGTAAGTGATGGTAGCAGTGGTGCCTTACTTAACTGGCAGACAGAACCACTGCCCTCTCATTCCATTAGCCAAGGCAGAAACATCAAACTTTTATGGAATCCATTCCAGCTGAAAAAACAGACTTCTTTATCATTGCAGCAAGAGCACTGGGAATTATTTTTCCTCTGGAAAATTAATAGCTTGAATGCTCCAGGTGGATAATTCAGGATGTTCATTTTAGATGCCAAAGTAGTTGAATTTTTACCCTGAGGAGAGGGAAAGTGAAGTTAGAGGACTCTATTGGTTTCCTGGGGTGCTTAACAAGTGAGGCTCTCTCAGCATGTGCTAAAATGCTTTGTACTTTTGAGATGTTACGGGTCAGGTAACAGGTAATTCCCTTGTCCTACTTTTACTTCCAAAAAATGTCTGTCCTTGGAGGTCCAGTTCATAAAAACTTCTTGTGTCCCTTCATAAGCTTTTTTTTTTTTTTGCAGTACGCGGGCCTCTCGCTGTTGTGGCCTCTCCCGTTGCGGAGCACAGGCTCCGGACGCGCAGGCTCAGTGGCCATGGCTCACGGGCCCAGCCGCTCCGCGGCATGTGGGATCTTCCCGGACCGGAGCACAAACCTGTGTCCCCTGCATCGGCAGGCAGACTCTCAGCCACTGCACCACCAGGGAAGCCCTTGAAGGCCTGTTTTCTAAGGTAAGATGTCTTGTTTGCTTCTTAAAGTTAAGGTGAATCCCATAATTTAAAAAAAATCTTATTCAAATAACCATTTAGTCAAATTTGTGGTGAAATGTATACAGGTTGCTATGGTTACCAGATGAGTTTTGTGTGACAGCCTTCTGGGTTGCCTCGCGAAGTGATGGTTACTTGATTACTCCATTCAGTGCTGGGCAAATGGGCCAAAATGTTAGCTTTTAGCCTCTTTTATGTTATTTGGAATGTGGAAACATCTCCACAGAATTGTAAATATTTTATTTATCTCATTGATTCTTAGAGAAAACGATAGACTCTATTTTCCTCTTCTTTGGGAGCAAATGTTTAAAAGAGATCTTTCACTTCTGGCTTTTCACAGAATGCAGATTAATGCACCCAGGGACAGGGTGTGACTGCTCCAGCATTTTCAAATGAGGTGAATCCTATTGGATAAGATAGTTCTCCAAAGGAGAGCTCACAGGCCTGATAAAGGGGTACCCTGGGGGGCCAACAGCATCTACTAAGCAGGATTTCCAGAGGACTGATGGTGAGTCTCTGGGGCTAAAAAGAGGTCTGGTCAGTCTTAACATCTCTAGCTCCAAGGATAAATCTGCTGTTCGCATCTGCAGGATCTGCCCTCTCAGACAAGGATGTTTGGTGTTTGTACTATCCATATTTGTTACATGGGGCCTCCTGGCCTCCAAGTTCCCTTCTTGTGCAACAATATCATGCTTTCATTTTGAGAAATCACATCTCAGTCCTTAAGGGCAGTCTTTTTTTTTTTTTTTTTTTTCCTTAAGGGCAGTCTTGGTGGGGCTCTCAGTCAAGAAGCACTGCCCTTCCCAGGCCGGTGAGTGGGCTCTGCGTACATCATGGATTTTCAGCCTAAGTTTTGTGAGCTTCATCATGTTGTCTCAATAGATCTTTTTTTGTTTCTGTTTAAATTGGCCACAGTTTCTATTTTTACAACCTTATAATCCTTACTGAATCATGGTCTTTCATTGTGATGACTACTGGAACTTTTCTGTGTGTAGCCATAAAGTAATTTTGATTTTAAAAGAAACTCCCCAGAACTTAAATACCCGAGGATGTCTTCTTTAAAGGTTTATAAGTTCTGAAGTATTGCATAATCTATCATTGGCTCTTATAGCAGACACTACAGGTGGTCTATCAATACCCTTATAACTTCTGCATCTTCATTTTCAGGTTTGTTTAGGTGCTTATTTTTCTCCATAACGTCATTTACTTGGGGAAGGAACCCTTTTGCTGTTTCCACTGAATGAACTTCACTAGTCTAGGCCAATCATGCTAATTCCATTCCCTTTGCTAGTGTCAGGCTTAAGAAGGGCAGGGGTTATACATATGGACAGTGGGGTGTGAAAGAATGATGGTGGCTGGCAGGCATCTAGAAAAGGCTTCTTGGCTCTTAAGAACAGACATATGAAAGAAATAGGTCCTTGAGCATTGGAGTGTGAGCATTGTGATGCCTGAAGCAGATACAGCCATCTTGGCATGATAAAGGGAGCCAGCTGAAGTCAACTCCAATAAAATGAGAATGGCAGAATATTAAGGTGGAGAGAACACAGGTCCTTGATAATACTATTATTCATTTGAATTATACAACTTAGAAAGTGCCCTGCCCCATTCTGCTCGTGGCATAAGACAGCAGTTCCCTTATTGTTTAAGCTACATGATTTGGGTTCTCTCTTATTTGTAGCCCAAAACATTCTAACAGATTTAGCATCAAACTTAAGTACATCACTGCCTATTGGTCATTTTTGGGCCTTTGATCCTTGAAGATAAATGTGCACCTTTTGAGAGAGGATTTAATATTGAAAAACAATAAAAAATGAGGTTATCTAAACTGAATAATATTGTGTTTGATTTAACAGAAGAATTAACTATGGAATAATATATTGGTTTCTTTATGAGGCTAAAAGCTGGCCTGGAATCTGTCAAGAGAAGAGGTCCTAACATATCACGTAAAAAGGCCACACCTTTGGAACAACTTCTCACGGTGACATCTCTGAAGGACAGCACTCATTGACTATCTACTTTTTTATATTTGTTAAGAACTAAACACATTAATAGACTCTGTATACACACCTTCTATTATATGTCATCTTCCTTCAATTCTTTAAAAACTGAGTTATACTGGGGTTTGTTTTGGGGACAATAACTGAGTCAAGAGCCCATATTCAAGTTATTTCTGGGAGGATCATATGGTGCAGATATATGGCATGGCTGGAAATGTTGGGTCCCTCCTCATGCACCAATTTTAACACCTGGTGGCATACTAATTGAGAGCATTAGGCTTCAGAATTGAACAGTAGGTGATGGAGCAAGAATTAAAACTTAATCTGATTGGATGACCTTGGAGAACCCCTAAAGCCTCATTTCTCTCATCTATAAAATGAGATAATAATAGACAGTAGTTGGGAGAACTCAATGGAAATATATAAAAAGCATTTAGGAACGTGGCTTTCTCCTAGGAGGCATTCAGCATTAATCACTATTGCAGTCAACCCAGGGACTGCCTGGGAAGTGTCTGTGCTTATAGAAAGAGCAAAGTGAACAGCTGTTAGAGACCATTCCACTAACTCCCACTGCCACTGATTTCCCTTACCATTTGTACTTCTTTTAAGGAGGCCAAAGCCCATTGACTACTTCAGCAATGGATACTTCTGATAGTGTCAGAGAACTTAAATGCAAATTGTTGTAACATTCTTTGAGGTCATGGATGCCTCAGAATCTGAGAACTACTGTATCAGGATCCTGTTTGGATTCCTGGGCCCCTCTGTAACCTACCAAATCACTATTTCAGGAGTGGGACTCAGGAATGTGCATTTACCAAATGCTCCTGGTTATTTTTATGCATGGTAAATTACATAGACTACCAGATTAAGAACCCTTGTTTAGAAGGATACAGACAAACAGCAATAGCAGCTAATGGAGCACTTAACTAGATCCCAGGCCTTGCCTTAAGCACTTTGCAAGTGTTATCTTGGTGAAATCCCATTAATACCTCTGTGGAATATATCCTAGTTATCCCACACAGGATTTGTAAGTTACCTGTACAAACAAGGAGACAGATTCAGAGAGGCCCAAGGGAAAGCAACCTGCCTCCAAAGCCAGACAGTGCTACAGTGACCTCTGGGCTAATTAGTGTCATAGAGCTCTTTATTGTTCTCATGGGCATCAAAATGTCCTAGACTAACAGAGCTTTTGGAGGGGAATGGAGAGTAGGAAGGACAGTCAACTTCTGGGTCTTAGGTCCTACACCCAGGAGTTTTGCCCTTTATTTATATAGTCAGAATCATATGGAGTTAAGAACACAGACAGACTGGATTCAAATCCAGGGTCTGCCACTTACTAGCTGAATGACCATGGGTGGGTGACTTAACCTAGCTGGGCCTCAGTTCCCCATTTGTAAAATGAAGATAACAATAGTACCTACCTTGTACGATTGTTATGAGAATTAAATTAGTTAATATTTATAAATTGCTAAGAGCAGTGTTTGCCACAGAGTATGGGAGTGTGTCAAATGAATAAAACAAATTCTGCAAACTCACCAAGCCTCAATAATTCCAGCTATGGATGGAGAGTGTGATTTGGAAACATGACTGGCTTTTTCCCAAGAACAGGGTGACTCCTGCCTTGACCCTGGTTGGTGCTGTGCTAGTTGGACATCCATGGGCTCTCTCTACCACCAGGGCCTGGAACACATACCCGCTTCCATGTCCTAAGCAGACAGCACACAGAGGTCAGGTCAGGAGTGAAGGTGTCCTTTCTCGGTGGAGCTGGCTACAAGCCATGTCGTTATAAGACATATAAGAGGAGGGACAGTGACATCAGAAGCAGAGCCTCACAACTAGGGGGGAAGGATTGGAAAGTCTCAGAAAGGTGGTGAATATCAGAAAATGGCTTTAAGTTCTCTGCACACCTGACTCCATGTAGCATTTGACAAACTCCAGATGTAGTATGGAGGGCAGGCATCATCGACTGCCCACAGAGGGTGTGCTGGGCCTCCCTGGGGGAGGGAGCTTTGTTCTTGTGTTTAAAAATCACCGCAGTCTTCGATAGGATGATGAGATACAGATGTATGTGCTCAAATATGTACCTTTGGTGTTCAGTGAGTGCTAAGGATGGTGGGGCTCAGGATGAGGGCTCCTATCAGGTTTCCTGTAGGAGGCATATTGCAGTTTCTGAGTGCATTCTATAAACCCGTCTGACTGAGTCGAAGGGGAGAGCTGGCCTCTTTTGGATTTTGTCTTGGGATTGCTCTGTTAATTGTTTTAACCTGACTGGGTCTTTTACTTGTTTCTTACATCCCTTTTCTGATTACTTAAAGTACAAATATCCATAGGGACTTAAAGCTTATTTATAGCTATAGAAAAGGTTTTGAATTATTCTGTTTCCTATCTGTAGAGCTGTTAAGTATCAGGACTTTTTTATTCATGTATTCATTCTTTTATTCATGTGGACACACATTCAACTCACCATTATTTGTTCTTTCAGTGCATAACATCACCCAACCCTCTGCTCTGTCTTGTTTGGGTTGTGATAGAGAGAGACAGTCTGGAACAATCTTTGCCCTCAAGGAGATGTGCTCCTGTGAGGGGAATCAGTGTGTGTGACTAATGAACATACAGAGTTGAACGTGATGTTGGAGGGCAGACAATGAATGGCCTTCATAACTAGTTCCAATCATTTTGGTCTCACCTACAGAGTTGCCTCTTCAGAGAGAACCTTCCTGGCCAGTTCATAATTCACACCACTCCCCCAATCCCATTGCACCCTGTTTTTCATTATCCTGTTTAATTTTCTTTAGAGCACTTATGGCAATGTGAAATAATCTTTTTATTTGCTTATTGTCCATCTTCCCCAGTTAGCATTCAAACTGCATGACAGCAGGATCACCATCCATGAATCCATGACTTCACAGCACATATAACTGTGCTTGACAGAGTTCAATAAATATTAGCTGAATGACTGAAGACAGGTTTATGTTTCCTTTATGAGATTTCCAAAAGCAAAAGTAAAAATCCCAGCCACTGTCCAGGAGGAGAAACATTATTTCTCAGCAAAAAGCCCTTTTAACCACTGGTCCATTACTCACATCAGCAAAAAGGGGTCCACATTGTGGTGGCTGCAGCAGATGCCAACATCTTATGTCAAGCTGCGTTTTCTCACAATTGCTGCACAGTCCTCATTGGTCCTGTATGCAGATCCCAAGTGCAGCTGGGGGTGCTGATGGCAACACATCACGCTGATGTCTAGTCCCTGACCTGAAGACTTACTTAGGCACAATTTATAATCTCTGCAGAACTGGAGATCTGTCATTTAAAATAGCTTCTTGTCACATATTGGCCAGTATAAGCACTGGACAATGACCATGCCCATAAGTGATAACGGGCAGAGAAAGTCAGCTATTGGGTGGAATTTAAGCAGCAGGGAGACCTGAGATTGGCTGTATCCATTACCACACTGTTGGTAGGAGCAGGCATGGGAGGCGGGATTTAAGATTACCGAGAAATCGAGGGATATTAAGGCAAAAGACATTCCTTTAACTGTTAGCAAAATATTGCTGTATCCTTTTTCCTTGGGAGCCAAGGATATGCCCCTAATTACACATGCAGAGTAAATATGACATCCTGGACCTGTTGAATGGCACAGCCAAGCCTTTGGATGTGGGTCTATGTGGACACATGTACTGAGCTTTGGAAATGGGCTTTGGGGAATGCTGGTGAGAGAGTAAGGCTGAAGGAAGGAGAGGGAGGGCTGGCAGATGACCCACGAAGGGGTATTTTCTAAAGTTTCAAAGAAAGGTTCTGTCCTGCTATGTCTCCATTCCTGGGGGAGATGGGTTCCATATTCTTACAGTCTTCCAGTAGCATGTTCCTGTCCACAAAAGTCACCCATCATGTGGATTCTGTCTTCGGTCACAAATTCTATTCACTTCATATGGTGGTAGTGGGGGCTGTCTATGTAAGGTTTCAATTTCTTCTGGTGTAAAATAATGGGAACAACATCATTATATTATTGAGAAAGCTGACAAAGTATGCGGAAAGTTCTCTGCACAAAGATAGTGAAGAGAAAAGAGCTCAATAGACATTTCCTCCTGTTAATAATATTTCATTTGAAAAAAAATCACTGCAAGAGAAAAAGAGTTTCAATGGGTTAGTTAAGTTTCCAGATGTAAGATTCTATGACTTTAAAGTACAAGACATGTTGGTAAAAGAGCTTGACAGAATTTCATGTTTGGGTCCTGGAGTCAGTTTGTGAAACAAGAAGTTTACCAAGATGACGTATCAGTGCCAACTGTGTGTTTCAATGCAGGGTGAATCTGAAGGCACTTATTTTAGGCTAGGTTCTCCCAGTCATGGACCCTGAAACAAGGATTTTAGTGCAAATAACTTATATGGGAGGTGATTCTAGAAAGCGCAGTTGAGAAGGGAGAAAAGAGATAGAGGAGGGAAGAAACAGTACAGCGTGTGCTGAAGAGCAGGGGACTGCTGTGGATAGCTGGGGCTCAAGGCTGTTGGGGGCTTTGGAAAAAGTATAGAATACATGCCTCAGAGTGATGCCTCCTGAGGGATACGCAGCTCTTTATTCCATTCCTCTATGAGAAATCTGGGGTATTTATCCTTCAGTCTTGTCTGTCCTTGGCTGATGGTTTTGCTGGGGGCAGCAGATCCTCAACACTTCCTGTCTTCCTTGCTTAGGGCCCAGAGATGACTTAGTCAGCTCTTGGGTGAACATTCTCAAGTGCTCACAGTAGGAAGCTGTCAGCACAATAGGAAGCCCGGTTACCGTGGGGAACTGGACGGGGCACCAACAAAGTCTCTAGAGGGCTCAACATCTTCTGTGGCCTAGGTTGCTCCCCATGACCCGGGGCTGTATTTGCATCCCCATTTCAGTAGTATCAGGATGAAGTAGAAACATTCAAAGGCCATTTCAGAATGGTGAGCTCAGCAGCAGGAATGACCTGGACTACATCTTATTGAAAGAGCACCTACTATGACCGAGCCTATGTCAGGACACATCCGAGAACAAAAATCTTGGGGCTGATTCTCTTTAGACCCATTTGGGTCATGCATCCACATCTGCACCAACCACGTGACCAGATGGGTGGAAAACCTGATTGGCTAGGCCTGGGTCTTATGCCTAAATCAGAAATTAGTGGTGGGGTCACACCTTGTCCTCACCATTTCCCAATAACTGAGAGTAGGGAGGCATGGTTTTTCTAAAAGAAAACTGAGGTACTGCTACC
Source organism: Phocoena phocoena (assembly GCF_963924675.1). Lineage (NCBI taxonomy): Eukaryota > Metazoa > Chordata > Mammalia > Artiodactyla > Phocoenidae > Phocoena > Phocoena phocoena. Next base: position 22,140,575 of record NC_089238.1, on the reverse strand, counting down.
AGGAGAGGGAAAATTGAGACTGGGCAGGCAAAAGCTATGGATATCCACTCATCTGTTAGATGGATATATGCCATCACTTTTAGGAGAGAGAGTTTTTACGGATGCAGATACCACAGCTCAGGCAAGTTCAGAGATGTGCCTAAGGTCTCACAGGTAGTAAGAAGTGGAGCTGAGGCTGGAACTCAGAGCTGAAGTTGGAGCAAAGCCTCTGCTGCAACCGTGAAACATACAGTCTCCAAAATATAGCCAGAATTTGAGGTGGAAAACAATAGAGTCATTCAAAGGAAGCATTATCATTTCCACAGAGACTAAGCAGTGAGGTCCAGGCAGGTATATGTTGGTTGATCCTCTACTAATGTGAAATAAGAAGAAGAATGGAGGGCTTGCATTCCCCTGAGTCTGGCTTCTTTAGAGGTTGACTTAAGCTCTTGAGTTGATAGCAACTCGAGCAGACTCACTTCTGTGCTTCCTTCTCTGGCAACCTTTTATTATTTTATTTTTTGAAATTTTATTTATTTTTAACATCTCTATTGGAGTATAATTGCTTTACAATGGTGTGTTAGTTTCTGCTGTATAACAAAGTGAATCAGCTATATGTATACATATATCCCCATAACTCTTCCCTCTTGCACCTCACTCCCACCCTCCCTATCCCACCCCTCTAGGTGGTCACAAAGCACCGAGCTGATCTCCCTGTGCTATGTGGCTGCTTCCCACTAACTATCTAGTTTACATTTGGTAGTGTATATAAGTCCATGCCACTCTCTCACTTCGTCCCAGCTTACCCTTTCCCCTCCCCATATCCTCAAGTTCATTCTCTACGTCTGTGTCTTTATTCCTGTCCTGCCCCTAGGTTTTTCAGAACCATATATATATTTTTTAGTTTCCATATATATGTGTTAGCATACGGTATTTGTCTTTCTCTTTCTGTCTTACTTCATTCTGTATGACAGACTCTAGGTCCATCCACCTCACTACAAATGACTCAATTTTGTTTCTTTTTATGGCTGAGAAATATTCCATTGTATATATGTGCCACATCTTCTTTATCCATTCATCTATCAATAGACACTTAGGTTGCTTCCATGTCCTGGCTATTGTAAATAGAGCTGCAATGAACATTGTGGTACATGACTGTTTTTGAATTATGGTTTTCTCAGGGTATATGCCCAGTAGTGGGATTGCTGGGTTGTATGGTAGTTCTATGTTTAGTATTTTAAGGAACCTCCATACTGTTCTCCATAGTGGCTGTACCAATTCACATTCCCACCAGCAGTGCAAGAGTGTTCCCTTTTCTCCACACCTTCTCCAGCATGTACTGTTTGTAGATTTTTTGATGATGGCCATTCTGACTGGTGTGAGGTGATACCTCACTGGAGTTTTGATTTGTCTTTCTCTAATGATTAGTGATGCTGAGCATCCTTTCATGTGTTTGTTGTCAATCTGTGTATCTTCTTTGGAGAAATGTCTGTTTAGGTCTTCTGCCCATTTTTGGATTGGGTTGTTTGTTCTTTTGATATTGAGCTGCATGAGCTGCTTATAAATTTTGGAGATTAATCCTTTGTCAGTTGCTTCATTTGCAAATATTTTCTCCCATCCTGAGGGCTGTCTTTTCCTCTTGTTTATGTTTTCCTTTGCTGTGCAAAAGATTTTAAGTTTCATTAGGTCTCATTTGTTTATTTTTGTTTTTGTTTCCATTTCTCTAGGAGGTGGGTCAGAAAGGATCTTGCTGTGATTTACGTCATAGAGTGTTCTGCCTATGTCTTGAGTGTGTTATTTTGTGGGCTGGGTAGAGGAAGCACCTGGGGGAGTAGATGTTCTTCTCTGCTGGTCAGGGGTCTGTGTGAGAAAGGAGGAGTTGAAGTAGGATCTCACCACTTGTGATTGTGCTGACAGAATGGAGAGAAGATTCTAGTCTGCTAGGAAGGAAAGGGAGACTAGAAATCTAGGAAAGGGTCACAGAGAGAGGGTGCACTCAAGACACTCTAGTTGATGTCAGTTTTGGTGAAGTCTGTACTCCTTGGCACTGTGGGTCCACTTTCCCTGGCATGGAAGGAAATCTTCGAGTGTCTGGTTTTGGTGACTGAGCCATCAGGCAAGCCTAGAGTGAACCTCTGTGGTTTTGTGTGGGATCCTGGATTATCTGCAGCTCTCAAACCTGCCTCCCTGATAAGAGAAGTAATGCATGAGAAATATGATTGGGAAGAAAATTTCAGAGTCTGAACAGTTTGGTGCAAATGCTCAGGTTCTCTCCCTGCCATATGTTTAGACTGGACTGACGGGGAGTGATTTTGGCAAATACATAAATCACTGAAACGTGATTATGTGGCCTTTAAGACTCCTCAGCTTGAAGGATTCAGTTCTTCTGGGTAGAAAGAAATGGCAACAGTTTATGAAAGCACAGTGAGATGACAATGTTGATTTTTCCCCTCCAATCACCTTAATGGTTATAAAACATGACTTAATAAAGGTCCCTCTTTGGTTTGTAGCAGGCTGGAAATGAAATGTAGCAGAGGTAAGGGAGAAAAACCCAAGGGTGGTGCCTGTTATGTTAAAACCCAGAACTACTGTGATTGGCACCAGTGGCCCAGGAGATCTGACTGCCAGAGTTGAAAATGGAATAGGTTTCTACCTGGAAAGGACCAGGTTCCCAAGAGGTAATGAGACAATCTATTATGAGTCATTCTAGGCTCTGAAACTATCTCTCCATCTTGCAGCAATGGCAGAACATTTCACAATCAGAAATGCTTACGGTTCTCAAAATTTTCATATGCAACTCTTTGCATGTTAGCGGAATATTTGCAGCTGCTGAAATTGCTACCTTTTTTCTTATAAGACAAGAGCCTCAGAACATTGGTTTCCTTGGTCAGAGACATCTCAGCTCTGGAGACCCAGTGTGAATCACCTAAGAATATGCTGCGTTCACATTTTCCTTGGACTTTTATTGCTTCCCTTGGGCTGTCTGAGAGCAAGACAGAAGCAGGGGAGGTGAGTGCTTATGTCAGCATGGGTGGCCCTGTGCCTGAGCCCACCAGTCAGCCTGAGGATTCAAAAACATCTGGTGGGACAAGTTCATGGAGCTCTCTACGCTTAGCACAGCACAGCTAGTTAGTCCTCGACGCCCAAGGCCTTGGCTGATTTGGCACCCCACTGTGTGCCATGACTTTTGAAAATGTGCTGTGTTAGAGAGGACTGCTGATTACCAGTAACTTGAACCCATCGCCAACTGGCCTAACCAGAAAAGCCATTTATTGGCTTACATAACTGAAAAATCCTAGGACTGGGGTGCAGGGCATCTTATAACATCCTGCCATCACCCAGTACATGGACTGAGAGCAGAAGAGGGGGTGTCTCTAAGGAAAGTTACTAGGAGCGGGGGGTGGGTGCTGCACAAGCAGGAGCGGATGTTCCAGGCTCCTCCTGGGCAGGTGGAGTCGGCTCTGTCTGATGACCAGGTCTGTTTTCTTAGGCTCTGCACCAACTGCCTTCTGAGGCATGGCTCCTGCCAGCTCTTTTGTGTCTTTCCTGGAGGGTAAGATTTTGCCCACCAGCATTTGTGAACTTTACAGTTTGCCACACATTTAACTTATTCTTTTTCGTTATCAGAAACATAGTATGAGATATTGTTATTGTTCCCAGTTTACAGAAGAGAAAAACTGAGGCCCTGACCAGTTCAATGATTTTGCTCTTTTCATTTTAGTTCAGCTCTAATGTGAGGGATGAAGGAAGCTGAACTGCGACTAAAAGTGAGCTATTCCAACCTGTTTAAAAACAAGTTAGGAAAATCTGTTCAGAGAATGTGCCCTTAAATCCTCCCAGCTTCTTCATCCCACTTTCCCCTGGAACTCCCGTAACAGCAGAGCCTGGCGGCATGATGATGATCCAAGCCCTGCCTCATTCCTTAGACCCTTTCTTTGGGAAATCTGAGACAGGGAGCAGCCTGGCCAGATGAGTCTTGAGTGTGTGTAGTCACTTCACCAGCTGTAGCTCACATTGCAGGAAGCAGCGTCCAGCAGTCAGCCTCCCACACATGTGCCTACCTTCTGGGCAGTGTTCCTGGGAGGCGGCTGCAGAGTCAGGCTGTGAGTGAAGCACAGATCTCCAGAAGGGCCTGCAGAAGGACCTCAGAGAGCTCCTGGGCCAGGAGTTGGGCTCCTGCTCTGTGCCTTGATCTGTGTGTCCACTGTTTGGGATATGGGATGGAGAAGACTCTGTCCCCTCAATCCCAAAAGTTTTTCAGTCAGTTAACAAACATTCCAGAGACAATGCAGGTTTCCCATAAATATGACCAGAAGTTCATGTATGGGGCTAGGCAGAGAAGTCCAGCCCCAAATGTTTAGGTTTTAAAAGTTTAAAAGTTAAAAGTTTAACTGAGAGAGAGCAAAAGCCACAGTGAGAGTCAGAGAGAGCAGTTCAAATAATATTGACACTTGTGCCAGTGACTCCCAGGGAGTATTTGCCCAAATGAAGCAAGGGAAAGAGCTATGGACCTACTAACTATTTCCCTGCTCAGGTTGGTCTCAGGTGCCTATAAATATGAGCATCTCACATCACTGATTGTGACTCTGGTAATTAATGACACAATTTTCCATGAGACATGGTTAATAGAACACAAGACAACTGAGGGAGCAGATCTGTCCTGATGCTGGACGGAAGGCTGACTGGGAGTGTGTGGTGATCTCCTGCACAACATCTTTCTAAGAGAGTTTCAAGATTAATTTTGACCATCCATGGTTTTTCTTTTTGCATCAACTTTAAAACCCAACAATATGGAGAAGCCAAAGGGGCATCTCCATTCAGTGTCACGACATCTGGAAGCCATCATTTGTGAAGCCTTCCCAGCCCACCTCTCCTCCGTGGACATCAGCAACACTCATAGCTGTTTGATGCACTTTGCAGCCTTTGTCTCCAACAGTCCCCACTCCCAGGCTCGAATGAACTACCCTGAAGAGAAACACCACAACATGAGGGTTCATAAAATGATAAATATTATCATCTTCAAGGCATGAGCTGAGCCTTGAAGAGTGGATAGGGCTGAGGTTGGTGGGGAAGATCAAGGAGAATGTTGGGCTCCTGCCCTTCCCTATGTTCTCTGCTCTGTGCCTGGAGACTCAACAAGTCTAAGATTGCTGCCCACTGGGTCCCTCAACATGGGTGCCAGGACATCCCTAAACTCTCTCCTGACAAGTCAAATCTTCTATCAGCCCTTACCTCAATGCTGGCACTAAGCAGCTTCATTTTGTGGATGAATGAGAAATTCTCACTCTGGGTGATAAAGAAATATGCAGGCTTCTCTCACACCCACCTATCTGCCAGAGTGGATGGAGGGTGAGATGGTGGGAGGTGAGTATTGTGGTGTATGCACATGCAACAGTTTCATAATGAAGGAGGTGCCAGGATTGGATGGGCTTTTAAATGACTGACATGAAAAGCCTACTTGGAGAAGTTGGACATTTGTGTATTGTCAGCTTTCTGCATGGAGTTGTTCAGCTGGTATTTGTTCATGGACATATTTAAGCCCAACTCTGTGGAGATGATTAATTGTCCTTAATTAATAGTGAGGTGTAGCTGGGGTGGAAGCAGCCCATGGACCACAGGCTCAGGCCATCTTCCTACCCACATTTGCCAGCCAGTTTCTCCTTTACTATTTCTTGGCTTTGCATCCTGATCAGACTTCCTCCCTTCACTCCTTGCTGTGTGTTTCCTTCTCATCTGCCCTTCTGGATCAGGGAGACATGCAGACATGGAGGGTCAAAATGTACACCCCCCCACACCCTACACATGTGGGCTTAGCAAGCAGAGTGGCACAGAGTACACATCTGGCACAGAGTACCTACTCCATACACTTGGGCCATTATTTCTGGTTGTCACATTTTACGCATCCTGCCAAAGTTTGTTATTATTTTATAACCCTAGGCCTAACTGGTAAATCTTTGTTGGTAGTGAAAAGCAGTGTGATGCAAAGGAAAGGACAGTGGATGGAGAATCAGGAGACCTGGAGTCTCGCCTAATCACACCTACTGGCTGTGTGACCTTGAGCAAGACACCAAGTCTCTCTAGGTTGAAAATTCCACATAATAGAAATGCTCCATTAGAGAAATGAACTAAATGTTTTCAAGGTCTTCTTCAGGGGTGACATTTAATAGCTCTATAAGAGTGACTATAAAAATCAGACTGTCTCTGTACGTGAAGAGGTGTGGTACCCCGTGGGTTTTCTGCTCCCATACTAAAGGCCAGTTTCTGGCTGGCTGAGTTATCTCCTCAACCATCTGGCCCATTACAGTTTCACCATTTGTCACTCTGCCATATTGCCATGGCCTCAATCTATGAATGAATCAAGGCATCATTCTTTCAAACAGATTAGAAATCTTTGCCTGGGAATTAAGTCAACAGAGAAAATTGTATTGGTTCAATGAGATGTGATTCAAGAACATGCAAATGGTGACATTTTTAGCTTGGCTCACATACAGCTTTACAAGCTCAGCTCGTTAAAAGAAGATCAAATAAAATGTAGACTTATTGATTTAACCAACTACAAGAAGCTAAAGCAGACTTTCTGAAAGTCAGTTAAGAATGAAACCCTGGCCTGTCCGCCAATCCGCAGACGTGGAAGGGAAATGGTGACGTGTGTTGTTCAGCAGATTGTATTCTCCTCACTAGCTTCTAGCTGCAGCACCTGATTGTTTATGAATGCCAGTCCTTTGTGAACTGGTGAAAAGTTGATTGAGAAGGAAGGGCTGAGATCTGAGGGTACCCAGTTCCCTGGAATGTAGCACATCACAGTTGACCTAAGAACTACTATTAAACTTTGCGTTAAGGGTGTACCTGGGGAAGAGAAACTGAAGACATTAAATTTTAGAGCTGGCTATGCATGCAACTGCCAAACTCTCCAGCTCTTCCCGTGGTGCGCTTCCTGTGATCCTCCAAGCCTGAAGAAGCCATTCAACCTATGTTACTGGGAAGCTTCCAATCAGTTTGGTTTAAGCAATTGATTATGCCCCAGCAGCTGATAAAGCATTTTTTCAGTGCCCAGCAGTCATCCTTGATGTCTCTCCCTCACCCACAGCATCCCCGCCATCAGCCAGGACCACAGGCTTAACTCATATTCAGATTTTCTTCACTTTTCTCTCCTTTATAAAAAGCTTTACTGAGATATAATTTATGTACTACACAATTCACTCAGAGTATACAATGAAATGGTTTTTGTTATTATTAATTTTTTAAAATTGTGGAAAAATATATACCATAAAATCATTTATTTTAATACAATTGTTGGGTAAAGCCACTAGTAACAGCAAGATTATAATGCAAAAACTACAAGAGATTTTGTAAAACTTGCAGACAAAAATGGATAGCTTCAAAGGGATAAGAAAACTACAATTCCAGCTGCTGTCCTTAGTGCCAGAATCAGTGTGATTAAACACCTTCGAAATTATGGAGAATGGCTCTGATTTTGGTCAATGCTTAGCACATTTTAAGTTGACATTTAATATGTTTTTATATATAAGTGGGTATAATTTTGTTAATAAAAATATTAAACATTATATACGATGAAACCTACAAGTGGAAAAAATATTTTGATTTGATATAACTAAGTTGAAATATTTTACTGAATAAATCCTGTAAATTTTATCCATGTCAATTTTATCCAGTATCTCTTGAAAATTTTCATAGTCCTGCAAAATACTTAAATTGCTTTTAAAATAATCAAGGTCACAAATTTATATGGCACCTTCTGTTTGGAGTTCAGAAAATGTCCAAAGTGTCCTGTTTCTGACTCTGAACTTCAGCCTTAAAATAAATATAAAATGAGGAAAGAAAAAAAAATTTGCCATTTTAACCATTTTAAGTGTACAATTCAGTGGCATTAATTACATTCACAATGTTGTGCCACCATGTATTTTTTTCCCCAAACTTTTTCATCACCCCAAACAGAAGCTCTGTAATCAATAACTCCCCATTCTCCCTGGTAACCTCTAATCTACTTTCTGTCTCTACTAACTTGCCTGTTCTAAGTGTTTACTTCATATAAGTGGAATTATACAATATTTCTTTTTTGTGTCTAGCTCATTTCACTTAGCGGAATGTTTTCAAGGCTCATCTATGCTGTAGTCTGTGTCAGAACTTCATGCCCCGCTTCTCTATTAGTCACTACTTCTACTGCTCGCTGCCCAGCCAGCGTGCCTGCTCCTCTGCATGACAGAAAGCCTTTGTGGCAGATGAACTCAGTGTCCCACCCACATGCCCTGGCTTCTCTTTGCAGAGCCCACTCTGCTTACAGACACATCAGGCCAGAAGTGCTGGGAATTAACCAATGTTATCATAATAGTCTAGGTCTCTCAAACCTTGGTGGGATAATCTGAGATGCATGTCTACACTGCCTTCCAAAGTTCCCAGTGGCATCAGGATCCAGTTGTCCACAGTGGTGACCTGCTTGAGAACACGCCCTGGATTGGCTGCCTCTCCTTCCCTATCTCACTTCTCCCCTTTCCTACCAGTTTTCTGATATCACCTCCCAAATAAACTACTTTCACTTCATCAAAGTCTACTGCTAGGAAATGTAAATGAAGACAGCCTCCTATCCCAGCTCTCTGATTTCACTCTCATCTAAAACCCATGCTTCACGAAGCAGCTGGAGTACTCTTCTAAAGTACAAATTAGAGCATGTCACCGTTCTGCTTAAAACTGCCCCACACGCTGAGAATAAAATCCAGATACCTTACTGAGGTGGACTAGACATACAGAGTGACATCCTGACCACGTCCTGGGCCTCCATGCTCCCCATGCTTCCGTGATGCCAGCTCTCTCTCTGTTCCCTCTCCTCTCAGGGTCTTTATAACTCATGCTCTGACCGTTTTTCTTCTCTTGCCTGAGCCAGAAAAGAGAGATAGATACTAAAAATACTTAACAACCAGTACAGCTGGGCTGACCAGTCAGGAAGGACAGTGGTGTGGACAACACTGACGTCTATGCCCCCACCTGCAGCCTTATTTCATTCGAGCCTCAGATTAAATGTCTCCCCACTCAGAGAGCATTCCCTGACCAACCACTCTAAAGTGCCTTCCCCCCATAAACCTCTCTCTTTCATCATATCACCCCGTTTTAATCTCCATAATGCTTGCCACTATCTACAATTATTTTTAAAATTTAATTTTTGCCTATTTAACGTAACCCCAACTAGAATGTAAGCTCCAGGAGGGCAGAGACCTTGCTGTTTTGTTCACTGCTGGGTTTCTGGAGCCTGACCCAAGCTTGTCACATGGTGGGTGTTCAAAAAATATATGCTGGATGAGTAACTGAACGGATGGGTGTCAGGTTCCCTGAAATAAAGACACCCACAACCTCAGCAAGTGGTAGGCTTACCAGGACAGAGTCTAGATCCCATTACAGAGGCCACCTGGAGAAGACCTAGGGGCCTGCAAGCTGTCCAAAGATGGAGGTGAGGGGAAAAGTGTGGACCCACGTACAGCTGGTTCTGAGAGGTGGGTGAGCATTAGAAATGGTGTGCTCAGGGCCCTGGTGACCTCAGAGAGTGGTGCCAGGAGCAATGGCAGGGAAGTCAGGTTGCAAAGGAGCAGGGAGGAAGGAGAGTGGAGGAAGCAGGTGTGACCAGGGGAGGAATACGCAATGTAGGAGGAGTTGGTGGAGTGCCTGAGGGAGGAGGCTTCTTTGTGGGCTGCAGAAATGGTAAGATGGGGAGAAGCAGAGACTGAACGTGCAAGAGAGTGGAGACTGAGGTGAGGGAGGCCTGGTGAAGTGAGAGGGTGGGACCAGGGCCTCAAAGGGTAAGGTTTACTCTGGACCAGAAAAGGGACATTTTTCCCTAGGAGATGGGAAGAAAGGAGGAAAAGTTGGGTAGAGAAAAAGGACGTTTGTGTGGTAGAGTGAGGAGGGAAGGTGATCTCAGGGTCCTTAGAGTTAAAGGGGGCAGAGTTGGTGGGGGGTGGTCCTGAGGGCAGAAGGGGACTCTTCTTTAAGCTGATCCACCAGGGAAAGACAAGAATGTGTGGGGTTTTCAGCTCTTCCCTGAGAGTGGAGAGGCTGGGCCCCTCTCTCCTCTCACCTGGAACACCAACCACAGTGATTTACACCACTGGAAATGAAACTGCCCAGTGGGGCCTCTTTGTTGGGTGGGGGTCTGCAGGGGAGCAGAGGGCAGGCTGAATAGCATTTCAAGAAAAGCTCCTCTGCTGCCTGGCAGGAGGGGTGGGGGCAGAGAGCAGCTCTACCTCCTCCTGTACCTCGTGAGAGGGGCTATCAAGGCTCCACTTCTAATGTGAATAACATGCCAGGCCCCGAGGTGTTTTGGGCAGACCCTCCTGTGGACAGCTAGACACACAAGCTATCTGCGAGTCCCATGCCTCCCTGCCTCTATCTCCAGAGGCCCTGGGTAAAAGTCCCTGACATTCCTTTCTCCCAGCCTCCAGAATCCCACATCTTTGTTGAACCTCTGGTCTCCTTGGGTTCTTAGTTGCTGCCATTATACACAGAGAAGTCTTTTCTCCAACCTCAGCAAGTTGCAAGAGCTGGCTTGGGCCCTCTGGGCCATTTTCTCCAGCTTGGAGAGGTTTCAGTATTGCTGGGCAGATGGGGGAGGCCCAGGGGTGATGCCAGGCAGACAGATGATTGGGACCTCCCGAGCCAGGATGGGTTCTCCTCTACGTTGGGGTGCATGCGGGTTCCAGGCTCACAGGGCCCGCCCATGGGGCCTGGGATGCAAGGTGACTCAGGGAAGCAGTGGTCTATTTTGTTCCCTGAGCTGGGCTGTTCCATTAGCTACATGTGGTTATTGAGAACTAGAAATGTGGCTAGTCTGATCAAGATGTACTCAAGTACACATGCCTGATTTCAAATACTTAGTACAAAAATGTCAAATATTTCATTACTACTTTTTTATATTAATTACATGCTGAAATTACAATATTTTGGATATACTAGGTCAAATAAAATATACCATTACAATTAATTTCACCTGTTCTTTTTTACTGTTTTTTTAATGTAGTTACTGGTTACTAGAACATTTAAAATGACACACGTGGTACTCATTTTATTTTTATTCAATCCTGCTCTAGGGAGGATGATGTCCAGGAAGCCACTGGTTAGAGGCCTCCAGGTGCAGCTGAGAAAGCAAGGTATGACCTAAGCCCCATCTCTGCCAGCTCTGTGAGTAGTGAGAAATGGGGCAGGTGGGTTGTGATTGCCAGCATGTCTGGGGGGTGATGGAGGCCAGGGACTGGCCAGGTGTCCTGCGGGTGCTGGGGACAAACAGCCATCCAGTCCCTGGGGTCCTCCCAGCAGATCACAGTGTAGCTGTGTGCCCCCTTCCAATGCCAGGAAGCTCAGTACTTGGTATTCTGCATGGATTTCATGACTGACACAGCAATTATAGGTTTTTGCATTGTTTATGCCTCTCCAAAAGCATAGCTGAGTGCTTTAAACCAGCGGCTAGAAGGCGCTCCACTAAGTTTCATTACAATGTGTAGCTGTATTCACTCTTTCAGGCCTCTGGGACAATTGGTACCTCACACAGCTTTAACACTATTCACTTTTCTCATAATTAAATCACTGACTGAATAAAAAAGAAAAAGAAAGAAAACCCAAATTATTTTTCTAAACAGTGATCCATCATGGCTTAGGTTCATTAACATAAAAGTCCCCGACTCTGTCGCTCTACATTTTTCTGCTCTGATCTAGGGCTTTGTAGCTGCCTTTGTGCCTGGCTGGCCTGGCCTCCAGCTGAGAGATGGAGCCTCCTGCCCTGCTCCTGCCCAAGGCTCTGCAGACTCCAGAAGGGCCAGTAACCTCTGCTGGTGTTCTGGCTGGTGACATTCCTGCTTCACTCTGGGCGGCTGGATTAATAAGAGGTTTCTACTACCTGTTCACATGTTCATAGCCCACGAATATTCCTCCTGCTCTGGGTACCTTTGCTCAGAGTTGAGCCGAATGTTTGTGTGCATCTGTGTGTGTGTGTGTGTGTGTGTGTGTGTGTGTGTAGATATTTTTCCTTCCAAATGACACCAAATTCACAAAATGCTGAAATTAAGTAACTCCTCTCTGGATCTTCTGATTGAAAAATCAGTGGGAATGGAGCATTTCTCACACTCACTCCTCCCCTGAGAGCCTCAGCTCCAGCACAGTAGGCTCCTCAGCTGCTTCATCAGGGGCGGCTCCTCTGACTGGAGATGGGCAAGCGAATGCAGGCCAGGCTCCCTCTGTGTGGGGGCCAGGCACACAGAGCTCACCCAGGAAGCTTCCCTCAGGCAGAAAAACTCACTCCTGTGGGGCCTTCTCTCCACCTCCCTTCAGCCTGAGATGTCTTTTTGCTTCACTGTTAAGACTAGGGCTTTATTGCAGATTCCCATGAGAGAGCAAACTGGTGACTTAAATTCACATCACAGAGCAAGTGACCAATCATATCTCCCCTGAGGAAGCCTTAGTAGAGTTGTAAAAATAGGACTAATAATAATAATAGCAAACACTTCTATAGCTCTTACCAATTTCTAAGACTGTTCTAAATGTGTAAATAGGTTAACTCGCATAACATATCAACTCTTTATTTATTTATTTATTTATTTGAAGTATAGTTGATTTACAAGAGTGTGTTAGTTTTAGGTGTACAGCAAAGTGATTCAGTTATACATATATATATATATTCAGATTCTTTTCCATTACAGACTATTATAAGACATTGAGTATAGTTCCCTGTGCTGTACAGTAAATTCTTGTTGTTTATCTATGTTATATATAGTGGTGTGTATCTATTAATCCCATACTCCTAATTTGTCCCTACCTGTCTTTCTTTCCCTTTGGTAACCGTTAGTTTGTTTTCTATGTCTGTGAGTCTGTTTCTGTTTGTTTGTTTGTTTTAAATTTTATTTATTTTAAAAAATATTTATTTATTTATTTTTGGCTGTGTTGGGTTTTTGTTGCTGCATGCAGGCTTTTCTCTAGTTGTGGTGAGTGGGGGCTGTGTGCGGGCTTCTCACTGCGGTGGTTTCTCTTGTTGCAGAGCACGGGCTCTAGGCATGTGGGCTTCAGTAATTGCAGCACGCAGGTTCAGTAGTTGTTGCTCCCGGGCTCTAGAGCAAAGGCTCAGTAGTTGTAGCACACAGACTCAGTTGCTCCACAGCCTGTGGGATCCTCCTGGACCAGGGCTCGAACCTGTGTCCCTGCATTGGCAGGCAGATTCTTAACCACTGCACCACCAGGGAAGTCCCTCTGTTTCTGTTTTGTATAAAGATTCATTTGTATTAGTTTTTAGATTCCACATGTTATATTGTATAATATCTGTCTGTCTTTGTCTGACTTATTTCACTTAGTATGATATTATATATATATATATATGTATATATGTATATACACACACACACCACGTCTTCTTAAACCAATCATCTGTTTTTGGGCACTTGGATTGTTTCCATGTCTTGGCTATTGTAAATAGTGCTGCCATGAACATTGGGATGTGTGTATCTTTTTGCATTTTGTCTTTTCTGAATATATGCCCAGAAGTTGGATTGCTGGATCATATGGTAGCTCTATTTTTAGTTTGAGGAACCTCCATACTGTTTTCCATAGTGCTGCACCAATTTACATTCCACCAACAGTGCAGGAGGAATATATACAAACTCTTTGAGGTAATTAAATCCCAGTGAGATAAGTAGCAAGGCCAAGACTCAAACTTGCAAGTGCCCTTATCTCATACATTAGGCAGGACATAAAAGCACATGGTAGCTGGAACTGGGATTTTTGTGGTGCTGTCAGGATGTGGAGCTTCAGAATAAACTCTGAAAACCTCTCAATGTGGTTGGAGGCTGGATTCTGTGGGGATGTTAGAGGGGTGTGGTGAGAGGGGTGGACCTGGCTGATTATTTTCAAGCAATATTTAAGCCAGAAAATGGTCATTTCCCCCCTTCAATTAGCAAATGTAGGACACTTAGAAAACTGTGTCCTAGAAAGCCAGGTGTTAAAATCAAACATTTGAATCCAGCACTTTTAATAGACTGCAGGGTTGTGATAATTAGACTGCTGGGAGTAGGAGTACAGTGCTTAATTAATGTTGACTTCTTTAAAGAAAAATTCAATTGTTAAAGAAAATACAAAAGAAATTGAAACTTGAAATTACCATAAATTAGTATTACCCCCTTTCTGGAGTAGCTTGCCTTGCAAGATCTTTTTCTTGGTATTTCCTGGGGGAGTTTCCTACAGTCAGACTAGGTAGGAAAGTGGAGTCCTGTGTGGCTTGCTAGGAGGATGGAATTCTGCAGTCCCCTGATTGTGGGGATGGGAGTGGAGACATCGCAAGGATCTATCTCTATCTTCAGTCCCCTAATGGGGATGCGCATGAACCACCAGGCAGGTTCCCAGGTGCTAAGTGCACTTCATACTCTCTATATCACTAAAAGAGGCAACAACAACACACCCGCTTAAATTTCAAAGGGCATCACTACCCCTGCCTGCATTAGCCCATCAGCACCCCCTCATCCCAGTTTTCCCCTCATCATCTTCCTTCCCCTTTCTAATAGGATCTCCAGAGTGATATGTCTAAAACAACAAAATAATCTCTCCAAACTTTTCAGGGAGTTCCCCACCACCCTCATGATAAAGTGTACTCCTTAATAGGGTGTCTAAGGAGCTTTCTGATCTGACTCTGTACACCTGCCTGCCTCATCCCTCAACACTTGTCACATATGTTGGACTCCAGCTCAATCCACTTGTGCTCAACGTACAAGTTATTTTTCCTTTTACTTTTCCCTCACCCAGTACTGCTGGTATTGCTGGTTCTACCTGTGGATATATTTCCAATCACACCACTTCTTTTTCTCTACAACCACCAACTGTGTTCATGTCACTGTCATTTCTCTCCTGGACTACTAAGGTAACATCCTAATGGATCTTCCTACAATCCTTTCTCCACCAAGCAGCTAGAGCAATCTGTCTAACATAGAACTCCCAATTTAAAGCTTCCCACAGGTTCCCCATGTACATGGAATGAAACCTTGGCCTTCTGGCCCCTCATGAGATTAGCCTACCCACCTCACCTCCAACCACTCCTTTGCTCTCTACACTCCACACATGTTGGCCTCCTTTCTCTTCTTCAAATTGGTCTATTCTCTCTTCTTCAAATGGACCAAGTCCTCTCTGCCCTCATACCATTTCCTCTTTTTGATGCACTCTTCCCCAGCTCTGAGAGGACTGCTGACCTTTATCCTCTAGGCTTTGCCAAAAATGTTTCCTGACCACTGTCTTACTGTGCAATCCTTCCATCCCTCATCTCCATACTCTCTCTCTATCACGGGATTCACCACAGTCTGTACTTAACTGCTCCATTTTTGGCTTCCTCATTATTTTCCATGAACTCTCTGAAGGCATCTGGCCTGTTCACTACTGCACTCTTGATGCTTAGCTCAGAGTGGCCCTTGATAAACATTTATTGAAGAATGAAGGAATGCTGGACTCTTAATTTTCCCTTTGCTCCCTGCTCTTTCTTCTTCCAGGCTCCTGGGCCTGCTGCTGTACTCTTCCTCCCCCTTTAGGCCTTGACATCATTCCCTTGAGAAGTCTTCACTGATTCCTTCAGCTTCAGTTAGATGCCCTTGTGTGTGTTCCCACCGCAGCTGTATGCCCTCTATCAAGGTGCTTATCACAATTCATTGTCCTGACCTGCTTGATTCTCTGCCCATGAGCTCAGTGAGTGCAGGGATGCTAGCTGCCTTCCACTTTGTTGTACCTCAGAACCTGCACAATGGCTGGCACACAGTATGATCCCATGAATCTAGACCATTGTGCACAAGGTCCCTGGTAGGTAATATTGTCTTTTGGTGCTCATTAAATTTTATGCCCTACATCCTTTGACTTTCATACTTGAGCCACTGAACTCAACTCTTGTCTCCTAAAGTGCTCCTTTTCCTCAGAAGGCCTACTGTAGCAATTGTTTCTCCTTCCTTCATACTTCATTCATGAGCATTGGCCCCAGGAAATCTCCTGGGTACAGTATGAGCCATAGGAATTAGCTTTGGTCCTGAAAGAGTACCATCCCAGAGCAGGTAGGCTGAATCCATCTATGTATCTAAATTCACCAGGTGTCTTGCTGTGGGATATGAAGAATGTAAATCCCTTGGTCTCTCTGTGCCTGCCTGATAGTTCTTTGGTGGTGTTCTTTTCTGTACAAGAGAAAAAGGTAGCTCTCACCTAAGAGAAGAGTATGGAAAGGAGACTAGCTCCATGTGGGGTTTGTATGTAACATTCTTTTTATTTACATTTTTTTAAACATCTTTATTGGAGTATAATTGCTTTACAATGTTGTGTTAGTTTCTGCTGTATAACAAAGTGAATCAGCTGTACGTATACATATATCCCCATATCCCCTCCATCTTGCGTCTCTCTCCCACACTCCCTATCCCACCTCTCTAGATGGTCACAAAGCACTGAGCTGATCTCCATGTGCTATGCAGCTGCTTCCCACTAGCTAGCTATTTTACATTTGGTAGTGTATATATGTCAATGCTACTCTGACACAGGAAGGGGGAAGTGTAAGTTGGGATGAAGTGAGAGTGTATGCAACATTTCTGAGGACTTTTGGAGTCACTTTGTAAAGTCAGAGTTATCAAAAAAGAGTTTATAACTTTATGGTTATATGCAGATTTTCTCGGACTAGCATCTCTTTATAGAACTACCTCTTTTCCCATTATTCTCAGTCCTTGTGGTCCAGGTGGGGCTCACTCCATCTCCCAGTTACAAGGCATTTGACTCACACCTGGTCAATCAGGGTACCATCCCTGGTCAGGTGACCCAAGACAAACCAATTAGAGCCCTCCCAGGACTTCTGCTGGAACTTCTGGTAAAGAAGAACTATCTTTTTACTCAAATTTGTTTTGTGAGGATGGTGTAAGTCCACAATTATTGGTAGTTGTCTTTGCTACCATGTGGATGAAACTGCTTAGGGAGAATCCATTACTGAGGAGAGTAGAAATAAGAAATGGAGAAACAGAGTCCCTATGACTTTGTCTGAGCCCCTGGATTCATACCCAAAGGTTGCATTGCTTTTTGTTATTATATTTTTACTTAGACTAGTTTGAATTGGATTTTTATCATTTTCAACTGCAAGAATGCTGACTAATATAATGGAAGTCTTATATCAAAAGGACACATGACACATGACAAAGCAAAATATGTCAGTTAGTAAACAGATAGTTAAGCTAATTCAAGAAGAGACTATTTACAAAAGTGTGGATGAGGTGTAGGGAAATCTGGAAACCAGCTGCATAGGGAGCTCTTATCACCCCCAGATCCTAAGGGAGAAGGGGAGGGAGCAATTGACAGAACCCTGGAAGGAGAGGGCCTGTAGGGAAGCTCTCCTTGAGATGAGTGGTGCCTCTGTGGAGCCTGAATGAGGGGGTCACAAGATGCATAACCTGACCTTGCTCTCCTCCTTTGCTGTGCTTCTTGGCTGGGAAGCAGAGGATATGGGAACCTGCAGTCTTTCACCAGAGAGCTGGGCAGAAAGTATGGTGAGCAGATCTGGATGAGCCAATGGAAGATATCCAGCCCGCATGTAAACCTGCAGAAGAGCCAGGGGAACAACTGGCTCTGAGTGTGGTGCTTTTACACAAAGAGAAGGTGGAGACAGTGAAGCAAAACCATGAAAGAGTGTGTGGAGCTAGTTGATGAGCAATTAGCATGTAACATTTGTGGATATTTTGTTGGTTCCTCTGATTGTGTAAAAAAAAAAATCTATTGTACATATGTTTGGAAGTATATACCCTTTTTGTAAAATCTTACAAGGTGAAGCAGGTTAGGTTTTTTTTTTTACCATTGATGAAAAATAAAGTACATATGTGAATTTACTGCCTTTTTCTTAACCAGGCAAATATGCTGAGATTTGTGGTCTAATATATGGAGATTAAATAATGATAATGGTAATGCTTAACATTAGCTGAAGGCTTCTTATGCACCCACTTTCTTATACAATTGTCACAAAACATCAAAGTGTAGGTACTTTTATTTTTCCCTATTTTGCAAGTTGAATAATCTCAGTGGAGTGATAAAACTTGACAGACATTAGTGGTGGAGGTGTATGACATGGAACCTGAGGCTGTGGCCTCTCTGTCATTCCTTCTAGCTCTCTGGCCAGAGAGCTTTGGCTGGTTCATCCTCTGTTTACCCAAACTTGTTGTGAACCATTCTGCTCAGAGCCAAGCACCTTGAGAAAGCTGCTAATGGTGGGGTCCAGGAGAGGAGATCCCTTTAAAATCCATAAAGCATAATTATGTCAAGATCATGGCCCATTATATATATGATGCCATCTCATGACACCCTGCCTGACTGCCACTCCAGTGGAAAGGGCCCTCTGTAGTCTCTCTCCATTATCTCCAATAAAGTGAATCTATACCATAGAACACTTACATTATTAGTACCTTGTGATACTGTCTGAGTCTTTCAATGAAATAAAAATGATTATAAATTAAGTGGAACTGCTTGTACCCTTACAGGGAATATATACACACTTAACCCACTTGTTATATCAGTTGTTAGAATCTATTCAAGCATCATAGGAAAGGGTGAATACAGAGGAATTAAATGTGCTTAGACAGGAGGTGAATAGTGAGCAGAGTGCAGCTTCTTCCTGCTCCCACGCACAGCCCACGGCCCTCTCCCCATTCCCACTGCTCCCAGAAATGCTGCCGAAATATGTTCCTTTTGACAGTTAATTGAAGTTTTGCTCATCAGTAACATTACCCATGGAACTCAAGTGTGAAGCTAGAAGGTGGCAGAAAGAAGCCTCCTATTTGGATCTTTGAGGGAGGGTTTGATTCTTATTCTCTTGTCGGATGTGTGCATTTACATTTAAATATCTGGGAACAGTAGGTGTTTTGCTATTCACTACTGAAGACACTAAAACATTAGTAAGCGTTCCAGAGAGACCACAGGATGGAACGAAGAAAGGTTTCTACCAGGAACAAAGGGCTTTGGAGTCCAGCCACATCTCTGCTCCACAAACTCCTGACCCGGGCAGGCCACTGACTGTCAGACCTCAATTTCCTTGTCTGTGAAGTGGAGATGATTGTAGCTGCCCTGTATTCCCACTGCAAGGGGCTATACTGGGAATAGAGTGAGATAATAACAGAGAAAACACTTTGAAAAGACAGAATGAAACACAAGGTATTATTCCTGCTACTCAACCCTGATTTCAGAGAGTTATTTTGAGAAAAATGTTACCAGTCACTAAGGAGCGAGGTGGGGGTGAGGGTTGGTGAATGAGCGTGGCCTGGGCTCTTAGCTGCCTGTGGGATTGTCCTGGCTGAGTTAAATCTCTCTAAACATCAATCTCTTTATCAGTAAGAACAGGGTTATCCTACCTAATAGGCTTGTTTTAAGAATTTAATAATAACAATAAAGGCTGAAGTATATTTGCTATATACAAACTTAAAAATGTAAATAGTCATCAAGTCACTCAGTCTTATTCCATTGTACCTTCTGTGTTTCATGCCATGCCTTTCCTCACTCCAAGATTATAAAACATTAAAAAATGGTTTCTTTCATTACTTATATGTTTTTTGTTCATTTAGCTCATTAAACCGTCTAGGATTCAATTTTATTTATGGTGCTAGGCATATGATCTAAATTTAACTTTTCCTGAGTGGATGGCAAGTTGTTGCATGTATTTCTTTGGGAAGGTCATCTTTATTACAAGCTAAATTTCCACATGGATATGTTTTGGGGCTACTAACTCTATTCCATTGATCCCTTTTGTTGCATTTGGCGCCAATACCACTCTGTAGAAATTATCATAACTGTAATACATTGGACAGGTTTTGTGTCATTATTCTTTATCTTCCCTCTGGAATGCTGCCATATTTTCCTTTCCAGAGGAATCATAGCATTTTGTCTTTTTCCTGGAGCATACATCTCAGCATGCTGTGAACTGTCATTGTCCATAAAGTTGGCTTGAATCCTGCTGTCTGTAAGCTCCATAGGCTGTACCTCACTCACATATCTACACAAATGAATAAATGTAGTTCAGTAACTGCTTGTTGAATGGAAAATGCTCTTAGTATGAGCAGGCAGCTCCTGCCCCTTCTAAAGAGCAGATTGTGTTTCTGGTCAAGTTTTCTGCCATTTGCTGGATTTTTACCAGCCTTCCTGTTTGGAATCTGGCTCTTTTCATGGTGCCACACTGCCTGCTTACCATTTTCTCTCAGGCTAGGTTTTGGAGACCCTACACTGAGGTCCTATCAATGCTATTCACAATTCTGGGGGCCTGAGCAAATCCCTACATCTTGCCACAAGTCCTGGTTTTTGCAGCTACCTCCTGTCTCTGGCTCTGTGTAATACAAAATAGCCAATGTTTGACTAGTCACAGGTGTGTGCAATTTCCATTTAGTGACTTTGTTAGTTAAGAGCTGAAAACTGAGTCTGATATATCTCATTCTGAGTTGCTTAAAACACAACAACAACCAAAACTCTTTCATAAGAAACAAACATGAAAAAACTAATTATATGGCTTCCCCTGACCTGTCCTAACACAAATATATATATATATTTTTACATCTTTATTGGAGTATAATTGCTTTAAAATGGTGTGTTAGTTTCTGCTTTATAACAAAGTGAATCAGTTATACATATACATATGTTCCCATATCTCTTCCCTCTTGTGTCTCCCTCCCTCCCACCCTCACAATCCCACCCCTCTAGGTGGTCACAAAGCACCAAGTTGATCTCCCTGTGCTATGCGGCTGCTTCCTACTAGCTAGCTATTTTACGTTTGTTAGTGTATATATGTCCATGCCACTCTCTCACTGATTGTCACAGTTTACCCTTCTCCCTCCCCATATCCTCAAGTCCATTCTCTAGTAGGTCTGTGTCTTTATTCCTGTCTTACCCCTAGGTTCTTCATGACATTTTTTTTCTTAGATTCTATATATATGTGTTAGCATATGGTATTTGTCTTTCTCTTTCTGACTTACTTCACTCTGTATGACAGACAGAGGTCCATCCACTTCACTACAAACAACTCAATTTCGTTTCCTTTTATGGCTGAGTAATATTCCATTGTATATATATGCCACATCTTCTTTATCCATTCATCTGTCGATGGACACTTAGGTTGCATCCATGTCCTGGCTATTGTAAATAGAGCTGCAATGAACATTTTGGTACATGACTCTTTTTGAATTATGGTTTTCTCAGGGTATATGTCCAGTAGTGGGATTGCTGGGTCATATGGTAGTTCTATTTGTAGTTTTTAAAGGAACCTCCATACTGTTCTCCATAGTGGCTGTATCAATTTACATTCCCACCAGCAGTGCAAGAGTGTTCCCTTTTCTCCACACCCTCTCCAGCATTTATCGTTTGTAGATTTTTTTATGATGGCCATTCTGACTGGTGTGAGATGATATCTCACTGTAGTTTTGATTTGCATTTCTCTAATGATTAATGATGTTGAGCATTCTTTCATGTGTATGTTGGCAATCTGTATATCTTCTTTTGAGAAATGTCTATTTAGGTCTTCCACCCATTTTTGGATTGGGTTGTTTGTTTTTTGTTATTGAGCGGCATGAACTGCTTGTAAATTTTGGAGATTAATCCTTTGTCAGTTGCTTCATTTGCAAATATTTTCTCCCATTCCTAAGGTTGTCTTTTGGTCTTGATTATGGTTTCCTTTGCTGTACAAAAGCTTTGAAGTTTCATTAGGTCCCACTTCTTTATTTTTGTTTTTATTTCCATTTCTCTAGGAGATGGGTCAAAAAGGATCTTGCTGTGATTTATGTCATAGAGTGTTCTGCCTATGTTTTTCTCTAAGAGTTTGATAGTTTCTGGCCTTACATTTAGGTCTTTAATCCATTTTGAGCTTATTTTGTGTATGGTGTTAGGGATTGTCTAATCTCACACTTTTACATGTACCTGTCCAGTTTTCCCAGCACCATTTATTGAAGAGGCTGTCCTTTCTCCACTGTACATTCCTGCCTCCTTTATCAAAGATAAGGTGACCATATGTGTGTAGGTTTATCTCTGGGCTTTCTATCCTGTTCCATTGATCTATCTTTCTGGTTTTTGCCAGTACCATACTGTCTTGAATACTGTAGCTTTGTAGTATAGTCTGAAGTCAGGGAGCCTCATTCCTCCAGCTCCGCTTTTCATTCTCAAGATTGTTTTGGCTATTCAGGGTCTTTTGTGTTTCCATACAAATGTGAAATTTTTTGTTCTAGTTCTGTGAAAAATGCCAGTGGTAGTTTGATAGGGATTGCCATGAATCTGTAGATTGCTTTGCGTAGTACCATCATTTTCAAAATGTTGATTCTTCCAATCCAAGAACATGGTATATCTCTCCATCTATTTGTATCATCTTTAATTTCTTTCATCAGTGTCTTATAATTTTCTGCACACAGGTCTTTTGTCTCCTTAGGTAGGTTTATTCCTAGATATTTTATGCTTTTTGTTGCGATGGTAAATGGGAGTGTTTTCTTGATTTCACTTTCAGATTTTTCATCATTAGAGTATAGGAATGCCAGAGATTTCTGTGCATTAATTTTTTACCTGCTACTTTACCAAATTCATTGATTAGCTCTAGTAGTTTTCTGGTAGCATCTTTAAGATTCTCTATGTATAGTATCATGTCATATGCAAACAGTGACAGCTTTATTTCTTCTTTTCCGATTTGGATTCCTTTTATTTCCTTTTCTTCTCTGATTGCTGTGGCTAAAACTTCCAAAACTATGTTGAATAACAGTAGTGAGAGAGGGCAACCTTGTCTTGTTCCTTATCTTAGTGGAAATGCTTTCAGTTTTTCACCATTGAGGACGATGCTGGCTGTGGGTTTGTCATATATGGCCTTTATTATGTTGAGGAAAGTTCCCTCTATGCCTACTTTCTGGAGGGTTTTTATCATTAATGGGTGTTGAATTTTGTCAAAAGCTTTCTCTGCATCTATTGAGATGATCATATGGTTTTTCTCCTTCAATTTTTTAATATGGTATATCACATTGTTTGATTTGCATATATTGAAGAATCCTTGCATTCCTGGAATAAACCCCAGTTGATCATGGTGTATGATCCTTAATGTGCTGTTGGATTCTGTTTGCTAGTATTTTGTTGAGGATTTTTGCATCTATGTTCATCAGTGATATTGGCCTGTAGTTTTCTTTCTTTGTGACATCCTTGTCTGGTTTTGGTATCAAGGTGATGTTGGCCTCGTAGAATGAGTTTGGGAGTGTTCCTCCCTCTGCTATATTTTGGAAGAGTTTGAGAAGGATAGGTGTTAGCTCTTCACTAAATGTTTGATAGAATTCGCCTGTGAAGCCATCTGGTCCTGGGCTTTTGTTTCTCAGAAGATTTTTAATCAGTTTCAATTTCAGTGCTTGTGATTGGTTTGTTCATATTTTCTATTTCTTCCTGATTCTGTCTTGGCATGTTGTGCATTTCTAAGAATTTGTCCATTTCTTCCAGCTTGTCCATTTTATTGGCATAGAGTTGCTTGTAGTAACCTCTCATGATCTTTTGTATTTCTGCAGTGTCAGTTGTTACTTCTCCTTTTTCATTTCTAATTCTATTGATTTGAGTCTTCTCCCTTTTTTTCGTAATGAGTCTGTGTAATGGTTTATCAATTTTATATATCTTCTCAAAGAACCAGCTTTTAGTTTTATTGATCTTTGCTATCGTTTCCTTCATTTCTTTTTCATTTATTTCTGATCTTATCTTTATGATTTATTTACTTCTGCTAACATTGCTGTTTTTTTGTTCTTCTTTCTCTAATTGCTTTAGGTGCAAGTTTAGGTTGTTTATTCGAGATGTTTCCTGTTTCTTAAGATTGTATTGTCATTAACTTCCCTCTTAGAACTGCTTTTGCTGCATCCCATAGGTTTTGGGTCGTCGTGTATCCATTGTCATTTGTTTCTAGGTATTTTTTGATTTCCTCTTTGATTTCTTCAGGGATCACTTCGTTATTAAGTAGTGCATTGTTTAGCCTCCACGTGTTTGTATTTTTTACAGATCTTTTTCTGTAATTGATATCTAGTCTCATAGTATTGTGGAAGAAAAGATACTTGATTCAACTTCAATTTTCTTAAATTTACCAAGGCTTGGTTTGTGACCCAAGATATGATCTATCCTGGAGAATGTTCCATGAGCACTTGAGAAAAATGTGTAGTCTGTTGTTTTGTGGGGGAATGTCCTATAAATATCAATTAAGTCCATCTTGTTTAATGTATCATTTAAAGCTGGTGTTTCCTTATTTATTTTCATCTTGGATGATCTGTCCATTGGTGAAAGTGGAGTGTTAAAGTCCCCTACTATGAATGTGTTAGTGTCGATTTCCCCTTTTATGGCTGTTAGTATTTGCCTTATGTATTGAGGTGCTCCTATGTTGGGTGCATAAATATTTACAATTTTTATATCTTCTTCTTGGATCAATCATTATGTAGTGTCCTTCTTTGTCTCTTTAATAGTCTTTATTTTAAAGTCTATTTTGTTTGATATGAGAATTGATACTCTAGCTTTCTTTTGGTTTCCATTTGCATGGAATACCTTTTTCCATCCCCTCACTTTCAGTCTGTATTTGTCTCTAGGTCTGTAGTGGGTCTCTTGTAGACAGCATATATATGGGTCTTGTTTTGTATACATTCAGCCAGTCTGTATGTTTTGGTGGGAGCATTTAATTCATTTACATTTAAGGTAATTATTGATATGTATGTTCCTATTCCCATTTTCTTAATTGTTTTGGGTTTGTTAAGGTAGGTCTTTTCCTTCTCTTGTGTTTCTTGTCTAGAGAAGATCCTTTAGCATTTGTTGTAAAGCTGTTTTGGTGGTGCTGAACTCTCTCAGCCTCTGCTTGTCTGTAAAGCTTTTAATTTCTCCATCAAATCCGAATGAGATCCTTGCTGGGTAGAGTAATCTTGGTTCTAGGTTTTTCTCCTTCATCACTTTAAATATGTCCTGCCAGTCCCTTCTGGCTTGCAGAGTTTCTGCTGAAAGATCAGCTGTTAACCATATGGGGATTCCCTTGTGTGTTATTTGTTGTTTTCTCTTGCTGCTTTTAATATGTTTTCTTTGTAGTTAATTTTTTCTTTTTCATTTTCTTTTTTTTTTTTTTTTTTTGCGGTACTCAGGCCTCTCACTGTTGTGGCCTCTCCCATTTTAGAGCACAGGCTCTGGATATGTAGGCTCAGTGGCGATGGCTCACGGCCCAGCCACTTTGCAGCATGTGAGATCTTCCCGTGTCCCCTGCATGTGTGATCTTCCCATGTCCCCTGCATCGGCAGGTGGACTCTCAATGACTGCTTACCAGGGAAACCCTGTATTTAACTTTGACAGTTTGATTAATATGTATCTTGGCGTGTTTCTCCTTGGATTTATCCTGTATGGTACTCTCTGTGCTTCCTGGACTTGATTAACTATTTCCTTTCCCATATTAGGGAAGTTTTCAACTATAATCTCTTCAAATATTTTCTCAGTCCCTTTCTTTTTCTCTTCTTTTTCTGGGACCCCTATAATTCGAATGTTGGTGCATTTAATGTTGTACCAGAGGTCTCTGAGACTGTCCTCAGTTCTTTTCATTCTTTTTTCTGCTCTACAGTAGTTATATCCACTATTTTATCTTCCAGGTTACTTATCCGTTCTTCTGTCTCAGTTATTCTGCTATTGATCCCTTCTAGAGTATTTTCAATTTCATTCATTGTGTTGTGCATCATTGCTTGTTTCATCTTTAGTTCTTCTAGGTCCTTGTTAAATGTTTCTTGCATTTTGTCTATTCTATTTCCAAGATTTTGGATCATCTTTACTATCATTATTCTGAATTCTTTTTCTGGTAGACTGCTTATTTCCTCTTCGTTTGTTAGGTCTGGTGGGTTTTTACCTTCCTCCTTCATCTGCTGTGTGTTTTTCTGTCTTCTCATTTTGCTTATCTTACTGTGTTTGGGGTCTTCTTTTCGCAGTCTGCAGGTTCATAGTTCCCGTTGTTTTTGGTGTCTGTCCCCAGTGGCTAAAGTTGATTTAGTGGGCTGTGTAGTTTTCCTTGTGGAGGGGACTAGTGCCTGCGTTCTGGTGAATGAGGCTGTATCTTGTCTTTCTCGTTGGCAGGTCCAAGTCTGGTGGTGTGTTTTGGGGTGTCTGTGGCCTTATTATGATTTTAGGCAGCCTCTCTGCTAATGGGTGGGGTTGTCTTCCTGTCTTTGTAGTTGTTTGGCATAGGGTGTCCAGCACTGTAGCTTGCTCGTCGTTGAGTGAAGCTCAGTGTTGGTGTTGAGATGGAGATCTCTGGGAGATTTTCACCATTTATTATTACGTGGAGCTGGGAGGTCTCTTATGGACCAGTGTCCTGAAGTTGGCTCTCCCACCTCAGAAACACAGCACTGACTCCTCGCTGCAGCACCAAGAGTCTTTTGTCCACACGGCTCAGAATAAAAGGGAGAAAAATTAGAAAGAAAGAAAGAAAGAGGTTGAAAGAACAGAAAATAAAGTAAGATAAAATAAAATAAAGTTATTAAAATTTAAAAAAAGTTTTTTAAGTGAAAAAAAAACGGACGGAAAGAACCCTAGGACAAATGGTGAAAGCAAAGCTATACAGACAAAATGTCCCACAGAAGCATACACATACACACTCACAAAAAGAGGAAAAGGGGAAAAAATAATAAATCTTGCTCTCAAAGTTCACCTCCTCAATTTGGGATGATTCATTGTCTATTCAGGTATTCCACAGATGCAGGGTACATCAAGTTGATTGTAGAGATTTAATCCACTGCTCCTGAGGCTTCTGGGAGAGATTTCCCTTTCTCTTTTATGTTCGCACAGCTCCCGGGGTTCAGTTTTGTATTTGGCCCCGCCTCTGCGTATAGGTCACTGGAGGGAATCTGTTCTTCGCTCAGACAGGACAGGGTTAAAGGAGACGCTGATTCAGGGGCTCTGGCTCACTCAGGCCGTGGGGAGGGAGGGGCACTATGTGGGGCGAGCCTGTAGCCGCAGAGGCCGACGTGACGTTGCACCAGCATGAGGCGCGCCATGCATTCTCCTGGGAAAGTTGTCCCTGGATCCCGGGACCCTGGCACTGGTGGGCTGCACAGGCTCCCCAGAAGGGAGGTGTGGATAGTGATCTGTGCCCACACACAGCCTTCTTGACGGCGGCAGCAGCAGCCTTAGCATCTCATGCCCGTCTCTGGGGTCTGCGCTGTTAGCCGCGGCTCACGCCTGTCTCTGGAGCTCCTTTAAGCAGTGCTCTTAATCCCCTCTCTTCGTGCACCCACCACAAATATTTTTGACAGTGAATCTTTTGTGGTAAATTACCAGGCTTGTGAGATGGAACAGGGTTTACAAGGGTCTTGGGTTGTCTCTACTAATCCCAGCTTATAAATGGGGATTCCCTTGGCCACTTGATTTCAAGGATTGGTGAGCTTGTCCCTAAAAATATTAAGGCCTCTTCACGTAAATTAGATATTTCTCTGAGTTGTTTCTTTTACCAGGAGGACCCTAAGGTCAAGATGAGTGTAGACCATTAGATTGGCCTTGTGGGTCTAAATTCTAGTTCTTGGAATATAGTATATGGAAGGTATCCTCATAACCTCCGAAAGGTGGCATTTTGCTCTCTTTGTCATTTCCACCAAGTTCAGATCTTTAAAAAAAAAATTCGTCCTGTCCCCAGACAGGTTGCATCAGCAATTTGGCAGAGTAAGAGATACCAGCCTTTGTCTCCCAACAACAACAACAAAAAAAACCAAAATTAGACAAATATCCATAAATGAAAATATCCCTGGGGGGAGCACAAGAGTCCAAATGAGAACCTACATTGAAAAAATATATAATAATAAATAAAATAATTAAAAGTTAGAAAAAGAATCTACAGCAACACAAAGGAGCAGAAAATGGAGAATAACCACACAGAAAAAATTGCTAGGGTCATCAGCTTAGAATAGATATCTAAAGACAGCTAGGAATAAAGATGAAGGGTAGGGACCTTTGAGCATTAACCACATGGCAGGTGCCAGTGGCCTACTCTGCAGAGGATCCCTGTCAGTCTTTTCTGCTGAGGACCTCAACAGGCCTTACAACAGCCTTGGACACATGCAGTTTTCACAGCAGAGGAGCCTGTAGTGTTCACTGTTCACTGGTGTGGACCTTAATGGCTGTTCCTTGTGCACCCTCACTTAAGATCCCAGCTCCGAGACTGCTTCATGTGCACCTGAGCTCCAGACCCTGGCTCTGTGACTCTTCTGCATGCATCCAGACTGCATGCATTCCAGACTCTGGCCCTACAGTTGCTCCATGTGTATCTGCATCTCAGGCACCAGAGCCAATACTGCTGCAGGCTAGCTGGCACCACAGACCTTAGAATCACTATTGCTCTGCGTGTTCCTGTGCTCCAGATACTAGCTTCATGGCTTTTTGGAACACCATTGTGTGCCTCACATATAATTGACTCTGTGGGCTAGCTGGTGACCTGGATTTTGGAGCCACAATTGCTCCATGAGTGCTTATGCTACGGTCCACAGCTCCGTGGCCACTTCATATGTACCTATGCATCAGACACAAGTATATCAATACTTCAAGGTTTTCCACAATCTGGACCTGGTGCCAAGAGGTATACCCTCAGCTACAACATCTCCCATGGGAGAAAGAGAGATCAAGTGGTCCCTAGCAGCCTTTGTCTCTGAAGACCCCAAGCCTTTGTTGCTACTGTAGACATCTGTAGCCTTGGTCATTGAGGAAGCCTGCAAATTTTTCCAATGCTAACCTCAGCTGACAGAGTTGTATGGAGACTATACCACTAGGCCTTCCCTGGAGTTGCCACACTCTACTCAGCTGGCACCTTCACACCCACTCCCAGACTTCCCCACAAAAACCAGCCCATAAAGTGTGGAAGAGGTGACTGCTCCATCAAATGTGCAGACATCACACACAAGACTACAGGAGAACTGAGTAAGGGCAATTCACTGGATAAGAGGCAGACCTGAGCTGCTAGCAGGATACTCATAGACACTGGAGATGGGCACGTTGACCTGTTAAAGGGGCACCAACAGCAGCTACTACATCCAATAATATATAGGATGGGTTGGAAGATGGCGGAGGAGTAAGACGTGGAGATCGCCTTCCTCCTCACGGATACACCAGAAATACATCTACACGTGGAACAACTCCTACAGAACACCTACTGAAGGCTGGCAGAAGACCTCAGACCTCCCAAAAGGCAAGAAACTCCCCACTTACCTGGGTAGGGCAAAAGAAAAAAAGAAAAAACAGAGACAAAAGAATAAGGACGGCACCTGCACCAGTGGGAGGGAGCTGTGAAGGAGGAAAAGTTTCCACACACTAGGAAGCCCCTCCGCGGGCGGAGACTGCGGGAGGCGGAGGGGGGAGCTTCGGGACCGCGGAGTAGTGCACAGACGGGTGCGGAGGGCAAAGCGGGGAGATTCCTGCACAGATGATCGGTGCCGACCGGCACTCACCAACCCGAGAGGCTTGTCTGCTCACCCGCCGGGGCGGGCGGGGCTGCGAGCTGAGGCTCGGGTTTCGGTTTTGGACAGAGCGCAGGGAGAGGACTGGGATTGGCGGCTTGGACATAGCCTGAAGGGGTTGGTGCGCCACGACTAGCCGGGAGGGAGTTCGGGGAAAAGCCTGCACCTGCAGAAGAGGCAAGAGACTTTTTCTTCCCTCTTTGTTTCCTGGTGCGCGAGGAGAGGGGTTTAAGAGCGCTGCTTAAAGGAACTCCAGAGACGGGCGCGAGCCGCGGCTAGAACCCCGGACCCCAGAGACGGGCGGGAGATGCTAGGGCTGCTGCTGCCGCCACCAGGGGGGCTGTGTGCGAGCACAGGTCAATCTCCGCGCCCCTCTTCCGCGGAGCCTGTGCAGGCCGCCACTGCCAGGTTCCCGGGATCCAGGGACAACTTCCCCGGGAGTACGCACGGCGGGTCTCAGGCTGGTGCAACGTCACGCCGGCCTCTGCCGCAGCGTCACGCCGCCTCTGCCGCCGCAGGTCCGCCCCGCACGCAGTGCCCCTCCTTCCCCCATCCCCCAACCCCTGGCCTGAGTGAGCTGGAGCCCCCGAATCAGCGGCTCCTTTAACCCCGTCCTGTCTGAGCAAAAAACAGACGCCCTCCAGCGACCTGCGCGCAGGGGCAGGGCCGGGTACAAAGCTGAGCTCCTGTGAGCAGTGAGAGCAGGGAGGAGAGGGGGAGGTCTCTCCCAGCAGCCTCGGAGGCAGCGGATTGAAGCTCCACAATCAACTTGATGTGCCCTGCATCTGTGGAATACCTGAATAGACAGGGAGTGATCCCAAATTGAAGAGGTGGAATTTAGGAGCGAGATCTGTGATTTTTTTCCCTTTTCCTCTTTTTGTGAATGTGTACGTGTAGGCTTCTGTGTGAGATCTTGTCTGTATACTCTTGCTTCCACCATTTGTCCTAGGACTCTATCCGTCCATGGTTTTTTTTTAAAAAAAATTTTTTTTTCTTAATAATTAATTTTAATTGTAATAACTTTATTGTACTTTACCTTCGTTCTTTCTTTCTTTCTTTCCTTCCTTCCTTCCCTCCTTTAGACAGCGAATCACCCCAGGTTGAGGAGGTGGTCTCTGGGAGCAGGATTTATGATTTTTCCCCCTTTGCCTCTTTTTGTGAACGTGTATGTGTATGCTTCTGTGTAAGATTTTCTCTGTATAGCTTTGCTTCCAACATTTGTCCTAGGGTTCTATCCGTCCCTTTTTTTTTTTTTTTCCCTAAATATTTTTTAGTTCAATAACTATATTATACTTTATTTTATTTTTACTGTATCTTCTTTCTTTCTGTCTTTTTTCCTTCTTTCCCTCCTTCCTTCCTTCCTTCCTCCATTCCTCCCTCCCTCCTTTCTTTCCTTCTTTGCTTCTTCCTTCCTTCCTTTCCTCCTTTCCTTCTTTCTTTCCTCATACTTCTACTAATTCTCTCTACATTTTCTCCTTCTTTCCCTCCTTCCTTCCTTCCTTCCTCCCTCCCTCCCTCCCTCCTTTCTTTCCTTCTTTGCTTCTTTCTTCCTTCCTTCCTTTCCTCCTTTCCTTCTTTCTTTCCTCATACTTCTACTAATTCTCTCTACTTTTTCTCCCTTTTATTCTGAGCCGTGTGGATGAAAGGCTCTTGGTGCTCCAGCCCAGGAGTCAGGGCTCTGCCTCTGAGGTAGGAGAGCCAACTTCAGGACACTGGTCAACAAGAGACCTCCCAGCTCCACATAATATTAAACGGTGGAAATCTCCCAGAGACCTACATCTTAACACCAGCACCCAGCTTCACTCAACGACCAGCAAGCCACAGTGCTGGACAACCTATGCCAAGCAACTAGCAAAACAGGAACACAACCCCACCCATTAGCAGAGAGGCTGCCTAAAATCATAATAAGGCCACAGACACCCCAAAACACACCACCAGACGTGAACCTGCCCACTAGAGAGACAAGATCCAGCCTCATCCAGCACAACACGGGCACTAGTCCCCTCCACCAGGAAGCCTACACAACCCACTGAAACAACCTTAGCCACTGGAGACAGACATCAAAAACAACGGGAACTACGAACGTGCACCCTGCAAAAAGGAGACCCCAAACACAGTAAGATAAGCAAAATGAGAAGACAGAAAAACACACAGCAGATGAAGGAGCAAGATAAAAACCCACCAGACCTAACAAATGAAGAGGAAATAGGCAATCTACCTGAAAAAGAATTCAGAATAATGATAGTAAGGATGATCCGAAATCTTGGAAGTAGAATGGACAAAATGCAAGAAACAGTTAACAAGGTTCTAGAAGACATAAAGATGAAACAAGCAACGATGAACAACGCAATAAATGAAATTAAAAGTACTCTAGATAGGATCAATAGCAGAATAACTGAGGCAGAAAAACGGATAAGTGACCTGGAAGATAAAGTAGTGGAAATAACTACTGCAGAGTAGAATAAAGAAAAAAGAATGAAAAGAACTGAGGACAGTCTCAGAGACCTCTGGGACAACATTAAACGCACCAACATTCGAATTATAGGGGTTCCAGAAGAAGAAGAAAAAAAGAAAGGGACTGAGAAAATATTTGAAGAGATTATAGTTGAAAACTTCCCTAATATGGGAAAGGAAATAGTTAATCAAGTCCAGGAAGCACAGAGAGTCCCATACAGGATAAATACAAGGAGAAATACACCAAGACACATATTAAACAAACTATCAAAAATTAAATACAAAGAAAGCATATTAAAAGCAGCAGGGGAAAAACAACAAATAACACACAAGGGAATCCCCATAAGGTTAACAGCTGATCTCTCAGCAGAAACCCTACAAGCCAGAAGGGAGTGGCAGGACATACTGAAAGTGATGAAGGAGAAAAACCTGCAACCAAGACTACACTACCCAGCAAGTATCTCATTCAGATTTGATGGAGAAATTAAAACATTTACAGACAAGCAAAAGCTGAGAGAGTTCAGCACCACCAAACCAGCTTTACAACAAATGTTAAAGGAACTTCTCTAGACAAGAAATGCAAGAGAAGGAAACGACGTATAATAACGAACCCAAAACAATATAGAAAATGGGACTAGGAACATGCATATTGATAATTACCTTAAATGTAAATGGACTAAATGCTCCCACCAAAAGACACAGATTGGCTGAATGGATACAAAAACAAGACCCTTATATATGCTATCTACAAGAGACCCACTTCAGACCTAGAGACACATACAGACTGAAAGTAAGGGGATGGAAAAAGATATTCCATGCAAATGGAAACCAAAAGAAAGCTGGAGTAGCAATTCTCATATCAGACAAAATAGACTTTAAAATAAGGACTATTAAAAGGGATAAAGAAGGACACTACATAATGATCAAGGGATCGATCCAAGAAGAAGATATAACAATTGTAAATATTTATGCACCCAACATAGGAGCACTCAATACCTAAGGCAAATACTAACAGCCATAAAAGGGGAGATTGACAGTTACACATTCATAGTAGGGGACTTTAACACCCCACTTTCACCCATGGACAGATCATCCAAAATGAAAATAAATAAGGAAACACAAGCTTTAAATGATACATTAAACAAGATGGACTTAATTGATATTTATAGGACACTCCATCCAAAAACAACAGAATACACATTTTTCTCAAGTGCTCATGGAACATTCTCCAGGATAGATCATATCTTGGGTCACAAATCAAGCCTTGGTAAATTTAAGAAAACTGAAATTTTATCAAGTATCTTTTCTGACCACAACGCCATGAGACTAGATATCAATTACAGGAAAAGATCTGTAAAAAATACAAACACATGGAGGCTAAACAATACACTACTTAATAATGAAGTGATCACTGAAGAAATCAAAGAGGAAATAAAAAAAATACCTAGAAACAAATGACAATGGAGACACAACGACCCAAAACCTATGGGATGCAACAAAAGCAGTTCTAAGGGGGAAGTTTATAGCAATACAAGCCCACCTTAAGAAGCAGGAAACATCTCGAATAAACAACCTAACCTTGCACCTCAAGCAATTAGAGAAAGAAGAACAAAAAACCCCCAAAGCTAGCAGAAGGAAAGAAATCATAAAAATCAGATTAGAAATAAATGAAAATGAAATGAAGGAAACGATAGCAAAGATCAATAAAACTAAAAGCTGGTTCTTGGAGAAGATAAACAAAATAGATAAACCACTAGCCAGACTCATCAGAAAAAAAAGGGAGAAGACTCAAATCAATAGAGTTAGAAATGAAAAAGGAGAAGTAACAACAGACACTGCAGAAATAAAAAAAAATCATGAGAGATTACTACAAGCAACTCTATGCCAATAAAATGGACAATCTGGAAGAAATGGACAAATTCTTAGAAATGCACAACCTGCCAAGACTGAATCAGAAAGAAATAGAAAATATGAACAGACCAATCACAAGCACTGAAATTGAAACTGTGATTAAAAATCTTCCAACAAACAAAAGCCCAGGACCAGATGGCTTCACAGGTGAATTCTATCAAACGTTTAGAGAAGAGCTAACACCTATCCTTCTCGAACTCTTCCAAAATATAGCAGAGGGAGGAACACTCCCAAATTCCTTCTACGAGGCCAACATCACCTTGATACCAAAACCAGACAAGGATGTCACAAAGAAAGAAAACTACAGACCAATATCACTGATGAACATAGATGCAAAAATCCTCAACAAAATACTAGCAAACAGAATCCAACAGCACATTAAAAGGATCATACACCATGATCAAGTGGGGTTTGTTCCAGGAATGCAAGGATTTTTCAATATACGCAAATCTATCAATGTGATAATCCATATTAACAAATTGAAGGAGAAAAACCATATGATCATCTCAATAGATGCAGAGAAAGCTTTCGACAAAATTCAACACCCATTTATGATAAAAAGCCTCCAGAAAGTAGGCATAGAAGGAACTTTCCTCAACATAATAAAGGCCATATATGACAAGCCCACAGCAAACATCATCCTCAATGGTGAAAAACTGAAAGCATTTCCACTAAGATCAGGAACAAGACAAGGTTGCCCACTCTCACCACTCTTATTCAACATAGTTTTGGAAGTTTTAGCCACAGCAATCAGAGAAGAAAAGGAAATAAAAGGAATCCAAATCGGAAAAGAAGAAGTAAAGCTGTCACTGTTTGCAGATGACATGATACTATACCTAGAGAATCCTAAAGATGCTATCAGAAAACTACTGGAGCTAATCAATGAATTTGGTAAAGTAGCAGGATACAAAATTAATGCACAGAAATCTCTGGCATTCCTATATACTAATGATGAAAAATCTGAAAGTGAAATCAAGAAAACACTCCCGTTTACCATTGCAACAAAAAGAATAAAATATCTAGGAATAAACCTACCTAAGGAGACGAAAGACCTGTATGCAGAAAATTATAAGACACTGATGAAAGAAATTAAAGATGATACAAATAGATGGAGAGATATACCATGTTCTTGGATGGGAAGAATCAACATTGTGAAAATGACTCTACTACCCAAAGCAATCTACAGATTCAATGCAATCCCTATGAAACTACCACTGGCATTTTTCACAGAACTAGAACAAAAAATTTCGCAATTTGTATGGAAACACAAAAGACCCCGAATAGCCAAAGCAATCTTGAGAACGAAAAAAGGAGCTGGAGGAATGAGGCTCCCTGACTTCAGACTATACTACAAAGCTACAGTAATCAAGACAGTATGGTACTGGCACAAAAACAGAAAGATAGATCAGTGGAACAGGATAGAAAGCCCAGAGATAAACCCACGCACATATGGACACCTTATCTTTGATAAAGGAGGCAGGAATGTACAGTGGAGAAAGGACAGCCTCTTCAATAAATGGTGCTGGGAAAACTGGACAGGTGCATGTAAAAGTATGAGATTAGATCACTCCCTAACACCATGCACAAAAATAAGCTCAAAATGGATTAAAGACCTAAATGTAAGGCGAGAAACTATCAAACTCTTAGAGGAAAACATAGGAAGAACACTCTATGACATAAATCACAGCAAGATCCTTTCTGACCCACCTCCTAGAGTAATGGAAATAAAAACAAAAATAAACAAATGGGACCTAATGAAACTTCAAAGCTTTTGTACAGCAAAGGAAACCATAATCAAGACCAACAGACAACCCTCAGAATGGGAGAAAACATTTGCAAATGAAGCAACTGACAAAGGATTAATCTCCAAAATTTACAAGCAGTTCATGCAGCTCAATAACAAAAAAACAAACAACCCCATCCAAAAATGGGCAGAAGACCTAAACAGACATTTCTTCAAAGAAGATATACAGAATGCCAACAAACACATGAAAGAATGCTCAACATCATTAATCATTAGAGAAATGCAAATCAAAACTACAATGAGATATCATCTCACACCAGTCAGAATGGCCATCATCAAAAAATCTAGAAACAATAAATGCTGGAGAGGGTGTGGAGAAAAGGGGACACTCTTGCACTGCTGGTGGGAATGTGAATTGGTTCAGCCACTATGGAGAACAGTATGGAGGTTCCTTAAAAATCTACAAATAGAATTACCATATGACCCAGCAATCCCACTACTTGGCATATACCCTGAGAAAACCAAAATTCAAAAAGAGTCATGTACCAAAATGTTCATTGCAGCTCTATTTACAATAGCCCGGAGATGGAAACAACCTAAGCACCCATAATCGGATGAATGGATAAAGAAGATGTGGCACATATACACAATGGAATATTACTCAGCCTTAAAAAGAAATGAAATTGAGCTATTTGTAATGAGATGGATAGACCTAGAGTCTGTCATACAGAGTGAAGTAAGTCAGAAAGAAAAAGACAAATACCGTATGCTAACACATATATATGGAATTTAAGGGAAAAAAATGTCATGAAGAACCTAGGGGTAAGACAGGAATAAAGACGCAGACCTACTGGAGAATGGACTTGAGGATATGGGGAGGGGGAAGGGTGAATTTTGACAGGGCGAGAGAGTGTCATGGACATATACACACTAACAAACGTAGTAAGGTAGATAGCTAGGGGGAAGCAGCCGCAAGGCACAGGGATATTAGCTTGGGGCTTTGTGACAGCCTGGAGGGGTGAGATTGGGAGAGTGGGATGGAGGGAGACGCAAGAGGGAAGACATATGGGAACATATGTATATGTATAGCTGATTCACTTTGTTATAAAGCAGAAACGAACACACCATTGTAAAGCAATTATACCCCAATAAAGATGTTTAAAAAAATTTATCTTAAAAAAAAAAAAAAGACTACAGGAAACACAAAAGATCAAGGAAAAATGACACTACCAAAGGAACACAATAACCTTCCAATGACTGATTCCAAATAATTGGATATCTATGCATTGCCAGACAAAAAAAATTCTAAATAACTATTTTAAGTAAGCTCAGTGAGCTACAGGATAACACTGAATGACAACAAATCAGGAAATCAATACATGAACAAAATGAAAATTTCAACAGAGAGATGAAAATTATATAAGAACCAAAAAGAAATTCTGGAGATGAAAAATACAACAGATGAAATGAAAAATGCAATAGAGAGCATCAATAACAGACTTGATTAAGTATAAAAAAGAATCTGTGAACTCAAAGAAGAAGGAGAAAAAAGGAGGAAAAAGAAAATAGGATGAAAATAGTGAAGAAAGCTTACGTGAATTATGGGACACCATTAAGCAAAACAATACTTGCA
The DNA here is from genome assembly GCF_963924675.1 of Phocoena phocoena. Classification (NCBI taxonomy): domain Eukaryota; kingdom Metazoa; phylum Chordata; class Mammalia; order Artiodactyla; family Phocoenidae; genus Phocoena; species Phocoena phocoena. The sequence continues at coordinate 22,103,398 of NC_089238.1, read as the reverse complement.
CTTTGTTTGAAGGAGAAGAACTAGAGAAAGGGGATGAAAGTTTATTAAAGAACTGGTGACTGAAAACTTTCCAAGTCTGAGGAGAGATGTGAATATCCAAGTATATAAAGCTCATAGGTCCCCATACAGATTCAACAAAAAAGAAGACTTCCTGAGACACATTGTAATAAAACTGTCAAAATTTTTAAAAGAGTGATTTTTGAAAGCAGCAAGAAAAATCTCTCATATTATTATAAGAGAACCCCCCATAAGGCAACAGCAGATTTCAGAACAGAAACCTTGCAGGCCAGGAGAGTGGGATGACATATTCAAAGTGCTGAAAGAAAGAAAAAACTGCCAACCAAAAGTACTTTACCCAGCAAAGCTGTCCTTCAGAAATGAAGGAGAAATAAAGACTTTCAGATAAACAAAAGCTGAGGCTGTTTATCACAATGGGACCTGCTTAGTAAGAAATACTAACGGGAGTTATTTAAGCCAAAGTAAAAGGACACTACTTAGTAACATGAAAACATATGAAAATATAAAACTCACTGGTAAAAGTAAGTATATAAATTCATAATACTGTAATGGTAGTATATAAATCACTTAACTCTAATGTAAAGGTTAAAAGACAAAAGTATTTATCAAAATACTATGGTTAAAATAATATGTTATGGCTAAAATAATATGATATACAATATAAAAAGGTGTAAATTGTGACATCAAGAACATGAAATGAGGGTTGATGAAAAATAAAAGGGTAGAGATTTTGTATGCATTAAGTTCTTAATAGCCTTAAGAATATAGCTTATACACTATTATAACTATAAGATGTTTTATTTAAGCTTCATGGTAGCCACAAAGTAAAAACCTATAGTAGACACACAAAAGATAAAGGAATCAAAGCGTACCACTATGGAAACTCATTAAATCACAAAAGGAGGACAGCAAGAGAGGAAGAAAAGAACAAAGAAACTACAAAACAGCCAGAAAACAATTAACAAGATGGCAACAATAAGTTCTTACCTATCAATAATTAATTTAAATATAAATGGACTAAATTATCCAATTAAAAGATACATAGTGGCTGAACAGATAAAAACAAGACCCACCTACATAATGCCTAAGAAAGTCTCACTTTAGCTTTAATAACACACATAGCCTGAAAAGGAAAATATGGATAAGCTAATCCCATGTAAATGGAAACCAAAGGAGAACAGAGGTATTTATATTTGTATCAGCTAAAATAGATGTTAAGTCAAAAACTGTAATAAGAAACATAGTCATTATATATGATAAAGGAATCAAGTAATCAAGAAGATACAATTGTAATACATCTATACACGTTTTGCCATACTTGACCCCAAATTTCACAGTGACAGAACCTCCTTTTTTCAGGATCCTGCCCTTTCTATCTCTATCATCTGGCTGTGGATTAATATCCTTTAATATCCTTTGTAATAGACCAGTAACCTAGTAAGTAAAGCGTTTTACTGTGTTCTGTGATCTGCTCTAGCAAATTAATTGAACACAAGGAGGGAGTCATTGGAACCTCCAATCTATAGCCAGTGAGTCAGAAGCACAGATAAAAACCTGAATTTGTAAGTGAAATCTGAAGTGGGAAGGGGGCAGTCCTGTAGGACTGAGCCCTTATCCTGTGGAATCTGACAGTATCTCTCGGTAGAAGGTGTCAGAATTGAGTTAAATTGTAGGACACACAGCTGATGTTGGAGAGTTGCTTGGTGGTGTGAGGATAAAACCCACATGTTGGAATTGTATGTAGAATTGTATGAGCTATGAAAGAAAGAGAGAAGACTTAAAATTAGAAATGAAAGAGGCAGCATTACAACTAATATAGCAGAAATACAAGGATCATAAGAGACCAACAAACTGGATAACCTAGAAAAATGCATAAATTCCTAGAAAAATAAAACCTGCTTAAACTGAATCATGAAGTTATAGAAAATAGATTGAATCAGTAATCAAAACTCTCCCAACAAAGAAAAGTCCAGGACCACATGGTTTCATGGATGAATTCTACCAAACATTTGGAGAAGAATTAATGACAAACATTTTCAAACTCTTCCAGAAAATTGAAAAGGAGGGTATACTTCCAAACTAAATTTGCAAGGCCAACATTACCCTGCTACCATAGCCAGATAAAGAAAGTTACAGGTCAATATCCTTGATGAATATAGGCAAAAATCCTAAGCGAAATATTATCAAGCTGAATTCAGTAGCATATTAAAATGATCATAGACCTCCATCAAATGGGAATGTACCTCAACATACTAAAGACCATATATGAAAAGTCCACAGCTAGTATCATTCTCAATGGTTAAAAGCTGAAACTTTTCTTCTAAGATTAGGAACAAAGATGTCCACTTGCACCACTTCTATTCAACACAGCAGTGAAAGTTCTAGCCAGAACAGTTAGGGAAGAAAAAGAAATAAAATTCATCCAAATTGGGAAGGAAAAAGTAAAATCATTTCTGTTAGCATATAACATGATCTTACATATAGAAACTTTAAAGACTGCACCAAAAAAACCACAAAAAACCCAAAAATCCTGTTAGAACTAATAAACGAATTCAGTAAAATTGCAGGACCAAATCAACACAGAAGTCAGTGGCATGTCTGTAACTAAAAATGAACTATCAGAAAGAGAAATTAATAAAACATTCCTATTTCCAACAGCATCAAGAACAATATAATACTTAGGAATACTTACTTAACCAAGAAGGTGAAAGACCTGTACAACTGAAAATTAAAGACATTGGTGAAAGAAATTGGCGAAGTCACAAATAAGTGGAAATATCTCCTGTGTTCATTGACTGGAAGAATTAACATTGTTAAAATGTCCATACTACCCAAAAGTGTCTATAGATTCAGTATAATTCCTATCAAAATTCCAATGGCATTTTTCACAGAAATAGAAAAAAAATCCTATAATTGTCTGTATGAAACTACAACAGATCTTGGATAGCCAAACCAATCTTGAGAAAAAAAGAACAAAGCTAGAGGTATTACATGTCTTGATTTTTTTCTATCTTTTTTTTTTTTTTTTAGATTTCACATGTAAGTGAGATCATACAGTATTTGGCTTTCTCTGACATATTTCACTTAGCATAATGCCTTCAAGATCTAGCAATGTTGTCATAATTGGCAGGATTTCTTCATTTTTATGACTGAAAGTATTCCACTGTGTATCTCTCTCTCTCTCTCTGTCTCTGTCTCTGTCTCTCTCTCTCTCTATATATATAATATATATAATTTAAATTTTTTTAAAATTTTATTTTATTTATTTTTTTGTGCAGCAAGTTCTTCTTAGTCATCAATTTTATACACATCAGTGTATACATGTCAATCCCAATTCCCCAATTCATCACACCACCACCACCACCACCCTGCCTTTCTCCTCTTGGTGTCCATACGTATGTCCACTACATCTGTGTCTCAATTTCTGCCCAGCAAACCGGATCATCTGTACCATTTTTCTAGGTTCCACATATATGTGTTAATATACAATATTCGTTTTTCTCTTTCTGACTTATTTCACTCTGTATGACAGTCTCTAGATCCATCCACATCTCAACAAATGACTCAGTTTCGTTCCTTTTTATGGCTGAGTAATATTCCATTGTATGCAAGTATCCATTCATTTGTCGTTGGGCATTTGGGTTGCTTCCATGACCTGGCTATTGTAAATAGTGCTTCAATGAATATTGGAGTGCATGTGTCTTTTTGAATTATGGTTTTCTCTAGATATATGCCCAGTAGTGGGATTGCTGGATCATATGGTAATTCTATTTGTAGTTTTTTAAGGAACCTCCATACTGTTCTCCATAGTGACTGTATCAATTTACATTCCCACCAACAGTGTAAGAGGGTTCCCTTTTCTTCACACCCTCTCCAGCATTTGTTGTTTGTAGATTTTCTGATGATGCTCATTCTACCTGGTGTGAGGTGATACCTCATTGTAGTTTTGATTTGCATTTCTCTAATAATTAGTGATGTTTAGCAGCTTTTCGTGTGCTTCTTGGACATCTGTATGTCTTCTTTGGAGAAATGTCAACTTAGGTCTTCTGCCCATTTTTGGATTGGGTTGTTTGTTTTTTTAATACTGAGCTGCATGAGCTGTTTATATATTTTGGAGATTAATCCGTTGTCTGTTGATTCGTTTGCAAATATTTTCTCCCATTATGAGGGTTGTCTTTTTGTCTTGTTTAGGGTCTCCTTTGCTGTGCAAAAGCTTTTAAGTTTCATTAGGTCCCATTTGTTTATTTTTGTTTTTATTTCCATTACTCTAGGAGGTGGATGAAAGAGGATCTTGCTGTGATTTATGTCATAGAGTGTTCTTCCTAAGTTTTCCTCTAAGAGTTTGATAGTGTCCGGTCTTACATTTAGGTCTCTAATCCATCTTGAGTTTATTTTTGTGTATGGTGTTAGGGAATGTTCTAATTTCATTCTTTTACATATAGCTGTCCAATTTTCCCAGCACCACTTATTGAAGAGTGTCTTCTCTCCATTGCATATCCTTGCCTCCTTTTTCATAGATTAGTTGACCAGAGGTGCGTGGGATTATCTCTGGGCTTTCTATCTTGTTCCATTGATCTATGTTTCTGTTTTTGTGCCAGTACCATATTGTCTTGATTACTGTAGCTTTGTAGTGTAGTCTGAAGTCAGGGAGTCTGATTCCTCCAGCTCTGTTTTTTTTCCCTCAAAACTGTTGTGGTTTTTTGGGGTCTTTTTGTGTCTCTATACAAATTTTAAGATTTTTTCTTCTAGCTCTGTAAAAATGGCCATTGGTAATTTGATAGGGATTGCATTGAATCTGTAGATTTCTTCGGGTAGTATAGTCATTTCACAATATTGATTCTTCCAATCCAAGAACATGGTATATCTCTCCACCTGTTGGTATCATCTTTAATTTCTTTCATCAGTGTCTTATAGTTTTCTGCATACATGTCTTTTGTATCCCTAGGTGGGTTTAATCCTAGGTATTCTATTCTTTTTGTTGCAATGGTAAATGGGAGTGTTTCCTTAATTTCTCTTTCAGATTTTTCATCATTAATGTATAGGAATGCAAGAGATTTCTGGGCATGAATTTTGTATCCTGCTGCGTTACCAAGTTCATTGATTAGCTCTAGTAGTTTTCTGGTAGCATCTTTAGGATTCTGTATGTATAGTATCATGTCATCTGCAAACACTGACAGTTTTATTTCTTCTTTTCCAATTTGTATTCCTTTTTGTTTCTCTGATTGCTGTGTCTAGGACTTACAAAACTATGCTGAATAATATTGGTGACAGTGGACATCCTTGTCTTGTTCCTGATCTTACAGGAAAGGCTTTCAGTTTTTCACCATAAGAATGATGTTTGCTGTGGGTTTGTCATATATGGCCTTTATTATGTTGAGGTAGATTCCCTCTATGCCCACTTTCTGGAGAGTTTTTATCATAAATCGGTGTAGAATTTTGTCAAAAGCTTTTTCTGCATCTATTGAGATGCTTATATGGTTTTTATTCTTCAATTTTTTAATATGGTGTATCACATTGATTGGTTTGTGTATATTGAAGAATCTTTGCATCCCTGGTATAAATCCTACTTGATCATGGTGTATGATCCTTTTACTCTGTTGTTGGATTCTGTTTGCTAGTATTTTGTTGAGGATTTTTGAATCTATATTCTTCAATGATATTGGTCTTTTCTTTTTTTTTTAGTATCTTTGTCTGGTTTTGGTATCAGGGTGATGGTGGCCAGGTAGAATGAGTTTGGGAGTGTTCCTTCCTCCACAATTTTTTGGAAGAGTTCTCTAAATGTTTGATAGAATTCACCTGTGAAGCCATCTGGTCCTGGAGTTTTGTTTGTTGGAAGATTTTAGATCACAGTTTTGATTTCATTAATTGTGATTGGTCTGTTCATATTTTCTATTTCTTCCTGATTCAGTCTTGTAAGTTTATACCTTTCTAAAAATTTGTCCATTTCTTCCAGGTTGTCCATTTTATTGGCATAAAGTTGCTTGTAGTAGTCTCTTAGGATGCTTTGTATTCTGTGGTGTCTGTTGTAACTTTTCCTTTTTCATTTCTAATTTTATTGATTTGAGTCCTCTCCCTCTTTTTCTTGATGAGTCTGGCTAATGGTTTATCAATTTTGTTTATCTTCTCAAAGAACCAGCTTTTAGTTTTATTGATCTTTGCTATTGTTTTCTTTGTTTCTATTTCATTTATTTCTGTTCTGATCTTTATGATTTCTTTCCATCTACTAACTTTGGGTTTTGTTTGTTCTTCTTTCTCTAGTTCCTTTAGGTGTAATGTTACATTGTTTATTTGAGATTTTTCTTGTTGCTTGAGGTAGGCTTGTATAGCTATAAACTTCCCTCTTGGAACTGCTTTTGCTGTATCCCATCGGTTTTGAATCATTATGTTTTCATTGTCATTTGTCTTAGGTATTTTTCGATTTCCTCTTTGATTTCTTCAGTGATTTCTTGTTTATTTAGTAACGTATTGTTTAGCCTCTATGTGTTTGTGTTTTTTACGTTTCTTCCCTGTAACTAATTTCTAATCTCAGCTGTTAACCTTATGGGAATTCTATTGTATGTTATTTGTCCTTTTTCCCTTGCTGCTTTCAATAATTTTTTTCTGTCTTCAATTCTTGCCAATTTGATTACTATGTGTCTCAGTGTGTTTCTCCTTGGGTTTATCCTGTATGGGACTTGCTGCACTTCCTGGACTTTGGTGGCTATTTCGTTTCCTGTGTTATGGAAGTTTTCAACTATAATCTCTTCAAATATTTTCTCAGGTCCTTTTTCTCTCTCTTCTCCTTCTGGGACCCCTATACTGCGAAAATTGTTGTGTTTAATGTTGTCCCAGAGGTCTCTTAGGCTGTCTTCATTTCTTTTTATTCTTTTTTCTTTATTCTGTTCTGCAGCAGTGAATTCCACCATTCTGTCTTCCAGGTCACTTATCCATTCTTCTACCGCAGTTATTCTGCTATTTATTCCTTCTAGTGTAGTTTTCATTTCAGTTCTTGTATTGTTCATTTCTGTTTGCTTGTTCTTTTTTTTTTTTGGCAGTACGTGGGCCTCTCACTGTTGTGACCTCTCCCATTGCAGAGCACAGGCTCTGGACGCACAGGCTCAGTGGCCATGGCTCATGGGCCTAGCCGCTCCGTGGCATGTGGGATCTTCCCAGACCGGGGCACAAACCCGTGTCCCCTGCATCGGCAGGTGGACTCTCAACCACTGTGCCACCAGGGAAGCCCTGTTTGTTTGTTCTTTAATTCTTCTAGGTCTTTGTTAAACATTTCTTGCATCTTCTCGATCTTTGCCTCCATTCTTTTTCCGAGGTCCTGGATCATCTTCACTCTCATTATTCTGAATACTTTTTCTGGAAGGTTGCCTATCTCCACTTCATTTAATTGTTTTTCTGGGGTTTTATCTTGTTCCTTCATCTGGTACATAGCTCTCTGCCTTTTCATCTTTCTGTGAATGTGGTTTTTTTCCACTGACTGCAGGATTGTAGTTCTTCTTGCTTCTTCTGTCTGTCCTCTGGTGGATGAGGCTATCTAAGAGGCTTGTGTAAGTTTCCTGATGGGAGGGACTGGTGGTGGGTAGCTATATATCATATTTTAAAAATTAATTTATCTTTTGATGAACACTTAGGTACTTAGGTTGTTTCTATGTCTTGGCTATTGTAAATAATGCTGCATAGACATCCTAATTTCAAATTATATTATAAAGCTATAGTAATCATAACATTATGTATTGGTAAAAAAAAAACAGACACAAAGACCAGTGAAACAGAATAGATATCCCAGAAATAAACACACACCTACATAGTTAACTAATATTTGACAATGATGCCAAGAATATATGGTGAAAGATAGTCTCTACAATAAAAGGTATTTTAAAAATGGATATCCACATGCAAAATATGAAACTGAACCCCATCTTACACTACTCACAAAAATTAATTCAAAATAGAATAATTTTAAGACCTGAAATAATAAAACTCCAGAGTAAATTAGGCAAAAAGCTATTTGATATTGGTCTTGGCAATGATTTTTTGTATATGACACCAAAAGCAAAAGTAAATAAGTGGAATTACATCAAACTAAAATGCGTCTGTACAGTAAAGAAAATAATAAATGAAAAGGCAGCCTACAGAATGGGAGAATATATGTACAAATCATATGTCAAAGAAAGGGTAATATCCAATATATATAAGGAACTCATACAATTCAGGAGCCAAAAATAAATAATCCAATTTAAAAATAGTCAAAGGAACTGAATAGACATTTTTCCAAAGAAGATATACAAATGTTCAACAGCTACATGAAAAGGTGCTCAGCATCACTAATCGTCGTGGAAATGTAAATCAAAACCACACACGTGTTAGGATCGTTATTATCAAAAAGACAAGAGACAACAAGTGTAGGTGAGGATGTAGAGAAAAACGAACCCTGTGCACTCTCAGTGAAAATGTGAATTGTTATAGCCATCATGCAAAATTATATTGAAGTTCCTCAAAAGTTTAAAAATAACACTATCATATGATCCAGCAATCCCACTTCTGGTAATATATCTGAAGGAAGTGAAATCAATGTCTTGAAGAGCTATCTGCACTCTCATGTTCATTGCAGCATTATTCACAATAGCCAAGATATGGAAACAATCCAGATGTCCATTGATGGATGAATGGATAAAGAGGAGTGGATATATATATTATTAATGCATAAGAAGAAGGCACTCCTGCCATTTACAACAAGGTGGATAAACCTGGGAGGCATTAGGCTAAGCAAAATAAGCTAGAAAGAGAAAGACAAATATTGTACCTGTTCTATGTGGAATGGAAAAAAAAAAAACAACGGAGCTCATGGAAATAGATTAGAATGGTGGTTGCCAGGGACTAGGGGGTGGGGAAAATGGGGAGATGTTTGTCAAAGGCTACAAAGTTTTAGTTACAAGATGAATAAATTTTGATGATCTAATGTACAGCATGGTGACTATAATTAATAGTACTGTATTGTATATTGAAATTGCTAAGAGAGTAGATCTTAAGTTTTTTTCACCAAAAAGAAGATAATTACTTGTGGTGATAGATGTGTTTGTTGATTAACTTGATTTTGGTACTCATTTCACAATATATATCAAATCATCACATTGTACACTTTAAGCATTTACAATTTTGATGATAATAAATAAATAAATAAATAAACATATACAATTTTATTTATCAGTTATACCTCAATAAAAAATATGCCCCGAAATGCTTATGGTCCTGCAATTTCTAAGATTGGAGTCATTGGATTATGACATCCCAGAATATTATCTTTTATCTGCATTACTGCCCTTTTGCTTGACAATTTTTAATATTGAATAAATGTTTTTATATTATTTTTAGAGATAGACAATGTATGTGCATTATTTTTTTTCAAGTTGAGAGAAACCAAGATGAAGTTTAAAAATTTATTTTTTTTGCTTTTCCTTTGAAATAAGTCAGATGGAGAAATAGAATTTCTTTAAAAAAATTATATCTAGTATTTTCCTCTATGATAGCAAACACCATTTTATCATTATAATTGGCTATTTGAAAGTGTGTTTGATGAAATATAGTCTCAAAAATGATGCACTTTCATTAACTTTCCATTAAATAATAATGTTCATGAAAAAACTTCCTTCATATCTTTCTCCTTTTCCTCTTCCTCTCCCTCCTCCATTTCTTCCCTGACTATATCTCTCCACTCCTTTCTCTGCATACTTCTCTCCTACTCCTTTCTCTGCATACTTCGGGAGCACATGCCCACAGTTAGTACAAAACAGATCTTCCTACTGAAAGCAATTCTATTTTCTAAGGACTCAGATTAGATTTAAATGAATGGACACATCTGAACATCCCTTGTGAAAGTGTAAAAGTTTTATTTGGTCAAGTAGTTACGTAAAGTAGTTGGGTTAATCTATGATCTTTGCATAGCGGGTCAAAGCAAATAGAATTTGAAAGAGATATTTTCGCTTAGAGCTGGTAGGAAAGCAGTTTTTCTGGGAAACCCAAGTGGATGTGGTTTTGATGATGGTAAATTATAGTGATGATGATGATAGAGGATTTGCTGAGACTCAGAAAATGGTGACTTTATGATGTTAAGACACATGTAAATTTTACTCTTTAAGCTCCTAAAATACAAACACATAGAGGACATGGTCTCTTTCCCCAGGAGGTAAGTTAGACACTACTATAAACTCACTGTGTCGAGTGGTATATAGTGAAGTGTTTAGTGATCAATGCAGGGGCAGTTATTGTATGTCCTGGGGCCAGAAGAGGCCTCTGGAGGAAAGAAGAACATTGGGATGGGCAGGAGGTGTGAGGCAACCTCTGTGGACTCTGGTATCTCCTGAAGAGAAGGGGGAGCAACTTGAAAAGGACAGGCAGAGAGAGGTTAGCATCAGAACCCTGGAGTGCACAAACTCCTTTAGCCCCTGGCACTCAAGAAAGGCATCATTCTTCCTGTCTGGCTAAGGCCATCTGAAGGGTGGTGATAACTGCCTAGGTACTTCTTCAACTAGGGACGGGTAGGAGAAGGCATTTTCAGGGACATTGGGAGAGAGGAATAGAAGTCAGTAAAACCAAAGTTCTGGAAATTTGCCAAGTTTCAAATTCCTCTCTCCCCTACCCTGCAAAAAAACCCAAAAAAGACAAAAAAGAACCCAGCTGTTCCATGGCAATGCCAGCCTTTAACTTCTTAGCTTCAAGGAGCCAGGATTGACACTCATGGAAAAGGTAATATTGTGCTCAAGGGCCTTTCCTCATTTGCCCGTCCCTGTAGACTGCTTATTTGTGGCTCAATCTTAATTCTTATTTTTCACTTGTAACTTACTGTGATTGAAGTCAGAGCCGTTGTCACATGATGGGGATGCAGTAGAACAGTGCCTTTGGATAATGAAAGAAAAATGTGCTGCATACGTAATATGTGTTATACAATGTGCAGAGCAATTTATGCATAATACCTACTTTAATCTTCAAAACAACTCAGTAAGGTAGATTCTACTCTCTCCATTTTATAAGGAAGGGGACTTTATGGTTAGCACCATGCTCATGGAGTCTTACACACTGTTTGGGGATGGCTGAACTGTTGTTCCCTGCAGTTCTATCTCAGCAGTTATACAAGGAGAGGGAGAAAAGATGGGCAGTGACATAGAGGACTTAATCCAGAAGGAGTCTTCTATTTCAGGTATATATTTTGGTACATATTAAAAACCAGGCTGGTTTAAGCAATACTGAGAATTCATTGGCTTGTGTAATTGAAAAATACAGAGTTAGTCTCACTTCAGGGATAGTTTGATCCAGCCTCAGACAGTATGCCCAGGATTTACTTTCTTTGTTTATTTCTTGGCTCAACTTCATTGATGTTGGCTCCATTCTCTTGATGGTTCTTTCCTCATGGCTTCAAGATGACTGTCACTAATTCAAGAGCTACAGCTTTCTTTGCATTTACAGCAGAAAAGAGGTAGCTGAAGAGAAATTTTAGGCTTGACCTTCACTGACCTGATTTAGGTCTAATGCCCATCCAAGAATCAATCACTGTGGCAAAGAGAAAGGATATGCTGTTTGGTTAAAGCCCATTATTGTCATCCTCTGGGGCTGGGGGGTTGGGTCAATATTTCCCAACTGACATGGAGTGAGAATGAAGGAGGTATGATTACCCAGAGGTTCACTTGATTAAAAGAAGGGTGAAAGAATGATGGGCAGCCAGAATAACTGGTGTCAACTACAGGCATGAAAAGACGAGCTCACTGCTGGTCCCACCAAGCTGCTGATAAGGTTTTTAGGGCTTGCTTGAAACATAGAATTTGTTATTAGAGGATGGGCCTACATTTTCCCCTTCAAATTGTTGGGCAAGTTCAGTCCTTCTAGCTCTAACAGTGAACACATTGAATTAATATATTACATGGGTTTTAATTATGTTTTGAAATTTTCATATGTGTTGTCCTATTTGCTCAGGGATTCTGACTGCATGGAGTCTGGCTGGGTGCAGAGAAAGTGGGGTGAAAGCAGGAAAGGCTTCAGGCAGCAGACCTCTGGAAATGTGCTGTGAAGGACAGGCTCCTCTCATAGTCTATTTAGTGTCTTCAGTTCTGAGGCTGGCTTAGGCTTCTTTGCAGACTTCTCACCCCAAACAAATTCTCATAAACCCAAGTTAATGCAAACAGTGTTAGGAGAGACTCTGAGTCTTTGGCTGTTCGATGGGGCAAACGCTGAAATGTGTGGATGATAATGTATCCAGCTCTCAGTGGATACGTTCCTGTAGGGATCAAGGAAAGGAGGGAAAAGCTAGGCTAACTACCCTGGGATGGAGATGGGGCACAGGTGGCTGCCCTGCCCTGGCAGCCCTGTCCCCAGTACTATATCTCGTGAGCTTGCCTGGCTCCAGGATATAAGTGCTGAGATGATGATTCCTACTGAAATTTAATTTAAGTTTCTCCCCTGGCATCAGGCTTTCTCTCCTACTTATTTACGTATGCTCTGAAACTTGTTTTTCATTATTGCTAAAAACTTATTAATAAAAATGGTCTTAGTTTCTGTATTTAAGAGTTTAATTATTTCAGCTCAGAGAGCAAGAGTGTTCTTGGATTTCTTTCCCTCTGTGTTACTGAAATGCTTTCTTGGAACCACAGTCTGTTCTAGGCAGGAAAGCTCTGTTGGATTCTGACACACACACACACACACACACACATTTATGTGACAACAGCATTAACACTTAGCATGGCCAAGGATTGTTCTAAACACTTTATATAGAAGAATCTCTTTAACTCTCTTAACAAGTCTAGGTACTACCTAAGTCTAGGTAGGTACTATTATGAGGAAACTGAGGCATGGAGAGATGAAGTAACTTATCCAAGGCCACACCATAAGTACTGAAGCTGGGATGTGAACCCAACTGCCTCATCCAGGTCATTTCACCATAGCAGAGGCTGTCGATGTCTTACCTGTATCCTTGCATGCTGACTCTACCCAGGACTTCCTACTCTTTGCCTGAGGGCTTTCTTGGCCACTAACCTGCTCGGGTCACATGCAGACTGGCCAGAAGCTCTAGGAATTTTTGCCCCTGGAGCATCCCTTAGTTAACAATGGGTAGAAAGGAGTATCAATATTCCAGCACTCTTGCCCGTTGGGCTGGAGAATTCTAAGGCATGCTGTCTACATCATCTCCCAGAGGTATCCAATGGGATGGGACACCCAGTTGCTCACAGTGATAACCTGCTCACTAACACACTTTTTCCCTTTACCTTCTTCATTTCCCTGCTTCCCTGTTATCTGAGATTTCCTCCCAAATATACTACTGGCACCCAAATCTTTGTTTCAGTCTGATTTGGGGGAAACTTAGCCTTAGACTCTGACAATTCTTCCTACCTCTGCTTTGAATATTTTTTGATATTTCATGTTTCAATTGTCTTACTCCCTTCGAGTCCTAAGCAGGTAATCTAATAATTCTGTAGGGTAAATTGCAAAACTGGCCACAAATTATGGACCTTATTCACCATGTAACTTGTTTTGGCCAATGGCACATTAGCAAAAAGTGACACAAGCAGAGATTTGAGAAACAGTTGTGCATTGCAGCTCCATCTCTTGCTGTTGTTAGACCCCTGAGGCCACCATGTGAATGAACCTGAGCTAGCTTGCTGGAGGATGAGAGGCCACATGGGGTGGAACTGGTCTCCATCCTGAGTGAAGCCATCCTAGACCATCCACAGATGACAGAGTACAGCAGAGATCAGCGAACCTAATCTGGACCAGAAGAACCACCCAGCTAGCCACAGAATCATGAGAAATGATAAACATTTGTTGATCTAAGCCAGTAAGGTTTGGGCTAATTTACTATGTAGCAAAAGCTAGTTGATACATTTCCTTGATGCTATTAGTAAGTGTTGAGCCAGCTGGTCCTGTCTGTTGTCCTAGTGTTATGACCTTCCAAGCTCCATGATCTGTCTGGGAAGCCTTGGAGGAAAGACAAATGTCCTTTAAGCATATTTCTTTGAGAGATAACACACCAGCATGGGTGTATGTTATACCTTATTAATTACTTCTAATACATTTTTTTTAACTTTCATTTTCAGGGTGGGCTTGTTGATTTTCATGCCTGGCCAATCATCTCTAGATAATGGTTTTGTGGTCCTGAAATTGATATGAGAAGTGGAAAGTTGGGTAACTTATAACAATTAGTTACAAGTCTCATCCCCTTGGAGCATCCATGGGTCACCAGTCTCCATTTCCACATCATCTGGAAAAATTCAATGAATCTTACATACATAAGTTCCAATAAAGCTTAGAACACATGCTTTGAGAGGAAGGCTTTGTTTCTGACAGTGCCAGAAATGTGGGTTTAATTTTTACCAGCAGCAAAAGTAATTTAAATTACTTTGAGATTCATGATCTAAGTTCCTCTGGCAACATGTCAGCCTTCTAGCTTTTGACAAAAGTGTTGACAAAAGGTGTTAGCAATCAGTTGGATTTGAAGGGAAGAAGCAATGAAAAGTGACTAGGAGACAGAGAAGAGCAGGGAGCAGTATCAGGAGGCCTCTTCATTTGGAAGGCTTTATCCAATTAGGAAAACAAGTCCAGGAATTCTCCCTCTGGAGTCACACTTGTATTTGTTTTGTTTTAGATCCCCTGAGACCATAGTGTACAGAAGAGAAGGATTTTTGGTATCTCCATTTTCCAGTGCATTTCTTTGTGCCTCTGCTGCATTCTCTTCACCTCACACCTAGAACAACCCATTCAAACTTTGGAAGATTGGTTGAAGCTAACAACTAACCAGTGTAATTGTAGTAGTCATGAACCACATAGTGTACTTTTATATAAACTATAAGACATCTAAGCTGAGTGAAAGAGGAAGCTTGGCTTAGGGTAAGGGTATTAAATTTGGTGAAAGACTGAACTGGAAATCATTTCTTTCTCTCCCAACCTTGCCTGGTACTTTCTGCCTCTGACAATGGACAAGAGGTTGTGTGTTGGTGACTGTGCTTTCTGTTCTGAGTCAGAGCACACTTTGTGAGGTCTCCTCCAACAGAAATGTGCACTTCCCCAGAAAGGCGACTTAAGTGATGAAGCAGGATACTAGTAGGTGAATTCCACATTTTAGGAATAAACTCTTTTCCAATCGTATTGACTCAGGCAAATTCCTCAGATTACCTTCCTATTCACCAGTTTTGACAGAGAGGTAGGGACCAAAAAACATGTCAGTTTTCCTTTTATCCTTACAATAGCATAAGTGTAATGACAAATGGCAATTGGCATTGGACAACTGACACTGGAAGACAGTTGGGAGTGCCCAGGACTCTTCATCTGGAGGGCTCAAGGTCAGCTGGAGCCAGCATTTTTTGTAGTTGAGAAGGAATGTGGGCCCAGTGTTGACAAATGCTTTTTTTAAAAGAAGATAGAAATCTGGATTTTTGATATGAAAAATATCTTTAATTTTTAAAAATTAATTAATTAATTTGATTTTTGGCTGCTTTAGGTCTTCATTGCTGTGCGCTGGCTTTCTCTAATTGTGGAGAGCAGGGGCTTCTCTTCTTTGTAAAGCACAGGCTCTAGGTGCGTGGGCTTCAGCAGTTGTGGCACAGAGGCTCAGTAGTTGTGGCACACAGGCTCTGGAGTGCAGGCTTAGTAGTTGTGGTGCACGGGCTTAATTGCTCCACAGCATGTGGGATCTTCCAGGACCAGGGCTCGATCCCATGTCCCCTGCAATGGCAGGTAGACTCCCAACCACTGTGCCACCAGGGAAGTCCCTATCTTTAATATTTTTTACAAGATAGATCTTGGGTTTGAGAGCCCACATGTTCCAGACCAAGGCATCTAAAATGATTCAGGAGGCACATTATGCCCACAGAGCAGGTGTGCCATCCATACCATCCTCAGAGCCAGATGTTCTTGGTTCAGCCAGGAATTTTCCTAGGCTCCTGGGAGATACACAGGCTACCAAAAATAGGGAGATAAGCACAGTCAGATTTTATTTATAGCATGCATTAGCTTCATTTCAGAACATAAAATATTCATTCCAATTATGAGGTGGAAAATACATTTCCGTTTATTCACTGAAATCGAGGAGGAGAGTGTGATGTGAAGGGAAGACTTGTTTATAAGGTCTTACTTTCCTCTGAAGCATTTCATATTTTCAGACAGTTAATTGTTCCACTGAGGTTTCCTTTATTTTATTTTATATGATGGCAACCAGGGAGAGCAAAAGAGTCGGCTGGGTCTCAAATGAAATGATGTGTGGGTCTGTCAGAGTGACAATGGCTCTATATTCAGAGGGAGAAATGGCTTCCTTTTGTCCTTTCTCTTGCGGTGATTTGCTGCTGGGAGGACTTGCTCCCAGAGAGGATAAGTGCTCCATAAACATGCCTGTGTGGTTAACACAGTCATGAAGGGGATGGATTGCGTTGACTAGGTAGAGGCTTTTCCACTCCTAGCTAAGCCATTCTGGAAATAGAGTAAATGCCCACATCCCAGGCGCTGATGCGGGAGCATTTCCAGGAATTCTGGGTTCCATTCTGAGCACAGCTGGGAAGAGTGGGACATGGTAGCCAAGTGCTGGTGGGAAATGGGGTCATGCCACAACCACTGTGCTTGCTTCTACCATGTCAGAGCTCGAGATCTACTCACCACTTCCATTTGCAAATTATGACCAACAATAAAGCTATCATTGAAAGCTTGTCACTAGCTGTGGGGGTTCACACATAGCCCTTCTGCTGATATGAAGGGAACTAACATTTTCTTTCTTTATAACCAGTTATCAATTAATACCACCAACACCCAGTTTGATATCTCATTTCTCATTGCCATTTCTCATCAATAATTTCCTTCATAGATTTAGCCTGGTTCTGACGTGCTGCTGGGTTCATTCAGGCACAGCAGTGACCACAAAAGTGACCAATTTATGTTGGGCAATGAGAGATTTGATTCATTCTTCCAGGGTTTTGAATCCTTTTCATATTTGGGTTATTTGCAAAGAGTAATTCAATTTATACACAAACACCTATGTTGCTAATGTTGCAATATAAGTGAGACAGATCCAAGCTTACAGTCTGTCCATCATTACTGCAAACACACTACAGTGTCAACTGCATTAAAGTCAGATCCTCTTTAGCAGGTATTGTCTACTTCAATAATTACTGTGGATTTGTTTTAACATGTATTCTAGAGGAACCACACATTTTTATTCTGTGCAGCCATTCTATATATGTCTTGGTTGATTGGTTTTAGATTAGCCTTTTAATGAAAATAAAATGTGTTTGGAAAGCTTCAATGCCTCTGTCAGTTTATCAGGAGCTCTGCAGACATAAAAATGAAATCATTTGGTAGGTTCCTCTCCCTTAATGGGAAAGTCATGCTACAGGCAACTCCTTGGGATAATGAAAGGAGCAGGGTGTAAAATGTAAACATGCAACTGGGGAGGCCTAGCTGTTTGGTGTGTTTATCTACTGCGTAATTCTTCAAACTAATTAATTTTATGCTAAAATGTGTGAAATCTGGATAATTCAGACCTGATTTGATTACCCATCTCTTAAAAAAGAAAACACTTGTATCAAATATTCATCCATTGGCAAGCAGGTTGCTCTTAGGTCCTGGGATATTTTAGTGTTTGGTCTCAACCTAGATTGAGGTGGGAGGGAGGGCTACCGCACTAGTGAAATGTTTGTGGAAAGCTCTGCATATCATTCCACTCCAATCTAGAATTAATACACTGAGGCCTCCTGGGTGGTCAGAAATGTCTTGTAAATCTCAAGTATCTAATAAAGAAAGATAAGCTCTTTTTCCTACCTTTTCCCCTTCTGTATCCTGAAAGGCTGATTTCTCTAAGATGGACGGGGATGTTGACTTGTCTGTATGTCTCAGGCCCAGCTCTTGGAGAGGAGTTCTTTGCATGTGAGGCTTTTTTAAATTGGAAAGTCGGTGGTCCCTGAATGTTGTGATTAATTGGCATTAGATGGTGTTCTAGATCTCAAATTTCTTACATGTTGATGGTTGAGAGTCTTCCATCTGCAATTAATGGCTTCACATTTATTCCCTCCTAGCAAGATCTCTTATAGGCTGCAAATGCTCCTGGGAGGGGTAATGCACCCCAAGTACTTTTTTCTTACACCCCAAGTATTTTTCCCTCACTTCTAGGACCTGCTTTTACATTGTCTTTGATTGAATTTTGGGAGTTGCTTGGTTGATTTCCAGACTGGTCTGGAGTTAGGAGCTTGGAGATAGAGGGTGTCAGTGAAAAATTATCAAGAAGACAGTACATACCCTCCGTGGGAAAGCCGTGGGAAAGAGACTTGATTTATGCATGTTCATGTTTTACCTTTGTCATAATTGTTCTAATGACACTGTAACAAGAAACAGGTGGCTCTCCTTACAGGATCTCTCCGGAAACCAGATGGTGTGAACATCTGAGACAGTCTGGGGTCTGTTGGCAAGGGGAACACTAATGGAGGAAAGGGCCACAGGCTCTGACTTGCACAGAGCTCCAAAGATTATCAAGCTGAGCCATACACCCATATGGGGCCGGGAGGTGGAATTTAGCTAGAGATGACCACTGAGGCCTCTGGCCAGTGGGGTATCTCTAGAAATAGTGTCTCTTGGTCTGGAAATCCCCTTGGTCTTGTTCCTTATGGCATTCAACATCACACTGAAGGTGGTTGTTTGCTACTTCCTGCAAGGGCATTAAACAACTCA
Source organism: Phocoena phocoena (assembly GCF_963924675.1). Classification (NCBI taxonomy): domain Eukaryota; kingdom Metazoa; phylum Chordata; class Mammalia; order Artiodactyla; family Phocoenidae; genus Phocoena; species Phocoena phocoena. The sequence continues at coordinate 22,084,702 of NC_089238.1, read as the reverse complement.
TAGTCACCTATGAAAGGTATGGATATGGCATGCAGGCCAGAAGTGGTCCAGACATTTCAGATGTAGAGGCAAACAGTTATATTTGTAGCCAGGAAAAATGTTGAACAATATAAATAGAAATATTCATGAAATAGGCATGATAAAATAATTCATGCAGCAACATTTCAGATTTGCACACAAATAATATTCAATAAATATTGAATTAAACCTCTAAATGTTGAATTTCCCTGGGTTAGGGGAATTGCTATCTTCTTTTCCACTCTTTTACCAGTTTATCTAATTCATTCCTGTTTTCAATACCTTCTGGTCACCACTGATGCCCACGTTCCCAAGCTGGATGCCTCTTATGATCCACCTGCTTGCCATCTCTGCCTGGAGACATCTGAAACTCATGTGCAAAATGAAACCTTTGACTTCTCTCCCAGACCCATTTCCGCCATGTTTCCCAACCAGTACATGTCACTACCAGCCACTTCATTTTTTAAGCCAGGGAATGGTCCTTGTTTTCTCCCTCTCTATTTCCCCTTGTTCCCCGATAATTATCAATTCCAAATATAACTTGAACCTGTCCTCTTCCCTCCAAATCCAATGTCACCATGCCTGTCCAAACCATTGCCACTGATCTTTTGATACAAAATCATCTGCTCTGCCCATTCCTAGTCCCTTTTCTACATAATAGTCACCACAATTTCTTATAAACATAAATTAGGTGATATCTCTTCCCTGCTTAAAACCTTCCAGTGACTTCCCATTGCACTTGGAGGAAAAACTCACATCTCTGTCATGGTTTACAAGGCCCTGCAACCTGGTCCCTGCCTCCTTCTGTGATCTTACCTCATGTCACATGCTCTCCATGACCATTCCCTCCCCAATGTCCTCTCTGCTCCTCTGTCACCTCAGGTTCTCTGCACCTTCTAAGCGCTATGAGTGCATTGCCCCAACTAGCATGCCCCTGAGACTAACATATTCATTAGTTAGCTTAAATGTTGATTCCTTACAGACTTCCCTGTCCACCTGTCTATTTAGTTCCCTTGTCCCTGTTATTCTCTCTCTCTGTAAACAGTACATTTCCTTCATTGCCTGTACCACAATTTGCAATTACAGTTTTGCTTGATTCCTTATATATTTTGTCTCTTCCCCTGGACTTTAAACTCTGTGAGAGCAGGGGCCATGTCTTTCAAACTTCATCTTTGAATGAATGAAGTGCATCCATTGTTTTGATAGCATAAGCTTAAACTAACACGTTGTTTTGGACACTTAAAAGCCTGCTCAAAATCAGCTCCTTTAGGAAAACATCCTCAACTTCAAGTTACCCCACCACTGGGCTCCCTTGAGGGACTTCTTGTCAACCTGGCCACTAACTCATGGAAGTCCTGGGGTAGAGAAATGCTCACTGCCAGAAAATGTTTAGGACTCATTTCTGGATAATAATTAGTGCTTATGGAATCCTGACTGTGCACTAGGCACTGTGTGTAACTCTCACAACGAACTGATGAGGGGTTGTATTCATCAGAGTTCCAACAAAACCAACAGAAATTCAAAGGGAATTTAAGTAAGTGGCTATGTACAGAGATGTGAGTGGGAGTAAAAAGTTAAGTGGGGATGTCTAAGGCATTGACAGTGGAGGAAATCTGTCATCACTCTGTAGTGGATGCAGAGTGCTCTGTCCAAGTCCCTCATCAGGCCAGGAGAAATTCTAGGCAGCTGGTGGTAGTGCTGCCAGCTGCTAGCCATTAGCAGCCACCACTCTGGGAACTGCCTTGGCTGAAGAAAACCACCTGCATCCAATGTCTGATCTACATGAGAGGGAAAGGAGCCTGGTCCCCTTGGGACAACTCTGAAGGTCTGTCCCAGCTTCAGAGGTGTCCACAGAGTCAGCAGAAATCTTTAAGACTGTAAACTCTCTCTGCCCAATCCTGATTCCTTCCTTTCCCCACAGGGGTTGATCCTGAGTCTTACTAATAAACTACTTGCACATGAATCTCCATTTCAGAGTCTGCTTCCTGGAGAACCTAACTTAAAGCATCCTCTTGGCCTGAAGATGCAAGTAGAAAGAGGGACGATACCAGAGTTTAGTGAATCTGTAGCTATTGGAGGGGAGCTGTATAACAGAAGTTATTGTCAGAGATGAAGAAACTCGCCCACATTACTCCTTCAGGGGATGGGGAGAGGCACAAATGCACTGACCTCTCTTTTCTCTCACTCTCCATCCTCCTGCAGCTGCCTTGCATCAGCCAAACACAAGTAGAAACTGCAGCGTGAGTGGAAGATCACCTTTCTGGGCCAGAGAGCTGGGCAGAGAAGGGTGAAGAATCAATCAGGAGGGGAAAATGCAAAAGAACCATCATAGATAGGTACTGAAATTGCTCCTTGTTTACAGATGAGGAAACAGATTTAGAGATGTGATATCACCTGAGTAAGGCCATGCAGCTTTTCAGGGACAGAACTAAGATTTGGACCTCAAGATCTGTGCTCTTAACCACTGCTCTATACTGCCTCTCTTGATTTCCAGAGCTTCTTTCCCTTATAGGACTTAATGCTTCTTTAAGCACTAGGACTGGCCTTTCTACTTCTTTTGCAATCCTATTATTGCATCATTCATAGCTCGAGAAACATAAGATGCTTGTTGAGCATCTGTGAAGTTTTGATATTTTCTGGTATGCTTAGGGAATCTAATGGCTGTGAACACTCAAAATGGATTTAGCCAGTTTGTATGAGACATGAAAACTGGGGAGAAACATTAGAAACTGAATGTGTGATGTCACCAAATCCCTGCTGAGTATCTATTCATGTCCACAGTCCTGTTTAAGTTGATCAACAGCTTCAGTTTAAGGAATAAAATATCAAACAGTTGTTTGAACTGTGAAATCTTAATTATGTGGAATGCCAGATGTGAAACCCCAGCATATTATCTTCTTCTGGGCAGTGATGCTTCTGATTAGAAAGGGCATGTTACTTAAAAGCGAGCCTACAATTAATCTTGCAAAAAGAATTGTACATAGTATCCTAATTCATGGCTTAGGATACCATTGATCTTGGCTTATTGATTTTCCCTCCTGTGTTGACTCAGCCTTAGAGATTTTTTCAGCACTTCCTTCCAGAGGACAGCTCTCTTTGTGGGGTGTCTGCAGAAACAATCCAGCCTAACCAAAGCCTTGCTGTTGGTCTGCAGAGGGTAGAGGTCTCAGATGAGCCTGAATTGGGACAGGGAGGGCAGGAGTTTTACCAACAGGACTTTGGAAAAGGAATCATAAGTGGATGCTGACATTTTAGTTGTCATTTTTTTCTGGAGGAGATGATGCCATGGTCTTGTCCAGGGCTACTGTTGAATATCAAAAAAGAAGGTCCTGCCAGGAAGTCTTGGCAGTGGGATAAGATCAGGGATTGCTTTTTGCGTTCCTTTTCTCTCTGTTCTTAGAACTCACAAAAAAGTGTTTTTACTTTCGGGTCCTTGAAACTGATTTTTTCTTTGCTGGCAATGATTTCCTCAGCACACGCGTAGATGACTGCTTCTCCTCATTCAAGTCTCTGCTCAAATGTTGTTTTCTCAAAGAGGCCTTCCCTGACCATGCTGTAGAAAGTGGCTCTATTCTCCTGGGCATTCTTAATTCTACTTCCCAATTTTATTTATTCACATAATTTATCAGTTTATGAAATTATCTCATTTATTTTATATCTCTCCAGTTAAAATATATGCTCTGCAAGGCCAGAGACTCTGTTTTATTTGCTGTTTACACAGAGTGTAGTAGGTTCTCAATAAATGTTTCTTAAGTGAATGAATGAGTGAGTAAATGAATGAACTGCAGGGGCCATACCTGCCACGATAGAGGCAGCTGGTCAGGTGGGTCTACTTTGCCCAGGAAGCAGACAGATTTTGAGACTCCAGCTCAGACTACTTCTTCTGGAAAGCCTCTGAGATGAGTCAAGGTTTGAATGAAGTCAACAGGGATACAACTCTGTGGTGGATAAAAGGAGACTTTTACTACTTTCCTTAACTTCAGCTGGAAATCTTTCCTGAGGCAAAATTTTCAATTTTGGCTATTTAATAAGTCATCAGAGGGTCTATGGTCGATTTTGGTTGTCAGAAGACTAAACAAATGCAATTCCCTAATTAGCTTCTGGAAGGAAACTGCATCCAACTTTGAACCAAGTACGATTCATTGTGTGTGCTGGACAGGGCGCTAGGAGAAGGAGTAATTGGCCAGCATTGAAAAGGAATAAATTTGATTTAGGTATTCAGGAAAAAGACTGCTTTGTCAGATAAATCAGGCAGTGGAATGATCCTATTAATGAACATGAAATAATTGTTTGCTGCTTTGAAAACAAGGCTAGAAATACTGAGGGGAGAGTGAATGAGAAATTGAGGGAGAAGATGAGACAAGAAAATCTTCTCATTCTGCTTGTTCCTATCATCAACTTTGGACCATTTCTGCTTCAAAGGGAAGCTGAGGCTCACACACAGATAAGTTTAAAAGGGTGTAAAATTTCACTTAAAACCAGCATTAAAATGCATCTTATGCTTTAAATTTTTAAATTAAAGTATAATACATGTGGCAAAATTTACAAACTGCACTGATCTTAAATATACAACTGAATTAATTTTTATCTTTGTAGGCATCATCAGAAAAAGACATAAAACCTTTCTAGCACCACAGAGGCTTCCCTTTTTGTCTCTTCCCAACTAATAAGCCCTAGAGATAATCATGTCCTGAATTGTATCTCCATGGATTAGCTTTGCCAGTTTTTGAAATTTACATAAAAACAATCATACAGTATGTACTCTTTTGTGTCTGGCTTATTTTGCATAACTTAAAGTCTGCAAGAATTATCCATGTTACTATATGTCAGTAGTTTATCCTTTCTTATTTTCTATGTCATATGCCATTAGATGAATATACTAAATTTATTCATTTTCCTGCTGATAGGCATTTTTTCCAATTTTTGGCTATTATGAATAAAGTGGATATTGGAAATATGCTTGAATATTTGGTGGGCCCTTTGTGAGTGGCCAGGAAGGTAGGGATTTGGAATTTGTGGACTAAAGCTGCATGTCAAGTCTGAAAGATAAGCAAAGGTGCACTCTGGTTTTCAGCAGAACTCCATATGGCAGAAATTATGAAAATTCCTGGGTCTTACACAAAGTTAATCAATTTATCTATCCTGGATGAATGCTCCTTTGCAGTGGAGACAGTGAATGCCTCCTCTTATATGATGGCTCAGAAACAAGAACAATATAATAGGCAACATTTATTAAACATATATTGTGTCCCAAGTCCTGTGCAAGCTCTTTATTGCATTATCTTATTAACATCTTATAAGATAGGCACTACTGGTATCTCTTTTTTTTTAAAGATGAGTAGACATAGGAAAGATATTTTAAATACTAAGCACAAAGGTAATGTAAGATCATATTCTTCAATGATCATAGACTCAAGTGTAGAAATTCAAAATGGGTGGAAATTGGCAGGTTGGGTTAAGACAGAGACAGGGCATCTGTGGTCTTGTGTCCCCAAATAAGTTAAGTATTTGAGCAAAAAGCACAGTGTATAGATCAGTGGTACCCCGATCAGGGCCATCTGCAATGTGAATGGATTAAGTGCTTCATAAAAATGCAGATTCCTCAATCCTACACTAAGGTTACTAAACCAGAATTTTGGGGGATGGTGCCAAGGCATTTTGTTTTTAACATACACTTCCGATGATGCTGATGAGCAACCAGGGTTGATGTCTCTAAACCCCCTGGCAGCAGTGGTTTGTAGAAAACTTTCACCTTCATTGTCTTATCTGTCCAATGTGTGAGTGATGAACTAGACCTCTGAATGCGTTGACCAGATGGTTTTGTGTCATGAAGACTTAGTCACTACTTATACAAAACTATTTTCACATATAACTGTGCAATTCTTTCTATGATGACTGCTTTTATTTCCATGAAAATCAAGACTACAATACATCTAATTAGACTCACAGAATGCCTCTTGTTCATGAGTTTGGATTTTGGAATTTCTCATTTAATTTTTCAATGATGGAGATGGGACAGAGGGAGCATAGTTTCCTTTAAAACCTAATTTTCAACTTTATAAATTCTTCAAGACTCATTATGACCTATTTTTCCAGGGATCAGTAATAATGTGGTGCTTACATTTCATAAAAAACCCACACTAGAGATGAAAATACATGCTGCTCTCCTTGCTGGCATTCATTTGGAGAGTATTTTATCAAAGTGTCAGGCAGATGAGTAAAATGTCCTTATCCATATCCAAATTTGCCAGAAAACCCACTGGCAAAATGGCTTCTAATAATTTGAAGTAACTTAATATACTGTAAGCAAAAGCCCTTTTCCCCATTTGTTTTCTTAAGTGAGAGAAATGTCACCCAAGATTGCATTAATGTTACTGTTGAAAACCTTCCATATGTCTCCAGAAAGACCAAGGGGTACTGAGGGATTTTGCCCTTGGTTCAAGGGATTTCCTTGACCAAGTGAGTGCATTTGCCTTCCAGGTGTATCATAAAGGTCAGGAAGATGTGTCTGGATGAATTGCAGGGACCTAAACTCTGTCTACTTCAGGTTCCCTTAGTTCCAGGCTGGAGAGTGGGGAAATGGCCAATACTTGCTTGTGGGTGACAACTGAGGAACTGATTCTTTGGTGGAATGGAGTCAAACAGTTCCTGGTTTGGATCCTGGGCATGTGCCCTTGGGCAAGCTATCCAGCCTGCTGTGCATCCATTTTCTCGTCTGTAAAATGAGCACGAGTATAGTATCAGCCTCCATGGGGCTGCTGTATGTGTTCCATGCCAAGGTACATCAAGCTGCACACCCAGTACAATCAACTGTCAATTTTTTAATTATCTGGTGCTGTAGACTCCCCAGACCTTTCCCAGTGGACCCCATGAGCATTTGACTATGATGCTTTTACAATGTATAAGTTGCTGTCTTATTCAGCTTTTGTCTACACATGGATGGTTTTTATAATAAGGCAGAAAAGCTAGATTACTCTATGGGAAAAGAAAAAGAAAGAAAGAAGAAAGAAAGAGAAAGAAAGAAAGAAAGAAAGAAAGAAAGAAAGAAAGAAAGAAAGAAAGAAAGAAAAAGAAAGAAGGAAGGAAAGAGAGAGAGAGAAAGAAAGAAAGGAAGGAAGGAAGGAAGGAAGGAAGGAAGGAAGGAAGGAAGGAAGGAAGGAAGGAAAGAAGGAAGGAAGGGAGAAAAGCTCCTGGCATGGTGAGGTTGGGTAGGCATTTCAGGGAGTGTCAATTGTCTGAGATGATATATGTGATTTGGATAGATGGATTAGAGTGGGAAGCTGATGGACAAAAGGCTCTCAACTACACATCCTACCAGCTCGCTGGGGTGTCCAGTATTCCACCCTTAAGACATGCAGGTTAGGTGAGGGCATGGGGGGGCAGTTCTCCTGAATGAAAACTGGCACCACCTGGAAGAGTCCTGGGAGAATAAGGTGTATGTGTTTTGTGGGGGAGAAGCATGGAGACATGAGTGCTGTGAGTCCAGTGGAGCCAGTGAACCAAGAAGGGCAACAAAGACCCTGCTGTGATGCCATCACCCCTGTAGCCCAGCTCCCCCCACACTCCATTCACAGAAGGTGCCCTGTGGTCATATGACTGCAATGTAGGTTCTTCCCCTTGTCCTTCCAGAATTCCTCAGGCCTTAAGGACTCTTTTTCCTATCTCCTGACACCCCTTTGTCCTAAGTGTCCTTTAAGTCTCAGCTTATCCAGAGTTTTGCCAGCCTTTTAAAATAATTTCATTCTGAATGCCTTGAGACTGGGTATATATTCAGTTGCCTCCATTCCTAGCTCTGGCAACCCCAGGCTTCACTATTTTCCCCTCCTGCCTGACCCTCTTGGCACTTAAATCTATTGCCTTTGGGAAGGTATGATTTCCTTCAGGGAGTCTTCACTGTAGCCTCCAAGAATCAAGCACTTCTCTGTATTTCTACAGCACTCTCTATTTCTTCATCACAGTGCTTCTGACAAAGTATTTTTTCTGTGGTTTTACCTGGAAATAGTTATAGATTCATAAAAGTTGCAAAAATGGTACAGAGAGATATATCTATCATCTAGCTTCCTCCAATGGTAATATTTTATATAACTATAGAACATTCTCAAAAACAGGACATTGACATTAGCATGATGTAGTTAACTACTGGACTACAGATCTTACTTGGTTTCACCAGCTCTTACATGCACTCATTTGTGTGTATGTTTCTGTGTATAGTTATATGACATTTTATCACATGTATAGTGATAAAGACTCTCTCCTTGACCAAATTCTAGTCATGCTCCTCTGAGGTCTTTTCAACTAGGCCCTATCCTTGGACATGTCCTCAAGAGCTTAGCAAGAATCCTGCTAAGTCAGTGTAAACAGAATCCCCGACCCTCCCTACCTGATAACCCTTGATATCTGACCAAATTCCTCACCTCTCAACAACCCCTGGGGGAGGTCTGATCACACTGACCAGACTTCAGCAAGAAACTCCCTCCCTTTACACTTGATGTGTCCATTTAGTAATTTTCCATCCATCAATGCTCTGCCTCTCCCCAACCCTGCTCCTTGGCTATAAATTCCTACTTTTCCTTGTTATATTCAGAGTTGAGCTCAATCTCTTTCCCCTACAGCAAAAAGTCATTTTAGTAGTCCCAATTTCTATCATGATAGTCTGCCTGAATAAAGTCTGTCTTATCATTTAAACAAGTGTAAAGAATAAATGTTTTTTCTTTAAAAATAGAGATTACTATAAGCATCACCACAATCAGATACAGAACTTTCCCTCACTTCCAGGGATTCTCTCCCTACACAGTATCTTCTCCTCACACTTGTCTGATGCCTCCAGCAGATGGTCAGACCCCTCAGGGTAGAGTTTTTTTCACCCCTGAATCTCATATGAAACAGAGTAAGGTGCTCAGAAAATATAAGTTGAATAATGGGCGACTGAATCCAGAGTCATTCTGGAATGACTGCTGCATGCTCAGCACTGCGCTGCGGGGGTGTCAGAGGCACCAGACATGATTTCCTGCCCCCTAGTGGCTGCTGAGGACCTGGGAAAAGAGGCTGGCCTTGGGTAGGAAAGATTCTGCACTTCAAAGCCCGGAGAAGGAAACAACCTAAATGTCCATCATCGGATGAATGGATAAAGATGATGTGGCACATATATACAATGGAATATTACTCAGCCATAAAAAGAAACGAAATTGAGCTATTTGTAATGAGGTGGATGGACCTAGAGTCTGTCATACAGAGTGAAGTAAGTCAGAAAGAGAAAGACAAATACCATATGCTAACACATGCATATGGAATTTAAGAAAAAAAAGTGTCATGAAGAACCTAGGGGTAAGACAGGAATAAAGACACAGACCTACTAGAGAATGGACTTGAGGATATGGGGAGGGAGAAGGGTAAGCTGTGACAAAGCGAGAGAGAGGCATGGACATATATACACTAACAAACGTAAGGTAGATAGCTAGTGGGAAGCAGCCACATGGCACAGGGAGATCAGCTCAGTGCTTTGTGACCACCTAGAGGGGTGGGAGGGAGGGAGACGCAAGAGGGAAGAGATATGGGAACATATGTATATGTATAACTGATTCACTTTGTTATAAAGCAGAAACTAACACACCATTGTAAAGCAATTATACTCCAATAAAGATGTAAAAAAAAAAAATCTTAGAACTTCCAGGGGCAAACAGGTGGGCTTGAAGCCCCAGATGCCCACAAGTCATTTTCTGGTCTTCATGCTGGTTTTAGGAAACCCATTTTGTCACCTCTAATGGCAGTGTTTTGGCACTGAAGGAAGTCAGTGATGTAGACACTAGCTAACAAGCTGTTCAAGCAGCTGGGGTGGATCTTTTTAAGAACTCTGTGCTCACCCTTTTCCCAGAACAATTATTCAGAGTGGAAGAGCCCATCTTCTTCCACCATCATTTCCACCCCCATATTTTCAAGATATGCTTGGATTTTATCCTCCCTCTACCACCGGGATACATAAGAGTTAAGAAACTAACTCAATAGGAATATTTTTTTATTTAATTTTTTTTTTTTTTTTGCGGTACGCGGGCCTCTTACTGTTGTGGCCTCTCCCGTTGCGGAGCACAGGCTCCGGACACGCAAGCCCAGCGGCCATGGCTCACAGGACCAGCCGCTCTGCAGCATGTGGGAGCCTCCCGGACCGGGCCACGAACCCATATCTCCTGCATCGGTAGGTGGATTCTCAACCACTGCGCCACCAGGGAAGCCCTCAAGAGGAACTTTTTTTTTTTTTTTTTTTGCGGTACGCAGGCCTCTCACCGCTGAGGGCTCTCCCGTTGTGGAGCACAGGCTCCGGACGTGCAGGCCCAGCAGCCATGACTCACGGGCCCAGCCGGTCCGCGGCATGTGGGATCTTCCCGGACCAGGGCACGAACCCGTGTCCCCTGCATCAGCAGGCGGACCCCCAACCACTGCGCCACCAGGGAAGCCCCGGAATATTTTTTAAGGCTTTGATCTTGTCCATTATTTTCTCCCTGTTTTTATTTACTTGTTTACTTACTTTGTTTGCATACGTGTGTAGGTTGTTTGGAGAAATTTTATGAGTACAGATCATGTAGCCAAGATTAATTTTGTCCCATAATCAAATCTATTCCTGTGACAAAAAAAAAAATTAAGCTTAAGTTTAAAAGCATTTGGTGAATAAAATTAATCTCATCAACTAAATAAAATGCATTCTGTCCAATACATATAGATGTTCTGTCAACAAGACAAATGGACTCAGTAGTATAAGTATGTGTGTGGATGAAATGCATAATAATGTAATTACTTTGCCAACAAAATGCTAACTTGCTTTAATCATTCTGTTCATAACATAACGTAAAGTGATTTAGTGGGTAAAACGAATCTACTTACAAATTGTTTTATGGTCATAACGTAAGTCTTTGGTGGAATATGTATTGATGATAATAATTTTATGGGTAAATGATTTTTCAATTAAAATGACTTTTCACAGACAAAATGGGAGTGTTACAAACGGCTCCCGATAACTGCATGCCAAGTAGCAGAGAGAAAGCACTGTCACCCACACTAACCAAAGCCTCAACTGAAAAGGTTTGAAAGCTCAAAGGTGATTTATTTTTATCAGATTTGTAATTTCCTTCCCTCCCATTTGAGGAGGCTTTTCTTCCTGCTTTTACTGACCAGTAACAAAAATTAGATCCCGTGACCAGCCCACCAATCACTGGCTGCCATGGTTCTTTCCTGGGCCTTAATGGACTATGCAGTACTGTTCATTAATAAGCACTTAGAACCAGGGCAGTTCTTCCTTCTATCTTACATGGACCCCATTATCTTCGGTGCAATTATTACTGCACCTGTGAAAATGGAATAAATCATTACAGTAGAGTGTTGTATTTTTTAACATCTTTATTGGAGTATAATTGCTTTACATTGTTGTGTTTGTTGCTGTTGTATAACAAAGTGAATCAGCTATATGTATACATATATACCCATATCCCCACCCTCTTGTGTCTCCCTCCCACCCTCCCTATCCCACCCCTCTAGGTGGTCACAAAATGCCAAGCTGATCTCCCTGTGCTATGTGCTTGCACCCCACTAGCTATCTATTTTACATTTGGTAGTGTATATATGTCAATGCCACTCTCTCACTTCATCCCAGCTTACCCTTCCCCTCCCTGTGTCCTTAAATCCATTCAGTAGAGTGGTTTTTAATTTGAAGGTTGTAATGGAGGGAAAAAATGTTTCTATTTGGGCTACTTGTCATAATTCCTTTTTAGCAAGATGCAATACCACACCTCCGCCCCCCCCCGCAATTGCTGTCCAGTTGGAACTTCAATTACTTTTTCAGTCTTAGTTGCTTGGAGACGGCTCCTTCCCCAAAGAGTTAGCCTTGTTAGAAAGAAGAGCCATTTGTTCTCTCCATAACAAGACACAAGGGTGAAGGGCCCACCCTTGTCCTACCAAGAGAGGTGGGAAGCAGTTCCCCAACATGCCTCCCTGGCATGGTCACTGCCTGCACAGTGATGTCTGCTTACTGTCCTTCCCTCCTTAAGCAAGGCAGCTTCATTTCTGTCCCTGTTGAGAGGCCCATATTCTTTCAGGTTTCCTTTTCTGGAGGCCAGTCTCAATGGAAATGAAGCATCTTTTAAGACTGTACAGAGGAGAGGGTCATGTCAGAGATGCTGGGCAGTTCTGTGGAGAGGCGGCACAGTCAACCGGTGAGAGCAGAGACTGCTAGGTAGACAGATCTGGAGTGGAAGTTGGCTCTGCTGCTTCTTGGCTGGCGTATCTTGAGCAAGCCACTTTACCATACTGAGCCTACATTTTTGCATCTTATAGAATAGGAATAAAGTAGTATTTACTTTAGATTGCAGAGGCAATTAAATGAGATAATGAAAGTACTCATACAGTACACAGTAAATGACAGCTATTATTGTCACTGGAGTCACTACCACTCAGATAGGCCCTGGGATCAGGAGGTGGGACAGCAAGAAAAAAATATACAGTGTATAGCCCTACCTTCCCTTAGGAAGAGGAATTAATTGATGATGGTAGAATAAAAAATTCAAATGTATTTGTCCCCTCCTGATTTATGTTGAATCTCAGCTGGAGTTTCTGACTGCATACACAGCTCCCTCATTATTGTCTTCTCCTCCTCCTTGGAAGCCAGGGCCCACTGCCTGCAGTGCTCTCAAGACCTGTGGGAAGAATGCTGGCACATTGCTCAAGAGATTGCCACCATGGGCTTTCAAAGCCCAGTCTCATTTTCCTCCACAGATAATTGATCCCCTCTTCTCCATTATGGCTCACAGTTTGTCCAACCCAACATCAGAGGCAGGGCTGCCTCAGGGTCCAGGGGACCTCTCTGAAGATGGCCTCTTTGGCTTCTGCCTGAGGTATCCCTTTGTGCAACTCCGGCCTGGTCCCTGGAGCTGGGTGGGGCAGATAGCAGCCATTACCTTGTCTTTTAGTAAAAGCACCCAATTTGGGGGAGAGAACCACTCTTTCTGTTCTCTCAGCTCAGTGGGCCATGTCTCTCTGACCACTGTGACTAGTTTCAGCATGAAGACATGACCAGTGGGTCCACTTCCAAGTGGTAGCTGGATGATGGTCAGCTTGCTGTGCTGGGTGAGACCTGGGCCACCCCAGAGCTGAGGCCTTGCTCTGCCTTGTCCACCCTCTGTGCCAGGAATGGCACAGGACTGGGACAGAGGCTGGGGCAGATATTGTATCAGCCTGCAAACAGGCCCATTGGGTAAGAGCTTTAAAATGGTGAGCACAATACTTCATGTGAGGAAATATTGGAGGGACCATGGCTGGAGGGCTTATTTGTTGGTGAGTGAGGGAAGTGACATTTATTGAGGTATGTGATATACTACTGTACACACACCTGACATAAATTATCCTGTTTCATTCTCAAGCTTGTCCCATTATGTTAATATTATCCCCATTTAAAAGTTCTGTGTTAGATAAGGGTTTGAGATTCATGTAATCTCAGGGAAGTTATTTAATCTCTTTGTGACATAGTTAACTAACCTCTTATACAAGAGAGAGAAAGTAAGTTTCCACTTTAGATCTCAGTTGTACTATAATTTTGGATGATATTGAAAAAGAAAAAAATTAATAATAGTAAAAGTTTATAATTTGATCTGTAGTCACTCCTTCGTACCAAAGGGTTCTACATCTGCAGATTCAACCAACTGTGGATCAAAAATGTTTGAAAAAAAAAACTCTAGGCTTCCCTAGTGGCGCAGTGGTTGAGAGTCCGCCTGCCGATGCAGGGGACACGGGTTCGTGCCCCGGTCCGGGAGGATCCCGCATGCCGTGGAGCGGCTGGGCCCGTGAGCCATGGCCGCTGAGACTGCGCGTCCGGAGCCTGTTGCTCCGCAGCGGGAGAGGCCACAACAGTGAGAGGCCTGCGTAGCGCAAAAAAAAAAAAAAAAAAAAAAAAATCTCAGAACGTTCTAAAATGCAAAACTTGAATTTGCTGCATTCCAGCAACTATTTACATAGCATTTACAATACATTGTATTAGGTATTATATGTAATGTAGAGATGATTTAAAGTGTAAGGGAGAATGTGCATAGGTTACATGTAAATACTAAGCCATCATATATAAGGGACTTGAACATCTGCAGATTCTGGTATTCACATGGGGTTCTGGAACTAATCTCCCCTACCCAGATACTGGGAGATGACTGTATTTATATAATGCAAAATGTAGTCTGATTTAAATTGTCCATATCCTTCAAAACAAATATTTGCCATCTAAAAAATAAAAAAATAAAATATACAAGGGTGAACAGATTGAAGCAGTAAATGTCTTTTCTCCCAACCCTCAATGCCCTATGGCCTGGCTCCCTAGGATTGGCCCTGTTGCCCTTTTCGTAAGCTGAGGTTATCACCCCTGCAGTCATCTCCCCAAAGAGTGAGTTCTGGTAGGAGGGCAGAGGTGGATAGGAAGTTGGGCTGAATCAGGGAAAGCTATTACATACATTGTCTTATTTAATTATCACAACAACCCTGTGAGGTAAGCACTGTTATCATCTCTATTTTAAAGATGAGGAAACAGAAATTCAGGGAGGTTAAGTAACCTGCCCAAGGTGTATAGTTAGAGCCCAGGTTGGGATGAACTTCAAGTTTGTGTTCTCTCTCCTACTGTGATGTACCTAATGAGATATTTTGAGATAGAAATCAACTTTTTACCCATTCATTCTGTCTTCATCTTTGCACATTTCTTAGTCAATTGTCACTCTCGAGAGATGATAGATACAAAGATGATCAAGACATAAATCTGATACTTGAGAAGTTCAAAGGTAGCAGGAAGAGGGAGGGGACACTCAATAAGTTTAGTACAGAATATTTGTTAAACCTTGCTTCTTTTAAGGAAGGTAAGTTTTCAAAACTAAACAGAAGGAAGAAAAGTACTTGTCAAGAAATCATCCTGTAAAACGTGGTCACAACTTGCTAATTTCTTTTCAGATGATTTTAAACAATGGAATTCTGCAGTATTTTAGCAAACAATTATGTCAAAATTCAAAATCTCTGGAAATTGCTAAAAACCGGATTTTAGAGAATCAGAGAACCATAAGGGCATGAGCCTTGTGGGCCTGTAGTTGTCAGTGCCTCTTTTCTGGGCTCTGGTTGAGTGGATCCATTAAAAGATAGGAGAGATGACCACTGGGACCTAATCAGACCTCCTGAGCCAGCTCCTCCTCTCTTTGTATTTGGGTTCTGCTGGGGATAACTCCCCTAGGGAGTCATGAGATCTTTAAACTTTTTTTGTTTGTTTGAAAATAAAGAGACACAGACCTTTAATGTACTAATGTGCACAGACAATACTTGTAATTTTTTTGAAATTAGATACTTTTTCTTGGGGATTATTCTTGGCCTTTGCTGTTTTACAGGTCAGATTTCAGCAGATGAGAGAAAAATGTACAAATACAGAAGGAGAATGGGAAACCAGTTTTCTGTTAAGCTGAGAAGAGAACAAATAGGTTAAAGAAACTTGGAGTCCTGTTTTTGAAAAGTCATTTCAAGTTCCATTCAGCTGCACAATCTGGCTCCGAGCTACTGTGACAGCTAGGCATAGGCATTTGGCTGTCAAACACTCAGATGAGCTTGTGTGCATGATTCAAACTGAAAAGTTAACCAGCCTTACAGAGCCAGACAGCAGGATGGGCGAGACAGCTAAAGCCTGGTGCAGAGGGCGCTCCCTCCCAATGCAGTGTGTCCTGGGGCTCTACAGCAAATGTGCTTCTTTGCCTAGAATCAGGCACTTACCTGGGGGAAAGTACTGTGAAAAATAGGGCCCAGTGTGTAGGGCCTCTCTGCTTGTATCAACTCACCAACCTCCCCAAGTCAGGGCCAAGCTCACTAACTGGGTGCAGGTGGATTTCATTATGAGATTTTTCAGGGGCTGGCTAGAACTCTGACAAAATCCTGCTTTTATGTGCTTGTCTGTTTTCTATAATGAAACAATCAATAGTCTTCCTCTCTTTCCTATTTTGCTTTATAGGTTAAATATGTGTAATAAATTCTGTCTTTTGGGCCTCATGATGAAATAAACCTGCTATTGAATTATTTCTTTTATATTGTTCTCATTAATTTGTTCAAATTAAATTTATTTACCTCAATGATATCTGAGTTTCATCATACAGTCCATTAGTAAAGCCTTTGAAGCATGCCCCCCCGCAATATATCAGTATTTATTTATAAATTATAAATATGTTCTATCTTTAGCTAATAGCTGAAGGCACCATTGACCCTTAGGGTGAGGCTTATCATTAATGACAGTATATATAAAAAAATTACTGATTGTTTTGTTTGTTTTTGTTGATATTTTGACCACTCTAGTTAGATAATGATGATTTTAGCCTTGTAATGTGGCTGACAAAGAGCTCAAACTATGAGATGGAGTTCTGTCACCCCATTTTCTTATTGATCCCTTCTTCTCACTTCATCAGTATTATCTCCATTTTGCAGTTCCTCTGTAGGAAACTTCTGAAGCCTTCTGTTCATTGGTCAGTCTTGGTTTGATTAAAACAAGACATTACCATCCTCAAATCCACTAACAAAGCACAAGTAAATTGCAGAAGGAACACTCAGTTCCGATCTGTGAAACTCTTCATTCCTCTCAAGGTACCTCATGGAATTCATAGGACATGTGCCATCTGACAACCTAGGAGAGGGATTCAGGGACAATCATGCATTAACTATTAGTAAACTTATTTTTTTCGTATTATTTCTAATGTTTCTCTCCTGTACTCCAGTGGATTGTCCTGTGCATGCATCCTGGGAGGGCATGTAATGGTTTTCAAGACAGTGTCTGAAACCTGCAGAACTTTGCTGGATCTGAGGACCCAGTTTGGGGACCTTGTCTGAGGCAGGGGGAGATATAGGACTAGCAGGGGTTGAGCCATGAGGTGACAAAATTCCTGATGTGAAAGTGGCTTCAGAAAGGAACATGTGGTATGTCAAAGGTAACTTTCATTAGGTCCCATTTGTTTATTTTATTTACTTATTTAATTTTTAACATCTTTATTAGAGTATAATTGCTTTACAATGTTGTGTCAGTTTCTGCTTTATAACAAAGTGAATCAGTTATACATACACATATGTTGCCATATCTCTTCCCTCTTGCATCTCCCTCCCTCCCACACTCCCTATCCCACCCCTCTAAGTGGTCACAAAGCACAGAGCTGATCTCCCTGTGCTATGTGGCTGCTTCCCACTACCTATCTATTTTACGTTTGGTAGTGTATATACGTCCATGCCACTCTCTCACTTTCTCATGCCCTTCCCCCTCCCCGTATCCTCAAGTCCATTCTCTAGTAGGTCTGTGTCTTTATTCCTGTCTTGGCCCTAGCTTCTTCTGACCATTTTTTTTCTTTTTCTTTTTTTTTTTTTTTTTTTTTTTTAGATTCCATATATATGTGTTAGCATATGGTATTTGTTTTTCTCTTTCTGATGTACTTCACTCTGTATGACAGTCTCTAGGTCCATCCACCTCACTACAAATAACTCACTTTTGTTCCTTTTTATGGCTGAGTAATATTCCATTGTATATATGTGCCACATCTTCTTTATCCATTCATCTGTCGATGGACACTTAGGTTGCCTCCATGTTCTGGCTATTGTAAATAGAGCTGCAATGAACATTGTGGTACATGACTCTTTTTGAGTTATGGTTTTCTCAGGGTATATGCCCCGTAGTGGGATTGCTGGGTCATACGGTAGTTCTAGTTTTAGTTTTTAAGGAACCTCCATACTGTTCTCCATAGTGTCTGTATCAATTTACATTCCCACCAACACTGCAAGAGGGTTCCCTTTTATCCACACCCTCTCCAGCATTTATTGTTTGTAGATGTTTTGATGATGGTCATTCTGACTGGTGAGTGGTGATACCTCATTGAGGTTTTGATTTGCATTTCTCTAATGATTAGTGATGTTGAGCAACATTTCGTGTGTTTGGTGGCAATCTGTATATCTTCTTTCGATAAACGTCTATTTAGATCTGCCCATTTTTGGATTGGGTTGTTTGTTTTTTTGATATTGAGCTGCATGAGTTGCTTGAATGTTTTGGAGATTAATCGTTTGTCAGTTGCTTCTTTTGCAAATATTTTCTCCCATTCTGAGGGTTGTCTTTTCATCTTGTTTATGGTTTCCTTTGCTGAGCAAAAGCTTTTAAGTTACATTAGGCCCCATTTGTTTATTTTTGTTTTTATTTCCATTTCTCTAGGAGGTGGGTCAAAAAGGATCTTGCTGTGATTTATGTCATAGAGTGTTCTGCCTATGTTTTCCTCTAAGAGTTTGATGGTGTCTGGCCTTACATTTAGGTCTTTAATCCATTTTGAGTTTATTTTTGTGTATGGTATTAGAGAGTGTTCTAATTTCATTCTTTTACATGTAGCTGTCCAGTTTTCCCAGCACCACTAATTGAAGAGGCTCTCTTTTCTCCACTGTATATTCTTGCCTCCTTTATCAAAGATAATGTGACCGTATGTACATGGGTTTATCTCTGGGCTTTCTATCCTGTTCCATTGATCTATATTTCTGTTCTTGTGCCAGTACCATACTGTCTTGATTACTGTAGCTTTGTAGTATAGTCTGAAGTCAGGGAACCTGATTCCTCCAGCTCCATTTTTCTTTCTCAAGATTGCTTTGGCTATTTGGGATCTTTTGTGCTTCCATACAAATTGTGAAATTATTTCTTCTAGTTCTATGAACAATACCAGTGGTAGTTTCATAGGGATTGCATTGAATCTGTAGAATGCTTTGGGTAGTAGAGTCATTTTCACAATGTTGATTCTTCCAATCCAAGAACATGGTATATCTCTCCACCTATTTATATCATTTTTAATTTCTTTCATCAGTGTCTTATAATTTTCTGCATACGGGTCTTTTGTCCCCTTAGGTAGGTTTATTCCTAGATATTTTTTTGTTGTTGTTGCAGTGGTAAATTGGAGTGTTTTCTTAATTTCAGTTTCAGATTTTTCATCATTAGTGTATAGGAATGCAAGAGATTTCTGTGCATTGATTTTGTATCCTGCTAAGGCAACCATAAACAAGATGAAAAGACAACCCTCAGAATGGGAGAAAATATTTGCAAATGAAGCAACTGACAAAGGATTAATCTCCAAAAATACAAGCAACTCATGCAGTTCAATATCAAATAAACAAACAACCCAATCCAAAAATGGGCAGAAGAACTAAATAGACATTTCTGCAAAGAAGATATACAGATTTCCAACAAACATATGAAAGAATGCTAACATCATTAATCATTAGAGAACTGCAAATCAAAAGTACAGTGAGATACCATGTCACACTGGGCAGAATGGCCATCATCAAAAAATCTACAAACAATAAATTCTGGAGAGGGTGTGGAAAAAAGGGAACCCTCTTGCACTGTTTGTGGGAATGTAAATTAATACAGCCACTATGGAGAACAGTATGGAGGTTCCTTAAAAAACTAAAAATAGAACTACCATATGACCCAGCAATCCCAGTACTGGGCATATACCCTGAGAAAACCATAATTCAAAAAGAGTCATGTACCAAAATGTTCATTGCAGCTCTATTTACAATAGCCAGTGCATGGAAGCAACCAAACTGTCCATCGACAGATGAATGGATAAAGAAGATGTGGCACATATATACAATGGAATATTACTCAGCCATAAAAAGGAACAAAAGTGAGCTATTTGTAGTGAGGTGGATGGACCTAGAGACTGTCATACAGAGTGAAGTACGTCAGAAAGACAAAAACAAATACCATATGCTAACACATATATATGGAATCTAAAAAAAAAAAAAAGAAGAAAAAGAAAAAAAATGGTCAGAAGAAGCTAGGGCCCAGACGGGAATAAAGATGCAGACCTACTAGAGAATGTACTTGAGGATACGGGGAGGGGAAAGGGTATGCTGGGACAAAGTGAGAGAGCGGCATGGACGTATATACACTACCAAACGTAAAATAGATAGCTAGTGGGAAACAGCCACATAGCACAGGGAGATCAGCTCAGTGCTTTGTGACCACCTAGAGGGGTGGGATAGGGAGTGTGGGAGGGAGGGAGATGCGAGAGGGAAGAGATATGGGGACATATGTATATGTATAACTGATTCACTTTGTTATAAAGCAGAAACTAACACACCATTGTAAAGCAATTATACTCCAATAAAGATGTTAAAAAAATAAAATAAAATAAAAAATACAAAAAAAGGTAAGTTTCACCTTCATCATAATTTTGATGTGAGCTAAACATTTTTCTTCTGCCTGATGTTTTGACCTTTAACATGGTTTTTGAATTAAATGGTACTGTGTACTAGACATAGTAACCCATATTTGTTGAACAGTAGCATTTAATGTCAATTTATATTGTTTTGCTGCCTTTAAATTTAGTAATGAAGAGCTTAATGGTGTTTCTCTCTCTTTAAATCTTATGCATTTTCCAACTCAACAGCTTTTGTTTTATATCTGTTGCATGAATGTATTTGCTATATTCCAGATCATTCTGCAATTGTCTTCGTCACCCACTAGTCCATCCATAAGCTCCCTGAAAGCAGGGCTGGATCTAGGGCACCTCTGAACTCCCTATATCACCCAGAAAAATTCTGAGCACAGAATGAGTACTAAAACAAAACTTTAAATTGGAGGGTGAAAACTGGCCATGTATGGGAAAATTCAGCCCTGAGCTTGTAGTGCTATACATCTGTATAACATTTCTATATGCCCGAAGTCTACTTTTTCTTCATCAGTTTCCAACATTTAAAAGTCAGGAGATGCTGCATCAGGAGCCAGATTCCCAACGTTCTTAAAAAAGAGAAGATATGGAAAACCTAGACCTAGCCTGCATTCCTGCATAGCAACTATCAGCTGGAGGTGACGCCTGGCTGCCATTCTTGACTGGGCACTCTGTCCCAGTCCTCACCACTTCCTTTGGGATCCCTGATATAAGACTGAGTATCAGGTGGTCATTTATCATCATACATGTCCTTTTGGTTTTATTTATTGAACCTATAGCAGTTGCTCTTTGTGCCTTAAATATTCCCCTCTGCATTCACCTCTTATGCCCAAGGCTGCTTAGTAACAGTCATGGCTGCAGCAGGGCAGGCCAGAGTGCTAGAAAGTTAACACTCCTAGAAGTGGCCCACAACCAATAACAAGAAGCTGGGGGGTAAGAAGCCCAGCCTCCTTGACGCTCAGGTGGAATTCTCTGAGGCATGCTCCATTTCATTTCCCAGAGTCCCCAGCAGGTTGAGCCCACAGTTGCCCACAGTTCTTAATAGCACACCCTTTATTGGCTTCCTTCCCTTCTTGTCCTACACATTCACCCCCCCCAACCAGAGTCTTAGGATCACCTCCCAAAGAAACCACTTGTTCTCAAACATTTGTCTCAGGTTTTGCCTTTCAGGAAACTCAAAATGAGCACCCTTATTTCTATCATAAGTAAAGGAAAGAATTTGTGAATCATATGTTTCAAGAAAATGGGAGTGAGACTATTTCTTTATTAGCATATTAAACATATAGGAATAGTCTTTACTTGAACAAATTGTGTCACTGTTGAAATAATAACTCAGCACACTTTGCCTGTTTACATTACATTTCTGTAGGCATCTGAATTTTCAAGCTCTGCTTTAATAGAATAATAAATGAGTGAATTAAAAAGTAAAAATATCTAAATTAAGTGTTACTGTTCTTAAGCTTTCTTGAAGGTTTCTGAGCCTTAAGAAAGCTGCTGGGGGATCCCCTGGTGGCGCAGTGGTTGAGAGTCCGCCTGCCGATGCAGGGGATGCGGGTTCGTGCCCCGGTCCGGGAAGATCCCACATGCCGCGTAGCTGCTGGGCCCGTGAGCCATGGCCGCTGAGCCTGCGCGTCCGGAGCCTGTGCTCCGCAACGGGAGAGGCCACAACAGTGAGAGGTCCGCGTACCACAAAAAAAAAGAAAGCTGCTGGGATTGAAATAAGGCTATAATTTAGAATTCATTGGAACCTCCTCTTTTGTAAAATTCACACCAAGGCCAGTTTCCTATAGCCTCTAAAAAAATGCTTAATGAGACTGTGACCTAAGTGGTCACTAGAGTTCCAAGGCATATCTGCTGTGACTAATTATGTCACAGTAGATGTGTGAGCCTTTAGAATCACAGCATTACCTTATTTTCTGAAGCACCGATTTGGCTGCTGGATCCAGGAGAGATCATTTCATAGGTTCTGGGACTCTAGGTTTTGTAGAGAGAAAACAAATAATAAAAAGAAAATGTAGGTGTAATTCCGAATGGCAACATGTCCCACTTTTCACTACGTTCTCCTAAAGGCAATTAAGTGAGTTGCAATTAGTTAAAGATAAGTATCTGAGATTTAAAGGTACATTCTGAAAGTGGGGAGCCTGGCCTCAGATGTATATTAATGATCAAAAGGATTAAATCAGAACTGCAGCCATGGGCTTCTCTGGTGGTGCAGTGGTTAAGAATTCACCTGCCAATACAGGGGACATGGGTCCTAGCCCTGGTCTGGGAGGATCCCACATACTGCAGAGTGACTAAGCCCGTGCACCACGACTACGGAGCCTGTGCTCTAGAGCCTGCGTGCCACAACTACTAAGTCCATGTGCCACAACTACTGAAGCCTGTGCACCTAGAGCCCATGTTTGGCAACAAGAGAAGCCACCACAATGAGAAGCCGGCACACCACAACGAAGAGTAGCCCCGCTCGCTGCAACTAGAGAAAGCCCACGCGCAGACCCAACACAACCAAACATAAATGTAAATAAAATAAATAATTTTAAAAAAAACCCTGCAGCTGCTCTGTTTTGACTCAAAGATTTTCCTTTTTTTCTTTTTCTACTGCTACCTGCCTTGCTCTTTTTTCTTTTTCTTTTCTCTAAAGTTAATTTTTATTAGAGTATAGTTGATTTACAATGTTGCATTAGTTTCTGCTGTACAGCAAAGTGAATCAATTATACCTACACATATATCCACTCTTTTTTAGATTCTTTTCCCACATAGCTCATTACAGACTATTGAACTCTTTTCCTATGCTATACAGTAGGTTCTTATTAGGTATCTGTTTTATATATATTAGTGTATATATGTTAATCCCAATCTCCCAGTTTATCCCTCCCCCCCCCCACTTTGGTAACCATAGTTTGTTCTCTACATCTGTGACTCTATTTTTGTTTTGTAAATAAGTTCATTTTTACCATTTTTTTAGATTCCACATATAAACGATATCATATGATATTTGTCATCCTCTGTCTGACTTACTTCACTCAGTATGACAATCTATAATTCCAACCATGTTGCTGCAAATGGCATTATTTTGTTCTTTTTTATGGCTGAGTAATATTCCATTGTATATATGTACCACATTACCCGTTCTGCTGTTGTTGGACATTTAGGTTGCTTCCATGTCCTGGCTATTGTAAATAGTGCTGCAGTGAACACTGGGATCCATGTAACTTTTTGAATTATGGTTTTATCCAGATATATGCCCAGAAGTGGGATTGCTGAGTCATATGGCAGTTCTATTTTCAGTTTTTTTAAGGAATCTCCATACTGTTCCCCATAGTGGCTGTACCAATTTACATTCCTGCCAACAGTGTAGGAAGGTTCCCTTTTCTCCACACCCTCTCCAGCATTTACTGTTTGTAGATTTTTTTGATTTATAGCCATTCTGACAAGTGTGAGGTGATACCTCATTGTATTTTTGATTTGTATTTTTCTAATAATTAGTGATGTTGAGCAGATTTTCATGTGCCTCTTGGCCATCTGTATGTTTTCTTTGGAGAAATGTCTATTTAGACCTTCTGCCTATTTTTTGATTGGGTTGTTTTTTTTTTGATATTGAGCTACATGAGCTCTTTGTATACTTTGGAGATTAATCCATTGTTGGTTGCTTCATTTGCATATATTTTCTGCCTTTCTGAGGGTTGCCTTTTCATTTTCTTTGTGGTTTCCTTTGCTGTGCAAAATCTTTTATGTTTAATTAGGTCCCATTTGTTTATTTTTGTTTTTATTTCCATTACTGTAGGTGGAGGATCAAAAAAGATCTTGCTGTGATTTATGTCAGAGAGTGTTCTGCCTATGTTTTCCTCTAAGAGTTTTATAGTATCCAGTCTTACATTTAGGTCTTTAATCCATTTTGAGTTTACCTTTGTGTATGGTATTAGAGTAGTTGTCCCCAACCATTTTGGCACCAGGGACAGGTTTCTTGGAAGACAATTTTTCCATGGACCAGGGTCGGGGGATGGTTTTGGGAAGAACAAGTGCATTACATTTATTGTGCACTTTATTTCTATTACTATTACATTGTAATATATAATGAAATAATTATGCAGAATCAGTGGGAGCCCTGAGCTTTTTTTCACTTGCCACTCACTGATAGGGTTTTGATGAGTCTGCAGGCAATTGATTTATTATTATCTCTGTGCAGTCAAACCTCTCTGCTAATGATAATCTGTATTTGCAGCTGCTCCCCAGTGATAGCATCACTGCCTCAGCTCCACCTCAGATCATCAGGCATTAGATTCTCATAAGGAACGTGCAACCTAGATCCCTCGCACCTGGAGTTCACAGTAGGGTTTGTGATCCTATGAGAATCTAATGCCGCTGTTGATCTAACAGGAGGTGGAGCTCAGACAGTAATGCAAGTGATAGGGAGTGGATGTAAATACAGATGAAGCTTTGCTCGCTTGCCCACTGCTTACCTCCTGCTGTGTGGCCTGGTTCCTAACAGGCCACAGACTGGTACTGTTCCGTGGCCCAGTGGGTGGGGACCCCTGTGTTAGAAAATGTTCTACTTTTATTCTTTTACATGTACCTGTCCAGTTTTTCTCAGCACCACTTATTGAAGAGACTGTCTTTTCTCCAATGTATATTCTTGCCTCCATTTTCATAGATTAGGTGACCATAGGTGCATGGGTTATCTCTTGAACTTCTATCCTGTTCCATTGATGTATATTTCTGTTTCTGTGTCAGTACCATACGGTGTTGATTATTGCAGTTTCATAATATAGTCTGAAGTCACGTAGCCTGACTCCTCCAGCTCCGTTTTTCTTTCTCAAGATTGCTTTGGCTATTTGGAATCTTTTGTGTATCCACACAAATTGTAAAATTTTTGGTTCTAGCTCTTTGAAAAAGTCTGTTGGTAATTTGATAGGGGTTGTACTGAATCTGTAGATTACTTTGGGTAGTACAGTCGTTTTGACAATATTGATTCTTCCAATCCACGAACATGGTATATCTCTCCATCCATTTGTGTCATCTTTGATTTAGGTAGGTTTATTCCTAGGTATTTTATTCTTTTTGATGTGACAGTAAATGGGATTGTTTCCTTCATTTCTCTTTCTGATTTTTTGTTGTTAGTGTATAGGAATGCAGGAGATTTCTGTGCATTAATTGTGTATTGTGCCACTTTACCAAATTCATTGATGAGCTCTAGTAGTTTTCTGGTGGCATCTTTAGGATTTTCTATATATAGTATCATGTCATCTGCAAACAGTGACAATTTTACTTCTGTTTTTTCCAATTTGGATTCTTTTATTTCTTTATCTTTGATAGCCATGGCTAGGACTTCCAAAACTATGTTGAATAAAAGTGGGGGGATTGGAATCCTTATCTTGTTCCTGATCTTAGAGGAAATGCTTTCAGCTTTTCACCATTGAGGATGTTTGCTGTGGGATTTGTTGTATATGACCTTTATTATGTTGAGGTAGGTTCCCTCCAAGCCCATTTTATGGGGAGTTTTTTTTATCATAAATGGATGTGAATATTG
This sequence comes from Phocoena phocoena, assembly GCF_963924675.1. Lineage (NCBI taxonomy): Eukaryota > Metazoa > Chordata > Mammalia > Artiodactyla > Phocoenidae > Phocoena > Phocoena phocoena. Next base: position 22,058,932 of record NC_089238.1, on the reverse strand, counting down.
TCAGAAGATTTTTATGCATTTATTGAGATGATCATATAGTTTTTATTCTTCAATTTGTTAATGTGATTGGCAGGTACTGAAAAATCCTTGCATCCCTGGGATAAATCCCACTTGGTAATGGTGTATGATCCTTTTAAGGTATTGTTGGATTCAGATTGCTAGTATTTGGTTGAGGATTTTTGCGTCTATGTTCATCAGTGATATTGGCGTCTAATTTCCTTTTTTTGTGGTGTCTTTTTCTGGCTTTGGTATCAGGGTGATGGTGACCTCATACAATGTGTTTGGGAGTTTTCCTTCCTCTGAAATTTTTTTTGGAAGAGTTTGAGAAGTGTAGGTGTTAGCTCTTCTCTAAATATTTGATAGAGTTCACTTGTGAAGCCATTTGGTCCTGGACTTTTGTTTGTTGGGAGTTTTTTTTTTTTTAACACAGTTTCAATTTCAATACTTGTAATTGGTCTGTTTATATTTTCTATTTCTTCCTCGTTCAGTCTTGGAAGGTTTTAGCTTTCTAGGAATTTGTCCATTTCTTCTAGATTGTCCATTTTATTGGCTTATAGTTGCTTGTAGTAGTCTCTTATGATGCTTTGTATTTCTGTGATATCCATTGTAATTTCTTCTTTTTCATTTCAAATTTTATTGATTTGAGTCCTCTCCTTTTTTTTCTTGACGAGTCTGGCTATAGGATTATCAATTTTGTTTATCTTCTCAAAGAACCAGCTTTTAGTTTCATTGATCTTTCCTATTGTTTTCTTCATCTCTATTTCATTTATTTCTGCTCTGATATTTATGCTTTCTTTCCTTCTACTAGTTTTTGTTTCTTCTTCTTTCTCTAGTTGCTTTAGGTGTACAGTTAGGTTGTTTATTTGAGATTTTCCTTGTTTCCTGAGGTAAGATTGTATTGCTATAAACTTCCCTCTTAGAACTGCTTTTGTTGCATTGCATACGTTTTGAACCATCGTGTTTTCATTTGTCTCAGGTATTTTTTGATTTCCACTCTGATTTCTTCAGTGATCTATTGGTTGTTTAGTAACACATTGTTTAGCCTCCATGTGTTTGTGTTTTATACGTATTTTCCCCTGTAATTGATTTCAAATCTCATAGCATTGTGGTTGGAAAAGATGCTTGATAAGTTTTCAATTTTCTTAAATTTACTGAGGCTTGAATTTTTGTCCCAATATGTGGTCTATCCTGGAGGATGTTCCATGTGTACCTGAGAAGAATGTGTATTCTGCTGCTTTCAGATGGAATGCCCTATAAATATCAATTTAGTCTATTTGGTCTAATGTGTCATTTAAGGCTTGTGTTTCCTTCTTAATTATCTGTCTGGATGATCTGTCCACTGGTGTAACTGGGGTGTTAAAGTTCTCCACTATTATTGTGTTACTGTTGATTTCTCCTTTTATAACTTTTCTTTTTTGGGAGTGTTTTAACCACAGTTTCCATTTCGTTGCTTGTGATTGGTCTGTTTATATTTTCTATTTCTTCCTCCTTCAGTCTTGGAAGGTTTTACCTTTCTAGGAATTTTTCCATTTCTTCTAGGTTGTCCATTTTATTGGTGTATAGTTGCTTGTAGTAGTCTCTTATGATCCTTTCTATGTCTGTGGTGTCTGTTGTAACTTCTCCTTTTTCATTTCAAATTTTATTGATTTGAGTCCTCTCCCTTTTTTTCTTGATGAGTCTGGCTAAAGGTTTATCAATTTTGTTTTTCTTCTCAAAGAACCAGCAGTTAGTTTCATTGATCTTTTCTATTGTTTTCTTCATCTCTATTTCATTTATTTCTGCTCTGATTGTTATGATTTCTTTCCTTCTATTGTACTGTTTGGGTCTTGCTTGTTCTTCTTTCTCTAGTTACATTAGATGTAAAGTTTGATTGTTTTGGGTTTTTTTTTTTTTTTTTACATCTTTATTGGAGTATAATTGTTTTGCAATGGTGTGTTAGTTTCTGCTTTATTACAAAGTGAATCAGTTATACATATGTTCCCATATCTCTTCCCTCTTGTGTCTCCCTCCCTCCCACCTCCCTATCCCACCCCTCCAGGTGGTCACAAAGCACCGAGCTGATCTCCCTGTGCTATGGGGTTTTATTGTTTTTTGTGGGTTTTTTTGAGATTTTTCTTGTTTCTTGAAGTAAGCTGGTATTGCTATCAACTTCCCTCTTAGAACTGCTTTTGCTGAGTCCCATAGGTTTTGGATTGACGTGCTTTCATTGTCATTTGTCTCTAGGCATTTTTTGATTTCCCCTTTGATTTCCTCAGTGACCCATTGGGTATTTAATAACATTGTTTAGCATCAATGTGTTTGTGTTTTTACAGTTCTTTTTTTCCTTTAATTGATTTCATATCTCATAGTGCTGTAGTCAGAAAAGATGCTTGATATAATTTCAATTTTCTTAAATTTATCAAGGCTTGATTTGTGTCCCAAGATGTGATCTACCTTCCAGAACATTCTGGTGTACTTGAGAAGAAAGTGTATTCTGCTGCTTTTGGATGGAAAGCCCTATTAATATCAATTAATTCTGTTTGGTCTAATGTGTCATTTAAGGGTTGTGTTTCCTTATTAATTTTTCTGTCTGGATGATCTGTCCATTGGTGTTAGTGGGGTGTTAGAGTCTCCCACTATTATTGTGTGATTGTTGATTTCCCCTTTTATGGCTGTTAGCATTTGCCTTATGTATTAAGGTGCTCCTATGTTGGGTGCATATATATTTACAATTGTTATATTTTCTTCTTGTATTGATCCATTGATCATTATGTAGTGACCTTCCTTGTCTCTTGTAACAGTCTTAATTTTAAGGTGTTTTTGTCTGATATGAGTACTGCTACTCCAGCTTTCTTTTGATTTCCATTTGCATGCCATATCTTTTTCCATCCCCTCAGTCTGTTATGTGTCCCTAGTTCTGAAGTAGGTCTCTTGTAAACAGCATATATAGGGGTCTTGTTTTGGTATCCATTCAGCCAGTCTTTCAGTTGGAGCATTTAATCAATTTACATTTAAGGTAATTATCAACATGTATGTTCCTATTGTCATTTTCTTAATTGTTTTGGGTTCGTTTTTGTAGGTCTTCTTTCTTCCCTCCTCTTTTGTTCTCTTCTCTCGTGGTGTGATGACTATTTTTAGTGCTGTGTTTGGGTTCTTTTTTCTTTTGTGTGTGCATATCTATTGTAGTTGTTTGGTTTGCATTCCCCATGAGGTTTTTTTTTTTTCTTCTTTTAGCATCTTTATTGGAGTATAATTTGTTTACAATGTTGTTTTAGTTTCTACTGTATAAAAAAGTGAATCAGCTATATGTATATATATAGCCCCATATCTCCTCCCCCTTGTGTCTCCCTCTCACCCTCCCTATCCCACCTCTTTAGGTGGTCACAAAGCACTGAGCTGATCTCCCTGTGCTATGCAGCTGTTTCCCACTAGCTATCTATTTTACATTTGGTAGTGTATATATGTCAATGCTACTCTCTCACTTTGTCCCAGCTTACACTTCCTCTCTCCGTGTCCTCAAGTCCAATCTCTATGTCTGTGTCTTTATTCCTGTCCTACCCCTAGGTTCATCAGAACCATTTTTTAAAATTCCATATATATGTGTTAACATATGGTATTTGTTTTCTAGAGTCTGTCATACAGCGTGAAGTATGTCAGAAAGAGAAAAACAAATCTCATGAGGTTTTGATAAAGCAGTCTATATGTATACAAGGTTGTTTTAATTTGCTGGTCTCACACTTCCTCTCTCCGTGTCCTCAAGTCCAATCTCTATGTCTGTGTCTTTATTCCTGTCCTACCCCTAGGTTCATCAGAACCATTTTTTAAAATTCCATATATATGTGTTAACATATGGTATTTGTTTTCTAGAGTCTGTCATACAGAGTGAAGTATGTCAGAAAGAGAAAAACAAATCTCATGAGGTTTTGATAAAGCAGTCTATATGTATACAAGGTTGTTTTAATTTGCTGGTCTCTTCGTTTCAAATGCAATTCCCTTTTCCTGCATTTGTACTCTTCTCACTGTTGCTGGTTTTTATATCATATTTGTGTTTGGATGATTTCCTGATTTTACTGTATGTTTGCCTTTACCAGTTAGCGTTCCCATTTGTGATTTTCTTGTTTCTAGTTGTGGTCTTTTTTCCCCCTGCTTAAAGGACTTCCTTTAGCATTTGGTGTAGGACTGGTTTAGTGGTGCTGAATTCTCTTAGTTTTTGATTGTTTGTAAATGTTTTGATTTCTCTGTCAAATCTGAATGAGAGCTTTCTTGTTAGAGTATTCTTGGTTGTAGGTTTTCCCTTTTACTACTTGGATTATATCATGCCACTTCCTTCTGGCCTGCAGAGTTTCTGCTGAAAAATCAGTTGATAATCTTATGGTGACTCCCTTATATGTTATTTGTTGATTTTCCCTTGTTGCATTTAATATATTTTCTTTGCATTTAATTTTTGTTAGTTTGATTAGTATGTGTCTCGGCATTTTCCTCCCTGGGTTTATCCTGCATGGGACTTTCTGCACTTCTTGGGACTTGGGTGACTATTTCCTTTCCCATGTTCAGGAAGTTTTTGACTATAATCTCCTCAAATATTTTCTCAGACCCTTTCTCTTTCTCTTGTTCTTGGACACCTATAATTCAAATGTTAGTGCATTTAACGTCCCAAAGGTCTCTGAGACTGTCCTCATTTCTTTTTATTTTTCTTTATTCTGTTCCATGGCAGTGATTCCCACCATTCTGTCTTCCAGCTCACTTATCTGTTTTTTTTTTTGCCTCAGTTATTCTGCTATTGATTCCTTCTAGAGTATTTTTTTCATTTCAGTTATTGTGTTGGTCATCTCTGTTTGTTCTTTAGTTCTTCTAGGTATTTGTTAAACTTGCCTTGCATCTTCTCAATCTATGCCTCCATTCTTTTTCTGAGATCTTGGATCATCTTTACTATCATTATGCTGAATTCCATTTCAGATAGATTTCCTATCTCCTCTTCATTTATTTGTTCTTGTAAGTTTTAATCTTGCTCCTTTGTCCATAAGAGATTTCTCTGTCATCTAATTTTGTCTAACTTATTGTGTTTGTGGTCTTTCTGCAGGCTGCTGGATTGTAGCTCCTCTTCCTTCTGCTGTCTGCCCCCTTGTGGTTGAGGTAGATATTGAGCGAGGTCTCCCCTTTGTGGTTGTCACTGCCCTGTCAGAGGCGTGGTGTAGTCCCTAGTTGTTGAAGTAGAGGCCTCAAGATTAGTTTCTTAGCTGTGTTTCTGATCTTCCATGTGAATTAGGTGGGATTGGAGCACTCCCACTGGGAGAGAAGCCTCCGAGTATTCCTTCTCTGGGACTGTTCACCTCTGAGTGTGCTCTGTTGTGACCCCTTTTCCCCATTGTGCAGTCTCACAAAGTACACTGTTGCTGACACTGCTCAGTCCCACCTTAACTGTGAGAAGGCAGGCAAATTGTTCTCAGGTGTTGTTTTCACCAGGCCACCAGTGCAGATCCACTGAGGTCAGGTCCCAGGATTGCATTTGTCATGCACGTGGACCTGCTGTGGGAGCAATGGAGGTAGCTCAGACTTTGGACTGTCTCAATCTCCATGTGTACATGCCCACAAAGCCTACAGCTGTTAAAGCCAGAATTGTCTCAGCTACAGGAGTGCTTGTTTTGTCCATTCAGATGTTCCACAGGTTCTGAGTATAGGAAGCTGTCAGCAGAGGTGTAACTCTGTGGTTCACGTAGCTGCTAGGAGAGATTTCAGTTTGTCTTCCTTAGTTGTATGACCTCTGGGGCTCAGCTGTGGTTTCAGCACCTCCTCTGTGTTTGTTCCTCCTACCAGCATCTCTTCCCAGATGTCCCAGAGCACGTATGCCCACACAGGCAGGCAGGGGTGGAGGCGTCATTAGGCATGACCACTGGGACAGGCATGGCCCAAGGAGCTTGGTAGGGTTGCCACTTGGGCCGCCGGGGCCTGCACAGTTGGAGGAGCCTTTGGCTTGAGGGGTGGGTGAGACTGCTCAGGCAGGGGCTGGTGCATGGGGAAGGGGGTTGCAATGGCGACCCTGCCTCTTGCGCACTACTCAAAAATGGCACCTTGCTTCTATGGTGTCCCTGGCTTCTTCTGCAAATTACCCAGTTGTGGAGTTCCTTACTCCCATCCCTTCAGGCTATCTCTTCACAGCCAACAGCTGTCCCCTTCCTGGACCCACTCTCGAAATCCCACATTCCAGCACCCCCACACACACCAGGAGATACACAATTCAAGCTGGGATGCTCAGGGCTGCGGCATGGGCCATGCACCTAGGTCTTACTCTGTCCTGCCTTCCACAGACCAGTTGTTGCATTCCACTCCAATCTCTTGAAGCTCCCTCTCGCTCCCAGTTGATCTCCCTGCTGTGAGGATGCTTCCCTGCATGCAGGAATCTCTCCTCTCTTTCAGCAACCCCCAGGGGTGCTGCTCCCATGCCATTTCCGATTTTTTCTATCATCCTACACAGTTATGTGGGGATTTTTCTTGTCCTTTTAGGTGTTCAAGGTCCTCTGCTAGTGTTCAACAGGTGATCTGTGAGAACTGTTCCTTTTGTAGATGTATTCTTCATGCGCTTGTGAGGAGAGGTGAAATCCATGACTTCCTATTCTGTCATCTTGACTCCTCCCCCTAGTGTATGATAAACAGTGTTATATTTTCAGGCTTTCAAGGAGGCTGAGGACTAAGAAAGCAATACTGGTCTGGTTGACTGGGGAGTCACTACTAGTGAGTGAACAGCATAGGACTCTCTTAGCTGAAACCTAACAGAAATTAGGAGAGATAAATCGGGAATGTAATAGCTCTTAAAATCACAGGAAGGACTGACTCAGCAAATCACAAAGAGGGCGAGGGATGTAGATATCTTTGGATAGCTGGAACCGAGAACTCATGCCACCAAGACTCTCCGTCTTTAAAGCTTGCTTCTCTCTGCATATTGGCTCCATTCTTTCAGACTGACTTTTTCAAAAGGCCAGAAGCCTGATAAAAGCAACTCTACACTAAGCCGAACTTTTCCACGATGTAGTATAGGCATCACCCTTCAAGCCCACGTACATTTCATAGAGAACACACTGGGCCTCAGTGTGCCTTCCTGTGGTAAGGAAACTTTGCTTTTCATTCCTTGGGTGGCACACTGGCCCACGACTGCCCTACCCCAGAGACTCAAGGTGCGCAGCCCGATTGGTTGATATCAGACCCCTCGGTGCTTCCACTGATGAAACCAACTCGGGAAAGAGCCGTTCAAAAGCTGGGGACTGTGGTGGCTTTCACTAGTCTTCACAGCCGGAGCACCCTGAAGGAGAGGAGCTGCTGAAGTCTGCTGGCAAAGTCTTCTAATCCGAAGAGGAGCCTTTCATTTCAAGTGGCTTCCAAAGGCCTTGATGCATTTTCCCTGTTATCTAGAGTGGAGGCCTGTCACTTGGCAGACTCCCCCAATGGCCTGCTTCCCTGGCTGGGATATGGACATGCCGCCTGCTGCAGCCAAAAGGCACAGCTTAGGGTAAAGGTAAAAACCCAGTGTGGAAACGTTCTTGCCTAGCCCTGGCCACAAGCACAAGCATAAAGGCCTTTGGTCAAAGGCTTTCGCCACAACCTGAACACGTTTGGTCTCATCTAGCCTCTGAAGCCTGAGTTTACCCAGCTACAAATCAAATTTCAGGAAAGGTACTCAGGGTGATGCGGACTGCCAAGCATTTTACCTGGCAGCCCACTAGAGTACAAATACTTGTGTTTTAAACGGGCAGAAGAAATGGTGTCAACAGCACGCCTCCATCTGATGGGTGACTTACAAATTTTCTCCATGAGATGCAAGACCTTCCTTCAAGTGTGAAAGGCCTCTACGCCTCTTCGTGCTACCAGCACAAAAGGGCCACCAGCTCTGAAAATCTTCCAAAGGCACAGGGTCACACAACGTGTGAACCACCGAGCGGGTGCAACACACACCTAGGTCTTCTCTGTCGGCCTGAGAACACCCACGGCACAGGGCTTCTTTGGTGCACACACGTGGTAGTGGTCAGTGATGCATTCTGCTACATGAAACATTCTGGCGGACACACAGAGTGAGCGCACGTAGATTAGCCCTACACCTCATCCCTGTTTTGTGAGTGAATTGTACTTCTACAAGGCAAAACACCCCGCTGGAATCTCGGTGTGGCGTAAGTTTCCTTCAGGAAGCGATCGCTGCTAGAGACACTGTGCTGGTATCTAGGATAACGGTCTGTGCCTCCACTGCGCTGCTGTTGTCTCCAAGCCGTTTGCGAAGGCATTTCGGAAGAGGTTGCTCACAGTGTCGTTTTTTTAGAGTAACCCACAGGCATAAGAGGATCCCGATTCTGTGAAGTAAAATGCTACCTGCCTCAGCCACTTGGGTGCAATTTTGTAAAGGAAAGGACACGCTGCCTTGAAGATTCTTCCTTCTGGATTGCCACTTGCACTGGCAGTGTCTCCTAAGTCTCGCAGGGTTTCCATGCCGTCACAAGGTCCGTATCTCAGGCCTAGAACAGCAGAGCATCCGGCAGCTTTGAAAGAGACCTTTGGCATTCTGGCCTTTTGGCTCCCTCCATGAGGAAACAGCTCCTAAGCACCATGCGTCTTTAGTTCCTTCATGTCAGAACCTCTGTGGGCGACCTCAGTCCTCCCCACACGTAAGAGACACACAGAATTGCCATTAGGGGTGGAAGGCTTCAGCGTCCAGAAGGGAGGCTGCCGCTCCCACTCAGCATTCCTACACGGAACTGAGCCCGGGTGCATGAGACCGTGAGAGGGGGCAAGACAGGCGTACCAGCGAGCCGTTCACAGGGTACTCTGACGCATCACGCTATAAGCTCACGTTCATTTCATGGAGGGAACACAAGGCATTGAAGCACTTTCTTGTGGTAAGTAAACTTTGGTTGCGTCCCCTGGTGGGCACATCGGCTCACGACTGCCCTGTCCCAAAGGCTCAAGGTGTGGAGCCCGATTGTTGGAGATCAGCCTCACGTGGATCTTTCACGGATGAAACCGGCTCGCAGTGGGACCGTTCACAAGCTGGGGACCATGGTGGCTGTTAGGAGTCGGCACACCAAGAGCACTCCGAGGGAGAGGAGCTGCTGACGTTTGCCAGCACAATCTCCGATTCCGAATTGGAACCTTTCCCTGTAAGTGGCTCCCAAAAGCCTTGACACAGTTTCTCAGTTAGCTATAATGGAGGCCAGTCACTTGGCAGACTCCCCTAATGTCGTGCTTCCAAGGCTGCGATACAGACACGCCGACTGCTTCAGCCAGCAGGGACAGCTTAGAGTAAAGGTAAGAATGCTACGTGTCAAAGTACTTGCATGACGCTGGCCAGAAGCACAAACATTTAGGGCAGGGCATCAAGGCTTTTCGCCGCACGCTGAGCAAGTTTGTTCTTATCTCACCCCTGAACGCCGAGTTTAACCAGCTAGGAAGCAAACTTCAGGAAAGGTACTCAGGGTGCCGCCGATTGAAAATTCTTTCACCAGACAGCCCAAATCGTGTACGCTTCTTTGTATTTTCCATGGGCAGAACAAAATGGTGTCAACCTGCACGCCTCCAGCTGGGGGTGGGGTGGGGTGGGTGGGTTGGTGGGCGACGTACACGTTCTCCATGGGAAACCAGCCCACGCCTTCAGTGTGAAAGGCCTCTACGCCTCTCTGCTCTCGCAGCCCAGGGGTAGCCTCAGCTCTGAAAAGCTTCCAAAGGAGGAGGGTCAGAGAACCCTTGAACCACCCAGCAGGTGCAGCACAGAACAAGGACTTCTCTCCTGGCCTGAGAACACCCACTGCCCAGCGCTCCTTTGGTGTACACACGTGGTGGAGGAAGGGTGCTGGATTCGGCTCCGTGAGAACTTCTCCGGGCCTCGTAGTGTGAACGCAAGTGGATGAGCCCCACTTCTCACACCAGTTTCCTGTGCAAGTTGGAGAAGGCAAACTCCCTGCTTGAATCCCTGGGTGGGTTAAGTACCCTCCGGGGAAGGATCGTTGCTTGGGACACGGGGCTGGTATCGAGGTGACTGTTCTGTGCATCCACTTCGCAGCTGTTCTCTCTCAGCGGGTTTTGAAGGCTCTTCTGAAGAGTTTCCTGAGGGTGTCTAAAACAGGGAAGTAGCCGTCAGGCTCATGAGGATACCAACCCTCTCAAGCAAAAGGCTACCAGCCTCAGACGCTTGGGCTCGCTTTCGTACATGAAACAACACTGTGCTTTGAAGGTTCCTTGCACTCAGCTTGCGAGTTGCACTTCCACCGTGTATTAGGGTTCCCAGGGCTTCCATGTCGTCACAATGTCCAATTGTTATGCCTAAGACGGCAGAGCGTCCAGGAGTTCTAAAGAGGACCTTAAGAAGGCGGGCCTTTTGGCTCCTTCCACCGAGAAACCAGCTCCCCCGGATCCTCTGTCATTACTTTTTTGATTTCAGAGTACCTGTGGGCAACCTCATTGCTCCTCGACGTAAGAGACAAACAGAATTGCCATAAAGGGAGGAGGCCTTCTGAGTCGAGCACAGAGGCAGTCTCTCCCACTCAGCATTCCCACAACAGCTGAGCCCAGGGTATGGGATCGAGAGAGGGAGAAAGAGAGCCGTAACCCCAAGCCTTTCTACAATGTAGTATAGGCATCACCCTTCAAGCCCACGTACATTTCATAGAGAACACACTGGGCCTCAGTGTGCCTTCCTGTGGTAAGGAAACTTTGCTTTTCATTCCTTGGGTGGCACACTGGCCCACGACTGCCCTACCCCAGAGACTCAAGGTGCGCAGCCCGATTGGTTGATATCAGACCCCTCGGTGCTTCCACTGATGAAACCAACTCGGGAAAGAGCCGTTCAAAAGCTGGGGACTGTGGTGGCTTTCACTAGTCTTCACAGCCGGAGCACCCTGAAGGAGAGGAGCTGCTGAAGTCTGCTGGCAAAGTCTTCTAATCCGAAGAGGAGCCTTTCATTTCAAGTGGCTTCCAAAGGCCTTGATGCATTTTCCCCGTTATCTAGAGTGGAGGCCTGTCACTTGGCAGACTCCCCCAATGGCCTGCTTCCCTGGCTGGGATACGGACACGCCGCCTGCTGCAGCCAAAAGGCACAGCTTAGGGTAAAGGTAAAAACCCAGTGCGTAAACGTTCTCGCCTAGCCCTCGCCACAAGCACAAGCGTATAGGCCTCTTGTCAAGGGCTTTCACCACAAGCTGAACACGTTTGGTCTCGTCTAGCCTCTGAAGCCCGAGTTTACCCAGCTACGAATCAAACTTCAGGAAAGGTACTCAGGGTGATGCGGACTGCCAAGTATTTCACCAGGCATCCCAGATCGAGTACAAATACTTGTGTTTTAAACGGGCAGAAGAAATGGTGTCAACTGCGTGCCTCCATCTGCCAGGCGACGTACACATTTTCTCCATGAGATGCAAGCCCTTCCTCCAGTGTGAAAGGCCTCTACGCCTCTCTGCTTTTGCAGCCCAGGGGTAGCCTCTGCTCTGAAAATCTTCCAGAGGAGGAGGGTCAGAGGACCTTTGAACCACCCAGCAGGTGCAGCAAAGCACAAGGACTTCTCTCTTGGCCTGAGAACACCCACTGCCCAGCGCTCCTTTGGTGTACACATGTGGTGGAGGAAGGGTGCTGGATTTGGCTCCGTGAGAACTTCCCTGGGCCACGTAGTGAGAACACAAGTAGATGAGCCCTACATCTCATGCCAGTTTCCTGTGCAAGTTGGACAAGGCAAACTCCCTGCTTGAATTCCTGGGTGGGTTAAGTACTCTTCGGGGAAGGATCGTTGCTTGGGACACGGGGCTGGTATCAAGGTGAATGCGCAGAAAGGTGAGGAACCCAGGCATGATAAGACTCTCACCACAGGGCCCTACACCACCAAGGGGATGGGAACCAGGCAGGAGTGTCGTCACACCAGTGGGGCCACATCCACATCATTGAAAGACGAGGAACCCAGCACATGTGGCCTCACACCAGAGGACCCACATCACCAAGGGGCTGGGAGTGAGGCAGGCAGGAGGAGCCTCACAACAGAGGGCTCACGGAATAAAAAAGGTGAGGAATCCAGCAGTTGGAACCCTCCAGCAGCCGGCACGGAGCACCGAGGCTATTGGATCCAGGCTGCAGTGAACTCACACCAGAGGGCCCTACACCATGAAAGTCTGAGCAAGCCAGCCGTTGAGACCTCAGAACAGAATACTCACAACCCCATGAGGATAGGAACCTGGCAGGGGTGTCCTCGCACCACTGGGCACACATCAGGAAATGGGGGGAGCCCAGCAGTTAGGGCAACAGTCTTGCCTCTGTTGCTAACTGATGCCGTTATGATGTGCCTAACTCAGGCCCTGAAATTAGTCCCAAGGCTGTGGCACTGTCCCTAACTGAGGCCTAGATGCTCTTCCTAAATCTGGCCCAGAACTGTCCCTCACTAAAGCCCTAGCACTGTTCCTAACTCAGGTCCTGATACGGTACCTAACAGAGGCCCAGATGCTAGTCCTAATGCAGTCTCTGACACTGTCTCTAACTAAGGCCCTGCTGCCATGAATGTCTAAAGTCCTGACATTATCCTGAGCTAATATCCTGAAACAATTCTTACCAAGGTCTTGAAATTGTCCTAAAGTAAGCCCTGACGTTGTCCCTAAGTGAGGCCCTGAAGCTGTCCCTATCAGAGGCCCTGAGAAGGTCTTTAATGAAGAAGCTAATACTGATACTACAGAGACCATTATACTACTCCTAAGTCATGCCCTGACACTGTCCCTCACTCAGGCTCTAAAGACAGGCCTCACTTAGGCCCTGTTGCCGCACCTTAGTTAGGCTCTGACGCTGTCCCTACATCAAGCCCTGACAGTGGTCTTGATAAACCCCTCACACTGGTACTAACTTAGGCCCTTATGCTCTCAATAACTAAGGTCTTTACGCTATCCCTGTCCCATTTACTGACACTATCTCTGGCCTGGAACCTTACTCTGTCCCGAGATATTTTCCTGCATCTTATCCTCACTGAAACCCTTACGCTCTCCCTAACAAAGGCCCAGAGTAGTCCTAACTAAGGACCTGACACTGTCTCTAACTAAGGCCTGGAAACTGTCCCTAATATAGGACTTCCTGCCAGCAACAAATAAAATCCGGACACTATCCTGAGTTAATAAACTGACACATTTCTAACCAAGGTCCTGTCACTGTCCCTAATAAAGCCCTGTCGCTGTCCCTATGTGAAGTCCTAAGGATGTACCTAACTCAGAACCTGATCATGTCTTTAACTAAGACCCTATTGCTAACCCAACAAAGGCCCTGATGCAGCTCCTACATCATGCCCTGACAGTGTCCCCAGCTAAGGGCCTGATGCTAGGCCTCACTCAGGTCCTGTGGCACTCCTTAAGTCAGGCTCTGACGCTGTCCCTACCTGAAGCCCTGACACTGGTCCTAATTAAGGCCCTGATACTCTCACTGACTAGGGTCTTGACACTACCCCTAGGTCATTTCCTGACACGATCCCTATAATTTACCCTAAGCCTGTCCCTTGCAACTGTCCTGCATCTTATGCTAACTGAAGCCCTTTTGCTGTGCCTAACTCAGGCCCTGAATTCAGTCCCAAGGCCGTGACACTGTCCCTAAAGGAGGCCTAGATGTTCTTCCTAAATCTGGCTCAGAACTGTCCCTCACTCAAGCCCTAACACTATTCCTAACTCAGGCCCTGACACGGTACCTAACAGAGGCCGAGGTGCTAGTCCTAATTCAGGCCCTGACATTGTGTCTAACTAAGTCACTGCTGCCAACAATATCTAAAGTCCTGACATTATCCTGACCTAATATCCTGACCCATGTCTTACCAAGGTCCTGAAAAGTTCCCAAAGTAAGCCCTGACGCTGTCCCTAAGTGAGGCCCTGAGGCTGTCCCTATCAGAGACCCTGAGAAGGTCTTTAACGAAGACCCTAATGCTGATCCTACAGAGGCCCTTATACAACTCCTATGTCATGCCCTGACACTGTCCCTCACTCAGGCCGTAAAGATAGGCCTCACTTAGGCCCTGCTGCCATACCTTAGTTAGGCTGTGATGCTATCCGTGCATCAAGCCCTGACACTGGTTCTGATTAAGGCCCTGACACTGGTCCTAACTAAGGCCCTGATGCTCTCAATAACTAAAGTCTTTACGCTATCCCTAGCTCATTTCCTGACACTATCCTTGGCCTGGAACCTGACTCTGTCCCGAGCTAATTTCCTGCCTCTTATCCTCACAGCAGCCCTAATGCTCTCCATAACTAGGGCCCAGACTTGTCCTAACTAGGGCCCTGCCACTGTTTCTAACTATGGTCCAGAAACTGTCCCTAATATAGGTCCTTCTGCCGGCAATAACTAAAATTCGGACACTATCCTGAGTTCAGAATCGGACCCATTTCTAACCAAGGTCCTGGCACTATCCCTATGAAAGCCCTGTCTCTGTCCCTAAGTGAAGGACTGAGGCTGTGCCTAACTTAGGCCCTGAAGCTATCCCTAAATCAGGCCTTGAAGCTGTGACTATGACAGGCTTGATCATGTCTTTAACTAAGACCGTATTGCTGACCCAACAAAGGCCCTGATGCAGCTCCTACATCGTGACCTGACAGTGTCCCCACTAAGGGCGTGACGCTAGGCCTCACTCAGCCCCTGTGGCTCTCTCTAAGTCAGGCTCTGAGGCTGTCCTTATCTGAAGCCCTGACAATGGTTCTAATTAAGGCCCTGATACTCTCAGTGACTAAGGTTTTGACAGTATCCCTAGGTCATTTCCTGACACGATCCCTAACCTTTACCCTAAGCCTGTCCCTGGCAACTGTTCTGCCTCTTATGCTAACTGAAGCCCTGATGCTGTGAATACCTCAGGCCGTGAATTTAGTCCCAAGGCCGTGACACTGTCCCTAACTAAAGCCTAGATGCTCATCCTAAATCCGGCCCTGATACTGTCCCTAACTATGGCCCTAACACTCTTGCTAACACAGGCCCTGACACGGTACCTAACAGAGACACAGATGGTAGTCCTATCTAAGGCCTTGACAGTGTCCCTAACTAAGGCCCTGCTGCCGTCAATATTTAAAGCCCTGACAGTATCCTAAGCTTATTATATCCTGGCCCATGTTTTATTAAGGTCCTCAAACTGTCCCAAAGTAAGCCTTGACGCTGTCCCTATGTGAGGCTGTGAGGCTGTCTCTCACAGAGGCCCTGAGAATATCTTTAACAAACCCCTTAGGCTGTTCCTACCGAGGCCCTTATGCTGCTCCTAAGTCATGCCCTGACACTGTCTCCAGCTAAGGCACTGACTCTAGGCCTCACTCAGTCCCTGTCGCTCTCCCTAAGTCAGGCTCTGACGCTGTCCCTACCTGAAGCCCTGACACTGGTTCTAAATTAGGCACTGATGCTCTAAGTAGCCATGGTCTTGACACTATCCCTATGTCATTTCCTGACTCTATTCCTACACCTTAACCTAACCTTGTCTTTAGCTAATGTCGAGGCTCTTATGCTAACTAAATCCCTGATGCTGTCCCTAACTAAGACCCTGAATATAGTCCCGAGCCCGGGAACCTGTCTCTAACTGAGGCCTGCAGGCTGTCCTTAACAAAGACCCTCAACTTATCTTTAACTGAGGCCCTGACACTCTCCCTAATTAAGGACTGAGGCTGTCTCTGACTTAGGCCCTGGGTCTATCTTTAACTACTGGCCTCACTCTTTCCCTAACAAAGGTCCTGAAACATTCCCTAAGACCCTGACACGGTCCCTAATAACTTGAGCTGTCCCTCATTACTGCCCTGATGCGGCCCATAAACGATGTACTGAAGACAGCACGAAGGTCCAGACGATGACACTAATGACCCAAAATGTCTCTTACTAAGGCCATCAAATTACCTCTAACTGAGGAGATGTCCATAACTAAGGCCCTGACACTATCTCGAACTAAAACCCTCAAATTATCTTTAACAGAGGCCATGACAATGTCCCTAACAAGGAACCTGACACTGTCTCTAACTAAGGCCCTGAGTCTAACACAGGCCCTGACACGGTACCTAACAGAGACACAGATGGTAGTCCTATCTAAGGCCTTGACAGTGTCCCTAACTAAGGCCCTGCTGCCGTCAATATTTAAAGTCCTGACAGTATCCTGAGCTTATTATACCCTGGCCCATGTTTTATTAAGGTCCTCAAACTGTTTCCCCAACTACTGCCTGACGCTGCCCCTACCCAAGTCCCTGATGGTGTGCCTAATTGCCTGAGCTGTCTTTCACTAATACCCTGAACCTGTCCATAACTAATGCACTGATGATGTCCCTAACGAACAGCCTGAAGTGTCTCTTACTAAGGCCCTCAAGTTTTTCTCTGAGGCTCGGAAACTCTCTCTAACTAAGGCCTTGACACTGTCTGTAAGTAATGGCCTGATGCAGCTCCTACCTAAGATGCTGATACTCTCACGTAGACCTTGAAGTCTCTACCTGAGAACCTGACACTGTCTGTAACTAATTTTCTAGCTTTTCCCTTAACTAACATCCTAATTTTGTCCCTAAATAACGCCCTAACACTGGTCCTAACTACGGCGCTGATGCTGACCCTATCTAAGGCCCCGACGATTTCCCTAATGCACTTAGATGTCCCTCACTGTTGGCCTGACCCTGTCCCTCACCAAGGCCCTGACCCCCTTCCTAAGGCTGTGATGATGTCTCTACCTGAGGCACTGTCACTGTCTATAATAACAGCCGACTCTTTCCCTAACACACTGATGCTGTCCCTAATAGGCTCATGTATCTCTCAATAACGCCCTGATCCTGTCCATAACTAAGGCCCTGAATATGTCCCTAAGTATGTCTCTGACGCTGTCCTTAACCAAGGCCCTGATGCTCTCTCTACGTAAGGCACTGACACTATCTATAATAATGGCCTGACTCTTTCCCTAACTAATACCTTGATGTTATCGCTAATTGAGGCGCTGAAGATGTCCCTAATACCCTTAGGTGTTCCTCTGTATCACCCTGATCCTGTCCATAACTAAGGTCCTGAATATGTCCCTAGGTAAGTCTCTGACATTGTCCCTAACTAAGGCCCTGATGCTGTCTCTACCTCAGAATCTGAAATTCTAATGTCCTGACTCTCCCTAACTAACATCCTGACGCTGCCCCTAAGTGAGGCCCCGACACTCTTCTTAACTAAGGACTTGTCGCTGTCCCTACCTAAAACCCTGACACTGTAACTAATGACCTAACTCTTTTCCTAACTAACACCCTAGGTTTGGCCCTAACTAACTCCCTGACACTGGTTCTAATTATGGCCATAATGCTGGCTCTAAGGCCCTGAAGATATCCCTAAGTAACAGCCTGAACTGTGTCTAACTAAGGCTCTCACGTTATCCCTAAGTGAAGCACTGACATTGTCCCTAACTTAGGCCCTTATAGTCTAAGCTGTCACTAAATAATGCCCTGATCCTGTCCATAAGTGAGGTCCTGAATATGTCCCTAGGTGCATCTCTGACGATGTCCTTAACAGCCTGAACTCTCTTCAAGTTATCTCTGAGGCTCTGACACTGGCCCTTCCTAAGGCCTCACCCCAAGGTTGTCCCAGGCTGCTGGGCAGTTTTCGCTTGTCCGCATCTCTAGCCAGCTGCCTGCCATCAGCCACTCTAAGATTCTGCGATACAGTGGTCCCACGTGGGATGTGCCTGTGTAGGCTCACCTGTGGGAGGAGAGTCATGGCCACTCCGCCTTCCAGGGGACTGCGGCTCAGGGTAGGAGCCTCACAGCCAGTGTGTGGACACAGGGTTCTCTGTCCTTGTTTGTTGTAAATCCCTTGGAGTTACCTCTAACATTTTTGAATGGATATCGCCCGCTCTGCATATTTATTATATAAATTATTTACCACATTAAAATCCAGGAATGGCATTCTTGGAATGAGCAGAAGAAAACTGGATGCCCCCCCAGTGATCTATTACTTGGGAGGATTTAAAATTATAATGAGAAAACACTCACTCTCCTCATCCTCTTGGGCGTCAGCAGAAGGCGGGAATCAGCTGCATCCTTTATTTATCCCTCTGATTTTCCAGAACCTTTCCTTCCAGGAGAAATCTTTGGGCTCTTGGGAGCTGTGATTGGTGGCCGTCAGGTAAATCTGACACTGAAAAGCAAGAGGAAGACAGAGAGAGCAGGAGATGAGAATTGGTGACGGGGAGAAGCAGGGCCTTCCATGTTCAATCGCAGGCTGAGAGTCTGGGTTAGTCTCCAGCGAAGCTAAGGACCACCAGGGTCTGGCCCCACTGGCCTTGTCACCTGGTGTGGGGACTGGGGACAGCCAAACCCCCATGGCCACTCTCAGAGAAATCAGGGAGTTGGGAGGGCACCCCTGAGAGCCAGATTGAAAATGGTCATGGTGTGAAATAATAAGATGCCCTTTCAGAAAAGTGAAGACTGTTCTCTTGGTTCTCAAAGACTTGCAAATACTCTGTGTCCTTCTGGAGGCATGCTGAAGCCTTCAGCCTTTGAGGGCAGTAATGGGAGTGCATCTGGGCCCAAAACCAACCAGCACTCACTCCCTGAGGGTGCTGAGGATAAACCGTATCCACCCCTCGGGTGCTGTGGGGCCTGAAATCCCCTGATCACCGAGGACGGGAGGGGCCGCACAGACACTCCACTGGACCACCGGGGGCTTCGCTGCTGGGCTACAGTCCTTTATCAGATACATGGTTTGCAAACATCTTGGGCCATTCTGGATGGTGGATTATCTTATTCCTTGCTCCTTTTATACACAACTGTTTTTCATCTTGAGGAAGTCCAATTCATCTATTTTGTCTTTTGTTGCTTGTGCTTTTGGTAGATCTAAGAAATCATGACCAAATCCAAGGCCATGAAGATTTACTCTCATGTTTTCTTCTAGGAGTTTTATAATTTTGGTTCTTGCATCTAGGCCTTCAGTCCATTTTGCGTTGATTTTGTATATGAGGTGGGGGGAGGTAAGGGTCCAACTTTACTCTTCTGCATGTGGGGATCCAGTTGTTCCAGAACCTGTGCTCACTGTTTGGGAGAAAATACCTGCAAATGACGTGACCAACAAGGGCTTAATTCTAAAATGTACAAACAGCTCATACAACTCAAAAGAGAAAAAAATCAAAAAATAGGTAGAATTTTAGAAGGTCTAAATAGACATTTCTCCAAGGACATACAGATGGCCAAGAGGCACGTGAAAAGATGCTCCACGTCGCTAATTAGTAGAGAATGCAAATCAAAACTACAGTGAGTTATCACCCTGTAGTGGTCAGAATGGCCATCATTAAAATGTCTAGAAATAAATGCTGCAAGGGGTGTGGAGAAAAGGGAACCCTCCTACACTACTGGTGGGAATGTAAATTGATGCAGCCGCTATGGAAAACAGTATGGAGGTTCCTCCAAAACTAAAAATAGAATTACCCTATGAACCAGCAATCTCACTCCTGGGCACACATCCAGACAAAACTATAATTCGAAAAGATACGTGCACCCCAGCATTCACAGCAGCACTCTTCACAATAGCCAAGACACGGAAGCAACCTGAGTGTCCCTCAACAGATGAATGGATATAGAAGATGTGGTACATACATACAATGGAATATTACTCGGCCATAAAACAGAGTGAACTAATGCCATCTGCAGCTACACGGATGGACCTAGAGATTATCATACAAAGTGAAGTAAGTCAGACAGAGAACAACACATACCATATGATATCACTTATATGTGGATTATAAAATGAGACAAAAATGAACCTATCTACAGAACAAAAACACACTCACAAATACAAAAAACAGACTTGTGGTTGTCAAGTCAGACAAGGAAGACAGGGGAGAGGGATGGATTGGGAGTTTGGGATTAGTAGATGCAAATTATTATATATAGGATGGATAAACAAGGTCTTACTGTACAGCACAGAGAACTGTATTCAATACCCTGTAATTAACCATAATGGAAAAGAATATGAAAAATATGTATATATGTATGTTTGTATATATGAATCACTTTGCTGTACAGTGGAAATTAACACATTGTAGGAGCACGGACACTCCGGTCAGACTCAAGGTGACCTCTGGAGCCAGGACAGAGGCCCGGCGTCTCTGTGGGCAGGCGAACCCACACCGCACAAGCCCTGGTGCAGTGCCCATTCCGTGGGGTCAGGTGGGTGCACGCAGGTCAGCCAGTGTCTGTGTGTCTCAGCCTGTAACCACAGACCACACTGTCCTGCTCTTCTCACAAGAGCGAGGCCAATGGAGGGACAACAGGGGTTAGAAAAAAGCCGGGTCATGGTCTGGCCGGGTGAGAAAGGGTCCAAGGAGCAAGAACCCGGCTGCCCTTGCCTGGTAAGCCGAGAGCTGACGTCCACCCTGTGGGCAGCCCCTCTCCCCACGTCCCGAGGTAAGGTTGCATTTCCTGCACCCTGGGCAGTGTCATGCCTGTGTATACGGCAGGACGCACAGCAGTGCACGCAGCAGGCCTGATGTCCGCCCATGCCATGTACTTGGGGGCTTCCTGAGGGTGGAACATCCCGACAGGACACGGGCCGACCCCGGGGAGGATGTAGGGGTGAAGCGTTTGGGAGCCTCTGGAGGGATCCTCACCTGTCTGGACAGGTGGACTGAGGACACCAACCAAGGGTGAGCAGGTGGGGTGCCCCGGAAGGGTCCTAGGACTTCCCAATATGAAGGACTTCCCTTTCTTCTCTGTTGTGGATGACTTGGATGTGGTAGAAACAGCGGGATTTTGGAAGATCAATTTTCGACATCATTCCACCAAAAAGAAAACTGTTAGAAATAATAAATGAATTCAGTAAAGACACAAAATCAGTACACACAGCTCAACTGCATTTCTAAACACTAATAATGAACCATCAGAAAGAGAAAAAAAAACCCTATTTACAACTGCATCAAAAAGAACAAAATAGCAGGGAATAAATTTAAGCGAGGATGTGAAAGACCTGAAAACTTTAAGACACTCATGAAGACATTGAAGAAGACACAAGTCGGTGGAAAGACTTCTCGTGCTCCTGGAATGCAACAATTACTGTTGCTAAAATGTCCATGCAACCCAAAGCAGTGCACACAGGGAGGGCAGGCCGTCCTGAAATTCCAATGGTGTCTTTCACAGAAATGGAGCAAATCCTCCTAAGATGTGTGAGAAGCCACAAAGGACCCCGAAGAGACCAGCAGTTAGGTTCTGACGCCAGAGGGCCCTCATCACCGAGGGGACGAGGCTCGCAGCAGGTTCCAACAGACAGCAGAGGGCCCACGTCTCCAAGGCGACGTGTGCCAGCCAGGCCGGAGTGACCTCAGAGCAGAGGGCCCACAGCACAGGAGGGTGAGGAACCCAGCCAGGTTCAGACTCTCATCAGAGAGCCCACATCACCTAGGGGATGGACACCAGGCAGGAGTGTCCTCACACCAGTGTGGCCATATCGACGAAAGGTTTGCGGAACCCAGCAAATGTGGCTTTAAATAAGAGGACCCACATCATGAAGGGGCTTGGAGTGAGGAAGGCAGGAGGAGCCTCACAACAGAGGGACCATAGAATAAAAAAGGTGAGGAATCCAGCAGTTGTCATCTCCCAGCACGCGGCCAAGAGCACCGAAACTATGCGATCCAGGCCGGAGTGAATTCACAGCAGAGGACCCACACCATGAAACTGTGAGCAACCCAGACGTTGGGACCTCAGGGCAGAAGGTCCACATCTTGATTGGGATGGGAAACTGGCAGGACTGTCCACGCACCACTGGGCACACATCTGAAAATGTGGGGAGCCCAGCCGTTAGGGCCTGACGCCAGAGGGCCCAAATCACCGAGGGCAGGAGGCTCCCTGCAGGCTCCAACTGCCACCTGAAGGCCCACGTCGCCAAGGTGACGTGTGCCAGCCAGCCAGGAGTGACCTCACAGCAGAGGGCCCACCTCACAGAAGGGTGAGGAACCCAGCCATGTTCAGACTCTCATCAGAGAGCCCACATCACCAAGCGGGTGGAAACCAGGCAGGAGTGTCTTCACACCAGCGTGGCCACACGGACGAAGGGTGCGGAACCCAGCACATGTGGCTTCAAATAAGAGGACCCACATCACGAAGGGGCTTGGAGTGAGCAAGGCAGGAGGAGCCTCACAACAGAGGGCACACAGAATAAAAAAGGTGAGGAAACTAGCAGTTCGAACATCCCAGCATGCGGCCCAGAGCGCCGAAGCTATGGGATCCAGGCCGGAGTGAACTCACAGCAGAGGCCCCACATTAGGAAAGTGTGGGAAACCCAGCCGTTGGGACCACAGAGCATAAGGCCAACATACCCCTGGGAATGGGAACCTGGCAGGAGTGTCCTGGCATCACTGGGTGCTCATCCGAAAACGTGGGGAGCCCACTAGTTAAAGCCTGACGCCAGAGGGCCAACATCACCCAGGGGAGGAGGCGCCCAGCAGGCTCCAACTGCCACCAGAGGGCCCACGTCGGCAAGGCGAAGTGTGCCAGCCAGGCAGGAGTGGCCTCACAGCAGAGGGCCCACGTCACAGAAGGGTGAGGAACCCAGCCAGGATCAGACTCTCACCAGAGAGGCCACGTCACTAAGGGGATGGGAACCAGGCAGGAGTGCCTTCACACCAGTGGGATCACATCCACATCAACGAAAGGTGAGGAAACCCGCACATGTGGCCTCAGATCAGAGGACCCACATCAGGAAGGGGCTGGGAATGAGGCAGGCAAGAGGAGCCTCACAACAGAGGCCCCAAAGAATAAAAAGGTGAGGAATCCCGCAGTTGGAATCTCCCAGCAGGTGGCCCAGAGCATGGAAGCTATGGGATCCAGGCCTGAGTCAACTCACAGCAGAGGGCCCACATCATGAAACCGTGAGCAACCCAGACGTTGGGACCTCAGTGCAGAAGGCCCACATCCCGATTGGGATGGGAAACCTGCGGGACCGTCCACGCACCACTGGGCACACATCTGAAAATGTGGGGAGCACAGCAGTCAGGGCCTGACGCCAGACGGCCCTCATCACCGAGGGCAAGAGGCCCCCAGCAGGCTCCAACTGCCACCAGAGGGCCCACGTCGCCAAGGCAAAGTGTGCCAGCCAGGCAGGAGTGACCTCACAGCAGAGGGCCCACGTCACAGAAGGGTGAGGCACCCAGCCAGGATAAGACTCTTGTCAGAGGGCCCATGTCACCAAGGGGATGGGAACCAGGAAGAGTGTCCACACACCAGTGGGATCACATCCACATAATCGAAAGTTGAGGAAACTAGCACATGTGGCCACAAATCAGAGGACCCACATCACGAAGGGGCTGGGAGTGAGGCAGGCAGGAGGAGCCTCACAGCGGAGGCCCCATGGAATAAAAAAGGTGAGGAATCCCGCAGTTTGAACCCCCCAGCAGCTGGCCCGTAGAGTCGAGGCTATGGCATCCAGGACGCCGTGAACTCACACCAGAGGGCCCCACACCATGAAAGTGTGTGCAAGCCAACCTTTGGGACCTCAGAGCAGAAGGCCCACAACTGCTTGGGGATGGGAACCTGGCAGGGGTGTCCTCGCACCACTGGGAGCATATCAGGAAACGTGGAAGAGCCCAGCAGTTAGAGCCTGACGCCAGACTGGCCCTCGTCACCGAGGGGACGAGGCTCCCAGCAGGCTCCAACTGACCCCAGAGGGCCCACGTCGCCAAGGCGACGTGCGCCAGCCGCGAGTGACCTCGCAGCCGGTGGCCCAGAGCACCAAGGCTATGGGATCCAGGCAGGAGTGAACTCACACCAGAGAGCCCCACATCATGAAACTGAGCAACCCAGTCGTTGGGACCACAGAGCAGAAGGCCCACAGCCACATGGGGATGGACACCTGGCAGGAGTGTCCTCGAACCACTGGGCGCACATTAGAAAACGTGGGGAGACCAGCAGTTAGGTTCTGATGCCAGAGGGCCATCGTCACCGAGGTGAGGAGGCTCGCAGCAGGTTCCAACAGACAGCAGAGGGCCCACGTCTCCAAGGCGACGTGTGCCAGCCAGGCCGGAGTGACCTCAGAGCAGAGGGCCCACCGCACAGAAGGGTGAGGAACCCAGCCAGGTTCAGACTCTCATCAGAGAGCCCACATCACCTAGGGGATGGACACCAGGCAGGAGTGTCCTCACACCAGCGTGGCCCCATCGACGAAAGGTTTGCGGAACCCAGCAAATGTGGCTTTAAAATAAGAGGACCCACATCACGAAGGGGCTTGGAGTGAGGAAGGCAGGAGGAGCCTCACAACAGAGGGCCCATAGAATAAAAATGGTGAGGAATCCAGCAGTTGGCATCTCCCAGCACGCGGCCAAGAGCACCGAAACTACGGGATCCAGGCCGGAGTGAATTCACAGCAGAGGACCCACACCATGAAACTGTGAGCAACCCAGACGTTGGGACCTCAGGGCAGAAGGAGCATATCCCAATTGGGATGGGAAACTGGCAGGACTGTCCACGCACCACTGGGCACACATCTGAAAATGTGGGGAGCCCAGCAGTTAGGGCCTGACGCCAGAGGGCACAAATCACCGAGGGCAGGAGGCTCCCAGCAGGCTCCAACTGCCACCTGAAGGCCCACGTCGCCAAGGCGACGTGTGTCAGCCAGCCAGGAGTGACCTCACAGCAGAGGGCCCACCTCACAGAAGGGTGAGGAACCCAGCCAGGTTCAGACTCTCATCAGAGAGCCCACATCACCTAGGGGATGGACACCAGGCAGGAGTGTCCTCACACCAGCGTGGCCCCATCGACGAAAGGTGCGGAACCCAGCAAATGTGGCTTTAAATAAGAGGACCCACATCACGAAGGGGCTTGGAGTGAGGAAGGCAGGAGGAGCCTCACAACAGAGGGCCCTCAGAATAAAAAAGGTGAGGAATGTAGCAGTTCGAACATCCCAGCACGCGGCCCAGAGCGCCGAATCTATGGGATCCAGGCCGTAGTGAACTCACAGTAGAGGCCCCACATTAGGAAAGTGAGGGAAACCCAGCCGTTGGGACCACAGAGCATAAGGCCAACATACCCCTGGGAATGGGAACCTGGCAGGAGTGTCCTGGCATCAGAAAACGTGGGGAGCCCACTAGTTAAAGCCTGACGCCAGAGGGCCTACATCACCCAGGGGAGGAGGCGCCCAGCAGGCTCCAACTGCCACCAGAGGGCCCACGTCGGCAAGGCGAAGTGTGCCAGCCAGGCAGGAGTAACCTCACAGCAGAGGGCCCACCTCACAGAAGGGTGAGGAACCCAGCCAGGTTCAGACTCTCATCAGAGAGCCCACATCACCAAGGGGGTGGAAACCAGGCAGGAGTGTCTTCACACCAGCGTGGCCACATGGACGAAGGGTGCGGAACCCAGCACATGTGGCTTCAAATAAGAGGACCCACATCACGAAGGGGCTTGGAGTGAGGAAGGCAGGAGGAGCCTCACAACAGAGGGCCCTCAGAATAAAAAAGGTGAGGAATCTAGCAGTTCGAACATCCCAGCACGCGGCCCAGAGCGCCGAAGCTATGGGATCCAGGCCGGAGTGAACTCACAGCAGAGGCCCCACATTAGGAAAGTGTGGGAAACCCAGCCGTTGGGACCACAGAGCATAAGGCCAACATACCCCTGGGAATGGGAACCTGGCAGGAGTGTCCTGGCATCACTGGGTGCTCATCCGAAAACGTGGGGAGCCCACTAGTTAAAGCCTGACGCCAGAGGGCCAACATCACCCAGGGGAGGAGGCGCCCAGCAGGCTCCAACTGCCACCAGAGGGCCCACGTCGGCAAGGCGAAGTGTGCCAGCCAGGCAGGAGTGGCCTCACAGCAGAGGGCCCACGTCACAGAAGGGTGAGGAACCCAGCCAGGATCAGACTCTCACCAGAGAGGCCACGTCACTAAGGGGATGGGAACCAGGCAGGAGTGCCTTCACACCAGTGGGATCACATCCACATCAACGAAAGGTGAGGAAACCCGCACATGTGACCTCAGATCAGAGGAACCACATCAGGAAGGGGCTGGGAATGAGGCAGGCAAGAGGAGCCTCACAACAGAGGCCCCAAAGAATAAAAAGGTGAGGAATCCCGCAGTTGGAATCTCCCAGCAGGTGGCCCAGAGCATGGTAGCTATGGGATCCAGGCCTGAGTGAACTCACAGCAGAGGGCCCACATCATGAAACCGTGAGCAACCCAGACGTTGGGACCTCAGTGCAGAAGGCCCACATCCCGATTGGGATGGGAAACCTGCGGGACCGTCCACGCACCACTGGGCACACATCTGAAAATGTGGGGAGCACAGCAGTCAGGGCCTGACGCCAGACGGCCCTCATCACCGAGGGCAAGAGGCCCCCAGCAGGGTCCAACTGCCACCAGAAGGCCCACGTCGCCAAGGCGAAGTGTGCCAGCCAGGCAGGAGTGACCTCACAGCAGAGGGCCCACGTCACAGAAGGGTGAGGCACCCAGCCAGGATAAGACTCTTGTCAGAGGGCCCACATCACCAAGGGGATGGGAACCAGGAAGAGTGTCCTCACACCAGTGGGATCACATCCACATAATCGAAAGGTGAGGAAACTAGCACATGTGGCCACAAATCAGAGGACCCACATCACGAAGGGGCTGGGAGTGAGGCAGGCAGGAGGAGCCTCACAGCGGAGGCCCCATGGAATAAAAAAGGTGAGGAATCCCGCAGTTTGAACCCCCCAGCAGCTGGCCCGTAGAGTCGAGGCTATGGCATCCAGGACGCCGTGAACTCACACCAGAGGGCCCCACACCATGAAAGTGTGTGCAAGCCAACCTTTGGGACCTCAGAGCAGAAGGCCCACAACTGCTTGGGGATGGGAACCTGGCAGGGGTGTCCTCGCACCACTGGGAGCACATCAGGAAACGTGGAAGAGCCCAGCAGTTAGAGCCTGACGCCAGACTGGCCCTCGTCACCGAGGGGACGAGGCTCCCAGCAGGCTCCAACTGACCCCAGAGGGCCCACGTCGCCAAGGCGACGTGCGCCAGCCGCGAGTGACCTCGCAGCCGGTGGCCCAGAGCACCAAGGCTATGGGATCCAGGCAGGAGTGAACTCACACCAGAGAGCCCCACATCATGAAACTGAGCAACCCAGTCGTTGGAACCACAGAGCAGAAGGCCCACAGCCACATGGGGATGGACACCTGGCAGGAGTGTCCTCGTACCACTGGGCGCACATAAGAAAACGTGGGGAGACCAGCAGTTAGGTTCTGATGCCAGAGGGCCATCGTCACCGAGGTGAGGAGGCTCGCAGCAGGTTCCAACAGACAGCAGAGGGCCCACGTCTCCAAGGCGACGTGTGCCAGCCAGGCCGGAGTGACCTCAGAGCAGAGGGCCCACCGCACAGAAGGGTGAGGAACCCAGCCAGGTTCAGACTCTCATCAGAGAGACCACATCACCTAGGGGATGGACACCAGGCAGGAGTGTCCTCACACCAGCGTGGCCCCATCGACGAAAGGTTTGCGGAACCCAGCAAATGTGGCTTTAAAATAAGAGGACCCACATCACGAAGGGGCTTGGAGTGAGGAAGGCAGGAGGAGCCTCACAACAGAGGGCCCATAGAATAAAAATGGTGAGGAATCCAGCAGTTGGCATCTCCCAGCACGCGGCCAAGAGCACCGAAACTACGGGATCCAGGCCGGAGTGAATTCACAGCAGAGGACCCACACCATGAAACTGTGAGCAACCCAGACGTTGGGACCTCAGGGCAGAAGGAGCATATCCCAATTGGGATGGGAAACTGGCAGGACTGTCCACGCACCACTGGGCACACATCTGAAAATGTGGGGAGCCCAGCAGTTAGGGCCTGACGCCAGAGGGCACAAATCACCGAGGGCAGGAGGCTCCCAGCAGGCTCCAACTGCCACCTGAAGGCCCACGTCGCCAAGGCGACGTGTGTCAGCCAGCCAGGAGTGACCTCACAGCAGAGGGCCCACCTCACAGAAGGGTGAGGAACCCAGCCAGGTTCAGACTCTCATCAGAGAGCCCACATCACCTAGGGGATGGACACCAGGCAGGAGTGTCCTCACACCAGCGTGGCCCCATCGACAAAAGGTGCGGAACCCAGCAAATGTGGCTTTAAATAAGAGGACCCACATCACGAAGGGGCTTGGAGTGAGGAAGGCAGGAGGAGCCTCACAACAGAGGGCCCTCAGAATAAAAGAGGTGAGGAATGTAGCAGTTCGAACATCCCAGCACGCGGCCCAGAGCGCCGAATCTATGGGATCCAGGCCGTAGTGAACTCACAGTAGAGGCCCCACATTAGGAAAGTGAGGGAAACCCAGCCGTTGGGACCACAGAGCATAAGGCCAACATACCCCTGGGAATGGGAACCTGGCAGGCGTGTCCTGGCATCACTGGGTGCTCATCCGAAAACGTGGGGAGCCCACTAGTTAAAGCCTGACGCCAGAGGGCCTACATCACCCAGGGGAGGAGGCGCCCAGCAGGCTCCAACTGCCACCAGAGGGCCCACGTCGGCAAGGCGAAGTGTGCCAGCCAGGCAGGAGTAACCTCACAGCAGAGGGCCCACCTCACAGAAGGGTGAGGAACCCAGCCAGGTTCAGACTCTCATCAGAGAGCCCACATCACCAAGGGGGTGGAAACCAGGCAGGAGTGTCTTCACACCAGCGTGGCCACATGGACGAAGGGTGCGGAACCCAGCACATGTGGCTTCAAATAAGAGGACCCACATCACGAAGGGGCTTGGAGTGAGGAAGGCAGGAGGAGCCTCACAACAGAGGGCCCTCAGAATAAAAAAGGTGAGGAATCTAGCAGTTCGAACATCCCAGCACGCGGCCCAGAGCGCCGAAGCTATGGGATCCAGGCCGGAGTGAACTCACAGCAGAGGCCCCACATTAGGAAAGTGTGGGAAACCCAGCCGTTGGGACCACAGAGCATAAGGCCAACATACCCCTGGGAATGGGAACCTGGCAGGAGTGTCCTGGCATCACTGGGTGCTCATCCGAAAACGTGGGGAGCCCACTAGTTAAAGCCTGACGCCAGAGGGCCAACATCACCCAGGGGAGGAGGCGCCCAGCAGGCTCCAACTGCCACCAGAGGGCCCACGTCGGCAAGGCGAAGTGTGCCAGCCAGGCAGGAGTGGCCTCACAGCAGAGGGCCCACGTCACAGAAGGGTGAGGAACCCAGCCAGGATCAGACTCTCACCAGAGAGGCCACGTCACTAAGGGGATGGGAACCAGGCAGGAGTGCCTTCACACCAGTGGGATCACATCCACATCAACGAAAGGTGAGGAAACCCGCACATGTGACCTCAGATCAGAGGAACCACATCAGGAAGGGGCTGGGAATGAGGCAGGCAAGAGGAGCCTCACAACAGAGGCCCCAAAGAATAAAAAGGTGAGGAATCCCGCAGTTGGAATCTCCCAGCAGGTGGCCCAGAGCATGGTAGCTATGGGATCCAGGCCTGAGTGAACTCACAGCAGAGGGCCCACATCATGAAACCGTGAGCAACCCAGACGTTGGGACCTCAGTGCAGAAGGCCCACATCCCGATTGGGATGGGAAACCTGCGGGACCGTCCACGCACCACTGGGCACACATCTGAAAATGTGGGGAGCACAGCAGTCAGGGCCTGACGCCAGACGGCCCTCATCACCGAGGGCAAGAGGCCCCCAGCAGGGTCCAACTGCCACCAGAAGGCCCACGTCGCCAAGGCGAAGTGTGCCAGCCAGGCAGGAGTGACCTCACAGCAGAGGGCCCACGTCACAGAAGGGTGAGGCACCCAGCCAGGATAAGACTCTTGTCAGAGGGCCCACATCACCAAGGGGATGGGAACCAGGAAGAGTGTCCTCACACCAGTGGGATCACATCCACATAATCGAAAGGTGAGGAAACTAGCACATGTGGCCACAAATCAGAGGACCCACATCACGAAGGGGCTGGGAGTGAGGCAGGCAGGAGGAGCCTCACAGCGGAGGCCCCATGGAATAAAAAAGGTGAGGAATCCCGCAGTTTGAACCCCCCAGCAGCTGGCCCGTAGAGTCGAGGCTATGGCATCCAGGACGCCGTGAACTCACACCAGAGGGCCCCACACCATGAAAGTGTGTGCAAGCCAACCTTTGGGACCTCAGAGCAGAAGGCCCACAACTGCTTGGGGATGGGAACCTGGCAGGGGTGTCCTCGCACACTGGGAGCACATCAGGAAACGTGGAAGAGCCCAGCAGTTAGAGCCTGACGCCAGACTGGCCCTCGTCACCGAGGGGACGAGGCTCCCAGCAGGTCCAACTGACCCCAGAGGGCCCACGTCGCCAAGTCGACGTGCGCCAGCCGCGAGTGACCTCGCAGCCGGTGGCCCAGAGCACCAAGGCTATGGGATCCAGGCAGGAGTGAACTCACACCAGAGAGCCCCACATCATGAAACTGAGCAACCCAGTCGTTGGGACCACAGAGCAGAAGGCCCACAGCCACATGGGGATGGACACCTGGCAGGAGTGTCCTCGTACCACTGGGCGCACATAAGAAAACGTGGGGAGACCAGCAGTTAGGTTCTGATGCCAGAGGGCCATCGTCACCGAGGTGAGGAGGCTCGCAGCAGGTTCCAACAGACAGCAGAGGGCCCACGTCTCCAAGGCGACGTGTGCCAGCCAGGCCGGAGTGACCTCAGAGCAGAGGGCCCACCGCACAGAAGGGTGAGGAACCCAGC
Source organism: Phocoena phocoena (assembly GCF_963924675.1). Lineage (NCBI taxonomy): Eukaryota > Metazoa > Chordata > Mammalia > Artiodactyla > Phocoenidae > Phocoena > Phocoena phocoena. Next base: position 22,028,362 of record NC_089238.1, on the reverse strand, counting down.
CAGGTTCAGACTCTCATCAGAGAGCCCACATCACCTAGGGGATGGACACCAGGCAGGAGTGTCCTCACACCAGCGTGGCCCCATCGACGAAAGGTTTGCGGAACCCAGCAAATGTGGCTTTAAATAAGAGGACCCACATCACGAAGGGGCTTGGAGTGAGGAAGGCAGGAGGAGCCTCACAACAGAGGGCCCATAGAATAAAAATGGTGAGGAATCCAGCAGTTGGCATCTCCCAGCACGCGGCCAAGAGCACCGAAACTACGGGATCCAGGCCGGAGTGAATTCACAGCAGAGGACCCACACCATGAAACTGTGAGCAACCCAGACGTTGGGACCTCAGGGCAGAAGGAGCATATCCCAATTGGGATGGGAAACTGGCAGGACTGTCCACGCACCACTGGGCACACATCTGAAAATGTGGGGAGCCCAGCAGTTAGGGCCTGACGCCAGAGGGCACAAATCACCGAGGGCAGGAGGCTCCCAGCAGGCTCCAACTGCCACCTGAAGGCCCACGTCGCCAAGGCGACGTGTGTCAGCCAGCCAGGAGTGACCTCACAGCAGAGGGCCCACCTCACAGAAGGGTGAGGAACCCAGCCAGGTTCAGACTCTCATCAGAGAGCCCACATCACCTAGGGGATGGACACCAGGCAGGAGTGTCCTCACACCAGCGTGGCCCCATCGACGAAAGGTGCGGAACCCAGCAAATGTGGCTTTAAATAAGAGGACCCACATCACGAAGGGGCTTGGAGTGAGGAAGGCAGGAGGAGCCTCACAACAGAGGGCCCTCAGAATAAAAAAGGTGAGGAATGTAGCAGTTCGAACATCCCAGCACGCGGCCCAGAGCGCCGAATCTATGGGATCCAGGCCGTAGTGAACTCACAGTAGAGGCCCCACATTAGGAAAGTGAGGGAAACCCAGCCGTTGGGACCACAGAGCATAAGGCCAACATACCCCTGGGAATGGGAACCTGGCAGGCGTGTCCTGGCATCACTGGGTGCTCATCCGAAAACGTGGGGAGCCCACTAGTTAAAGCCTGACGCCAGAGGGCCTACATCACCCAGGGGAGGAGGCGCCCAGCAGGCTCCAACTGCCACCAGAGGGCCCACGTCGGCAAGGCGAAGTGTGCCAGCCAGGCAGGAGTAACCTCACAGCAGAGGGCCCACCTCACAGAAGGGTGAGGAACCCAGCCAGGTTCAGACTCTCATCAGAGAGCCCACATCACCAAGGGGGTGGAAACCAGGCAGGAGTGTCTTCACACCAGCGTGGCCACATGGACGAAGGGTGCGGAACCCAGCACATGTGGCTTCAAATAAGAGGACCCACATCACGAAGGGGCTTGGAGTGAGGAAGGCAGGAGGAGCCTCACAACAGAGGGCCCTCAGAATAAAAAAGGTGAGGAATCTAGCAGTTCGAACATCCCAGCACGCGGCCCAGAGCGCCGAAGCTATGGGATCCAGGCCGGAGTGAACTCACAGCAGAGGCCCCACATTAGGAAAGTGTGGGAAACCCAGCCGTTGGGACCACAGAGCATAAGGCCAACATACCCCTGGGAATGGGAACCTGGCAGGAGTGTCCTGGCATCACTGGGTGCTCATCCGAAAACGTGGGGAGCCCACTAGTTAAAGCCTGACGCCAGAGGGCCAACATCACCCAGGGGAGGAGGCGCCCAGCAGGCTCCAACTGCCACCAGAGGGCCCACGTCGGCAAGGCGAAGTGTGCCAGCCAGGCAGGAGTGGCCTCACAGCAGAGGGCCCACGTCACAGAAGGGTGAGGAACCCAGCCAGGATCAGACTCTCACCAGAGAGGCCACGTCACTAAGGGGATGGGAACCAGGCAGGAGTGCCTTCACACCAGTGGGATCACATCCACATCAACGAAAGGTGAGGAAACCCGCACATGTGACCTCAGATCAGAGGAACCACATCAGGAAGGGGCTGGGAATGAGGCAGGCAAGAGGAGCCTCACAACAGAGGCCCCAAAGAATAAAAAGGTGAGGAATCCCGCAGTTGGAATCTCCCAGCAGGTGGCCCAGAGCATGGTAGCTATGGGATCCAGGCCTGAGTGAACTCACAGCAGAGGGCCCACATCATGAAACCGTGAGCAACCCAGACGTTGGGACCTCAGTGCAGAAGGCCCACATCCCGATTGGGATGGGAAACCTGCGGGACCGTCCACGCACCACTGGGCACACATCTGAAAATGTGGGGAGCACAGCAGTCAGGGCCTGACGCCAGACGGCCCTCATCACCGAGGGCAAGAGGCCCCCAGCAGGGTCCAACTGCCACCAGAAGGCCCACGTCGCCAAGGCGAAGTGTGCCAGCCAGGCAGGAGTGACCTCACAGCAGAGGGCCCACGTCACAGAAGGGTGAGGCACCCAGCCAGGATAAGACTCTTGTCAGAGGGCCCACATCACCAAGGGGATGGGAACCAGGAAGAGTGTCCTCACACCAGTGGGATCACATCCACATAATCGAAAGGTGAGGAAACTAGCACATGTGGCCACAAATCAGAGGACCCACATCACGAAGGGGCTGGGAGTGAGGCAGGCAGGAGGAGCCTCACAGCGGAGGCCCCATGGAATAAAAAAGGTGAGGAATCCCGCAGTTTGAACCCCCTAGCAGCTGGCCCGTAGAGTCGAGGCTATGGCATCCAGGACGCCGTGAACTCACACCACAGGGCCCCACACCATGAAAGTGTGTGCAAGCCAACCTTTGGGACCTCAGAGCAGAAGGCCCACAACTGCTTGGGGATGGGAACCTGGCAGGGGTGTCCTCGCACCACTGGGAGCACATCAGGAAACGTGGAAGAGCCCAGCAGTTAGAGCCTGACGCCAGACTGGCCCTCGTCACCGAGGGGACGAGGCTCCCAGCAGGCTCCAACTGACCCCAGAGGGCCCACGTCGCCAGGGCGACGTGCGCCAGCCGCGAGTGACCTCGCAGCCGGTGGCCCAGAGCACCAAGGCTATGGGATCCAGGCAGGAGTGAACTCACACCAGAGAGCCCCACATCATGAAACTGAGCAACCCAGTCGTTGGGACCACAGAGCAGAAGGCCCACAGCCACATGGGGATGGACACCTGGCAGGAGTGTCCTCGTACCACTGGGCGCACATAAGAAAACGTGGGGAGACCAGCAGTTAGGTTCTGATGCCAGAGGGCCATCGTCACCGAGGTGAGGAGGCTCGCAGCAGGTTCCAACAGACAGCAGAGGGCCCACGTCTCCAAGGCGACGTGTGCCAGCCAGGCCGGAGTGACCTCAGAGCAGAGGGCCCACCGCCCAGAAGGGTGAGGAACCCAGCCAGGTTCAGACTCTCATCAGAGAGCCCACATCACCTAGGGGATGGACACCAGGCAGGAGTGTCCTCACACCAGCGTGGCCCCATCGACAAAAGGTTTGCGGAACCCAGCAAATGTGGCTTTAAATAAGAGGACCCACATCACGAAGGGGCTTGGAGTGAGGAAGGCAGGAGGAGCCTCACAACAGAGGGCCCATAGAATAAAAATGGTGAGGAATCCAGCAGTTGGCATCTCCCAGCACGCGGCCAAGAGCACCGAAACTACGGGATCCAGGCCGGAGTGAATTCACAGCAGAGGACCCACACCAAGAAACTGTGAGCAACCCAGACGTTGGGACCTCAGGGCAGAAGGAGCATATTCCAATTGGGATGGGAAACTGGCAGGACTGTCCACGCACCACTGGGCACACATCTGAAAATGTGGGGAGCCCAGCAGTTAGGGCCTGACGCCAGAGGGCACAAATCACCGAGGGCAGGAGGCTCTCAGCAGGCTCCAACTGCCACCTGAAGGCCCACGTCGCCAAGGCGACGTGTGTCAGCCAGCCAGGAGTGACCTCACAGCAGAGGGCCCACCTCACAGAAGGGTGAGGAACCCAGCCAGGTTCAGACTCTCATCAGAGAGCCCACATCACCTAGGGGATGGACACCAGGCAGGAGTGTCCTCACACCAGCGTGGCCCCATCGACGAAAGGTGCGGAACCCAGCAAATGTGGCTTTAAATAAGAGGACCCACATCACGAAGGGGCTTGGAGTGAGGAAGGCAGGAGGAGCCTCACAACAGAGGGCCCTCAGAATAAAAAAGGTGAGGAATGTAGCAGTTCGAACATCCCAGCACGCGGCCCAGAGCGCCGAATCTATGGGATCCAGGCCGTAGTGAACTCACAGTAGAGGCCCCACATTAGGAAAGTGAGGGAAACCCAGCCGTTGGGACCACAGAGCATAAGGCCAACATACCCCTGGGAATGGGAACCTGGCAGGCGTGTCCTGGCATCACTGGGTGCTCATCCGAAAACGTGGGGAGCCCACTAGTTAAAGCCTGACGCCAGAGGGCCTACATCACCCAGGGGAGGAGGCGCCCAGCAGGCTCCAACTGCCACCAGAGGGCCCACGTCGGCAAGGCGAAGTGTGCCAGCCAGGCAGGAGTAACCTCACAGCAGAGGGCCCACCTCACAGAAGGGTGAGGAACCCAGCCAGGTTCAGACTCTCATCAGAGAACCCACATCACCAAGGGGGTGGAAACCAGGCAGGAGTGTCTTCACACCAGCGTGGCCACATGGACGAAGGGTGCGGAACCCAGCACATGTGGCTTCAAATAAGAGGACCCACATCACGAAGGGGCTTGGAGTGAGGAAGGCAGGAGGAGCCTCACAACAGAGGGCCCTCAGAATAAAAAAGGTGAGGAATCTAGCAGTTCGAACATCCCAGCACGCGGCCCAGAGCGCCGAAGCTATGGGATCCAGGCCGGAGTGAACTCACAGCAGAGGCCCCACATTAGGAAAGTGTGGGAAACCCAGCCGTTGGGACCACAGAGCATAAGGCCAACATACCCCTGGGAATGGGAACCTGGCAGGAGTGTCCTGGCATCACTGGGTGCTCATCCGAAAACGTGGGGAGCCCACTAGTTAAAGCCTGACGCCAGAGGGCCAACATCACCCAGGGGAGGAGGCGCCCAGCAGGCTCCAACTGCCACCAGAGGGCCCACGTCGGCAAGGCGAAGTGTGCCAGCCAGGCAGGAGTGGCCTCACAGCAGAGGGCCCACGTCACAGAAGGGTGAGGAACCCAGCCAGGATCAGACTCTCACCAGAGAGGCCACGTCACTAAGGGGATGGGAACCAGGCAGGAGTGCCTTCACACCAGTGGGATCACATCCACATCAACGAAAGGTGAGGAAACCCGCACATGTGACCTCAGATCAGAGGAACCACATCAGGAAGGGGCTGGGAATGAGGCAGGCAAGAGGAGCCTCACAACAGAGGCCCCAAAGAATAAAAAGGTGAGGAATCCCGCAGTTGGAATCTCCCAGCAGGTGGCCCAGAGCATGGTAGCTATGGGATCCAGGCCTGAGTGAACTCACAGCAGAGGGCCCACATCATGAAACCGTGAGCAACCCAGACGTTGGGACCTCAGTGCAGAAGGCCCACATCCCGATTGGGATGGGAAACCTGCGGGACCGTCCACGCACCACTGGGCACACATCTGAAAATGTGGGGAGCACAGCAGTCAGGGCCTGACGCCAGACGGCCCTCATCACCGAGGGCAAGAGGCCCCCAGCAGGGTCCAACTGCCACCAGAAGGCCCACGTCGCCAAGGCGAAGTGTGCCAGCCAGGCAGGAGTGACCTCACAGCAGAGGGCCCACGTCACAGAAGGGTGAGGCACCCAGCCAGGATAAGACTCTTGTCAGAGGGCCCACATCACCAAGGGGATGGGAACCAGGAAGAGTGTCCTCACACCAGTGGGATCACATCCACATAATCGAAAGGTGAGGAAACTAGCACATGTGGCCACAAATCAGAGGACCCACATCACGAAGGGGCTGGGAGTGAGGCAGGCAGGAGGAGCCTCACAGCGGAGGCCCCATGGAATAAAAAAGGTGAGGAATCCCGCAGTTTGAACCCCCCAGCAGCTGGCCCGTAGAGTCGAGGCTATGGCATCCAGGACGCCGTGAACTCACACCAGAGGGCCCCACACCATGAAAGTGTGTGCAAGCCAACCTTTGGGACCTCAGAGCAGAAGGCCCACAACTGCTTGGGGATGGGAACCTGGCAGGGGTGTCCTCGCACCACTGGGAGCACATCAGGAAACGTGGAAGAGCCCAGCAGTTAGAGCCTGACGCCAGACTGGCCCTCGTCACCGAGGGGACGAGGCTCCCAGCAGGCTCCAACTGACCCCAGAGGGCCCACGTCGCCAAGGCGACGTGCGCCAGCCGCGAGTGACCTCGCAGCCGGTGGCCCAGAGCACCAAGGCTATGGGATCCAGGCAGGAGTGAACTCACACCAGAGAGCCCCACATCATGAAACTGAGCAACCCAGTCGTTGGGACCACAGAGCAGAAGGCCCACAGCCACATGGGGATGGACACCTGGCAGGAGTGTCCTCGTACCACTGGGCGCACATAAGAAAACGTGGGGAGACCAGCAGTTAGGTTCTGATGCCAGAGGGCCATCGTCACCGAGGTGAGGAGGCTCGCAGCAGGTTCCAACAGACAGCAGAGGGCCCACGTCTCCAAGGCGACGTGTGCCAGCCAGGCCGGAGTGACCTCAGAGCAGAGGGCCCACTGCACAGAAGGGTGAGGAACCCAGCCAGGTTCACACTCTCATCAGAGAGCCCACATCACCTAGGGGATGGACACCAGGCAGGAGTGTCCTCACACCAGCGTGGCCCCATCGACGAAAGGTTTGCGGAACCCAGCAAATGTGGCTTTAAATAAGAGGACCCACATCACGAAGGGGCTTGGAGTGAGGAAGGCAGGAGGAGCCTCACAACAGAGGGCCCATAGAATAAAAATGGTGAGGAATCCAGCAGTTGGCATCTCCCAGCACGCGGCCAAGAGCACCGAAACTACGGGATCCAGGCCGGAGTGAATTCACAGCAGAGGACCCACACCATGGAACTGTGAGCAACCCAGACGTTGGGACCTCAGGGCAGAAGGAGCATATCCCAATTGGGATGGGAAACTGGCAGGACTGTCCACGCACCACTGGGCACACATCTGAAAATGTGGGGAGCCCAGCAGTTAGGGCCTGACGCCAGAGGGCACAAATCACCGAGGGCAGGAGGCTCCCAGCAGGCTCCAACTGCCACCTGAAGGCCCACGTCGCCAAGGCGACGTGTGTCAGCCAGCCAGGAGTGACCTCACAGCAGAGGGCCCACCTCACAGAAGGGTGAGGAACCCAGCCAGGTTCAGACTCTCATCAGAGAGCCCACATCACCTAGGGGATGGACACCAGGCAGGAGTGTCCTCACACCAGCGTGGCCCCATCGACGAAAGGTGCGGAACCCAGCAAATGTGGCTTTAAATAAGAGGACCCACATCACGAAGGGGCTTGGAGTGAGGAAGGCAGGAGGAGCCTCACAACAGAGGGCCCTCAGAATAAAAAAGGTGAGGAATGTAGCAGTTCGAACATCCCAGCACGCGGCCCAGAGCGCCGAATCTATGGGATCCAGGCCGTAGTGAACTCACAGTAGAGGCCCCACATTAGGAGAGTGAGGGAAACCCAGCCGTTGGGACCACAGAGCATAAGGCCAACATACCCCTGGGAATTGGAACCTGGCAGGCGTGTCCTGGCATCACTGGGTGCTCATCCGAAAACGTGGGGAGCCCACTAGTTAAAGCCTGATGCCAGAGGGCCTACATCACCCAGGGGAGGAGGCGCCCAGCAGGCTCCAACTGCCACCAGAGGGCCCACGTCGGCAAGGCAAAGTGTGCCAGCCAGGCAGGAGTAACCTCACAGCAGAGGGCCCACCTCACAGAAGGGTGAGGAACCCAGCCAGGTTCAGACTCTCATCAGAGAGCCCACATCACCAAGGGGGTGGAAACCAGGCAGGAGTGTCTTCACACCAGCGTGGCCACATGGACGAAGGGTGCGGAACCCAGCACATGTGGCTTCAAATACGAGGACCCACATCACGAAGGGGCTTGGAGTGAGGAAGGCAGGAGGAGCCTCACAACAGAGGGCCCTCAGAATAAAAAAGGTGAGGAATCTAGCAGTTCGAACATCCCAGCACGCGGCCCAGAGCGCCGAAGCTATGGGATCCAGGCCGGAGTGAACTCACAGCAGAGGCCCCACATTAGGAAAGTGTGGGAAACCCAGCCGTTGGGACCACAGAGCATAAGGCCAACATACCCCTGGGAATGGGAACCTGGCAGGAGTGTCCTGGCATCACTGGGTGCTCATCCGAAAACGTGGGGAGCCCACTAGTTAAAGCCTGACGCCAGAGGGCCAACATCACCCAGGGGAGGAGGCGCCCAGCAGGCTCCAACTGCCACCAGAGGGCCCACGTCGGCAAGGCGAAGTGTGCCAGCCAGGCAGGAGTGGCCTCACAGCAGAGGGCCCACGTCACAGAAGGGTGAGGAACCCAGCCAGGATCAGACTCTCACCAGAGAGGCCATGTCACTAAGGGGATGGGAACCAGGCAGGAGTGCCTTCACACCAGTGGGATCACATCCACATCAACGAAAGGTGAGGAAACCCGCACATGTGACCTCAGATCAGAGGAACCACATCAGGAAGGGGCTGGGAATGAGGCAGGCAAGAGGAGCCTCACAACAGAGGCCCCAAAGAATAAAAAGGTGAGGAATCCCGCAGTTGGAATCTCCCAGCAGGTGGCCCAGAGCATGGTAGCTATGGGATCCAGGCCTGAGTGAACTCACAGCAGAGGGCCCACATCATGAAACCGTGAGCAACCCAGACGTTGGGACCTCAGTGCAGAAGGCCCACATCCCGATTGGGATGGGAAACCTGCGGGACCGTCCACGCACCACTGGGCACACATCTGAAAATGTGGGGAGCACAGCAGTCAGGGCCTGACGCCAGACGGCCCTCATCACCGAGGGCAAGAGGCCCCCAGCAGGGTCCAACTGCCACCAGAAGGCCCACGTCGCCAAGGCGAAGTGTGCCAGCCAGGCAGGAGTGACCTCACAGCAGAGGGCCCACGTCACAGAAGGGTGAGGCACCCAGCCAGGATAAGACTCTTGTCAGAGGGCCCACATCACCAAGGGGATGGGAACCAGGAAGAGTGTCCTCACACCAGTGGGATCACATCCACATAATCGAAAGGTGAGGAAACTAGCACATGTGGCCACAAATCAGAGGACCCACATCACGAAGGGGCTGGGAGTGAGGCAGGCAGGAGGAGCCTCACAGCGGAGGCCCCATGGAATAAAAAAGGTGAGGAATCCCGCAGTTTGAACCCCCCAGCAGCTGGCCCGTAGAGTCGAGGCTATGGCATCCAGGACGCCGTGAACTCACACCAGAGGGCCCCACACCATGAAAGTGTGTGCAAGCCAACCTTTGGGACCTCAGAGCAGAAGGCCCACAACTGCTTGGGGATGGGAACCTGGCAGGGGTGTCCTCGCACCACTGGGAGCACATCAGGAAACGTGGAAGAGCCCAGCAGTTAGAGCCTGACGCCAGACTGGCCCTCGTCACCGAGGGGACGAGGCTCCCAGCAGGCTCCAACTGACCCCAGAGGGCCCACGTCGCCAAGGCGACGTGCGCCAGCCGCGAGTGACCTCGCAGCCGGTGGCCCAGAGCACCAAGGCTATGGGATCCAGGCAGGAGTGAACTCACACCAGAGAGCCCCACATCATGAAACTGAGCAACCCAGTCGTTGGGACCACAGAGCAGAAGGCCCACAGCCACATGGGGATGGACACCTGGCAGGAGTGTCCTCGTACCACTGGGCGCACATAAGAAAACGTGGGGAGACCAGCAGTTAGGTTCTGATGCCAGAGGGCCATCGTCACCGAGGTGAGGAGGCTCGCAGCAGGTTCCAACAGACAGCAGAGGGCCCACGTCTCCAAGGCGACGTGTGCCAGCCAGGCCGGAGTGACCTCAGAGCAGAGGGCCCACCGCACAGAAGGGTGAGGAACCCAGCCAGGTTCACACTCTCATCAGAGAGCCCACATCACCTAGGGGATGGACACCAGGCAGGAGTGTCCTCACACCAGCGTGGCCCCATCGACGAAAGGTTTGCGGAACCCAGCAAATGTGGCTTTAAATAAGAGGACCCACATCACGAAGGGGCTTGGAGTGAGGAAGGCAGGAGGAGCCTCACAACAGAGGGCCCATAGAATAAAAATGGTGAGGAATCCAGCAGTTGGCATCTCCCAGCACGCGGCCAAGAGCACCGAAACTACGGGATCCAGGCCGGAGTGAATTCACAGCAGAGGACCCACACCATGAAACTGTGAGCAACCCAGACGTTGGGACCTCAGGGCAGAAGGAGCATATCCCAATTGGGATGGGAAACTGGCAGGACTGTCCACGCACCACTGGGCACACATCTGAAAATGTGGGGAGCCCAGCAGTTAGGGCCTGACGCCAGAGGGCACAAATCACCGAGGGCAGGAGGCTCTCAGGAGGCTCCAACTGCCACCTGAAGGCCCACGTCGCCAAGGCGACGTGTGTCAGCCAGCCAGGAGTGACCTCACAGCAGAGGGCCCACCTCACAGAAGGGTGAGGAACCCAGCCAGGTTCAGACTCTCATCAGAGAGCCCACATCACCTAGGGGATGGACACCAGGCAGGAGTGTCCTCACACCAGCGTGGCCCCATCGACGAAAGGTGCGGAACCCAGCAAATGTGGCTTTAAATAAGAGGACCCACATCACGAAGGGGCTTGGAGTGAGGAAGGCAGGAGGAGCCTCACAACAGAGGGCCCTCAGAATAAAAAAGGTGAGGAATGTAGCAGTTCGAACATCCCAGCACGCGGCCCAGAGCGCCGAATCTATGGGATCCAGGCCGTAGTGAACTCACAGTAGAGGCCCCACATTAGGAAAGTGAGGGAAACCCAGCCGTTGGGACCACAGAGCATAAGGCCAACATACCCCTGGGAATGGGAACCTGGCAGGCGTGTCCTGGCATCACTGGGTGCTCATCCGAAAACGTGGGGAGCCCACTAGTTAAAGCCTGACGCCAGAGGGCCTACATCACCCAGGGGAGGAGGCGCCCAGCCGGCTCCAACTGCCACCAGAGGGCCCACGTCGGCAAGGCGAAGTGTGCCAGCCAGGCAGGAGTAACCTCACAGCAGAGGGCCCACCTCACAGAAGGGTGAGGAACCCAGCCAGGTTCAGACTCTCATCAGAGAACCCACATCACCAAGGGGGTGGAAACCAGGCAGGAGTGTCTTCACACCAGCGTGGCCACATGGACGAAGGGTGCGGAACCCAGCACATGTGGCTTCAAATAAGAGGACCCACATCACGAAGGGGCTTGGAGTGAGGAAGGCAGGAGGAGCCTCACAACAGAGGGCCCTCAGAATAAAAAAGGTGAGGAATCTAGCAGTTCGAACATCCCAGCACGCGGCCCAGAGCGCCGAAGCTATGGGATCCAGGCCGGAGTGAACTCACAGCAGAGGCCCCACATTAGGAAAGTGTGGGAAACCCAGCCGTTGGGACCACAGAGCATAAGGCCAACATACCCCTGGGAATGGGAACCTGGCAGGAGTGTCCTGGCATCACTGGGTGCTCATCCGAAAACGTGGGGAGCCCACTAGTTAAAGCCTGACGCCAGAGGGCCAACATCACCCAGGGGAGGAGGCGCCCAGCAGGCTCCAACTGCCACCAGAGGGCCCACGTCGGCAAGGCGAAGTGTGCCAGCCAGGCAGGAGTGGCCTCACAGCAGAGGGCCCACGTCACAGAAGGGTGAGGAACCCAGCCAGGATCAGACTCTCACCAGAGAGGCCACGTCACTAAGGGGATGGGAACCAGGCAGGAGTGCCTTCACACCAGTGGGATCACATCCACATCAACGAAAGGTGAGGAAACCCGCACATGTGACCTCAGATCAGAGGAACCACATCAGGAAGGGGCTGGGAATGAGGCAGGCAAGAGGAGCCTCACAACAGAGGCCCCAAAGAATAAAAAGGTGAGGAATCCCGCAGTTGGAATCTCCCAGCAGGTGGCCCAGAGCATGGTAGCTATGGGATCCAGGCCTGAGTGAACTCACAGCAGAGGGCCCACATCATGAAACCGTGAGCAACCCAGACGTTGGGACCTCAGTGCAGAAGGCCCACATCCCGATTGGGATGGGAAACCTGCGGGACCGTCCACGCACCACTGGGCACACATCTGAAAATGTGGGGAGCACAGCAGTCAGGGCCTGACGCCAGACGGCCCTCATCACCGAGGGCAAGAGGCCCCCAGCAGGGTCCAACTGCCACCAGAAGGCCCACGTCGCCAAGGCGAAGTGTGCCAGCCAGGCAGGAGTGACCTCACAGCAGAGGGCCCACGTCACAGAAGGGTGAGGCACCCAGCCAGGATAAGACTCTTGTCAGAGGGCCCACATCACCAAGGGGATGGGAACCAGGAAGAGTGTCCTCACACCAGTGGGATCACATCCACATAATCGAAAGGTGAGGAAACTAGCACATGTGGCCACAAATCAGAGGACCCACATCACGAAGGGGCTGGGAGTGAGGCAGGCAGGAGGAGCCTCACAGCGGAGGCCCCATGGAATAAAAAAGGTGAGGAATCCCGCAGTTTGAACCCCCCAGCAGCTGGCCCGTAGAGTCGAGGCTATGGCATCCAGGACGCCGTGAACTCACACCAGAGGGCCCCACACCATGAAAGTGTGTGCAAGCCAACCTTTGGGACCTCAGAGCAGAAGGCCCACAACTGCTTGGGGATGGGAACCTGGCAGGGGTGTCCTCGCACCACTGGGAGCACATCAGGAAACGTGGAAGAGCCCAGCAGTTAGAGCCTGACGCCAGACTGGCCCTCGTCACCGAGGGGACGAGGCTCCCAGCAGGCTCCAACTGACCCCAGAGGGCCCACGTCGCCAAGGCGACGTGCGCCAGCCGCGAGTGACCTCGCAGCCGGTGGCCCAGAGCACCAAGGCTATGGGATCCAGGCAGGAGTGAACTCACACCAGAGAGCCCCACATCATGAAACTGAGCAACCCAGTCGTTGGGACCACAGAGCAGAAGGCCCACAGCCACATGGGGATGGACACCTGGCAGGAGTGTCCTCGTACCACTGGGCGCACATAAGAAAACGTGGGGAGACCAGCAGTTAGGTTCTGATGCCAGAGGGCCATCGTCACCGAGGTGAGGAGGCTCGCAGCAGGTTCCAACAGACAGCAGAGGGCCCACGTCTCCAAGGCGACGTGTGCCAGCCAGGCCGGAGTGACCTCAGAGCAGAGGGCCCACTGCACAGAAGGGTGAGGAACCCAGCCAGGTTCACACTCTCATCAGAGAGCCCACATCACCTAGGGGATGGACACCAGGCAGGAGTGTCCTCACACCAGCGTGGCCCCATCGACGAAAGGTTTGCGGAACCCAGCAAATGTGGCTTTAAATAAGAGGACCCACATCACGAAGGGGCTTGGAGTGAGGAAGGCAGGAGAAGCCTCACAACAGAGGGCCCATAGAATAAAAATGGTGAGGAATCCAGCAGTTGGCATCTCCCAGCACGCGGCCAAGAGCACCGAAACTACGGGATCCAGGCCGGAGTGAATTCACAGCAGAGGACCCACACCATGGAACTGTGAGCAACCCAGACGTTGGGACCTCAGGGCAGAAGGAGCATATCCCAATTGGGATGGGAAACTGGCAGGACTGTCCACGCACCACTGGGCACACATCTGAAAATGTGGGGAGCCCAGCAGTTAGGGCCTGACGCCAGAGGGCACAAATCACCGAGGGCAGGAGGCTCCCAGCAGGCTCCAACTGCCACCTGAAGGCCCACGTCGCCAAGGCGACGTGTGTCAGCCAGCCAGGAGTGACCTCACAGCAGAGGGCCCACCTCACAGAAGGGTGAGGAACCCAGCCAGGTTCAGACTCTCATCAGAGAGCCCACATCACCAAGGGGGTGGAAACCAGGCAGGAGTGTCTTCACACCAGCGTGGCCACATGGACGAAGGGTGCGGAACCCAGCACATGTGGCTTCAAATAAGAGGACCCACATCACGAAGGGGCTTGGAGTGAGGAAGGCAGGAGGAGCCTCACAACAGAGGGCCCTCAGAATAAAAAAGGTGAGGAATCTAGCAGTTCGAACATCCCAGCACGCGGCCCAGAGCGCCGAAGCTATGGGATCCAGGCCGGAGTGAACTCACAGCAGAGGCCCCACATTAGGAAAGTGTGGGAAACCCAGCCGTTGGGACCCCAGAGCATAAGGCCAACATACCCCTGGGAATGGGAACCAGGCAGGAGTGTCCTGGCATCACTGGGTGCTCATCCGAAAACGTGGGGAGCCCACTAGTTAAAGCCTGACGCCAGAGGGCCAACATCACCCAGGGGAGGAGGCGCCCAGCAGGCTCCAACTGCCACCAGAGGGCCCACGTCAGCAAGGCGAAGTGTGCCAGCCAGGCAGGAGTGGCCTCACAGCAGAGGGCCCACGTCACAGAAGAGTGAGGAACCCAGCCAGGATCAGACTCTCACCAGAGAGGCCACGTCACTAAGGGGATGGGAACCAGGCAGGAGTGCCTTCACACCAGTGGGATCACATCCACATCAACGAAAGGTGAGGAAACCCGCACATGTGACCTCAGATCAGAGGAACCACATCAGGAAGGGGCTGGGAATGAGGCAGGCAAGAGGAGCCTCACAACAGAGGCCCCAAAGAATAAAAAGGTGAGGAATCCCGCAGTTGGAATCTCCCAGCAGGTGGCCCAGAGCATGGTAGCTATGGGATCCAGGCCTGAGTGAACTCACAGCAGAGGGCCCACATCATGAAACCATGAGCAACCCAGACGTTGGGACCTCAGTGCAGAAGGCCCACATCCCGATTGGGATGGGAAACCTGCGGGACCGTCCACGCACCACTGGGCACACATCTGAAAATGTGGGGAGCACAGCAGTCAGGGCCTGACGCCAGACGGCCCTCATCACCGAGGGCAAGAGGCCCCCAGCAGGGTCCAACTGCCACCAGAAGGCCCACGTCGCCAAGGCGAAGTGTGCCAGCCACGCAGGAGTGACCTCACAGCAGAGGGCCCACGTCACAGAAGGGTGAGGCACCCAGCCAGGATAAGACTCTTGTCAGAGGGCCCACATCACCAAGGGGATGGGAACCAGGAAGAGTGTCCTCACACCAGTGGGATCACATCCACATAATCGAAAGGTGAGGAAACTAGCACATGTGGCCACAAATCAGAGGACCCACATCACGAAAGGGCTGGGAGTGAGGCAGGCAGGAGGAGCCTCACAGCGGAGGCCCCATGGAATAAAAAAGGTGAGGAATCCCGCAGTTTGAACCCCCCAGCAGCTGGCCCGTAGAGTCGAGGCTATGGCATCCAGGACGCCGTGAACTCACACCAGAGGGCCCCACACCATGAAAGTGTGTGCAAGCCAACCTTTGGGACCTCAGAGCAGAAGGCCCACAACTGCTTGGGGATGGGAACCTGGCAGGGGTGTCCTCGCACCACTGGGAGCATATCAGGAAACGTGGAAGAGCCCAGCGGTTAGAGTCTGACGCCAGACTGGCCCTCGTCACCGAGGGGACGAGGCTCCCAGCAGGCTCCAACTGACCCCAGAGGGCCCACGTCGCCAAGGCGACGTGCGCCAGCCAGGCCGGAGTGACCTCAGAGCAGAGGGCCCACCGCACAGAAGGGTGAGGAACCCAGCCAGGTTCAGACTCTCATCAGAGAGCCCACATCACCTAGGGGATGGACACCAGGCAGGAGTGTCCTCACACCAGCGTGGCCCCATCGACGAAAGGTTTGCGGAACCCAGCAAATGTGGCTTTAAATAAGAGGACCCACATCACGAAGGGGCTTGGCGTGAGGAAGGCAGGAGGAGCCTCACAACAGAGGGCCCATAGAATAAAAATGGTGAGGAATCCAGCAGTTGGCATCTCCCAGCACGCGGCCAAGAGCACCGAAACTACGGGATCCAGGCCGGAGTGAATTCACAGCAGAGGACCCACACCATGAAACTGTGAGCAACCCAGACGTTGGGACCTCAGGGCAGAAGGAGCATATCCCAATTGGGATGGGAAACTGGCAGGACTGTCCACGCACCACTGGGCACACATCTGAAAATGTGGGGAGCCCAGCAGTTAGGGCCTGACGCCAGAGGGCACAAATCACCGAGGGCAGGAGGCTCCCAGCAGGCTCCAACTGCCACCTGAAGGCCCACGTTACGAAGGCGACCTGTGTCAGCCAGCCAGGAGTGACCTCACAGCAGAGGGCCCACTTCACAGAAGGGTGAGGAACCCAGCCAGGTTCAGACTCTCATCAGAGAGCCCACATCACCTAGGGGATGGACACCAGGCAGGAGTGTCCTCACACCAGCGTGGCCCCATCGACGAAAGGTGCGGAACCCAGCAAATGTGGCTTTAAATAAGAGGACCCACATCACGAAGTGGCTTGGAGTGAGGAAGGCAGGAGGAGCCTCACAACAGAGGGCCCTCAGAATAAAAAAGGTGAGGAATGTAGCAGTTCGAACATCCCAGCACGCGGCCCAGAGCGCCGAATCTATGGGATCCAGGCCGTAGTGAACTCACAGTAGAGGCCCCACATTAGGAAAGTGAGGGAAACCCAGCCGTTGGGACCACAGAGCATAAGGCCAACATACCCCTGGGAATGGGAACCTGGCAGGAGTGTCCTGGCATCACTGGGTGCTCATCCGAAAACGTGGGGAGCCCACTAGTTAAAGCCTGACGCCAGAGGGCCTACATCACCCAGGGGAGGAGGCGCCCAGCAGGCTCCAACTGCCACCAGAGGGCCCACGTCGGCAAGGCGAAGTGTGCCAGCCAGGCAGGAGTAACCTCACAGCAGAGGGCCCACCTCACAGAAGGGTGAGGAACCCAGCCAGGTTCAGACTCTCATCAGAGAGCCCACATCACCAAGGGGGTGGAAACCAGGCAGGAGTGTCTTCACACCAGCGTGGCCACATGGACGAAGGGTGCGGAACCCAGCACATGTGGCTTCAAATAAGAGGACCCACATCACGAAGGGGCTTGGAGTGAGGAAGGCAGGAGGAGCCTCACAACAGAGGGCCCTCAGAATAAAAAAGGTGAGGAATCTAGCAGTTCGAACATCCCAGCACGCGGCCCAGAGCGCCGAAGCTATGGGATCCAGGCCGGAGTGAACTCACAGCAGAGGCCCCACATTAGGAAAGTGTGGGAAACCCAGCCGTTGGGACCACAGAGCATAAGGCCAACATACCCCTGGGAATGGGAACCTGGCAGGAGTGTCCTGGCATCACTGGGTGCTCATCCGAAAACGTGGGGAGCCCACTAGTTAAAGCCTGACGCCAGAGGGCCAACATCACCCAGGGGAGGAGGCGCCCAGCAGGCTCCAACTGCCACCAGAGGGCCCACGTCGGCAAGGCGAAGTGTGCCAGCCAGGCAGGAGTGGCCTCACAGCAGAGGGCCCACGTCACAGAAGGGTGAGGAACCCAGCCAGGATCAGACTCTCACCAGAGAGGCCACGTCACTAAGGGGATGGGAACCAGGCAGGAGTGCCTTCACACCAGTGGGATCACATCCACATCAACGAAAGGTGAGGAAACCCGCACATGTGACCTCAGATCAGAGGAACCACATCAGGAAGGGGCTGGGAATGAGGCAGGCAAGAGGAGCCTCACAACAGAGGCCCCAAAGAATAAAAAGGTGAGGAATCCCGCAGTTGAAATCTCCCAGCAGGTGGCCCAGAGCATGGTAGCTATGGGATCCAGGCCTGAGTGAACTCACAGCAGAGGGCCCACATCATGAAACCGTGAGCAACCCAGACGTTGGGACCTCAGTGCAGAAGGCCCACATCCCGATTGGGATGGGAAACCTGCGGGACCATCCACGCACCACTGGGCACACATCTGAAAATGTGGGGAGCACAGCAGTCAGGGCCTGACGCCAGACGGCCCTCATCACCGAGGGCAAGAGGCCCCCAGCAGGGTCCAACTGCCACCAGAAGGCCCACGTCGCCAAGGCGAAGTGTGCCAGCCAGGCAGGAGTGACCTCACAGCAGAGGGCCCACGTCACAGAAGGGTGAGGCACCCAGCCAGGATAAGACTCTTGTCAGAGGGCCCACATCACCAAGGGGATGGGAACCAGGAAGAGTGTCCTCACACCAGTGGGATCACATCCACATAATCGAAAGGTGAGGAAACTAGCACATGTGGCCACAAATCAGAGGACCCACATCACGAAGGGGCTGGGAGTGAGGCAGGCAGGAGGAGCCTCACAGCGGAGGCCCCATGGAATAAAAAAGGTGAGGAATCCCGCAGTTTGAACCCCCCAGCAGCTGGCCCGTAGAGTTAAGGCTATGGCATCCAGGACGCCGTGAACTCACACCAGAGGGCCCCACACCATGAAAGTGTGTGCAAGCCAACCTTTGGGACCTCAGAGCAGAAGGCCCACAACTGCTTGGGGATGGGAACCTGGCAGGGGTGTCCTCGCACCACTGGGAGCATATCAGGAAACGTGGAAGAGCCCAGCAGTTAGAGCCTGACGCCAGACTGGCCCTCGTCACCGAGGGGACGAGGCTCCCAGCAGGCTCCAACTGACCCCAGAGGGCCCACGTCGCCAAGGCGATGTGCGCCAGCCGCGAGTGACCTCGCAGCCGGTGGCCCAGAGCACCAAGGCTATGGGATCCAGGCAGGAGTGAACTCACACCAGAGAGCCCCACATCATGAAACTGAGCAATCCAGTCGTTGGGACCACAGAGCAGAAGGCCCACATCCACATGGGGATGGACACCTGGCAGGAGTGTCCTCGTACCACTGGGCGCACATAAGAAAACGTGGGGAGATCAGCAGTTAGGTTCTGACGCCAGAGGGCCCTCGTCACCGAGGGGACGAGGCTCGCAGCAGATTCCAAAAGACAGCAGAGGGCCCACGTCTCCAAGGCGACGTGTGTCAGCCAGCCAGGAGTTACCTCACAGCAGAGGGCCCACCTCACAGAAGGGTGAGGAACCCAGCCAGGTTCAGACTCTCATCAGAGAGCCCACATCACCTAGGGGATGGACACCAGGCAGGAGAGTCCTCACACCAGCGTGGCCCCATCGACGAAACCTGCGGAACCAAGCAAATGTGGCTTTAAATAAGAGGACCCACATCACGAAGGGGCTTGGAGTGAGGAAGGCAGGAGGAGCCTCACAACAGAGGGCCCATAGAATAAAAATGGTGAGGAATCCAGCAGTTGGCATCTCCCAGCACGCGGCCAAGAGCACCGAAACTACGGGATCCAGGCCGGAGTGAATTCACAGCAGAGGACCCACAACATGAAACTGTGAGCAACCCAGACGTTGGGACCTCAGGGCAGAAGGAGCATATCCCAATTGGGATGGGAAACAGGCAGGACTGTCCACGCACCACTGGGCACACATCTGAAAATGTGGGGAGCCCAGCAGTTAGGGCCTGACGCCAGAGGGCCCAAATTACCGAGGGCAGGAGGCTCCCAGCCGGCTCCAACTGCCACCTGAAGGCCCACGTCGCCAAGGCGACGTGTGCCAGCCAGCCAGGAGTGACCTCACAGCAGAGGGCCCACCTCACAGAAGGGTGAGGAACCCAGCCAGGTTCAGACTCTCATCAGAGAGCCCACATCACCAAGGGGGTGGAAACCAGGCAGGAGTGTCTTCACACCAGCGTGGCCACACGGACGAAGGGTGCGGAACCCAGCACATGTGGCTTCAAATAAGAGGACCCACATCACGAAGGGGCTTGGAGTGAAGAAGGCAGGAGGAGCCTCACAACAGAGGGCCCACAGAATAAAAAAGGTGAGGAATCTAGCAGTTCGAACATCCCATCACGCGGCCCAGAGCGCCGAAGCTATGGGATCCAGGCCGGAGTGAACTCACAGCAGAGGCCCCACATTAGGAAAGTGTGGGAAACCCAGCCGTTGGGACCACAGAGTATAAGGCCAACATACCCCTGGGAATGGGAACCTGGCAGGAGTCTCCTGGCATCACTGGGTGCTCATCCAAAAACGTGGGGAGCCCACTCGTTAAAAGCCTGACGCCAGCGGGCCAACATCACCCAGGGGAGGAGGCGCCCAGCAGGCTCGAACTGCCACCAGAGGGCCCATGTCGGCAAGGCGAAGTGTGCCAGCCAGGCAGGAGTGGCCTCACAGCAGAGGGCCCACGTCACAGAAGGGTGAGGGACCCAGCCAGGATCAGACTCTCACCAGAGAGGCCACGTCACTAAGGGGATGGGAACCAGGCAGGAGTGCCTTCACACCAGTGGGATCACATCCACATCAACGAAAGGTGAGGAAACCCGCACATGTGGCCTCAGATCAGAGGACCCACATCAGGAAGGGGCTGGGAATGAGGCAGGCAAGAGGAGCCTCACAACAGAGGCCCCAAAGAATAAAAAGGTGACGAATCCCGCAGTTGGAATCTCCCAGCAGGTGGCCCAGAGCATGGAAGCTATGGGATCCAGGCCTGAGTGAATTCACAGCAGAGGGCCCACATCATGAAACCGTGAGCAACCCAGACGTTGGGACCTCAGGGCAGAAGGCCCACATCCCGATTGGGATGGGAAACTGGCAGGACTGTTCACGCACCACTGGGCACACATCTGAAAATGTGGGGAGCACAGCAGTCAGGGCCTGACGCCAGACGCCCCGCATCCCCGAGGGCAAGAGGCCCCCAGCAGGCTCCAACTGCCACCAGAAGGCCCACATCGCCAAGGCGACGTGTGCCAGCCAGGCAGGAATGACCTCAGAGCAGAGGGCCTACCTCACAGAAGGGTGAGGAACCCAGCCAGGATAAGACTCTTGCCAGAGGGCCCGCATCACCAAGGGGATGGAAACCAGGCCGGAGTGTCCTCACACCAGTGTGGCCACATCAACGAAAGGTGCGGAACCCAGCACATATGGCCTCAAATCAGAGGACCCACATCACGAAGGGACTTGGAGTGAGGAAGGCAGAAGGAGCCTCACAACAGAGGCCCCATAGAATGAGAAAGGTGAGGAATCCAGCAGTTGGAACCTCCCAGCACGGGGCCCAGAGCACCGAAGCTACGGGATCCAGGCTGGAGTGAACTCACATCAGAGAGCCCACATTATGAAACTGTGAGCAACCCAGCCTTTGGGATCACAGAGCAGAAGGCCCACATCTCCATGGGCATGGGAACCTGGCAGGAGTGTCCTGGCATCACTGGGTGCACATCAGAAAATGTGGGAAGCCCACTACTTCAAGCATGATGCAAGATGGCCCTCATCACCCAGGGGAGGAGGCGCACAGCAGGCTCCAACTGCCACCAGAGGGCCCACGTCGCCAAGGCGAAGTGTGCCAGCCAGGCAGGAGTGACCTCACAGCAGAGGGCCCACGTCACAGAAGGGTGAGGCACCCAGCCAGGATAAGACTCTTGTCAGAGGGCCCACGTCACCAAGGGGATGGGAACCAGGAAGAGTGTCCTCACACCAGTGGGATCACATCCACATAATCGAAAGGTGAGGAAACTAGCACATGTGGCCACAAATCAGAGGACCCACATCACGAAGGGGCTGGGAGTGAGGCAGGCAGGAGGAGCCTCACAGCGGAGGCCCCATGGAATAAAAAAGGTGAGGAATCCCGCAGTTTGAACCCCCCAGCAGCTGGCCCGTAGAGTCGAGGCTATGGCATCCAGGACGCCGTGAACTCACACCAGAGGGCCCCACACCATGAAAGTGTGTGCAAGCCAACCTTTGGGACCTCAGAGCAGAAGGCCCACAACTGCTTGGGGATGGGAACCTGGCAGGGGTGTCCTCGCACCACTGGGAGCATATCAGGAAACGTGGAAGAGCCCAGCAGTTAGAGCCTGACGCCAGACTGGCCCTCGTCACCGAGGGGACGAGGCTCCCAGCCGGCTCCAACTGACCCCAGAGGGCCCACGTCGCCAAGGTGATGTGCGCCAGCCGCGAGTGACCTCGCAGCCGGTGGCCCAGAGCACCAAGGCTATGGGATCCAGGCAGGAGTGAACTCACACCAGAGAGCCCCACATCATGAAACTGAGCAACCCAGTCGTTGGGACCACAGAGCAGAAGGCCCACATCCACATGGGGATGGACACCTGGCAGGAGTGTCCTCGTACCACTGGGCGCACATAAGAAAACGTGGGGAGATCAGCAGTTAGGTTCTGACGCCAGAGGGCCCTCGTCACCGAGGGGACGAGGCTCGCAGCAGATTCCAAAAGACAGCAGAGGGCCCACGTCTCCAAGGCGACGTGTGTCAGCAACCCAGGAGTTACCTCACAGCAGAGGGCCCACCTCACAGAAGGGTGAGGAACCCAGCCAGGTTCAGACTCTCATCAGAGAGCCCACATCACCTAGGGGATGGACACCAGGCAGGAGAGTCCTCACACCAGCGTGGCCCCATCGACGAAACCTGCGGAACCCAGCAAATGTGGCTTTAAATAAGAGGACCCACATCACGAAGGGGCTTGGAGTGAGGAAGGCAGGAGGAGCCTCACAACAGAGGGCCCATAGAATAAAAATGGTGAGGAATCCAGCAGTTGGCATCTCCCAGCACGCGGCCAAGAGCACCGAAACTACGGGATCCAGGCCGGAGTGAACTCACAGCAGAGGACCCACACCATGAAACTGTGAGCAACCCAGACGTTGGGACCTCAGGGCAGAAGGAGCATATCCCAATTGGGATGGGAAACTGGCAGGACTGTCCACGCACCACTGGGCACACATCTGAAAATGTGGGGAGCCCAGCAGTTAGGGCCTGACGCCAGAGGGCCCAAATTACCGAGGGCAGGAGGCTCCCAGCCGGCTCCAACTGCCACCTGAAGGCCGACGTCGCCAAGGCGACGTGTGCCAGCCAGCCAGGAGTGACCTCACAGCAGAGGGCCCACCTCACAGAAGGGTGAGGAACCCAGCCAGGTTCAGACTCTCATCAGAGAGCCCACATCACCAAGGGGGTGGAAACCAGGCAGGAGTGTCTTCACACCAGCGTGGCCACACGGACGAAGGGTGCGGAACCCAGCACATGTGGCTTCAAATAAGAGGACCCACATCACGAAGGGGCTTGGAGTGAAGAAGGCAGGAGGAGCCTCACAACAGAGGGCCCACAGAATAAAAAAGGTGAGGAATCTAGCAGTTCGAACATCCCATCACGCGGCCCAGAGCGCCGAAGCTATGGGATCCAGGCCGGAGTGAACTCACAGCAGAGGCCCCACATTAGGAAAGTGTGGGAAACCCAGCCGTTGGGACCACAGAGCATAAGGCCAACATACCCCTGGGAATGGGAACCTGGCAGGAGTCTCCTGGCATCACTGGGTGCTCATCCAAAAACGTGGGGAGCCCACTCGTTAAAAGCCTGACGCCAGCGGGCCAACATCACCCAGGGGAGGAGGCGCCCAGCAGGCTCGAACTGCCACCAGAGGGCCCATGTCGGCAAGGCGAAGTGTGCCAGCCAGGCAGGAGTGGCCTCACAGCAGAGGGCCCACGTCACAGAAGGGTGAGGGACCCAGCCAGGATCAGACTCTCACCAGAGAGGCCACGTCACTAAGGGGATGGGAACCAGGCAGGAGTGCCTTCACACCAGTGGGATCACATCCACATCAACGAAAGGTGAGGAAACCCGCACATGTGGCCTCAGATCAGAGGACCCACATCAGGAAGGGGCTGGGAATGAGGCAGGCAAGAGGAGCCTCACAACAGAGGCCCCAAAGAATAAAAAGGTGACGAATCCCGCAGTTGGAATCTCCCAGCAGGTGGCCCAGAGCATGGAAGCTATGGGATCCAGGCCTGAGTGAATTCACAGCAGAGGGCCCACATCATGAAACCGTGAGCAACCCAGACGTTGGGACCTCAGGGCAGAAGGCCCACATCCCGATTGGGATGGGAAACTGGCAGGACTGTTCACGCACCACTGGGCACACATCTGAAAATGTGGGGAGCACAGCAGTCAGGGCCTGACGCCAGACGCCCCGCATCCCCGAGGGCAAGAGGCCCCCAGCAGGCTCCAACTGCCACCAGAAGGCCCACATCGCCAAGGCGACGTGTGCCAGCCAGGCAGGAATGACCTCAGAGCAGAGGGCCTACCTCACAGAAGGGTGAGGAACCCAGCCAGGATAAGACTCTTGCCAGAGGGCCCGCATCACCAAGGGGATGGAAACCAGGCCGGAGTGTCCTCACACCAGTGTGGCCACATCAACGAAAGGTGCGGAACCCAGCACATATGGCCTCAAATCAGAGGACCCACATGACGAAGGGACTTGGAGTGAGGAAGGCAGAAGGAGCCTCACAACAGAGGCCCCATAGAATGAGAAAGGTGAGGAATCCAGCAGTTGGAACCTCCCAGCACGGGGCCCAGAGCACCGAAGCTACGGGATCCAGGCTGGAGTGAACTCACATCAGAGAGCCCACATTATGAAACTGTGAGCAACCCAGCCTTTGGGATCACAGAGCAGAAGGCCCACATCTCCATGGGCATGGGAACCTGGCAGGAGTGTCCTGGCATCACTGGGTGCACATCAGAAAATGTGGGAAGCCCACTACTTCAAGCATGATGCAAGATGGCCCTCATCACCCAGGGGAGGAGGCGCACAGCAGGCTCCAACTGCCACCAGAGGGCCCACGTCGCCAAGGCGAAGTGTGCCAGCCAGGCAGGAGTGACCTCACAGCAGAGGGCCCACGTCACAGAAGGGTGAGGCACCCAGCCAGGATAAGACTCTTGTCAGAGGGCCCACGTCACCAAGGGGATGGGAACCAGGAAGAGTGTCCTCACACCAGTGGGATCACATCCACATAATCGAAAGGTGAGGAAACTAGCACATGTGGCCACAAATCAGAGGACCCACATCACAAAGGGGCTGGGAGTGAGGCAGGCAGGAGGAGCCTCACAGCGGAGGCCCCATGGAATAAAAAAGGTGAGGAATCCCGCAGTTTGAACCCCACAGCAGATGGCTCGTAGAGTCGAGGCTATGGGATCCAGGACGCAGTGAACTCACACCAGAGGGCCCCACACCATGAAAGTGTGTACAAGCCAACCTTTGGGACCTCAGAGCAGAAGGCCCACAACTGCTTGGGGATGGGAACCTGGCAGGGGTGTCCTCGCACCACTGGGAGCACATCAGGAAACGTGGAAGAGCCCAGCAGTTAGAGCCTGACGCCAGACTGGCCCTCGTCACCGAGGGGACGAGGCTCCCAGCAGGCTCCAACTGACCCCAGAGGGCCCACGTCGCCAAGGCGACGTGCGCCAGCCGCGAGTGACCTCGCAGCCGGTGGCCCAGAGCACCAAGGCTATGGGATCCAGGCAGGAGTGAACTCACACCAGAGAGCCCCACATCATGAAACTGAGCAACCCAGTCATTGGGACCACAGAGCAGAAGGCCCACATCCACATGGGGATGGACACCTGGCAGGAGTGTCCTCGTACCACTGGGCGCACATAAGAAAACGTGGGGAGACCAGCAGTTAGGTTCTGACGCCAGAGCGCATCGTCACCGAGGTGAGGAGGCTCGCAGCAGGTTCCAACAGACAGCAGAGGGCCCACGTCTCCAAGGCGACGTGTGCCAGCCAGGCCGGAGTGACCTCAGAGCAGAGGGCCCACCGCACAGAAGGGTGAGGAACCCAGCCAGATTCAGACTCTCATCAGAGAGCCCACATCACCTAGGGGATGGACACCAGGCAGGAGTGTCCTCACACCAGCGTGGCCCCATCGACGAAAGGTTTGCGGAACCCAGCAAATGTGGCTTTAAATAAGAGGACCCACATCACGAAGGGGCTTGGAGTGAGGAAGGCAGGAGGAGCCTCACAACAGAGGGCCCATAGAATAAAAAAGGTGAGGAATCCAGCAGTTGGCATCTCCCAGCACGCGGCCAAGAGCACCGAAACTACGGGATCCAGGCCGGAGTGAATTCACAGCAGAGGACCCACACCATGAAACTGTGAGCAACCCAGACGTTGGGACCTCAGGGCAGAAGGCCCACATCCCGATTGGGATGGGAAACTGGCAGGACTGTCCACGCACCACTGGGCATACATCTGAAAGTGTGGGGAGCCCAGCAGTTAGGGCCTGACGCCAAAGGGCCCAAATCACCGAGGGCAGGAGGCTCCCAGCAGGCTCCAACTGCCACCTGAAGGCCCACGTCGCCAAGGAGACGTGTGCCAGCCAACCAGGAGTAACCTCACAGCAGAGGGCCCACCTCACAGAAGGGTGAGGAACCCAGCCATGTTCAGACTCTCATCAGAGAGCCCACATCACCAAGGGGGTGGAAACAAGGCAGGAGTGTCTTCACACCAGCGTGGCCACACGGACGAAGGGTGCGGAACCCAGCACTTGTGGCTTCAAATAAGAGGACCCACAACACGAAGGGGCTTGGAGTGAGGAAGGCAGGAGGAGCCTCACAACAGATGGCACACAGAATAAAAAAGGTGAGGAATCTAGCAGTTCGAACATCCCAGCACGCGGCCCAGAGCGCCGAAGCTATGGGATCCAGGCCGGAGTGAACTCACAGCAGAGGCCCCACATTAGGAAAGTGTGGGAAACCCAGCCGTTGGGACCACAGAGCATAAGGCCAACATACCCCTGGGAATGGGAACCTGGCAGGAGTGTCCTGGCATCACTGGGTGCTCATCCGAAAACGTGGGGAGCCCACTCGTTAAAAGCCTGACGCCAGCGGGCCAACATCACCCAGGGGAGGAGGCGCCCAGCAGGCTCCAACTGCCACCAGAGGGCCCACGTCGCCAAGGCGAAGTGTGCCAGCCAGGCAGGAGTGGCCTCACAGCAGAGCGCCCACGTCACAGAAGGGTGAGGGACCCAGCCAGGATCAGAGTCTCTCCAGAGAGGCCACGTCACTAAGGGGATGGGAACCAGGCAGGAGTGCCTTCACACCAGTGGGATCACATCCACATCAACGAAAGGTGAGGAAACCCGCACATGTGGCCTCAGATCAGAGGACCCACATCAGGAAGGGGCTGTGAATGAGGCAGGCAAGAGGAGCCTCACAACAGAGGCCCCAAAGAATAAAAAGGTGACGAATCCCGCAGTTGAAATCTCCCAGCAGGTGGCCCAGAGCATGGAAGCTATGGGATCCAGGCCTGAGTGAACTCACAGCAGAGGGCCCACATCATGAAACCGTGAGCAACCCAGATGTTGGGACCTCAGGGCAGAAGGCCCACATCCCGATTGGGATGGGAAACTGGCGGGACTGTCCATGCACCACTGGGCACACATCTGAAAATGTGGGGAGCACAGCAGTCAGGGCCTGACGCCAGACGGCCCTCATCACCGAGGGCAAGAGGCCCCCAGCAGGCTCCAACTGCCACCAGAAGGCCCACGTCGCCAAGGCGACGTGTGCCAGCCAGGCAGGAATGACCTCAGAGCAGAGGGCCTACCTCACAGAAGGGTGAGGAACCCAGCCAGGATAAGACTCTTGCCAGAGGGCCCACATCACCAAGGGGATGGAAACCAGGCCGGAGTGTCCTCACACCAGTGTGGCCACATCAACGAAAGGTGCGGAACCCAGCACATATGCCCTCAAATCAGAGGACCCACATCACGAAGGGACTTGGAGTGAGGAAGGCAGAAGGAGCCTCACAACAGAGGCCCCATAGAATGAGAAAGGTGAGGAATCCAGCAGTTGGAACCTCCCAGCACGGGGCCCAGAGCACCGAAGCTATGGGATCCAGGCTGGAGTGAACTCACAGCAGAGAGCCCACATTATGAAACTGTGAGCAACCCAGCCTTTGGGATCACAGAGCAGAAGGCCCACATCTCCATGGGCATGGGAACCTGGCAGGAGTGTCCTGGCATCACTGGGTGCACATCAGAAAACGTGGGAAGCCCACTACTTCAAGCATGATGCAAGATGGCCCTCATCACCCAGGGGAGGAGGCGCACAGCAGGCTCCAACTGCCACCAGAGGGCCCACGTCGCCAAGGCGAAGTGTGCCAGCCAGGCAGGAGTGACCTCACAGCAGAGGGCCCACGTCACAGAAGGGTGAGGCACCCAGCCAGGATAAGACTCTTGTCAGAGGGCCCACGTCACCAAGGGAATGGGAACCAGGAAGAGTGTCCACACACCAGTGGGATCACATCCACATAATCGAAAGTTGAGGAAACTAGCACATGTTGCCACAAATCAGAGGACCCACATCACGAAGGGGCTGGGAGTGAGGCAGGCAGGAGGAGCCTCACAGCGGAGGCCCCATGGAATAAAAAAGGTGAGGAATCCCGCAGTTTGAACCCCCCAGCAGCTGGCCCGTAGAGTCGAGGCTATGGCATCCAGGACGCAGTAAACTCACACCAGAGGGCCCCACACCATGAAAGTGTGTGCAAGCCAACCTTTGGGACCTCAGAGCAGAAGGCCCACAACTGCTTGGGGATGGGAACCTGGCAGGGGTGTCCTCGCACCACTGGGAGCACATCAGGAAACGTGGAAGAGCCCAGCAGTTAGAGCCTGACGCCACACTGGCCCTCGTCCCCGAGGACGTAGGAGGCCTCAGGGTAGGAGCCTCACAGCCAGTGTCTGGACACAGGGTTCTCTGTCCTTGTTTGTTGTAAATCCCTTGGAGTTACCTCTAACACTGTTTAATGGACATCGCCCCCTCTGCATATTGATAATATAAATTATTTACCACACTAAAATCCAGGAATGACATTCTTAGAATGAGCAGGAGAACACTGGATCCCCCCCATCCCCACATAATGATCTATTACTTGGAGGATTTAAAATTATAAGGAGAAAACACTCACTCTCCTCACCCTCTTGGGCGTCAGCACAAGGCGGGAATCAGCTGCATCCTTTATTTATCCCTCTGATTTTCCAGAACCTTTCCTTCCAGGAGAAATCTCTGGGCTCTTCGGGAGCTGTGAGTGGTGGCCGTCAGGTAAATCTGAGGCTGAAAAGCAAGAGAAAGACAGACAGAGGAGGAGATGAGAATTGGTGACGGGGAGAAGCAGGGGCGTCCACGTTCAATCGCAGGCTGAGAGTCTGGGTTAGTCTCCAGCGAAGCTAAGGACCACCAGGGTCTGGCCCCACTGGCCTTGTCACCTGGTGTGGGGACTGGGGACAGCCAAACCCCCATGGCCACTCTCAGAGAAATCAGGGAGGTGGGAGGGCACCCCTGAGAGCCAGATTGAAAATGGTCATGGTGTGAAATAATAAGATGCCCTTTCAGAAAAGTGAAGACTGTTCTCTTGGTTCTCAAAGACTTGCAAATACTCTGTGTCCTTCTGGAGGCATGCTGAAGCCTTCAGCCTTTGAGGGCAGTAATGGGAGTGCATCTGGGCTCAAAACCATCCAGCACTCACTCCCTGAGGGTGCTGAGGATGACCCGTATCCACCCCTTGGGTGCTGTGGGGCCTGAAATCCCCTGATCACCGAGGACGGGAGGGGCCGCACAGACACTCCACTGGACCACTGGGGGCTTCGCTGCTGGGCTACAGTCCTTTATCAGATACATGGTTTGCAAACATCTTGGGCCATTCTGGATGGTGGATTATCTTATTCCTTGCTCCTTTTATACACAACTGTTTTTCATCTTGAGGAAGTCCAATTCATCTATTTTGTCTTTTGTTGCTTGTGCTTTTGGTAGATCTAAGAAATCATGACCAAATCCAAGGCCATGAAGATTTACTCTCATGTTTTCTTCTAGGAGTTTTATAATTTTGGTTCTTGCATCTAGGCCTTCGGTCCATTTTGCGTTGATTTTGTATATGAGGTGGGGGGAGGTTAGGGTCCAACTTTACTCTTCTGCATGTGGGGATCCAGTTGTTCCAGAACCTGTGCTCACTGTTTGGGAGAAAATACCTGCAAATGATGTGACCAACAAGGGCTTAATTCTAAAATATACAAACAGCTCATACAACTCAAAAGAGAAAAAACATCAAAAAATTGGCAGAATTTTAGAAGGTCTAAATAGACATTTCTCCAAGGACGTACAGATGGCCAAGAGGCACGTGAAAAGATGCTCCACATCGCTAATTAGTAGAGAATGCAAATCAAAACTACAGTGAGTTATCACCCTGTAGTGGTCAGAATGGTCATCTTTAAAATGTCTAGAAATAAATGCTGCAAGGGGTGTGGAGAAAAGGGAACCCTCCTACACTACTGGTGGGAATGTAAATTGATGCAGCCGCTATGGAAAACAGTATGGAAGTTCCTCAAAAACTAAAAGTAGAATTACCCTATTAACCAGCAATCTCACTCCTGGGCACACATCCAGACAAAACTATAATTCGAAAAGATACGTGCACCCCAGCATTCACAGCAGCACTCTTCACAATAGCCAAGACACGGAAGCAACCTGAGTGTCCCTCAACAGATGAATGGATATAGAAGATGTGGTACATACATACAATGGAATATTACTCAGCCATAAAACAGAGTGAACTAATGCCATCTGCAGCTACACGGATGGACCTAGAGATTATCATACAAAGTGAAGTAAGTCAGACAGAGAACAACACATACCATATGATATCAGTTATATGTGGATTATAAAATGAGACACAAATGAACCTATCTACAGAACAAAAACACACTCACAAATATAGAAAACAGACTTGTGGTTGTCAAGTCAGACAAGGAAGACATGGGAGAGGGATGGATTGGGAGTTTGGGATTAGTAGATGCAAATTATTATATATAGGATGGATAAACAAGGTCTTACGGTACAGCACAGGGAACTGTATTCAATACCCTGTAATTAACCATAATGGAAAAGAATATGAAAAATATGTATATATGTATGTTTGTATATATGAATCACTTTGCTGTACAGTAGAAATTAACACAACATTATAGGAGCACGGACACTCCGGTCAGACTCAAGGTGACCTCTGGAGCCAGACAGAGACCCGGCGTCTCTGTGGGCAGGTGAACCCAACCACACAGGCCCTGGTGCAGTGCCCGTTCCATGGGGTCCGGTGGGTGCACGCAGTTCAGCCAGTGTCTGTGTGTCTCAGCCTGTAACCACAGACCACACTGTCCTGCTCTGCTCACAAGAGCGAGGCCAAAGGAGGGACAACAGGGGTGGGAACAAAGCCGGGTCATGGTCTGGCCGGGTGAGAAAGGGTCCAAGGAGCGAGAATCCGGCTGCCCTTGCCTGGTGAGCCGAAAGCTAACGTTTACCCTGTGGGCAGCCCCTCTCTCCACGTCCCGAGGTAAGGCTGCCTTTCCTGCACCCTGGGCAGTGTCATGCCTGTGTATACGGCAGGACGCACAGCAGTGCACGCAGCAGGCCTGATGTCCGCCCTTGCCATGTACTTGGGGGCTTCCTGAGGGTGGAACATCCCGACAGGACACGGGCCGACCCCGGGGAGGATGTAGGGGTGAAGCGTTTGGGAGCCTCTAGAGGGGATCCTGACCTGTCTGCACAGGTGGACCGAGGACACCGACCAAGGGTAAGCAGGTGGGGAGCCCCGGAAGGGTCCTAGGACTTCCCAATATGAAGGACTTCCCTTTCCTCCCTGTTGTGGATGACTTGGATGTGGTAGAAACTGCAGGATTTTGGAAGTTCAATTTTCCACATCATTCCACCAAAAAAAACTGTCAGAAATAATAAATGAATTCAGTAAAGACACAAAATCAGTACACACAGCGCAACTGCATTTCTAAACACTAATAATGAACTATCAGAAAGAGAAAAAAAAAACCTATTTACAACTGCATCAAAAAGAACAAAATAGCAGGGAATAAATTTCACCGAGGATGTGAAAGACCTGAAAACTTTAAGACACTCATGAAGACATTGAAGAAGACACAAGTCGGTGGAAAGACTCCCCGTGCTCCTGGAATGCAAGAATTACTGTTGCTAAAATGTCCATTCAACCCAAAGCAGTGCACACAGGGAAGGCAGGCCGTCCTGAAATTCCAACGGTGTTTTTCACAGAAATGGAGCAAATCCTCCTAAGATGTGTGTGGAGCCACAAAGGACCCCGAAGAGCCAAGGAGACCCTGAGAAAGGAGAACAGGCCGCAGGCATCTCCCTCCCTGACTTCACACTTCATCCCGAAGCTACAGTCCCCAAAACAGTGCGGAACTGGCTCAAAGCAGGCGCACAGACCAGAGGGACTGGACAGAGAGCCCAGAACACATCCTGCACGTTGGTGGGGGGAGGGGGCCATTAAGTTACGACAAGGGGGCCAAGGACACACCAAGCGGAAGGGCAGCCCCACGGTAAACGGTGCGGGGAAGACTGCACACCCCATAACCCACGCGGCTCCACCGCACACCAGCCTGACCAAAAACCCAGCTTTGCACACCAACGTCTTCCTGGGTCGCATGAAGACGGACCCCCGCAGCCGTCAGTCGCCCCCAGGAAGCTTCTCCCCACTGTTCCTCACTGTCTCCTCACCTGTTCCTCCGGCGTCGCCTGCGTCCTCAGGAAACCCAGCTCCCAACAGCGTGGACGCAGCCCCACGTTGTCCTGAAGCCGAAACCACAGCGAGTCCTTGAGGAGGCCGAGCGCCCGTCAGCAGCCACAACCCGGCGGTGCCTGAGGAGACACAACTCCCCTCAGCTGCGCTCAGAACGGGGTCCGCGGGGAAGGCGCATCCGCTGTGGGTCACAGAGGCGGGATCAGCGCCACCCTGTGGTCGGTGCGGGATGTGCAGGCCGCCCCTCCCTCACGGGTCACTGGAGACAGAGACCCTGCTGGCAGAACTGCTGAACCCATTAAAGTGTGGACATCAAACAAATGAAGACAATATCTCATAGATTCTCCAATGTAGTTAGGGAACAATGAATTGGAAACCATATGGAATAAAATGGATGTAGACACGAGCTTTACAACTTACACCAAATTCACTCAAAATGATTCAGAGACAAGTTTTAAATGCAAAACTATTCAAAATTATAGGAGAAAACATAAAAGAATATTGATATGAGCTTGGGCTTGGTCGTGTCCATCACAAGCTTTGTGGTTTTAACGCACAACACAAACAAGGAGTCCAGAAAGAAAAACAAGGGATTCTGTGGACTTTATAAAATTAAAGATTTCTACTGTGTGAAAAACCTCATTCAGAAAATCAAGAGACAACACACACTGGGGGAAGAAAAACTGCAAACCTATCTAATAAAGAATTTGTCTCAAAATAGACAAAGAACTACAACACAACCCCATTAAAAATAGGGCAAGCTCTAAATAGACACCTGGTCAAAGAAGGTACAGAGATAGTATACAAAACTATGCCCAGGACTGTGGGGCAGAGAAACGGTGGTCCAGTTCAACTCCCTGAGTCATGTGTGACCCAGGACGAGTCCTGTCCTTCCTGGAGGCCTCAGAGTGATGGGGAGGGAGGAAGGGGAAGAGGGCGGATCCTGCTTAAACCTAACTCTAACCCCGACCGCTCTCACCACTTTCATTCAACATGGTCTAGGAAGTCCTAGACATAGTAATTACATGAGAAAAAGAAATAAAAGGGATCCAATGGCAGAGGAAAAAGTAAAACTGCCACTGTATGTAGATGAGATGATGTTTTATATTTCATTTATTTTTTCATTCACTTATTTATTCTGGTTTCGCTGGGTCTTAGTTGTGGCAGGTGAGCTCCTTAGTTGCGGCAGGCAGGCTCCTTAGTTGTGGCATGCGAACTCTTAGTTGTGGCATGCGTGTGGGATCTAGTTCCCTGAGCAGGGATCGAACCCAGTCCCCCTGCATTGGGAGCGCGGAGTATTAACCTCTGGACCACTGGGGAAGTCCCGACATGATGTTTTATTTAGAAAATCCTTAAGGTGACCCCCCAAAACAAATAGAATTCATTGGGAAATTCAGTTAAGTTGCAGGATACAAAATTAACCTATAGAAATCTGTTGCATCTCTATCCACTGGCAACAAACTTTCAGAATGAGAAAGTAAGAAAACAAACCCATTGACAATGGTATCAACAAAAATGAAATACCTGGGAATACATCTAACCCAGGAGGTAAAAGACCTGTACTCAGAAAACTGGAAGACACTGATGAAAGAAATTGGAGACGACACAGACAAATGGACAGATATAATGCGTTCATGGATTGGAAGAATTCATATTGTTAAAATGATTCCACACCCCAGAGCAATCTAGAGATTTGATGCCATTCTTATCAAAATACCAATGGAATTTTATGAGAACTAGCACAAAGAATTCTGATATGCGTAAGGAAACAGAAAAGTCCCTGAACAGTCAATACGATCTTAAGAAAGAAGGACAAACTTG
The DNA here is from genome assembly GCF_963924675.1 of Phocoena phocoena. Classification (NCBI taxonomy): domain Eukaryota; kingdom Metazoa; phylum Chordata; class Mammalia; order Artiodactyla; family Phocoenidae; genus Phocoena; species Phocoena phocoena. The sequence continues at coordinate 21,994,330 of NC_089238.1, read as the reverse complement.
GACATATCACACTCTCAGTTTCAAACTATACTACGTGTGTAGAATAATCAAGACAGTATGGTAGAGGAACAAAAGAAATACACATAGATCCATGGAACAGAATTGAGAGCCCCAAAATAAACATAGGCATATACGGTCAATTCATCTACGACAAAGCAGGTGAGACTATACAGTGGGGAAAAGATAGCCTCTTCAATGAATGGTGGTGGGAAAACTGGACAACTACATGCACAAGAATCAAACTGGAATCCTTTCTTATACCACCTACACAAGCAACCTCAAAATGAATCAAATACTTCAATGTAAGACCTGAAGCCATAAGGCTCCTTGAAGAAAACGTAAGCAGTCTGCTCTTTGACATCCGTCTTAGCAATATTTTCTGGATCTGTCTCCCCGAGCAAGAGGAACAAAAGCAGAATAAACCAATGGGACTCCATCCAACTTTAAAGCTTTGCAATGGCAAAGGAAACCGTCCACAAAACGAAGAGGCAGCCTACCGACTGGGAGAAAATAGTTGCAAACAATATGTCTGAATAGGGGTTCATATCCAAAATAGATGAAGAACTCGCACAACTGAACCTCCAAAAACCAAAACCCCAATTAAAACATGGGACCGAACATTTTTCCAAAGCGCACGTACCAAGAGACATACGAAAAGAGACATACGAAAAGATGACCAATATCACTTATCATCAGGGAAACGCAAATCAAAAGAACAATGAGATTATCACCTCACACCTAAAAATTTGGCTATCGTCCAAAAGACGACACTGTACCTAACAAAGGCTCTGATGCTCTTCCTAAGTCAGGCCCTGACACTGTCTCTAAAGCCCTGCGGTCATCAATATCTAAAATCCTGACATTATCCTGAGCTAATATCCTGACCCATGTCTTACCAAGGTCGTGAAACTGTCCCAAAGTGAGCCCTGACGCTGTCCCTAAGTGAGGCCCTGAGGATGTCCCTAACAGAGGCCCCGAGAATGTCTTTTACGAAGACCCTAAGGCTGATCTTACAGAGGCCCTTATACTGCTCCTACGTCATGCCCTGACACTGTCCCTCACTCACGCCCTAAAGACAGGCCTCACTTAGGCCCTGTTGCCGTACCTTAGTTAGGCTCTGACGCTGTCCCTACATCAAGCCCTCACACTGGTCCTGATTAAGCCCCTGACACTGGTCCCAACTAAGACCCTGATGCTCTCAATCACTAAGGTCTTCATGCTATCCCTAGCTCATTTCCTGACACTATCCCTGGCCTGGAAGCTGACTCTGTCCCGAGCTAATTTCCTGCCTCTTATCCTCACAGAAGCCCTAATGCTCTCCAGAACTAAGGCCCAGATTAGTCCTAACTAAGGCCCTGACACTGTTTCTAACTAAGGCCCGGAATATATCCCTAATAGAGGCCCTGCTGCCGACAATAACTAAAATCCGGACACTATCCTGAGTTAAGAATCTGACCCAGTTCTAACCAAGTTCCTGACACTGTCCCTAAGAAAGCCCTGTCTCTGTCCCTAAGTGAAGGCCTGAGGCTGTGCCTAACTCAAGCCCTGAAGCGATGCCTACCTGAGGCCTTGACGCTGTGACTACCTCATGCCCTGATCATGCCTTTAACTAAGACCCCGTTGCTGACACAAAAAAGGCCCTGATGCTACTACTCCTACGTCATGCCCTGACAGTGTCCCCAGCTAAGGGCCTGACGCTAGGCCTCACTCAGGCCCTGTGGCTCTTCCCAAGTCCGGCTCTGACGCTGTCCCTACCTGAAGTCCTGACACTGGTCCTAAATTAGGCCCTGATGCTCTAACTACCTGAAGTCTTGGCACTATTCCTAGGTCATGTCCTGACACTATCCCGAGACCTTAACCTAACCTTGCCTTTAACTAATGTCGAGCCTCTTATGCTAACTAAATCCCTGATGCCGTCCCTAACTAAGGCCCTGAAATTAGTCCCCAGGCCGTGACGCTGCCCCTAACTGAGGCCTGGAGGCTCGTCCTAACTCAGGTCCTGACACAACACCTAACTCAGTCCCTGACACTGTACCTAACAAAGGCTCTGATGCTCGTCCTACGTCAGGCCCTGACACTGTCTCTAAGGCCCTGCGGTCATCAATATCTGAAGTCCCGACATTATCCTGAGCTAATATCCTGACCCATGTCTTACCAACGGCCTGAAACTCTCCCAAAGTAAGCTCTGACGCTGTCCCTAAGGGAGGCCCTGAGGATGTCCCTAATGGAGGCCCCGAGAATGTCTTTTACAAAGACCCTAAGGCTGATTGTACAGAGGCCCTTATACTATTCCTAAGTCATGCCCTGACACTGTCCCTCACTCAGGCCGTGTTGCCGTACATTACTTAGGCTCTGACGCTGTCCCTACATCAAGCCCTGGCACGGGCCCTGATTAAGGCCCCGTTACTCGTCGTAACTAAGGCCCGGATGCTCTCAATAACTAAGGTCTTCCCGCTATCCGTAGCTCATTTCCTGACACTATCCCTGGCCTGGAAGCTGACTCTATCCCGAGCTAATTTCCTGCCTCTTATCCTCACTGAAGCCCTAATGGTCTCACTGACTGAGGCCTAATCTAGTCCTAACTAGGGCCCTGACATTGTCTCTAACTAAGGTCCAGAATCTGTCCCTAATATAGGACCCGCTGCCGGCAATAAGTAAAATTCGGACACTATCCTGAGTTAATAAGCTGACCCATTTCTAACCAAGGTCCTGACACTGTCCCTAAGAAAGCCCTGTCGCTGTCTTGAAGTGAAGGCCTGAGGCTGTGCCTAACTCAGGCCCTGAAGCTATGCCTACCTGAGGCCTTGACGCTGTGCCTACCTCAGGCCCTGATCATGTCTTTAACTAAGACCATGTTGCTGACCCAACAAAGGCGCTGATGCAGCTCCTACATCATGTCCTGACAGTGTCCCCAGCTAAGGGCCTGACGCTAGGCCTCACTCAGTTCCTATGTCTCTCCCTAAGTCAGGCTCTGACGCTGTCCCTACCTGAAGCCCTTACGCTGGATCTCATTAAGGCCGTGATACTCTCAGTGACTAAGGTCTTGACACTACCCCTAGGTCATTTCCTGACACGATCCCTAAGCTTTACCCTAAGCCTGTCCCTTGCAACTATCCTGTCTCTTTTGCTAACTGAAGCCCTTATGCTGTGCCTAACTCAGGCCCTGAACTTAGTCCCAAGGCCGTGACACTGTCCCTAAGTGAGGCGTAGATGCTCTTCCTACATCTGGCCCATAACTGTCCCTCACTAAAACCCTAGCACTCTTCCTAACTCAGGCCTTGACACGGTACCTCACAGAGGCCCAGATTCTAGTCCTAACGCAGGCCCTGACACTGTCTCTAACTAGGGCCCTGAGTCGGTCTTTACCTAACGGCCTCACTCTTTCCCCAACTACTCCCTGACGCTGCCCCTACCAAAGGCCCTGACGGTGTGCCTAATTGCCTGAGCTGTCTTTCACTAATACCCTGACCCTATCCATAACTAACGCCCTGATGATGTCCCTAACGAACAGCCTGAAGTATCTCTCACTAAGCCCTCCATGTTTTTCTCTGAGGCCCTGACACTCTCTCTAATTAAGGCCCTGACACTCTCTGTAAGTAATGGTCTGATGCGGCTCCTACCTGAGATGCTGATATTCTCACTTAGACCTTGAAGTCTCTACCTGAGAACCTGACACTGTCTGTAACTAATTTCCTGACTTTTTCCTCAACTAACATCCTAATTTTGTCCCTAAATCACGCCCTGACACTGGTCCTAACTATGGCCCTGATGCTGACCCTACTAACTAGGGCCCCAACGATGTCCCTAATAGACTTTAACGTCCCTCACTGTTGGCCTGACCCTGCCCCTCACCAAGGCCCTGACCCTCTTCCTAACTAAGGCTGTGATGATGTCTCTACCTGAGGCACTGTCACTGTCTATAATAACGGCCGACTCTTTCCCTAACACCCTGATGCTGTCACTAATAGCCTCATGTATCTCTCAATAACGCCCTGATCCTGTCCATAACTAAGGCCCTGAATATGCCCCTACGTATGTCTCTGACGCTGTCCTTAACTAAGGCCCTGATGCTCTCTCTACGTAAGGCACTGACACTATCTATAATAACGGCCTGACTCTTTCCCTAACTAATACCCTGATGTTATCGCTAATTGAGGCCCTGAAGATGTCCCTAATACCCTTAGGTGTTCCTCTGTATCACCCTGATCCTGTCCATAACTAAGGCCCTGAAGATGTCCCTAGGTAAGTCTCTGAGGCTGTCCCTAACTAAGGCCCTGATGCTGTCTCTACCTCAGAATCTGAAATTCTAATGTCCTGACTCTCCCTAACTAACATCCTGACGCTGCCCCTAAGGGAGGCCCCGACACTCTTCTAAACTAAGGACTTGCCGCTGTCCCTACATAAAACCCTGACGCTGTCTGTAACTAATGACCTGACTCCCTAACTAACACCCTACTTTGGGCCCTAACTAACGCCCTGACACTGGTCCTAATTATGGGCACGATGCTGGCCCTAAGGCCCTGAAGATATCCCTAAGTAACAGCCTGAACTGTGTCTAACTAAGGCTCTCACGTTATCTCTAAGTGAAGCACTGACACTGTCCCTAACTTAGGCCCTTATAGTCTAAGCTGTCACTACATAATGCCCTGATCCTGTCCATAAGTGAGGTCCTGAATATGTCCCTAAGTGCATCACTGACGATGTCCTTAACAGCCTGAACTCTCTTCAAGTTATCTCTGAGGCTCTGACACTGGCCCTTCCTAAGGCCTCACCCCAAGGTTGTCCCAGGCACCTGGGCAGTTTTCTCTGGTCCGCATCTCTAGCCAGCTGCCTGCCATCAGCCACTCTAAGATTCTGCGATACAGTGGTCCCACGTGGGATGTGCCTGTGTAGGCTCACCTGCGGGAGGGGAGTCATGGCCACTCCGCCTTCCAGGGGACTGCGGCTCAGGGTAGGAGCCTCACAGCCAGTGTGTGGACACAGGGTTCTCTGTCCTTGTTTGTTGTAAATCCCTTGGAGTTACCTCTAACACTGTTTAATGGATATCGCCCCTTCTGCATATTGATAATATAAATTATTTACCACACTAAAATCCAGGAATGACATTCTTAGAATGAGCAGGAGAACACTGGATCCCCCCCATCCCCACATAATGATCTATTACTTGGAGGATTTAAAATTATAAGGAGAAAACACTCACTCTCCTCACCCTCTTGGGCGTCAGCACAAGGCGGGAATCAGCTGCATCCTTTATTTATCCCTCTGATTTTCCACAACCTTTCCTTCCAGGAGAAATCTCTGGGCTCTTCGGGAGCTGTGAGTGGTGGCCGTCAGGTAAATCTGAGGCTGAAAAGCAAGAGAAAGACAGACAGAGGAGGAGATGAGAATTGGTGACGGGGAGAAGCAGGGGCGTCCACGTTCAATCGCAGGCTGAGAGTCTGGGTTAGTCTCCAGCGAAGCTAAGGACCACCAGGGTCTGGCCCCACTGGCCTTGTCACCTGGTGTGGGGACTGGGGACAGCCAAACCCCCATGGCCACTCTCAGAGAAATCAGGGAGGTGGGAGGGCACCCCTGAGAGCCAGATTGAAAATGGTCATGGTGTGAAATAATAAGATGCCCTTTCAGAAAAGTGAAGACTGTTCTCTTGGTTCTCAAAGACTTGCAAATACTCTGTGTCCTTCTGGAGGCATGCTGAAGCCTTCAGCCTTTGAGGGCAGTAATGGGAGTGCATCTGGGCTCAAAACCATCCAGCACTCACTCCCTGAGGGTGCTGAGGATGACCCGTATCCACCCCTTGGGTGCTGTGGGGCCTGAAATCCCCTGATCACCGGGGAAGGGAGGGGCCGCACAGACACTCCACTGGACCACCGGGGGCTTCGCTGCTGGGCTACAGTCCTTTATCAGATACATGGTTTGCAAACATCTTGGGCCATTCTGGATGGTGGATTATCTTATTCCTTGCTCCTTTTATACACAACTGTTTTTCATCTTGAGGAAGTCCAATTCATCTATTTTGTCTTTTGTTGCTTGTGCTTTTCGTAGATCTAAGAAATCATGACCAAATCCAAGGCCATGAAGATTTACTCTCATGTTTTCTTCTAGGAGTTTTATAATTTTGGTTCTTGCATCTAGGCCTTCGGTCCATTTTGCGTTGATTTTGTATATGAGGTGGGAGGAGGTAAGGGTCCAACTTTACTCTTCTGCATGTGGGGATCCAGTTGTTCCAGAACCTGTGCTCACTGTTTGGATGAAAATACCTGCAAATGACGTGACCAACAAGGGCTTAATTCTAAAATGTACAAAGAGCTCATACAACTCAAAAGAGAAAAAACATCAAAAAATAGGTAGAATTTTAGAAGGTCTAAATAGACATTTCTCCAAGGACATACAGATGGCCAAGAGGCACGTGAAAAGATGCTCCATGTCGCTAATTAGTAGAGAATGCAAATCAAAACTACAGTGAGTTATCACCCCGTAGTGGTCAGAATGGCCATCATTAAAATGTCTAGAAATAAATGCTGCAAGGGGTGTGGGGAAAAGGGAACCCTCCTACACTACTGGTGGGAATGAAAATTGATGCAGCCGCTATGGAAAACAGTATGGAGGTTCCTCCAAAACTAAAAATAGAATTACCCTATGAACCAGCAATCTCACTCCTGGGCACACATCCAGACAAAACTATAATTCGAAAAGATACGTGCACCCCAGCATTCACAGCAGCACTCTTCACAATAGCCAAGACACGGAAGCAACCTGAGTGTCCCTCAACAGATGAATGGATATAGAAGATGTGGTACATACATACAATGGAATATTACTCGGCCATAAAACAGAGTGAACTAATGCCATCTGCAGCTACACGGATGGACCTAGAGATTATCATACAAAGTGAAGTAAGTCAGACAGAGAACAACACATACCATATGATATCACTTATACGTGGATTATAAAATGAGACACAAATGAACCTATCTACAGAACAAAAACACACTCACAAATATAGAAAACAGACTTGTGGTTGTCAAGTCAGACAAGGAAGACAGGGGAGAGGGATGGATTGGGAGTTTGGGATTAGTAGATGCAAATTATTATATATAGGATGGATAAACAAGGTCTTACTGTACAGCACAGGGAACTGTATTCAATACCCTGTAATTAACCATAATGGAAAAGAATATGAAAAATATGTATATATGTATGTTTGTATATGTGAATCACTTTGCTGTACAGTAGAAATTAACACAACATTGTAGGAGCACGGACACTCCGGTCAGACTCAAGGTGATCTCTGGAGCCAGGACAGAGGCCCGGCATCTCTGTGGGCAGGCGAACCCACACTGCACAGGCCCTGGTGCAGTGCCCGTTCCGTGGGGTCAGCTGGGTGCGCGCAGGTCAGCCAGTGTCTGTGTGTCTCAGCCTGTAACCACAGACCACACTGTCCTGCTCTGCTCACAAGAGCGAGGCCAATGGAGGGACAACAGGGGTGGGAACAAAGCCGGGTCATGGTCTGGCCGGGTGAGAAAGGGTCCAAGGAGCGAGAACCCGGATGCCCTTGCCTGGTGAGCCGAGAGCTGACATCCACCCTGTGGGCAGCCCCTCTCCCCCCGTTCCGAGGTAAGGCTGCCTTTCCTGCACCCTGGGCAGTGTCATGCCTGTGTATACGGCAGGACGCACAGCAGTGCACGTAGCAGGCCTGATGTCCGCCCTTGCCATGTACTTGGGGGCTTCCTGAGGGTGGAACATCCCGACAGGACACGGGCCGACCCCGGGGAGGATGTAGGGGTGAAGCGTTTGGGAGCCTCTGGAGGGATCCTCACCTGTCTGGACAGGTGGACTGAGGACACCGACCAAGGGTGAGCAGGTGGGGAGCCCCGGAAGGGTCCTAGGACTTCCCAATATGAAGGACTTCCCTTTCCTCCCTGTTGTGGATGACTTGGATGTGGTAGAAACAGCAGGATTTTGGAAGTTCAATTTTCCACATCATTCCACCAAAAAAAACTGTCAGAAATAATAAATGAATTCAGTAAAGACACAAAATCAGTACACACAGCGCAACTGCATTTCTAAACACTAATAATGAACCATCAGAAAGAGAAAAAAAAAAACCCTATTTACAACTGCATCAAAAAGAACAAAATAGCAGGGAATAAATTTAAGCGAGGATGTGAAAGACCTGAAAACTTTAAGACACTCATGAAGACATTGAAGAAGACACAAGTCGGTGGAAAGACTCCCCGTGCTCCTGGAATGCAAGAATTACTGTTGCTAATATGTCCATTCAACCCAAAGCAGTGCACACAGGGAAGGCAGGCCGTCCTGAAATTCCAACGGTGTTTTTCACAGAAATGGAGCAAATCCTCCTAAGATGTGTGTGGAGCCACAAAGGACCCCGAAGAGCTAAGGAGACCCTGAGAAAGGAGAACAGGCCGCAGGCATCTCCCTCCCTGACTTCACACTTCATCCCGAAGCTACAGTCCCCAAAACAGTGCGGAACTGGCTCAAAGCAGGCGCACAGACCAGAGGGACTGGACGGAGAGCCCAGAACACATCCTGCACGTTGGTGGGGGGAGGGGGCCATTAAGTTACGACAAGGGGGCCAAGGACACACCAAGCGGAAGGGCAGCCCCACGGTAAACGGTGCGGGGAAGACTGCACACCCCATAACCCACGCGGCTCCACCGCACACCAGCCTGACCAAAAACCCAGCTTTGCACACCAACGTCTTCCTGGGTCGCATGAAGACGGACCCCCGCAGCCGTCAGTCGCCCCCAGGAAGCTTCTCCCCACTGTTCCTCACTGTCTCCTCACCTGTTCCTCCGGCGTCGCCTGCGTCCTCAGGAAACCCAGCTCCCAACAGCGTGGACGCAGCCCCACGTTGTCCTGAAGCCGAAACCACAGCGAGTCCTTGAGGAGGCCGAGCGCCCGTCAGCAGCCACAACCCGGCGGTGCCTGAGGAGACACAACTCCCCTCAGCTGCGCTCAGAACGGGGTCCGCGGGGAAGGCGCATCCGCTGTGGGTCACAGAGGCGGGATCAGCGCCACCCTGTGGTCGGTGCGGGATGTGCAGGCCGCCCCTCCCTCACGGGTCACTGGAGACAGAGACCCTGCTGGCAGAACTGCTGAACCCATTAAAGTGTGGACATCAAACAAATGAAGACAATATCTCATAGATTCTCCAATGTAGTTAGGGAACAATGAATTGGAAACCATATGGAATAAAATGGATGTAGACACGAGCTTTACAACTTACACCAAATTCACTCAAAATGATTCAGAGACAAGTTTTAAATGCAAAACTATTCAAAATTATAGGAGAAAACATAAAAGAATATTGATATGAGCTTGGGCTTGGTCGTGTCCATCACAAGCTTTGTGGTTTTAACGCACAACACAAACAAGGAGTCCAGAAAGAAAAACAAGGGATTCTGTGGACTTTATAAAATTAAAGATTTCTACTGTGTGAAAAACCTCATTCAGAAAATCAAGAGACAACACACACTGGGGGAAGAAAAACTGCAAACCTATCTAATAAAGAATTTGTCTCAAAATAGACAAAGAACTACAACACAACCCCATTAAAAATAGGGCAAGCTCTAAATAGACACCTGGTCAAAGAAGGTACAGAGATAGTATACAAAACTATGCCCAGGACTGTGGGGCAGAGAAACGGTGGTCCAGTTCAACTCCCTGAGTCATGTGTGACCCAGGACGAGTCCTGTCCTTCCTGGAGGCCTCAGAGTGATGGGGAGGGAGGAAGGGGAAGAGGGCGGATCCTGCTTAAACCTAACTCTAACCCCGACCGCTCTCACCACTTTCATTCAACATGGTCTAGGAAGTCCTAGACATAGTAATTACATGAGAAAAAGAAATAAAAGGGATCCAATGGCAGAGGAAAAAGTAAAACTGCCACTGTATGTAGATGAGATGATGTTTTATATTTCATTTATTTTTTCATTCACTTATTTATTCTGGTTTCGCTGGGTCTTAGTTGTGGCAGGTGAGCTCCTTAGTTGCGGCAGGCAGGCTCCTTAGTTGTGGCATGCGAACTCTTAGTTGTGGCATGCGTGTGGGATCTAGTTCCCTGAGCAGGGATCGAACCCAGTCCCCCTGCATTGGGAGCGCGGAGTATTAACCTCTGGACCACTGGGGAAGTCCCGACATGATGTTTTATTTAGAAAATCCTTAAGGTGACCCCCCCAAAACAAATAGAATTCATTGGGAAATTCAGTTAAGTTGCAGGATACAAAATTAACCTATAGAAATCTGTTGCATCTCTATCCACTGGCAACAAACTTTCAGAATGAGAAAGTAAGAAAACAAACCCATTGACAATGGTATCAACAAAAATGAAATACCTGGGAATACATCTAACCCAGGAGGTAAAAGACCTGTACTCAGAAAACTGGAAGACACTGATGAAAGAAATTGGAGACGACACAGACAAATGGACAGATGTAATGCGTTCATGGATTGGAAGAATTCATATTGTTAAAATGATTCCACACCCCAGAGCAATCTAGAGATTTGATGCCATTCTTTTCAAAATACCAATGGAATTTTATGAGAACTAGCACAAAGAATTCTGATATGCGTAAGGAAACAGAAAAGTCCCTGAACAGTCAATACGATCTTAAGAAAGAAGGACAAACTTGGACATATCACACTCTCTGTTTCAAACTATACTACGTGTGTAGAATAATCAAGACAGTATGGTAGAGGAACAAAAGAAATATACATAGATCCATGGAACAGAATTGAGAGCCCCAAAATAAACATAGGCATATACGGTCAATTCATCTACGACAAAGCAGGTGAGACTATACAGTGGGGAAAAGATAGCCTCTTCAATGAATGGTGGTGGGAAAACTGGACAACTACATGCACAAGAGTCAAACTGGAATCCTTTCTTATACCACCTACACAAGCAACCTCAAAATGAATCAAATACTTCAATGTAAGACCTGAAGCCATAAGGCTCCTTGAAGAAAACGTAAGCAGTCTGCTCTTTGACATCCGTCTTAGCAATATTTTCTGGATCTGTCTCCCCGAGCAAGAGGAACAAAAGCAGAATAAACCAATGGGACTCCATCCAACTTTAAAGCTTTTCAATGGCAAAGGAAACCATCCACAAAACGAAGAGGCAGCCTACCGACTGGGAGAAAATAGTTGCAAACAATATGTCTGAATAGGGGTTCATATCCAAAATAGATGAAGAACTCGCACAACTGAACCTCCAAAAACCAAAACCCCAATTAAAACATGGGACCGAACATTTTTCCAAAGCGCACGTACCAAGAGACATACGAAAAGAGACATACGAAAAGATGACCAATATCACTTATCATCAGGGAAACGCAAATCAAAAGAACAATGAGATTATCACCTCACACCTAAAAATTTGGCTATCGTCCAAAAGACGACACTGTACCTAACAAAGGCTCTGATGCTCTTCCTAAGTCAGGCCCTGACACTGTCTCTAAAGCCCTGCGGTCATCAATATCTAAAATCCTGACATTATCCTGAGCTAATATCCTGACCCATGTCTTACCAAGGTCGTGAAACTGTCCCAAAGTGAGCCCTGACGCTGTCCCTAAGTGAGGCCCTGAGGATGTCCCTAACAGAGGCCCCGAGAATGTCTTTTACGAAGACCCTAAGGCTGATCTTACAGAGGCCCTTATACTGCTCCTACGTCATGCCCTGACACTGTCCCTCACTCACGCCCTAAAGACAGGCCTCACTTAGGCCCTGTTGCCGTACCTTAGTTAGGCTCTGACGCTGTCCCTACATCAAGCCCTCACACTGGTCCTGATTAAGCCCCTGACACTGGTCCCAACTAAGACCCTGATGCTCTCAATCACTAAGGTCTTCATGCTATCCCTAGCTCATTTCCTGACACTATCCCTGGCCTGGAAGCTGACTCTGTCCCGAGCTAATTTCCTGCCTCTTATCCTCACAGAAGCCCTAATGCTCTCCAGAACTAAGGCCCAGATTAGTCCTAACTAAGGCCCTGACACTGTTTCTAACTAAGGCCCGGAATATATCCCTAATAGAGGCCCTGCTGCCGACAATAACTAAAATCCGGACACTATCCTGAGTTAAGAATCTGACCCAGTTCTAACCAAGTTCCTGACACTGTCCCTAAGAAAGCCCTGTCTCTGTCCCTAAGTGAAGGCCTGAGGCTGTGCCTAACTCAAGCCCTGAAGCGATGCCTACCTGAGGCCTTGACGCTGTGACTACCTCATGCCCTGATCATGCCTTTAACTAAGACCCCGTTGCTGACACAAAAAAGGCCCTGATGCTACTACTCCTACGTCATGCCCTGACAGTGTCCCCAGCTAAGGGCCTGACGCTAGGCCTCACTCAGGCCCTGTGGCTCTTCCCAAGTCCGGCTCTGACGCTGTCCCTACCTGAAGTCCTGACACTGGTCCTAAATTAGGCCCTGATGCTCTAACTACCTGAAGTCTTGGCACTATTCCTAGGTCATGTCCTGACACTATCCCGAGACCTTAACCTAACCTTGCCTTTAACTAATGTCGAGCCTCTTATGCTAACTAAATCCCTGATGCCGTCCCTAACTAAGGCCCTGAAATTAGTCCCCAGGCCGTGACGCTGCCCCTAACTGAGGCCTGGAGGCTCGTCCTAACTCAGGTCCTGACACAACACCTAACTCAGTCCCTGACACTGTACCTAACAAAGGCTCTGATGCTCGTCCTACGTCAGGCCCTGACACTGTCTCTAAGGCCCTGCGGTCATCAATATCTGAAGTCCCGACATTATCCTGAGCTAATATCCTGACCCATGTCTTACCAACGGCCTGAAACTCTCCCAAAGTAAGCTCTGACGCTGTCCCTAAGGGAGGCCCTGAGGATGTCCCTAATGGAGGCCCCGAGAATGTCTTTTACAAAGACCCTAAGGCTGATTGTACAGAGGCCCTTATACTATTCCTAAGTCATGCCCTGACACTGTCCCTCACTCAGGCCGTGTTGCCGTACATTACTTAGGCTCTGACGCTGTCCCTACATCAAGCCCTGGCACGGGCCCTGATTAAGGCCCCGTTACTCGTCGTAACTAAGGCCCGGATGCTCTCAATAACTAAGGTCTTCCCGCTATCCGTAGCTCATTTCCTGACACTATCCCTGGCCTGGAAGCTGACTCTATCCCGAGCTAATTTCCTGCCTCTTATCCTCACTGAAGCCCTAATGGTCTCACTGACTGAGGCCTAATCTAGTCCTAACTAGGGCCCTGACATTGTCTCTAACTAAGGTCCAGAATCTGTCCCTAATATAGGACCCGCTGCCGGCAATAAGTAAAATTCGGACACTATCCTGAGTTAATAAGCTGACCCATTTCTAACCAAGGTCCTGACACTGTCCCTAAGAAAGCCCTGTCGCTGTCTTGAAGTGAAGGCCTGAGGCTGTGCCTAACTCAGGCCCTGAAGCTATGCCTACCTGAGGCCTTGACGCTGTGCCTACCTCAGGCCCTGATCATGTCTTTAACTAAGACCATGTTGCTGACCCAACAAAGGCGCTGATGCAGCTCCTACATCATGTCCTGACAGTGTCCCCAGCTAAGGGCCTGACGCTAGGCCTCACTCAGTTCCTATGTCTCTCCCTAAGTCAGGCTCTGACGCTGTCCCTACCTGAAGCCCTTACGCTGGATCTCATTAAGGCCGTGATACTCTCAGTGACTAAGGTCTTGACACTACCCCTAGGTCATTTCCTGACACGATCCCTAAGCTTTACCCTAAGCCTGTCCCTTGCAACTATCCTGTCTCTTTTGCTAACTGAAGCCCTTATGCTGTGCCTAACTCAGGCCCTGAACTTAGTCCCAAGGCCGTGACACTGTCCCTAAGTGAGGCGTAGATGCTCTTCCTACATCTGGCCCATAACTGTCCCTCACTAAAACCCTAGCACTCTTCCTAACTCAGGCCTTGACACGGTACCTCACAGAGGCCCAGATTCTAGTCCTAACGCAGGCCCTGACACTGTCTCTAACTAGGGCCCTGAGTCGGTCTTTACCTAACGGCCTCACTCTTTCCCCAACTACTCCCTGACGCTGCCCCTACCAAAGGCCCTGACGCTGTGCCTAATTGCCTGAGCTGTCTTTCACTAATACCCTGACCCTATCCATAACTAACGCCCTGGTGATGTCCCTAACGAACAGCCTGAAGTATCTCTCACTAAGCCCTCCATGTTTTTCTCTGAGGCCCTGACACTCTCTCTAATTAAGGCCCTGACACTCTCTGTAAGTAATGGTCTGATGCGGCTCCTACCTGAGATGCTGATACTCTCACTTAGACCTTGAAGTCTCTACCTGAGAACCTGACACTGTCTGTAACTAATTTCCTGACTTTTTCCTCAACTAACATCCTAATTTTGTCCCTAAATCACGCCCTGACACTGGTCCTAACTATGGCCCTGATGCTGACCCTACTAACTACGGCCCCAACGATGTCCCTAATAGACTTTGACGTCCCTCACTGTAGGCCTGACCCTGCCCCTCACCAAGGCCCTGACCCTCTTCCTAACTAAGGCTGTGATGATGTCTCTACCTGAGGCACTCTCACTGTCTATAATAACGGCCGACTCTTTCCCTAACACCCTGATGCTGTCACTAATAGCCTCATGTATCTCTCAATAACGCCCTGATCCTGTCCATAACTAAGGCCCTGAATATGCCCCTACGTATGTCTCTGACGCTGTCCTTAACTAAGGCCCTGATGCTCTCTCTACGTAAGGCACTGACACTATCTATAATAACGGCCTGACTCTTTCCCTAACTAATACCCTGATGTTATCGCTAATTGAGGCCCTGAAGATGTCCCTAATACCCTTAGGGGTTCCTCTGTATCACCCTGATCCTGTCCATAACTAAGGCCCTGAAGATGTCCCTAGGTAAGTCTCTGAGGCTGTCCCTAACTAAGGCCCTGATGCTGTCTCTACCTCAGAATCTGAAATTCTAATGTCCTGACTCTCCCTAACTAACATCCTGACGCTGCCCCTAAGGGAGGCCCCGACACTCTTCTAAACTAAGGACTTGCCGCTGTCCCTACATAAAACCCTGACGCTGTCTGTAACTAATGACCTGACTCCCTAACTAACACCCTACTTTGGGCCCTAACTAACGCCCTGACACTGGTCCTAATTATGGGCACGATGCTGGCCCTAAGGCCCTGAAGATATCCCTAAGTAACAGCCTGAACTGTGTCTAACTAAGGCTCTCACGTTATCTCTAAGTGAAGCACTGACACTGTCCCTAACTTAGGCCCTTATAGTCTAAGCTGTCACTACATAATGCCCTGATCCTGTCCATAAGTGAGGTCCTGAATATGTCCCTAAGTGCATCACTGACGATGTCCTTAACAGCCTGAACTCTCTTCAAGTTATCTCTGAGGCTCTGACACTGGCCCTTCCTAAGGCCTCACCCCAAGGTTGTCCCAGGCACCTGGGCAGTTTTCTCTGGTCCGCATCTCTAGCCAGCTGCCTGCCATCAGCCACTCTAAGATTCTGCGATACAGTGGTCCCACGTGGGATGTGCCTGTGTAGGCTCACCTGCGGGAGGGGAGTCATGGCCACTCCGCCTTCCAGGGGACTGCGGCTCACGGTAGGAGCCTCACAGCCAGTGTGTGGACACAGGGTTCTCTGTCCTTGTTTGTTGTAAATCCCTTGGAGTTACCTCTAACACTGTTTAATGGATATCGCCCCTTCTGCATATTGATAATATAAATTATTTACCACACTAAAATCCAGGAATGACATTCTTAGAATGAGCAGGAGAACACTGGATCCCCCCCATCCCCACATAATGATCTATTACTTGGAGGATTTAAAATTATAAGGAGAAAACACTCACTCTCCTCACCCTCTTGGGCGTCAGCACAAGGCGGGAATCAGCTGCATCCTTTATTTATCCCTCTGATTTTCCACAACCTTTCCTTCCAGGAGAAATCTCTGGGCTCTTCGGGAGCTGTGAGTGGTGGCCGTCAGGTAAATCTGAGGCTGAAAAGCAAGAGAAAGACAGACAGAGGAGGAGATGAGAATTGGTGACGGGGAGAAGCAGGGGCGTCCACGTTCAATCGCAGGCTGAGAGTCTGGGTTAGTCTCCAGCGAAGCTAAGGACCACCAGGGTCTGGCCCCACTGGCCTTGTCACCTGGTGTGGGGACTGGGGACAGCCAAACCCCCATGGCCACTCTCAGAGAAATCAGGGAGGTGGGAGGGCACCCCTGAGAGCCAGATTGAAAATGGTCATGGTGTGAAATAATAAGATGCCCTTTCAGAAAAGTGAAGACTGTTCTCTTGGTTCTCAAAGACTTGCAAATACTCTGTGTCCTTCTGGAGGCATGCTGAAGCCTTCAGCCTTTGAGGGCAGTAATGGGAGTGCATCTGGCCTCAAAACCATCCAGCACTCACTCCCTGAGGGTGCTGAGGATGACCCGTATCCACCCCTTGGGTGCTGTGGGGCCTGAAATCCCCTGATCACCGAGGACGGGAGGGGCCGCACAGACACTCCACTGGACCACCGGGGGCTTCGCTGCTGGGCTACAGTCCTTTATCAGATACATGGTTTGCAAACATCTTGGGCCATTCTGGATGGTGGATTATCTTATTCCTTGCTCCTTTTATACACAACTGTTTTTCATCTTGAGGAAGTCCAATTCATCTATTTTGTCTTTTGTTGCTTGTGCTTTTGGTAGATCTAAGAAATCATGACCAAATCCAAGGCCATGAAGATTTACTCTCATGTTTTCTTCTAGGAGTTTTATAATTTTGGTTCTTGCATCTAGGCCTTCGGTCCATTTTGCGTTGATTTTGTATATGAGGTGGGGGGAGGTAAGGGTCCAACTTTACTCTTCTGCATGTGGGGATCCACTTGTTCCAGAACCTGTGCTCACTGTTTGGGAGAAAATACCTGCAAATGACGTGACCAACAAGGGCTTAATTCTAAAATGTACAAACAGCTCATACAACTCAAAAGAGAAAAAAAATCAAAAAATAGGTAGAATTTTAGAAGGTCTAAATAGACATTTCTCCCAGGACATACAGATGGCCAAGAGGCACGTGAAAAGATGCTCCACATCGCTAATTAGTAGAGAATGCAAATCAAAACTACAGTGAGTTATCACCCCGTAGTGGTCAGAATGGCCATCATTAAAATGTCTAGAAATAAATGCTGCAAGGGGTATGGAGAAAAGGGAACCCTCCTACACTACTGGTGGGAATGAAAATTGATGCAGCCGCTATGGAAAACAGTATGGAGGTTCCTCCAAAACTAAAAATAGAAATACCCTATGAACCAGCAATCTCACTCCTGGGCACACATCCAGACAAAACTATAATTCGAAAAGATACGTGCACCCCAGCATTCACAGCAGCACTCTTCACAATAGCCAAGACACGGAAGCAACCTGAGTGTCCCTCAACAGATGAATGGATATAGAAGATGTGGTACATACATACAATGGAATACTACTCGGCCATAAAACAGAGTGAACTAATGCCATCTGCAGCTACACGGATGGACCTAGAGATTATCATACAAAGTGAAGTAAGTCAGACAGAGAACAACACATACCATATGATATCACTTATATGTGGATTATAAAATGAGACTCAAATGAACCTATCTACAGAACAAAAACACACTCACAAATATAGATAACAGACTTGTGCTTGTCAAGTCAGACAAGGAAGACAGGGGAGAGGGATGGATTGGGAGTTTGGGATTAGTAGATGCAAATTATTATATATAGGATGGATAAACAAGGTCTTACTGTACAGCACAGGGAACTGTATTCAATACCCTGTAATTAACCATAATGGAAAAGAATATGAAAAATATGTATATATGTATGTTTGTATATGTGAATCACTTTGCCGTACAGTAGAAATTAACACAACATTGTAGGAGCACGGACACTCCGGTCAGACTCAAGGTGATCTCTGGAGCCAGGACAGAGGCCCGGCGTCTCTGTGGGCAGGCGAACCCACACCGCACAGGCCCTGGTGCAGTGCCCGTTCCGTGGGGTCAGCTGGGTGCGCGCAGGTCAGCCAGTGTCTGTGTGTCTCAGCCTGTAACCACAGACCACAGTGTCCTGCTCTGCTCACAAGAGCGAGGCCAATGGAGGGACAACAGGGGTGGGAACAAAGCCGGGTCATGGTCTGGCCGGGTGAGAAAGGGTCCAAGGAGCGAGAACCCGGATGCCCTTGCCTGGTGAGCCGAGAGCTGACATCCACCCTGTGGGCAGCCCCTCTCCCCCCGTTCCGAGGTAAGGCTGCCTTTCCTGCACCCTGGGCAGTGTCATGCCTATGTATACGGCAGGACGCACAGCAGTGCACGTAGCAGGCCTGATGTCCGCCCTTGCCATGTACTTGGGGGCTTCCTGAGGGTGGAACATCCCGACAGGACACGGGCCGACCCCGGGGAGGATGTAGGGGTGAAGCGTTTGGGAGCCTCTGGAGGGATCCTCACCTGTCTGGACAGGTGGACTGAGGACACCGACCAAGGGTGAGCAGGTGGGGAGCCCCGGAAGGGTCCTAGGACTTCCCAATATGAAGGACTTCCCTTTCCTCCCTGTTGTGGATGACTTGGATGTGGTAGAAACAGCGGGATTTTGGAAGTTCAATTTTCCACATCATTCCACCAAAAAAAACTGTTAGAAATAATAAATGAATTCAGTAAAGACACAAAATCAGTACACACAGCGCAACTGCATTTCTAAACACTAATAATGAACCATCAGAAAGAGAAAAAAAAAACCCTATTTACAACTGCATCAAAAAGAACAAAATAGCAGGGAATAAATTTAAGCGAGGATATGAAAGACCTGAAAACTTTAAGACACTCATGAAGACATTGAAGAAGACACAAGTCGGTGGAAAGACTCCCCGTGCTCCTGGAATGCAAGAATTACTGTTGCTAAAATGTCCATTCAACCCAAAGCAGTGCACACAGGGAAGGCAGGCCGTCCTGAAATTCCAACGGTGTTTTTCACAGAAATGGAGCAAATCCTCCTAAGATGTGTGTGGAGCCACAAAGGACCCCGAAGAGCCAAGGAGACCCTGAGAAAGGAGAACAGGCCGCAGGCATCTCCCTCCCTGACTTCACACTTCATCCCGAAGCTACAGTCCCCAAAACAGTGCGGAACTGGCTCAAAGCAGGCCCACAGACCAGAGGGACTGGACGGAGAGCCCAGAACACATCCTGCACGTTGGTGGGGGGAGGGGGCCATTAAGTTACGACAAGGGGGCCAAGGACACACCAAGCGGAAGGGCAGCCCCACGGTAAACGGTGCGGGGAAGACTGCACACCCCATAACCCACGCGGCTCCACCGCACACCAGCCTGACCAAAAACCCAGCTTTGCACACCAACGTCTTCCTGGGTCGCATGAAGACGGACCCCCGCAGCCGTCAGTCGCCCCCAGGAAGCTTCTCCCCACTGTTCCTCACTGTCTCCTCACCTGTTCCTCCGGCGTCGCCTGCGTCCTCAGGAAACCCAGCTCCCAACAGCGTGGACGCAGCCCCACGTTGTCCTGAAGCCGAAACCACAGCGAGTCCTTGAGGAGGCCGAGCGCCCGTCAGCAGCCACAACCCGGCGGTGCCTGAGGAGACACAACTCCCCTCAGCTGCGCTCAGAACGGGGTCCGCGGGGAAGGCGCATCCGCTGTGGGTCACAGAGGCGGGATCAGCGCCACCCTGTGGTCGGTGCGGGATGTGCAGGCCGCCCCTCCCTCACGGGTCACTGGAGACAGAGACCCTGCTGGCAGAACTGCTGAACCCATTAAAGTGTGGACATCAAACAAATGAAGACAATATCTCATAGATTCTCCAATGTAGTTAGGGAACAATGAATTGGAAACCATATGGAATAAAATGGATGTAGACACGAGCTTTACAACTTACACCAAATTCACTCAAAATGATTCAGAGACAAGTTTTAAATGCAAAACTATTCAAAATTATAGGAGAAAACATAAAAGAATATTGATATGAGCTTGGGCTTGGTCGTGTCCATCACAAGCTTTGTGGTTTTAACGCACAACACAAACAAGGAGTCCAGAAAGAAAAACAAGGGATTCTGTGGACTTTATAAAATTAAAGATTTCTACTGTGTGAAAAACCTCATTCAGAAAATCAAGAGACAACACACACTGGGGGAAGAAAAACTGCAAACCTATCTAATAAAGAATTTGTCTCAAAATAGACAAAGAACTACAACACAACCCCATTAAAAATAGGGCAAGCTCTAAATAGACACCTGGTCAAAGAAGGTACAGAGATAGTATACAAAACTATGCCCAGGACTGTGGGGCAGAGAAACGGTGGTCCAGTTCAACTCCCTGAGTCATGTGTGACCCAGGACGAGTCCTGTCCTTCCTGGAGGCCTCAGAGTGATGGGGAGGGAGGAAGGGGAAGAGGGCGGATCCTGCTTAAACCTAACTCTAACCCCGACCGCTCTCACCACTTTCATTCAACATGGTCTAGGAAGTCCTAGACATAGTAATTACATGAGAAAAAGAAATAAAAGGGATCCAATGGCAGAGGAAAAAGTAAAACTGCCACTGTATGTAGATGAGATGATGTTTTATATTTCATTTATTTTTTCATTCACTTATTTATTCTGGTTTCGCTGGGTCTTAGTTGTGGCAGGTGAGCTCCTTAGTTGCGGCAGGCAGGCTCCTTAGTTGTGGCATGCGAACTCTTAGTTGTGGCATGCGTGTGGGATCTAGTTCCCTGAGCAGGGATCGAACCCAGTCCCCCTGCATTGGGAGCGCGGAGTATTAACCTCTGGACCACTGGGGAAGTCCCGACATGATGTTTTATTTAGAAAATCCTTAAGGTGACCCCCCAAAACAAATAGAATTCATTGGGAAATTCAGTTAAGTTGCAGGATACAAAATTAACCTATAGAAATCTGTTGCATCTCTATCCACTGGCAACAAACTTTCAGAATGAGAAAATAAGAAAACAAACCCATTGACAATGGTATCAACAAAAATGAAATACCTGGGATACATCTAACCCAGGAGGTAAAAGACCTGTACTCAGAAAACTGGAAGACACTGATGAAAGAAATTGGAGACGACACAGACAAATGGACAGATATAATGCGTTCATGGATTGGAAGAATTCATATTGTTAAAATGATTCCACACCCCAGAGCAATCTAGAGATTTGATGCCATTCTTTTCAAAATACCAATGGAATTTTATGAGAACTAGCACAAAGAATTCTGATATGCGTAAGGAAACAGAAAAGTCCCTGAACAGTCAATACGATCTTAAGAAAGAAGGACAAACTTGGACATATCACACTCTCTGTTTCAAACTATACTACGTATGTAGAATAATCAAGACAGTATGGTAGAGGAACAAAAGAAATACACATAGATCCATGGAACAGAATTGAGAGCCCCAAAATAAACATAGGCATATACGGTCAATTCATCTACGACAAAGCAGGTGAGACTATACAGTGGGGAAAAGATAGCCTCTTCAATGAATGATGGTGGGAAAACTGGACAACTACATGCACAAGAGTCAAACTGGAATCCTTTCTTATACCACCTACACAAGCAACCTCAAAATGAATCAAATACTTCAATGTAAGACCTGAAGCCATAAGGCTCCTTGAAGAAAACGTAAGCAGTCTGCTCTTTGACATCCGTCTTAGCAATATTTTCTGGATCTGTCTCCCCGAGCAAGAGGAACAAAAGCAGAATAAACCAATGGGACTCCATCCAACTTTAAAGCTTTTCAATGGCAAAGGAAACCATCCACAAAACGAAGAGGCAGCCTACCGACTGTGAGAAAATAGTTGCAAACAATATGTCTGAATAGGGGTTCATATCCAAAATAGATGAAGAACTCGCACAACTGAACCTCCAAAAACCAAAACCCCAATTAAAACATGGGACCGAACATTTTTCCAAAGCGCACGTACCAAGAGACATACGAAAAGAGACATACGAAAAGATGACCAATATCACTTATCATCAGGGAAACGCAAATCAAAAGAACAATGAGATTATCACCTCACACCTAAAAATTTGGCTATCGTCCAAAAGACGACACTGTACCTAACAAAGGCTCTGATGCTCTTCCTAAGTCAGGCCCTGACACTGTCTCTAAAGCCCTGCGGTCATCAATATCTAAAATCCTGACATTATCCTGAGCTAATATCCTGACCCATGTCTTACCAAGGTCGTGAAACTGTCCCAAAGTGAGCCCTGACGCTGTCCCTAAGTGAGGCCCTGAGGATGTCCCTAACAGAGGCCCCGAGAATGTCTTTTACGAAGACCCTAAGGCTGATCTTACAGAGGCCCTTATACTGCTCCTACGTCATGCCCTGACACTGTCCCTCACTCACGCCCTAAAGACAGGCCTCACTTAGGCCCTGTTGCCGTACCTTAGTTAGGCTCTGACGCTGTCCCTACATCAAGCCCTCACACTGGTCCTGATTAAGCCCCTGACACTGGTCCCAACTAAGACCCTGATGCTCTCAATCACTAAGGTCTTCATGCTATCCCTAGCTCATTTCCTGACACTATCCCTGGCCTGGAAGCTGACTCTGTCCCGAGCTAATTTCCTGCCTCTTATCCTCACAGAAGCCCTAATGCTCTCCAGAACTAAGGCCCAGATTAGTCCTAACTAAGGCCCTGACACTGTTTCTAACTAAGGCCCGGAATATATCCCTAATAGAGGCCCTGCTGCCGACAATAACTAAAATCCGGACACTATCCTGAGTTAAGAATCTGACCCAGTTCTAACCAAGTTCCTGACACTGTCCCTAAGAAAGCCCTGTCTCTGTCCCTAAGTGAAGGCCTGAGGCTGTGCCTAACTCAAGCCCTGAAGCGATGCCTACCTGAGGCCTTGACGCTGTGACTACCTCATGCCCTGATCATGCCTTTAACTAAGACCCCGTTGCTGACACAAAAAAGGCCCTGATGCTACTACTCCTACGTCATGCCCTGACAGTGTCCCCAGCTAAGGGCCTGACGCTAGGCCTCACTCAGGCCCTGTGGCTCTTCCCAAGTCCGGCTCTGACGCTGTCCCTACCTGAAGTCCTGACACTGGTCCTAAATTAGGCCCTGATGCTCTAACTACCTGAAGTCTTGGCACTATTCCTAGGTCATGTCCTGACACTATCCCGAGACCTTAACCTAACCTTGCCTTTAACTAATGTCGAGCCTCTTATGCTAACTAAATCCCTGATGCCGTCCCTAACTAAGGCCCTGAAATTAGTCCCCAGGCCGTGACGCTGCCCCTAACTGAGGCCTGGAGGCTCGTCCTAACTCAGGTCCTGACACAACACCTAACTCAGTCCCTGACACTGTACCTAACAAAGGCTCTGATGCTCGTCCTACGTCAGGCCCTGACACTGTCTCTAAGGCCCTGCGGTCATCAATATCTGAAGTCCCGACATTATCCTGAGCTAATATCCTGACCCATGTCTTACCAACGGCCTGAAACTCTCCCAAAGTAAGCTCTGACGCTGTCCCTAAGGGAGGCCCTGAGGATGTCCCTAATGGAGGCCCCGAGAATGTCTTTTACAAAGACCCTAAGGCTGATTGTACAGAGGCCCTTATACTATTCCTAAGTCATGCCCTGACACTGTCCCTCACTCAGGCCGTGTTGCCGTACATTACTTAGGCTCTGACGCTGTCCCTACATCAAGCCCTGGCACGGGCCCTGATTAAGGCCCCGTTACTCGTCGTAACTAAGGCCCGGATGCTCTCAATAACTAAGGTCTTCCCGCTATCCGTAGCTCATTTCCTGACACTATCCCTGGCCTGGAAGCTGACTCTATCCCGAGCTAATTTCCTGCCTCTTATCCTCACTGAAGCCCTAATGGTCTCACTGACTGAGGCCTAATCTAGTCCTAACTAGGGCCCTGACATTGTCTCTAACTAAGGTCCAGAATCTGTCCCTAATATAGGACCCGCTGCCGGCAATAAGTAAAATTCGGACACTATCCTGAGTTAATAAGCTGACCCATTTCTAACCAAGGTCCTGACACTGTCCCTAAGAAAGCCCTGTCGCTGTCTTGAAGTGAAGGCCTGAGGCTGTGCCTAACTCAGGCCCTGAAGCTATGCCTACCTGAGGCCTTGACGCTGTGCCTACCTCAGGCCCTGATCATGTCTTTAACTAAGACCATGTTGCTGACCCAACAAAGGCGCTGATGCAGCTCCTACATCATGTCCTGACAGTGTCCCCAGCTAAGGGCCTGACGCTAGGCCTCACTCAGTTCCTATGTCTCTCCCTAAGTCAGGCTCTGACGCTGTCCCTACCTGAAGCCCTTACGCTGGATCTCATTAAGGCCGTGATACTCTCAGTGACTAAGGTCTTGACACTACCCCTAGGTCATTTCCTGACACGATCCCTAAGCTTTACCCTAAGCCTGTCCCTTGCAACTATCCTGTCTCTTTTGCTAACTGAAGCCCTTATGCTGTGCCTAACTCAGGCCCTGAACTTAGTCCCAAGGCCGTGACACTGTCCCTAAGTGAGGCGTAGATGCTCTTCCTACATCTGGCCCATAACTGTCCCTCACTAAAACCCTAGCACTCTTCCTAACTCAGGCCTTGACACGGTACCTCACAGAGGCCCAGATTCTAGTCCTAACGCAGGCCCTGACACTGTCTCTAACTAGGGCCCTGAGTCGGTCTTTACCTAACGGCCTCACTCTTTCCCCAACTACTCCCTGACGCTGCCCCTACCAAAGGCCCTGACGCTGTGCCTAATTGCCTGAGCTGTCTTTCACTAATACCCTGACCCTATCCATAACTAACGCCCTGGTGATGTCCCTAACGAACAGCCTGAAGTATCTCTCACTAAGCCCTCCATGTTTTTCTCTGAGGCCCTGACACTCTCTCTAATTAAGGCCCTGACACTCTCTGTAAGTAATGGTCTGATGCGGCTCCTACCTGAGATGCTGATACTCTCACTTAGACCTTGAAGTCTCTACCTGAGAACCTGACACTGTCTGTAACTAATTTCCTGACTTTTTCCTCAACTAACATCCTAATTTTGTCCCTAAATCACGCCCTGACACTGGTCCTAACTATGGCCCTGATGCTGACCCTACTAACTAGGGCCCCAACGATGTCCCTAATAGACTTTGACGTCCCTCACTGTTGGCGTGACCCTGCCCCTCACCAAGGCCCTGACCCTCTTCCTAACTAAGGCTGTGATGATGTCTCTACCTGAGGCACTGTCACTGTCTATAATAACGGCCGACTCTTTCCCTAACACCCTGATGCTGTCACTAATAGCCTCATGTATCTCTCAATAACACCTTGATCCTGTCCATAACTAAGGCCCTGAATATGCCCCTACGTATGTCTCTGACGCTGTCCTTAACTAAGGCCCTGATGCTCTCTCTACGTAAGGCACTGACACTATCTATAATAACGGCCTGACTCTTTCCCTAACTAATACCCTGATGTCATCGCTAATTGAGGCCCTGAAGATGTCCCTAATACCCTTAGGTGTTCCTGTGTATCACCCTGATCCTGTCCATAACTAAGGCCCTGAAGATGTCCCTAGGTAAGTCTCTGAGGCTGTCCCTAACTAAGGCCCTGATGCTGTCTCTACCTCAGAATCTGAAATTCTAATGTCCTGACTCTCCCTAACTAACATCCTGACGCTGCCCCTAAGGGAGGCCCCGACACTCTTCTAAACTAAGGACTTGCCGCTGTCCCTACATAAAACCCTGACGCTGTCTGTAACTAATGACCTGACTCCCTAACTAACACCCTACTTTGGGCCCTTACTAACGCCCTGACACTGGTCCTAATTATGGGCACGATGCTGGCCCTAAGGCCCTGAAGATATCCCTAAGTAACAGCCTGAACTGTGTCTAACTAAGGCTCTCACGTTATCTCTAAGTGAAGCACTGACACTGTCCCTAACTTAGGCCCTTATAGTCTAAGCTGTCACTACATAATGCCCTGATCCTGTCCATAAGTGAGGTCCTGAATATGTCCCTAAGTGCATCACTGACGATGTCCTTAACAGCCTGAACTCTCTTCAAGTTATCTCTGAGGCTCTGACACTGGCCCTTCCTAAGGCCTCACCCCAAGGTTGTCCCAGGCACCTGGGCAGTTTTCTCTGGTCCGCATCTCTAGCCAGCTGCCTGCCATCAGCCACTCTAAGATTCTGCGATACAGTGGTCCCACGTGGGATGTGCCTGTGTAGGCTCACCTGCGGGAGGGGAGTCATGGCCACTCCGCCTTCCAGGGGACTGCGGCTCACGGTAGGAGCCTCACAGCCAGTGTGTGGACACAGGGTTCTCTGTCCTTGTTTGTTGTAAATCCCTTGGAGTTACCTCTAACACTGTTTAATGGATATCGCCCCTTCTGCATATTGATAATATAAATTATTTACCACACTAAAATCCAGGAATGAAATTCTTAGAATGAGCAGGAGAACACTGGATCCCCCCCATCCCCACATAATGATCTATTACTTGGAGGATTTTAAATTATAAGGAGAAAACACTCACTCTCCTCACCCTCTTGGGCGTCAGCACAAGGCGGGAATCAGCTGCATCCTTTATTTATCCCTCTGATTTTCCAAAACCTTTCCTTCCAGGAGAAATCTCTGGGCTCTTCGGGAGCTGTGAGTGGTGGCCGTCAGGTAAATCTGAGGCTGAAAAGCAAGAGAAAGACAGACAGAGGAGGAGATGAGAATTGGTGACGGGGAGAAGCAGGGGCGTCCACGTTCAATCGCAGGCTGAGAGTCTGGGTTAGTCTCCAGCGAAGCTAAGGACCACCAGGGTCTGGCCCCACTGGCCTTATCACCTGGTGTGGGGACTGGGGACAGCCAAACCCCCATGGCCACTCTCAGAGAAATCAGGGAGGTGGGAGGGCACCCCTGAGAGCCAGATTGAAAATGGTCATGCTGTGAAATAATAAGATGCCCTTTCAGAAAAGTGAAGACTGTTCTCTTGGTTCTCAAAGACTTGCAAATACTCTGTGTCCTTCTGGAGGCATGCTGAAGCCTTCAGCCTTTGAGGGCAGTAATGGGAGTGCATCTGGCCTCAAAACCATCCAGCACTCACTCCCTGAGGGTGCTGAGGATGACCCGTATCCACCCCTTGGGTGCTGTGGGGCCTGAAATCCCCTGATCACCGAGGACGGGAGGGGCCGCACAGACACTCCACTGGACCACCGGGGGCTTCGCTGCTGGGCTACAGTCCTTTATCAGATACATGGTTTGCAAACATCTTGGGCCATTCTGGATGGTGGATTATCTTATTCCTTGCTCCTTTTATACACAACTGTTTTTCATCTTGAGGAAGTCCAATTCATCTATTTTGTCTTTTGTTGCTTGTGCTTTTGGTAGATCTAAGAAATCATGACCAAATCCAAGGCCATGAAGATTTACTCTCATGTTTTCTTCTAGGAGTTTTATAATTTTGGTTCTTGCATCTAGGCCTTCGGTCCATTTTGCGTTGATTTTGTATATGAGGTGGGGGGAGGTAAGGGTCCAACTTTACTCTTCTGCATGTGGGGATCCACTTGTTCCAGAACCTGTGCTCACTGTTTGGGAGAAAATACCTGCAAATGACGTGACCAACAAGGGCTTAATTCTAAAATGTACAAACAGCTCATACAACTCAAAAGAGAAAAAAAATCAAAAAATAGGTAGAATTTTAGAAGGTCTAAATAGACATTTCTCCAAGGACATACAGATGGCCAAGAGGCACGTGAAAAGATGCTCCACATCGCTAATTAGTAGAGAATGCAAATCAAAACTACAGTGAGTTATCACCCCGTAGTGGTCAGAATGGCCATCATTAAAATGTCTAGAAATAAATGCTGCAAGGGGTGTGGAGAAAAGGGAACCCTCCTACACTACTGGTGGGAATGAAAATTGATGCAGCCGCTATGGAAAACAGTATGGAGGTTCCTCCAAAACTAAAAATAGAATTACCCTATGAACCAGCAATCTCACTCCTGGGCACACATCCAGACAAAACTATAATTCGAAAAGATACGTGCACCCCAGCATTCACAGCAGCACTCTTCACAATAGCCAAGACACGGAAGCAACCTGAGTGTCCCTCAACAGATGAATGGATATAGAAGATGTGGTACATACATACAATGGAATATTACTCGGCCATAAAACAGAGTGAACTAATGCCATCTGCAGCTACACGGATGGACCTAGAGATTATCATACAAAGTGAAGTAAGTCAGACAGAGAACAACACATACCATATGATATCACTTATATGTGGATTATAAAATGAGACTCAAATGAACCTATCTACAGAACAAAAACACACTCACAAATATAGATAACAGACTTGTGGTTGTCAAGTCAGACAAGGAAGACAGGGGAGAGGGATGGATTGGGAGTTTGGGATTAGTAGATGCAAATTATTATATATAGGATGGATAAACAAGGTCTTACTGTACAGCACAGGGAACTGTATTCAATACCCTGTAATTAACCATAATGGAAAAGAATATGAAAAATATGTATATATGTATGTTTGTATATGTGAATCACATTGCCGTACAGTAGAAATTAACACAACATTGTAGGAGCACGGACACTCCGGTCAGACTCAAGGTGATCTCTGGAGCCAGGACAGAGGCCCGGCGTCTCTGTGGGCAGGCGAACCCACACCGCACAGGCCCTGGTGCAGTGCCCGTTCCGTGGGGTCAGCTGGGTGCGCGCAGGTCAGCCAGTGTCTGTGTGTCTCAGCCTGTAACCACAGACCACACTGTCCTGCTCTGCTCACAAGAGCGAGGCCAATGGAGGGACAACAGGGGTGGGAACAAAGCCGGGTCATGGTCTGGCCGGGTGAGAAAGGGTCCAAGGAGCGAGAACCCGGATGCCCTTGCCTGGTGAGCCGAGAGCTGACATCCACCCTGTGGGCAGCCCCTCTCCCCCCGTTCCGAGGTAAGGCTGCCTTTCCTGCACCCTGGGCAGTGTCATGCCTGTGTATACGGCAGGACGCACAGCAGTGCATGTAGCAGGCCTGATGTCCGCCCTTGCCATGTACTTGGGGGCTTCCTGAGGGTGGAACATCCCGACAGGACACGGGCCGACCCCAGGGAGGATGTAGGGGTGAAGCGTTTGGGAGCCTCTGGAGGGATCCTCACCTGTCTGGACAGGTGGACTGAGGACACCGACCAAGGGTGAGCAGGTGGGGAGCCCCGGAAGGGTCCTAGGACTTCCCAATATGAAGGACTTCCCTTTCCTCCCTGTTGTGGATGACTTGGATGTGGTAGAAACAGCGGGATTTTGGAAGTTCAATTTTCCACATCATTCCACCAAAAAAAACTGTTAGAAATAATAAATGAATTCAGTAAAGACACAAAATCAGTACACACAGCGCAACTGCATTTCTAAACACTAATAATGAACCATCAGAAAGAGAAAAAAAAAACCCTATTTACAACTGCATCAAAAAGAACAAAATAGCAGGGAATAAATTTAAGCGAGGATGTGAAAGACCTGAAAACTTTAAGACACTCATGAAGACATTGAAGAAGACACAAGTCGGTGGAAAGACTCCCCGTGCTCCTGGAATGCAAGAATTACTGTTGCTAAAATGTCCATTCAACCCAAAGCAGTGCACACAGGGAAGGCAGGCCGTCCTGAAATTCCAACGGTGTTTTTCACAGAAATGGAGCAAATCCTCCTAAGATGTGTGTGGAGCCACAAAGGACCCCGAAGAGCCAAGGAGACCCTGAGAAAGGAGAACAGGCCGCAGGCATCTCCCTCCCTGACTTCACACTTCATCCCGAAGCTACAGTCCCCAAAACAGTGCGGAACTGGCTCAAAGCAGGCGCACAGACCAGAGGGACTGGACGGAGAGCCCAGAACACATCCTGCACGTTGGTGGGGGGAGGGGGCCATTAAGTTACGACAAGGGGGCCAAGGACACACCAAGCGGAAGGGCAGCCCCACGGTAAACGGTGCGGGGAAGACTGCACACCCCATAACCCACGCGGCTCCACCGCACACCAGCCTGACCAAAAACCCAGCTTTGCACACCAACGTCTTCCTGGGTCGCATGAAGACGGACCCCCGCAGCCGTCAGTCGCCCCCAGGAAGCTTCTCCCCACTGTTCCTCACTGTCTCCTCACCTGTTCCTCCGGCGTCGCCTGCGTCCTCAGGAAACCCAGCTCCCAACAGCGTGGACGCAGCCCCACGTTGTCCTGAAGCCGAAACCACAGCGAGTCCTTGAGGAGGCCGAGCGCCCGTCAGCAGCCACAACCCGGCGGTGCCTGAGGAGACACAACTCCCCTCAGCTGCGCTCAGAGCGGGGTCTGCGGGGAAGGCGCATCCGCTGTGGGTCACAGACGCGGGATCAGCGCCACCCTGTGGTCGGTGCGGGATGTGCAGGCCGCCCCTCCCTCAAGGGTCACTGGAGACAGAGACCCTGCTGGCAGAACCGCTGAACCCATTAAAGTGTGGACATCAAACAAATGAAGACAATATCTCATAGATTCTCCAATGTAGTTAGGGAACAATGAACTGGAAACCATATGGAATAAAATGGATGTAGACACGAGCTTTACAACTTACACCAAATTCACTCAAAATGATTCAGAGACAAGTTTTAAATGCAAAACTATTCAAAATTATAGGAGAAAACATAAAAGAATATTGATATGAGCTTGGGCTTGGTCGTGTCCATCACAAGCTTTGTGGTTTTAACGCACAACACAAACAAGGAGTCCAGAAAGAAAAACAAGGGATTCTGTGGACTTTATAAAATTAAAGATTTCTACTGTGTGAAAAACCTCATTCAGAAAATCAAGAGACAACACACACTGGGGGAAGAAAAACTGCAAACCTATCTAATAAAGAATTTGTCTCAAAATAGACAAAGAACTACAACACAACCCCATTAAAAATAGGGCAAGCTCTAAATAGACACCTGGTCAAAGAAGGTACAGAGATAGTATACAAAACTATGCCCAGGACTGTGGGGCAGAGAAACGGTGGTCCAGTTCAACTCCCTGAGTCATGTGTGACCCAGGACGAGTCCTGTCCTTCCTGGAGGCCTCAGAGTGATGGGGAGGGAGGAAGGGGAAGAGGGCGGATCCTGCTTAAACCTAACTCTAACCCCGACCGCTCTCACCACTTTCATTCAACATGGTCTAGGAAGTCCTAGACATAGTAATTACATGAGAAAAAGAAATAAAAGGGACCCAATGGCAGAGGAAAAAGTAAAACTGTCACTGTTTGCAGATGAGATGATGTTTTATATTTCATTTATTTTTTCATTCACTTATTTATTCTGGTTTCGCTGGGTCTTAGTTGTGGCAGGTGAGCTCCTTAGTTGCGGCAGGCAGGCTCCTTAGTTGTGGCATGCGAACTCTTAGTTGTGGCATGCGTGTGGGATCTAGTTCCCTGAGCAGGGATCGAACCCAGTCCCCCTGCATTGGGAGCGCGGAGTATTAACCTCTGGACCACTGGGGAAGTCCCGACATGATGTTTTATTTAGAAAATCCTTAAGGTGACCCCCCAAAACAAATAGAATTCATTGGGAAATTCAGTTAAGTTGCAGGATACAAAATTAACCTATAGAAATCTGTTGCATCTCTATCCACTGGCAACAAACTTTCAGAATGAGAAAGTAAGAAAACAAACCCATTGACAATGGTATCAACAAAAATGAAATACCTGGGAATACATCTAACCCAGGAGGTAAAAGACCTGTACTCAGAAAACTGGAAGACACTGATGAAAGAAATTGGAGACGACACAGACAAATGGACAGATGTAATGCGTTCATGGATTGGAAGAATTCATATTGTTAAAATGATTCCACACCCCAGAGCAATCTAGAGATTTGATGCCATTCTTTTCAAAATACCAATGGAATTTTATGAGAACTAGCACAAAGAATTCTGATATGCGTAAGGAAACAGAAAAGTCCCTGAACAGTCAATACGATCTTAAGAAAGAAGGACAAACTTGGACATATCACACTCTCTGTTTCAAACTATACTACGTATGTAGAATAATCAAGACAGTATGGTAGAGGAACAAAAGAAATACACATAGATCCATGGAACAGAATTGAGAGCCCCAAAATAAACATAGGCATATACGGTCAATTCATCTACGACAAAGCAGGTGAGACTATACAGTGGGGAAAAGATAGCCTCTTCAATGAATGGTGGTGGGAAAACTGGACAACTACATGCACAAGAGTCAAACTGGAATCCTTTCTTATACCACCTACACAAGCAACCTCAAAATGAATCAAATACTTCAATGTAAGACCTGAAGCCATAAGGCTCCTTGAAGAAAACGTAAGCAGTCTGCTCTTTGACATCCGTCTTAGCAATATTTTCTGGATCTGTCTCCCCGAGCAAGAGGAACAAAAGCAGAATAAACCAATGGGACTCCATCCAACTTTAAAGCTTTTCAATGGCAAAGGAAACCATCCACAAAACGAAGAGGCAGCCTACCGACTGTGAGAAAATAGTTGCAAACAATATGTCTGAATAGGGGTTCATATCCAAAATAGATGAAGAACTCGCACAACTGAACCTCCAAAAACCAAAACCCCAATTAAAACATGGGACCGAACATTTTTCCAAAGCGCACGTACCAAGAGACATACGAAAAGAGACATACGAAAAGATGACCAATATCACTTATCATCAGGGAAACGCAAATCAAAAGAACAATGAGATTATCACCTCACACCTAAAAATTTGGCTATCGTCCAAAAGACGACACTGTACCTAACAAAGGCTCTGATGCTCTTCCTAAGTCAGGCCCTGACACTGTCTCTAAAGCCCTGCGGTCATCAATATCTAAAATCCTGACATTATCCTGAGCTAATATCCTGACCCATGTCTTACCAAGGTCGTGAAACTGTCCCAAAGTGAGCCCTGACGCTGTCCCTAAGTGAGGCCCTGAGGATGTCCCTAACAGAGGCCCCGAGAATGTCTTTTACGAAGACCCTAAGGCTGATCTTACAGAGGCCCTTATACTGCTCCTACGTCATGCCCTGACACTGTCCCTCACTCACGCCCTAAAGACAGGCCTCACTTAGGCCCTGTTGCCGTACCTTAGTTAGGCTCTGACGCTGTCCCTACATCAAGCCCTCACACTGGTCCTGATTAAGCCCCTGACACTGGTCCCAACTAAGACCCTGATGCTCTCAATCACTAAGGTCTTCATGCTATCCCTAGCTCATTTCCTGACACTATCCCTGGCCTGGAAGCTGACTCTGTCCCGAGCTAATTTCCTGCCTCTTATCCTCACAGAAGCCCTAATGCTCTCCAGAACTAAGGCCCAGATTAGTCCTAACTAAGGCCCTGACACTGTTTCTAACTAAGGCCCGGAATATATCCCTAATAGAGGCCCTGCTGCCGACAATAACTAAAATCCGGACACTATCCTGAGTTAAGAATCTGACCCAGTTCTAACCAAGTTCCTGACACTGTCCCTAAGAAAGCCCTGTCTCTGTCCCTAAGTGAAGGCCTGAGGCTGTGCCTAACTCAAGCCCTGAAGCGATGCCTACCTGAGGCCTTGACGCTGTGACTACCTCATGCCCTGATCATGCCTTTAACTAAGACCCCGTTGCTGACACAAAAAAGGCCCTGATGCTACTACTCCTACGTCATGCCCTGACAGTGTCCCCAGCTAAGGGCCTGACGCTAGGCCTCACTCAGGCCCTGTGGCTCTTCCCAAGTCCGGCTCTGACGCTGTCCCTACCTGAAGTCCTGACACTGGTCCTAAATTAGGCCCTGATGCTCTAACTACCTGAAGTCTTGGCACTATTCCTAGGTCATGTCCTGACACTATCCCGAGACCTTAACCTAACCTTGCCTTTAACTAATGTCGAGCCTCTTATGCTAACTAAATCCCTGATGCCGTCCCTAACTAAGGCCCTGAAATTAGTCCCCAGGCCGTGACGCTGCCCCTAACTGAGGCCTGGAGGCTCGTCCTAACTCAGGTCCTGACACAACACCTAACTCAGTCCCTGACACTGTACCTAACAAAGGCTCTGATGCTCGTCCTACGTCAGGCCCTGACACTGTCTCTAAGGCCCTGCGGTCATCAATATCTGAAGTCCCGACATTATCCTGAGCTAATATCCTGACCCATGTCTTACCAACGGCCTGAAACTCTCCCAAAGTAAGCTCTGACGCTGTCCCTAAGGGAGGCCCTGAGGATGTCCCTAATGGAGGCCCCGAGAATGTCTTTTACAAAGACCCTAAGGCTGATTGTACAGAGGCCCTTATACTATTCCTAAGTCATGCCCTGACACTGTCCCTCACTCAGGCCGTGTTGCCGTACATTACTTAGGCTCTGACGCTGTCCCTACATCAAGCCCTGGCACGGGCCCTGATTAAGGCCCCGTTACTCGTCGTAACTAAGGCCCGGATGCTCTCAATAACTAAGGTCTTCCCGCTATCCGTAGCTCATTTCCTGACACTATCCCTGGCCTGGAAGCTGACTCTATCCCGAGCTAATTTCCTGCCTCTTATCCTCACTGAAGCCCTAATGGTCTCACTGACTGAGGCCTAATCTAGTCCTAACTAGGGCCCTGACATTGTCTCTAACTAAGGTCCAGAATCTGTCCCTAATATAGGACCCGCTGCCGGCAATAAGTAAAATTCGGACACTATCCTGAGTTAATAAGCTGACCCATTTCTAACCAAGGTCCTGACACTGTCCCTAAGAAAGCCCTGTCGCTGTCTTGAAGTGAAGGCCTGAGGCTGTGCCTAACTCAGGCCCTGAAGCTATGCCTACCTGAGGCCTTGACGCTGTGCCTACCTCAGGCCCTGATCATGTCTTTAACTAAGACCATGTTGCTGACCCAACAAAGGCGCTGATGCAGCTCCTACATCATGTCCTGACAGTGTCCCCAGCTAAGGGCCTGACGCTAGGCCTCACTCAGTTCCTATGTCTCTCCCTAAGTCAGGCTCTGACGCTGTCCCTACCTGAAGCCCTTACGCTGGATCTCATTAAGGCCGTGATACTCTCAGTGACTAAGGTCTTGACACTACCCCTAGGTCATTTCCTGACACGATCCCTAAGCTTTACCCTAAGCCTGTCCCTTGCAACTATCCTGTCTCTTTTGCTAACTGAAGCCCTTATGCTGTGCCTAACTCAGGCCCTGAACTTAGTCCCAAGGCCGTGACACTGTCCCTAA
Source organism: Phocoena phocoena (assembly GCF_963924675.1). Lineage (NCBI taxonomy): Eukaryota > Metazoa > Chordata > Mammalia > Artiodactyla > Phocoenidae > Phocoena > Phocoena phocoena. Next base: position 21,959,180 of record NC_089238.1, on the reverse strand, counting down.
GTGAGGCGTAGATGCTCTTCCTACATCTGGCCCATAACTGTCCCTCACTAAAACCCTAGCACTCTTCCTAACTCAGGCCTTGACACGGTACCTCACAGAGGCCCAGATTCTAGTCCTAACGCAGGCCCTGACACTGTCTCTAACTAGGGCCCTGAGTCGGTCTTTACCTAACGGCCTCACTCTTTCCCCAACTACTCCCTGACGCTGCCCCTACCAAAGGCCCTGACGGTGTGCCTAATTGCCTGAGCTGTCTTTCACTAATACCCTGACCCTATCCATAACTAACGCCCTGGTGATGTCCCTAACGAACAGCCTGAAGTATCTCTCACTAAGCCCTCCATGTTTTTCTCTGAGGCCCTGACACTCTCTCTAATTAAGGCCCTGACACTCTCTGTAAGTAATGGTCTGATGCGGCTCCTACCTGAGATGCTGATACTCTCACTTAGACCTTGAAGTCTCTACCTGAGAACCTGACACTGTCTGTAACTAATTTCCTGACTTTTTCCTCAACTAACATCCTAATTTTGTCCCTAAATCACGCCCTGACACTGGTCTTAACTACGGCCCTGATGCTGACCCTATCTAAGGCCCCGACGATGTCCCTAATAGACTTAGATGTCCCTCACTGTTGGCCTGACCCTGTCCCTCACCAAGGCCCTGACCCTCTTCCTAACTAAGGCTGTGATGATGTCTCTACCTGAGGCACTGTCACTGTCTATAATAACGGCCGACTCTTTCCCTAACACCCTGATGCTGTCACTAATAGCCTCATGTATCTCTCAATAACGTCCTGATCCTGTCCATAACTAACGCCCTGAATATGCCCCTAAGTATGTCTCTGACGCTGTCCTTAACTAAGGCCCTGATGCTCTCTCTACGTAACGCACTGACACTATCTATAATAACGGCCTGACTCTTTCCCTAAGTAATACCCTGATGTTATCGCTAATTGAGGCCCTGAAGATGTCCCTAATACCCTTAGGTGTTCCTCTGTATCACCCTGATCCTGTCCATAACTAAGGCCCTGAAGATGTCCCTAGGTAAGTCTCTGAGGCTGTCCCTAACTAAGGCCCTGATGCTGTCTCTACCTCAGAATCTGAAATTCTAATGTCCTGACTCTCCCTAACTAACATCCTGACGCTGCCCCTAAGTGAGGCCCCGACACTCTTCTTAACTAAGGACTTGCCGCTGTCCCTACCTAAAACCCTGACGCTGTCTGTAACTAATGACCTGACTCCCTAACTAACACCCTACTTTGGGCCCTAACTAACGCCCTGACACTGGTCCTAATTATGGCCACGATGCTGGCTCTAAGGCCCTGAAGATATCCCTAAGTAACAGCCTGAACTGTGTCTAACTAAGGCTCTCACGTTATCTCTAAGTGAAGCACAGACACTGTCCCTAACTTAGGCCCTTATAGTCTAAGCTGTCACTACATAATGCCCTGATCCTATCCATAAGTGAGGTCCTGAATATGTCCCTAAGTGCATCTCTGACGATGTCCTTAACAGCCTGAACTCTCTTCAAGTTATCTCTGAGGCTCTGACACTGGCCTTTCCTAAGGCCTCACCCCAAGGTTGTCCCAGGCTGATGGGCAGTTTTCTCTTGTCCGCATCTCTAGCCAGCTGCCTGCCATCAGCCACTCTAAGATTCTGCGATACAGTGGTCCCACGTGGGACGTGCCTGTGTAGGCTCACCTGCGGGAGGAGAGTCATGGCCACTCCGCCTTCCAGGGGACTGCGGCTCAGGGTAGGAGTCTCACAGCCAGTGTCTGGACACAGGGTTCTCTGTCCTTGTTTGTTGTAAATCCCTTGGAGTTACCTCTAACACTGTTTAATGGACATCGCCCCCTCTGCATATTGATAATATAAATTATTTACCACAATAAAATCCAGGAATGACATTCTTAGAATGAGCAGGAGAACACTGGATGCCCCCACCACACAATGATCTATTACTTCGGAGGATTTAAAATTATAATGAGAAAACACTCACTCTCCTCACCCTCTTGGGCGTCAGCACAAGGCGGGAATCAGCTGCATCCTTTATTTATCCCTCTGATTTTCCAGAACCTTTCCTTCCAGGAGAAATCTCTGGGCTCTTCGGGAGCTGTGAGTGGTGGCCGTCAGGTAAATCTGAGGCTGAAAAGCAAGAGAAAGACAGAAGGAGAAGGAGATGAGAATTGGTGACGGGGAGAAGCAGGGGCATCCACGTTCAATCGCAGGCTGAGAGTCTGGGTTAGTCTCCAGCGAAGCTAAGGACCACCAGGGTCTGGCCCCACTGGCCTTGTCACCTGGTGTGGGGACTGGGGACAGCCAAACCCCCATGGCCACTCTCAGAGAAATCAGGGAGGTGGGAGGGCACCCCTGAGAGCCAGATTGAAAATGGTCATGCTGTGAAATAATAAGATGCCCTTTCAGAAAAGTGAATACTGTTCTCTTGGTTCTCAAAGACTTGCAAATACTCTGTGTCCTTCTGGAGGCATGCTGAAGCCTTCAGCCTTTGAGGGCAGTAATGGGAGTGCATCTGGCCTCAAAACCATCCAGCACTCACTCCCTGAGGGTGCTGAGGATGAACCGTATCCACCCCTTGGGTGCTGTGGGGCCTGAAATCCCCTGATCACCGGGGACGGGAGGGGCCGCACAGACACTCCACTGGACCACCGGGGGCTTCGCTGCTGGGCTACAGTCCTTTATCAGATACATGGTTTGCAAACATCTTGGGCCATTCTGGATGGTGGATTATCTTATTCCTTGCTCCTTTTATACACAACTGTTTTTCATCTTGAGGAAGTCCAATTCATCTATTTTGTCTTTTGTTGCTTGTGCTTTTGGTAGATCTAAGAAATCATGACCAAATCCAAGGCCATGAAGATTTACTCTCATGTTTTCTTCTAGGAGTTTTATAATTTTGGTTCTTGCATCTAGGCCTTCGGTCCATTTTGCGTTGATTTTGTATATGAGGTGGGGGGAGGTAAGGGTCCAACTTTACTCTTCTGCATGTGGGGATCCACTTGTTCCAGAACCTGTGCTCACTGTTTGGGAGAAAATACCTGCAAATGACGTGACCAACAAGGGCTTAATTCTAAAATATACAAACAGCTCATACAACTCAAAAGAGAAAAAAAATCAAAAAATTGGCAGAATTTTAGAAGGTCTAAATAGACATTTCTCCAAGGACGTACAGATGGCCAAGAGGCACGTGAAAAGATACTCTACGTCGCTAATTAGTAGAGAATGCAAATCAAAACTACAGTGAGTTATCACCCCGTAGTGGTCAGAATGGCCATCATTAAAATGTCTAGAAATAAATGCTGCAAGGGGTGTGGAGAAAAGGGAACCCTCCTACACTACTGGTGGGAATGTAAATTGATGCAGCCACTATGGAAAACAGTATGGAGGTTCCTCCAAAACTAAAAATAGAATTACCCTATGAACCAGCAATCTCACTCCTGGGCACACATCCAGACAAAACTATAATTCGAAAAGATACGTGCACCCCAGCATTCACAGCAGCACTCTTCACAATAGCCAAGACACGGAAGCAACCTGAGTGTCCCTCAACAGATGAATGGATATAGAAGATGTGGTACATACATACAATGGAATATTACTCGGCCATAAAACAGAGTGAACTAATGCCATCTGCAGCTACACGGATGGACCTAGAGATTATCATACAAAGTGAAGTAAGTCAGACAGAGAACAACACATACCATATGATATCACTTATATGTGGATTATAAAATGAGACACAAATGAACCTATCTACAGAACAAAAACACACTCACAAATATAGAAAACAGACTTGTGGTTGTCAAATCAGACAAGGAAGACAGGTGAGAGGGATGGATTGGGAGTTTGGGATTAGTAGATGCAAATTATTATATATAGGATGGATAAACAAGGTCTTACTGTACAGCACAGGGAACTGTATTCAATACCCTGTAATTAACCATAATGGAAAAGAATATGAAAAATATGTATATATGTATGTTTGTGTATCTGAATCACTTTGCCGTACAGTAGAAATTAACACAACATTGTAGGAGCACGGACACTCCGGTCAGACTCAAGGTGATCTCTGGAGCCAGGACAGAGGCCCGGCGTCTCTGTGGGCAGGCGAACCCACACCGCACAGGCCCTGGTGCAGTGCCCGTTCCGTGGGGTCAGCTGGGTGCGCGCAGGTCAGCCAGTGTCTGTGTGTCTCAGCCTGTAACCACAGACCACACTGTCCTGCTCTGCTCACAAGAGCGAGGCCAATGGAGGGACAACAGGGGTGGACTTCCTAGGACTTCCCAATATAAAGGACTTCCCTTTCCTCCCTGTTGAGGATGACATGCATGTGGTAGAAACAGCGGGATTTTGGAAGTTCAATTTTCCACATCATTCCACCAAAAAAAACTGTCAGAAATAATAAATGAATTCAGTTAAGACACAAAATCAGTACACACAGCTCAACTGCATTTCTAAACACTAATAATGAACCATCAGAAAGAGGAAAAAAAAGCCTATTTACAACTGCATCAAAAAGAACAAAATAGCAGGGAATAAATTTAACCGAGGATGTGAAAGACGTGAAAACTTTAAATCACTCATGAAGACATTGAAGAAGACACAAGTCGGTGGAAAGACTCCCCGTGCTATGGAATGCAAGAATTACTGTTGCTAAAATGTCCAGTCTACCCAAAGCAGTGCACACAGGGAAGGAAGGCCGTCTTGAAATTCCAATGGTGTTTTTCTCAGAAATGGAGGAAATCCTCCTAAGATGTGTTTGAAGCCACAAAGGACACCGAAGAGACAAGCAGTTAGGTTCTGACACCAGAGGGCCCTCGTCACCGGGGGCACCAGGCTCCCAGCAGATTCCAACAGACAGCATCGGGCCCACGTCTCCAAGGCAACGCGTGCAAGCCAGGCCAGAGTGACCTCAGAGCAGAGGGCCCACCGCACAGAAGGGTTAGGAACCCAGCCAGGTTCAGACTCTCATCAGAGAGCCCACATCACCTAGGGGATGGACACCAGGCAGGAGTGTCTTCACACCAGTGTGGCCACATCGACGAAGGGTGCGGAACTCAGCACATGTGGCTTCAAATAATAGGACCCACATAGCGAAGGGGCTTAGAGTAAGGCAGAAGGAGCCTCACAACAGAGGCCCCAGAGAATGAAAAAGGTGAGGAATCCAGCAGTTGGAACCTCCCAGCACAGGGCCCAGAGCACCGAAGCTATGGGATCCAGGCTTGAGTGAACTCACAGCAGAGAGCCCACATTACGAAACTGTGAGCAACCCAGCTTTTGGGACCACAGAGCAGAAGGCCCACATCTCCATGGGCATGGGAACGTGGCAGGAGTGTCCTGACATCACTGGGTGCACATCAGAAAACGTGGGGAGCCCACCACTTAAAGCATGATGCAAGATGGCCCTCATCACCCAGGGAAGGAGGCGCACAGCAGGCTCCAAGGGCCACTAGAGGGCTCACGGCGCCAAGGCGAAGTGTGCCAGCCAGGCAGGAGTGACCTCACAGCAGAGGGCCCACGTCACAGAAGGGTGAGGCACCCAGCCAGGATAAGACTCTTGTCAGAGGGCCCACATCACCAAGGGGATGGGAACCAGGAAGAGTGTCCTCACACCAGTGGGATCACATCCACATAATCAAAAGGTGAGGAAACTAGCACATGTGGCCACAAATCAGAGGACCCACATCACGAAGGGGCTGGGAATGTGGCAGGCAGGAGGAGCCTCACAGCGGAGGCCCCAGAGAATAAAAAAGGTGAGGAATCCCGCAGTTTGAACCCCCCAGCAGCTGGCCCGTAGAGTCGAGGCTATGGGATCCAGGACGCAGTGAACTCACACCAGAGGGCCCCACACCATGAAAGTGTGTGCAAGCCAACCTTTGGGACCTCAGAGCAGAAGGCCCACAACTGCTTGGGGATGGGAACCTGGCAGGGGTGTCCTCGCACCACTGGGCGCACATCAGGAAACATGGAAGAGCCCATCAGTTAGAGCCTGACGCCAGACTGACCCTCATCACCGATGGGACGAGGCTCCCAGCAGGCTCCAACTGACCCCAGAGGACCCACGTTGCCAAGGCGACGTGCGCCAGCCACAAGTGACCTCACAGCAGGTGGCCCAGAGCACCAAAGCTATGGCATCCAGGCAGGAGTGAACTCACACCAGAGAGCCCACATCATGAAACTGAGCAACCCAGTCGTTGGGACCACAGAGCAGAAGGCCCACATCCACATGGGGATGGACACCTAGCAGGAGTGTCCTCGTACCACTGGGCGCACATAAGAAAACGTGGGGAGACCAGCAGTTAGGTTCTGACGCCAGAGGGCCATCGTCACTGAGGTGAGGAGGCTCCCAGCAGGTTCCAACAGACAGCAGAGGGCCCACGTCTCCAAGGCAACGTGTGCAAGCCAGGCCAGAGTGACCTCAGAGCAGAGGGCCCACCGCACAGAAGGGTGAGGAACCCAGCCAGGTTCAGACTCTCATAAGAGAGCCCACATCACCTAGGGGATGGACACCAGGCAGGAGTGTCCTCACACCAGTGTGGCCACATCGACGAAAGGTGCGGAACCCAGCAAATGTGGCTTTACATAACAGGACACACATCAGGAAGGGGCTTAGAGTGAGGAAGGCCGGAGGAGCCTTACAACAGAGGGCCCATAGAATAAAAAAGGTGAGGAATCCAGCAGTTGGAATCTCCCAGCACGCGGCCAAGGGCACCAAAACTATTGGATCCAGGCCGGAGTGAATTCACAGCAGAGGACCCACATCATGAAACTGTGAGCAACCCAGACGTTGGGACCTCAGTGCAGAAGGCCCACATCCCGATTGGGATGGGAAACCTGCGGGACCGTCCACGCACCACTGGGCACACATCTGAAAATGTGGGGAGCACAGCAGTCAGGGCCTGACGCCAGACGGCCCTCATCACCGAGGGCAAGAGGCCCCCAGCAGGCTCTAACTGCCACCAGAAGGCCCACGTCGCCAAGGCGACGTGCGCCAGCCAGGCAGGAATGACCTCAGAGCAGAGGGCCTACCTCACAGAAGGGTGAGGAACCCAGCCAGGATAAGACTCTTGCCAGAGGGCCCACATCACCAAGGGGATGGAAACCAGGCCAGAGTGTCCTCACACCAGTGTGGCCACATCAACGAAAGGTGCGGAACCCAGCACATATGGCCTCAAATCAGAGGACCCACATCACGAAGGGACTTGGAGTGAGGAAGGCGGAAGGAGCCTCACAACAGAGGCCCCATAGAATGAGAAAGGTGAGGAATCCAGCAGTTGGAACCTCCCAGCACGGGGCCCAGAGCACCGAAGCTATGGGATCCAGGCTGGAGTGAACTCACAGCAGAGAGCCCACATTATGAAACTGTGAGCAACCCAGCCTTTGGGATCACAGAGCAGAAGGCCCACATCTCCATGGGCATGGGAACCTGGCAGGAGTGTCCTGGCATCACTGGGTGCACATCAGAAAACGTGGGAAGCCCACTACTTCAAGCATGATGCAAGATGGCCCTCATCACCCAGGGGAGGAGGCGCACAGCAGGCTCCAACTGCCACCAGAGGGCCCACGTCGCCAAGGCGAAGTGTGCCAGCCAGGCAGGAGTGACCTCACAGCAGAGGGCCCACGTCACAGAACGGTGAGGCACCCAGCCAGGATAAGACTCTTGTCAGAGGGCCCACATCACCAAAGGGATGGGAACCAGGAGGAAGAGTGTCCTCACACCAGTGGGATCACAGCCACATAATCGAAAGGTGAGGAAACTAGCACATGTGGCCACAAATCAGAGGACCCACATCACGAAGGGGCTGGGAGTGAGGCAGGCAGGAGGAGCCTCACAGCGGAGGCCCCATGGAATAAAAAAGGTGAGGAATCCCGCAGTTTGAACCCCCCAGCAGCTGGCCCGTAGAGTCGAGGCTATGGGATCCAGGACGCAGTGAACTCACACCAGAGGGCCCCACACCATGAAAGTGTGTGCAAGCCAACCTTTGGGACCTCAAAGCAGAAGGCCCACAACTGCTTGGGGATGGGAACCTGGCAGGGGTGTCCTCGCACCACTGGGAGCACAACAGGAAACGTGGAAGAGCCCAGCAGTTAGACCTTAAGCCAGACTGGCCCTCGTCACCGAGGGGACGAGGCTCCCAGCAGGCTCCAACTGACCCCAGAGGGCCCACGTCGCCAAGGCGACGTGCGCCAGACGCGAGTGACCTCGCAGCCGGTGGCCCAGAGCACCAAGGCTATGGGATCCAGGCAGGAGTGAACTCACACCAGAGAGCCCCACATCATGAAACTGAGCAACCCAGTCGTCGGGACCACAGAGCAGAAGGCCCACATCCACATGGGGATGGACACCTGGCAGGAGTGTCCTCGTACCACTGGGCGCACATAAGAAAACGTGGGGAGACCAGCAGTTAGGTTCTGACGCCAGAGGGCCATCGTCACCGAAGTGAGGAGGCTCGCAGCAGGTTCCAACAGACAGCAGAGGGCCCACGTCTCCAAGGCGACGTGTGCCAGCCAGGCCGGAGTGACCTCAGAGCAGAGGGCCCACCGCACAGAAGGGTGAGGAACCCAGCCAGGTTCAGACTCTCATCAGAGAGCCCACATCACCTAGGGGATGGACACCAGGCAGGAGTGTCCGCACACCAGCGTGGCCCCATCGACGAAAGGTTTGCGGAACCCAGCAAATGTGGCTTTAAATAAGAGGACCCACATCACGAAGGGGCTTAGAGTGAGGAAGGCAGGAGGAGCCTCACAAGAGAGGGCCCATAGAATAAAAAAGGTGAGGAATCCAGCTGTCGGAATCTCCCAGCACGCGGCCAAGAGCACCGAAACTATGGGACCCAGGCCGGAGTGAATTCACAGCAGAGGACCCACACCATGAAACTGTGAGCAACCCACACGTTGGGACCTCAGGGCAGAAGGCCCACATCCCGATTGGGATGGGAAACTGGCAGGACTGTCCACGCACCACTGGGCACACATCTGAAAATGTGGGGAGCCCAGCAGTTAGGGCCTGACGCCAGAGGGCCCAAATCACCGAGGGCAGGAGGCTCCCAGCCGGCTCCAACTGCCACCTGAAGGCCCACGTCGCCAAGGCGACGTGTGCCAGCCAGCCAGGAGTGACCTCACAGCAGAGGGCCCACCTCACAGAAGGGTGAGGATCCCAGCCAGGTTCAGACTCTCATCAGAGAGCCCACATCACCAAGGGGGTGGAAACCAGGCAGGAGTGTCTTCACACCAGCGTGGCCACACGGACGAAGGGTGCAGAACCCAGCACATGTGGCTTCAAATAAGAGGACCCACATCACGAAGGGGCTTGGAGTGAGGAAGGCAGGAGGAGCCTCACAACAGAGGGCCCACAGAATAAAAAAGGTGAGGAATCTAGCAGTTCGAACATCCCAGCACGCGGCCCAGAGCGCCGAAGCTATGGGACCCAGGCCGGAGTGAACTCACAGCACAGGCCCCACATTAGGAAAGTGTGGGAAACCCAGCCGTTGGGACCACAGAGCATAAGGCCAACATACCCCTGGGAATGGGAACCTGGCAGGAGTGTCCTGGCATCACTGGGTGCTCATCCGAAAACGTGGGGAGCCCACTCGTTAAAAGCCTGACGCCAGAGGGCCAACATCACCCAGGGGAGGAGGCGCCCAGCAGGCTCCAACTGCCACCAGAGGGCCCACGTCGGCAAGGCGAAGTGTGCCAGCCAGGCAGGAGTGGCCTCACAGCAGAGGACCGACGTCACAGAAGGGTGAGGGACCCAGCCAGGATCAGACTCTCACCAGAGAGGCCACGTCACTACGGGGATGGGAACCAGGCAGGAGAGCCTTCACACCAGTGGGATCACATCCACATCAACGAAAGGTGAGGAAACCCGCACATGTGGCCTCAGATCAGAGGACCCACATCAGGAAGGGGCTGGGAATGAGGCAGGCAAGAGGAGCCTCACAACAGAGGCCCCAAAGAATAAAAAGGTGAAGAATCCCGCAGTTGGAATCTCCCAGCAGGTGGCCCAGAGCATGGAAGCTATGGGATCCAGGCCTGAGTGAACTCACAGCAGAGGGCCCACATCATGAAACCGTGAGCAACCCAGACGTTGGGACCTCAGGGCAGAAGGCCCACATCCCGATTGGGATGGGAAACTGGCAGGACTGTCCACGCACCACTGGGCACACATCGGAAAATGTGGGGAGCGCAGCAGTCAGGGCCTGACGCCAGACGGCCCTCATCACCGAGGGCAAGAGGCCCCCAGCAGGCTCCAACTGCCACCAGAAGGCCCACGTCGCCAAGGCGACGTGCGCCAGCCAGGCAGGAATGACCTCAGAGCAGAGGGCCTACCTCACAGAAGGGTGAGGAACCCAGCCAGGATAAGACTCTTGCCAGAGGGCCCACATCACCAAGGGGATGGAAACCAGGCCAGAGTGTCCTCACACCAGTGTGGCCACATCAACGAAAGGTGCGGAACCCAGCACATATGGCCTCAAATCAGAGGACCCACATCACGAAGGGACTTGGAGTGAGGAAGGCGGAAGGAGCCTCACAACAGAGGCCCCATAGAATGAGAAAGGTGAGGAATCCAGCAGTTGGAACCTCCCAGCACAGGGCCCAGAGCACCGAAGCTATGGGATCCAGGCTGGAGTGAACTCACAGCAGAGAGCCCACATTATGAAACTGTGAGCAACCCAGCCTTTGGGATCACAGAGCAGAAGGCCCACATCTCCATGGGCATGGGAACCTGGCAGGAGTGTCCTGGCATCACTGGGTGCACATCAGAAAACGTGGGAAGCCCACTACTTCAAGCATGATGCAAGATGGCCCTCATCACCCAGGGGAGGAGGCGCACAGCAGGCTCCAACTGCCACCAGAGGGCCCACGTCGCCAAGGCGAAGTGTGCCAGCCAGGCAGGAGTGACCTCACAGCAGAGGGCCCACGTCACAGAACGGTGAGGCACCCAGCCAGGATAAGACTCTTGTCAGAGGGCCCACATCACCAAGGGGATGGGAACCAGGAAGAGTGTCCTCACACCAGTGGGATCACATCCACATAATCGAAAGGTGAGGAAACTAGCACATGTGGCCACAAATCAGAGGACCCACATCACGAAGGGGCTGGGAGTGAGGCAGGCAGGAGAAGTCTCACAGCGGAGGCCCCATGGAATAAAAAAGGTGAGGAATCCCGCAGTTTGAAGCCCCCAGCAGCTGGCCCGTAGAGTCGAGGCTATGGGATCCAGGACGCAGTGAACTCACACCAGAGGGCCCCACACCATGAAAGTGTGTGCAAGCCAACCTTTGGGACCTCAGAGCAGAAGGCCCACAACTGCTTGGGGATGGGAACCTGGCAGGGGTGTCCTCGCACCACTGGGAGCACATCAGGAAACGTGGAAGAGCCCAGCAGTTAGAGCCTGACGCTAGAATGGCCCTCGTCGCCGAGGGGACGAGGCTCCCAGCAGGCTCCAACTGACCCCAGAGGGCCCACGCCGCCAAGGCGACGTGCGCCAGACGCGAGTGACCTCGCAGCCGGTGGCCCAGAGCACCAAGGCTATGGGATCCAGGCAGGAGTGAACTCACACCAGAGAGCCCCACATCATGAAACTGAGCAACCCAGTCGTTGGGACCACAGAGCAGAAGGCCCACATCCACATGGGGATGGACACCTGGCAGGAGTGTCCTCGTACCACTGGGCGCACATAAGAAAACGTGGGGAGACCAGCAGTTAGGTTCTGACGCCAGAGGGCCATCGTCACTGAGGTGAGGAGGCTCGCAGCAGGTTCCAACAGACAGCAGAGGGCCCACGTCTCCAAGGCGACGTGTGCCAGCCAGGCCGGAGTGACCTCAGAGAAGAGGGCCCACCGCACAGAAGGGTGAAGAACCCAGCCAGGTTCAGACTCTCATCAGAGAGCCCACATCACCTAGGGGATGGACACCAGGCCGGAGTGTCCTCACACCAGTGTGGCCACATCAACGAAAGGTGCGGAACCCAGCACATATGGCCTCAAATCAGAGGACCCACATCACGAAGGGACTTGGAGTGAGGAAGGCGGAAGGAGCCTCACAACAGAGGCCCCATAGAATGAGAAAGGTGAGGAATCCAGCAGTTGGAACCTCCCAGCACGGGGCCCAGAGCACCGAAGCTATGGGATCCAGGCTGGAGTGAACTCACAGCAGAGAGCCCACATTATGAAACTGTGAGCAACCCAGCCTTTGGGATCACAGAGCAGAAGGCCCACATCTCCATGGGCATGGGAACCTGGCAGGAGTGTCCTGGCATCACTGGGTGCACATCAGAAAACGTGGGAAGCCCACTACTTCAAGCATGATGCAAGATGGCCCTCATCACCCAGGGGAGGAGGCGCACAGCAGGCTCCAACTGTCACCAGAGGGCCCACGTCGCCAAGGCGAAGTGTGCCAGCCAGGCAGGAGTGACCTCACAGCAGAGGGCCCACGTCACAGAAGGGTGAGGCACCCAGCCAGGATAAGACTCTTGTCAGAGGGCCCACATCACCAAGGGGATGGGAACCAGGAAGAGTGTCCTCACACCAGTGGGATCACAGCCACATAATCGAAAGGTGAGGAAACTAGCACATGTGGCCACAAATCAGAGGACCCACATCACGAAGGGGCTGGGAGTGAGGCAGGCAGGAGGAGCCTCACAGCGGAGGCCCCATGGAATAAAAAAGGTGAGAAATCCCGCAGTTTGAAGCCCCCAGCAGCTGGCCCGTAGAGTCGAGGCTATGGGATCCAGGACGCAGTGAACTCACACCAGAGGGCCCCACACCATGAAAGTGTGTGCAAGCCAACCTTTGGGACCTCAAAGCAGAAGGCCCACAACTGCTTGGGGATGGGAACCTGGCAGGGGTGTCCTCGCACCACTGGGAGCACATCAGGAAACGTGGAAGAGCCCAGCAGTTAGAGCCTGACGCCACACTGGCCCTCGTCCCCCAGGACGTAGGAGGCCTCAGGGTAGGAGCCTCACAGCCAGTGTCTGGACACAAGGTTCTCTGTCCTTGTTTGTTGTAAATCCCTTGGAGTTACCTCTAACACTGTTTAATGGACATCGCCCCCTCTGCATATTGATAATATAAATTATTTACCACACTAAAATCCAGGAATGAAATTCTTAGAATGAGCAGCAGAACACTGGATCCCCCCCCCCCAGCCCGCCAACAATGATCTATTACTTGGAGGATTTAAAATTATAAGGAGAAAACACTCACTCTCCTCACCCTCTTGGGCGTCAGCACAAGGCGGGAATCAGCTGCATCCTTTATTTATCCCTCTGATTTTCCACAACCTTTCCTTCCAGGAGAAATCTCTGGGATCTTCGGGAGCTGTGAGTGGTGGCCGTCAGGTAAATCTGAGGCTGAAAAGCAAAGAAAGACAGACAGAGGAGGAGATGAGAATTGGTGCCGGGGAGAAGCGGGGGCGTCCACGTTCAATCGCAGGCTGAGAGTCTGGGTTAGTCTCCAGCAAAGCTAAGGACCACCAGGGTCTGGCCCCACTGGCCTTGTCACCTGGTGTGGGGACTGGGGACAGCCAAACCCACATGGCCACTCTCAGAGAAATCAGGGAGGTGGGAGGGCACCCCTGAGAGCCAGATTGAAAATGGTCATGCTGTGAAATAATAAGATGCCCTTTCAGAAAAGTGAAGACTGTTCTCTTGGTTCTCAAAGACTTGCAAATACTCTGTGTCCTTCTGGAGGCATGCTGAAGCCTTCAGCCTTTGAGGGCAGTAATGGGAGTGCATCTGGCCTCAAAACCATCCAGCACTCACTCCCTGAGGGTGCTGAGGATGACCCGTATCCACCCCTTGGGTGCTGTGGGGCCTGAAATCCCCTGATCACCGGGGAAGGGAGGGGCCGCACAGACACTCCACTGGACCACCGGGGGCTTCGCTGCTGGGCTACAGTCCTTTATCAGATACATGGTTTGCAAACATCTTGGGCTATTCTGGATGGTGGATTATCTTATTCCTTGCTCCTTTTATACACAACTGTTTTTCATCTTGAGGAAGTCCAATTCATCTATTTTGTCTTTTGTTGCTTGTGCTTTTGGTAGATCTAAGAAATCATGACCAAATCCAAGGCCATGAAGATTTACTCTCATGTTTTCTTCTAGGAGTTTTATAATTTTGGTTCTTGCATCTAGGCCTTCAGTCCATTTTGCGTTGATTTTGTATATGAGGTGGGGGGAGGAAAGGGTCCAACTTTACTCTTCTGCATGTGGGGATCCAGTTGTTCCAGAACCTGTGCTCACTGTTTAGGAGAAAATACCTGCAAATGACGTGACCAACAAGGGCTTAATTCTAAACTGTACAAACAGCTCATACAACTCAAAAGAGAAAAAAAATCAAAAAATAGGTAGAATTTTAGAAGGTCTAAATAGACATTTCTCCAAGGACATACAGATGGCCAAGAGGCACGTGAAAAGATGCTCCACGTCGCTAATTAGTAGAGAATGCAAATCAAAACTACAGTGAGTTATCACCCCGTAGTGGTCAGAATGGCCATCATTAAAATGTCTAGAAATAAATGCTACAAGGGGTGTGGAGAAAAGGGAACCCTCCTACACTACTGGTGGGAATGTAAATTGATGCAGCCGCTATGGAAAACAGTATGGAGGTTCCTCCAAAACTAAAAATAGAATTACCCTATGAACCAGCAATCTCACTCCTGGGCACACATCCAGACAAAACTATAATTCGAAAAGATACGTGCACCCCAGCATTCACAGCAGCACTCTTCACAATAGCCAAGACACGGAAGCAACCTGAGTGTCCCTCAACAGATGAATGGATATAGAAGATGTGGTACATACATACAATGGAATATTACTCGGCCATAAAACAGAGTGAACTAATGCCATCTGCAGCTACACGGATGGACCTAGAGATTATCATACAATGTGAAGTAAGTCAGACAGAGAACAACACATACCATATGATATCACTTATATATGGATTATAAAATGAGACTCAAATGAACCTATCTACAGAACAAAAACACACTCACAAATATACAAAACAGACTTGTGGTTGTCAAGTCAGACAAGGAAGACAGGGGAGAGGGATGGATTGGGAGTTTGGGATTAGTAGATGCAAATTATTATATATAGGATGGATAAACAAGGTCTTACTGTACAGCACAGGGAACTGTATTCAATACCCTGTAATTAACCATAATGGAAAAGAATATGAAAAATATGTATATATGTATGTTTGTGTATGTGAATCACTTTGCCGTACAGTAGAAATTAACACAACATTGTAGGAGCACGGACACTCCGGTCAGACTCAAGGTGATCTCTGGAGCCATGACAGAGACCCGGCGTCTCTGTGGGCAGGCGAACCCACACCGCACAGGCCCTGGTGCAGTGCCCGTTCCGTGGGGTCAGCTGGGTGCGCGCAGGTCAGCCAGTGTCTGTGTGTCTCAGCCTGTAACCACAGACCACACTGTCCTGCTCTGCTCACAAGAGCGAGGCCAATGGAGGGACCACAGGGGTGGGAACAAAGCCGGGTCATGGTCTGGCCGGGTGAGAAAGGGTCCAAGGAGCGAGAACCCGGATGCCCTTGCCTGGTGAGCCGAGAGCTGACATCCACCCTGTGGGCAGCCCCTCTCCCCCCGTTCCGAGGTAAGGCTGCCTTTCCTGCACCCTGGGCAGTGTCATGCCTGTGTATACGGCAGGACGCACAGCAGTGCACGTAGCAGGCCTGATGTCCGCCCTTGCCATGTACTTGGGGGCTTCCTGAGGGTGGAACATCCCGACAGGACACGGGCCGACCTCGGGGAGGATGTAGGGGTGAAGCGTTTGGGAGCCTCTGGAGGGATCCTCACCTGTCTGGACAGGTGGACTGAGGACACCGACCAAGGGTGAGCAGGTGGGGAGCCCCGGAAGGGTCCTAGGACTTCCCAATATGAAGGACTTCCCTTTCCTCCCTGTTGTGGATGACTTGGATGTGGTAGAAACAGCGGGGTTTTGGAAGTT
Organism: Phocoena phocoena; assembly: GCF_963924675.1. Lineage (NCBI taxonomy): Eukaryota > Metazoa > Chordata > Mammalia > Artiodactyla > Phocoenidae > Phocoena > Phocoena phocoena. The sequence continues at coordinate 21,943,195 of NC_089238.1, read as the reverse complement.
CAATTTTCCACATCATTCCACCAAAAGAAAATGTTAGAAATAATAAATGAATTCAGTAAAGACACAAAATCAGTACACACAGCGCAACTGCATTTCTAAACACTAATAATGAACCATCAGAAAGAGAAAAAAAAAAACCCTATTTACAACTGCATCAAAAAGAACAAAATAGCAGGGAATAAATTTAAGCGAGGATGTGAAAGACCTGAAAACTTTAAGACACTCATGAAGACATTGAAGAAGACACAAGTCGGTGGAAAGACTCCCCGTGCTCCTGGAATGCAAGAATTACTGTTGCTAAAATGTCCATTCAACCCAAAGCAGTGCACACAGGGAAGGCAGGCCGTCCTGAAATTCCAACGGTGTTTTTCACAGAAATGGAGCAAATCCTCCTAAGATGTGTGTGGAGCCACAAAGGACCCCGAAGAGCCAAGGAGACCCTGAGAAAGGAGAACAGGCCGCAGGCATCTCCTTCCCTGACTTGACACTTCATCCCGAAGCTACAGTCCCCAAAATAGTGCGGAACTGGCTCAAAGCAGACGCACAGACCAGAGGGACTGGACGGAGAGCCCAGAACACATCCTGCACGTTGGTGGGGGGAGGGGGCCATTAAGTTACGACAAGGGGGCCAAGGACACACCAAGCGGAAGGGCAGCCCCACGGTAAACGGTGCGGGGAAGACTGCACACCCCATAACCCACGCGGCTCCACCGCACACCAGCCTGACCAAAAACCCAGCTTTGCACACCAACGTCTTCCTGGGTCGCATGAAGACGGACCCCCGCAGCCGTCAGTCGCCCCCAGGAAGCTTCTCCCCACTGTTCCTCACTGTCTCCTCACCTGTTCCTCCGGCGTCGCCTGCGTCCTCAGGAAACCCAGCTCCCAACAGCGTGGACGCAGCCCCACGTTGTCCTGAAGCCGAAACCACAGCGAGTCCTTGAGGAGACCGAGACACAACTCCCCTCAGCTGTGCTCAGAGCGGGGTCCGCTGGGAACGCGCATCCGCTGTGGGTCACAGAGGCGGGATCAGCGCCACCCTGTGGTCGGCGCGGAAAGTGCAGGCCGCCCCTCCCTCACGGGTCACTGGAGACAGAGACCCTGCTGGCAGAACCGCTGAACCCATTAAAGTGTGGACATCAAACAAATGAAGACAATATCTCATAGATTCTCCAATGTAGTTAGGGAACAATGAATTGGAAACCATATGGAATAAAATGGATGTTGACACGAGCTTTACAACTTACACCAAATTCACTCAAAATGATTCAGAGACAAGTTTTAAATGCAAAACTATTCAAAATTATAGGAGAAAACATAAAAGAATATTGATATGAGCTTGGGCTTGGTCGTGTCCATCACAAGCTTTGTGGTTTTAACGCACAACACAAACAAGGAGTCCAGAAAGAAAAACAAGGGATTCTGTGGACTTTATAAAATTAAAGATTTCTACTGTGTGAAAAACCTCATTCAGAAAATCAAGAGACAACACACACTGGGGGAAAAAACACTGCAAACATATCTAATAAAGAATTTGTCTCAAAATAGACAAAGAACTACAACACAACCCCATTAAAAATAGGGCAAGCTCTAAATAGACACCACCTGGTCAAAGAAGGTACAGAGATAGTATACAAAACTATGCCCAGGACTGTGGGGCAGAGAAACGGTGGTCCAGTTCAACTCCCTGAGTCATGTGTGACCCAGGACGAGTCCTGTCCTTCCTGGAGGCCTCAGAGTGATGGGGAGGGAGGAAGGGGAAGAGGGTGGATCCTGCTTAAACCTAACTCTAACCCCGACCGCTCTCACCACTTTCATTCAACATGGTCTAGGAAGTCCTAGACATAGTAATTACATGAGAAAAAGAAATAAAAGGGACCCAATGGCAGAGGAAAAAGTAAAACTGTCACTGTTTGCAGATGAGATGATGTTTTATATTTCATTTATTTATTCTAGTTTCGCTGGGTCTTAGTTGTGGCAGGTGAGCTCCTTAGTTGCGGCAGGCAGGCTCCTTAGTTGTGGCATGCGAACTCTTAGTTGTGGCATGCGTGTGGGATCTAGTTCCCTGAGCAGGGATCGAACCCAGTCCCCCTGCATTGGGAGCGCGGAGTATTAACCTCTGGACCACTGGGGAAGTCCCGACATGATGTTTTATTTAGAAAATCCTTAAGGTGACCCCCCAAAACAAATAGAATTCATTGGGAAATTCAGTTAAGTTGCAGGATACAAAATTAACCTATAGAAATCTGTTGCATCTCTATCCACTGGCAACAAACTTTCAGAATGAGAAAGTAAGAAAACAAACCCATTGACAATGGTATCAACAAAAATGAAATACCTGGGAATACATCTAACCCAGGAGGTAAAAGACCTGTACTCAGAAAACTGGAAGACACTGATGAAAGAAATTGGAGACGACACAGACAAATGGACAGATATAATGCGTTCATGGATTGGAAGAATTCATATTGTTAAAATGATTCCACACCCCAGAGCAATCTAGAGATTTGATGCCATTCTTTTCAAAATACCAATGGAATTTTATGAGAACTAGCACAAAGAATTCTGATATGCGTAAGGAAACAGAAAAGTCCCTGAACAGTCAATACGATCTTAAGAAAGAAGGACAAACTTGGACATATCACACTCTCTGTTTCAAACTATACTACGTATGTAGAATAATCAAGACAGTATGGTAGAGGAACAAAAGAAATACACATAGATCCATGGAACAGAATTGAGAGCCCCAAAATAAACATAGGCATATACGGTCAATTCATCTACGACAAAGCAGGTGAGACTATACAGTGGGGAAAAGATAGCCTCTTCAATGAATGGTGGTGGGAAAACTGGACAACTACATGCACAAGAATCAAACTGGAATCCTTTCTTATACCACCTACACAAGCAACCTCAAAATGAATCAAATACTTCAATGTAAGACCTGAAGCCATAAGGCTCCTTGAAGAAAACGTAAGCAGTCTGCTCTTTGACATCCGTCTTAGCAATATTTTCTGGATCTGTCTCCCCGAGCAAGAGGAACAAAAGCAGAATAAACCAATGGGACTCCATCCAACTTTAAAGCTTTGCAATGGCAAAGGAAACCATCCACAAAACGAAGAGGCAGCCTACCGACTGTGAGAAAATAGTTGCAAACAATATGTTCATATCCAAAATAGATGAAGAACTCGCACAACTGAACCTCCAAAAACCAAAAACCCAATTAAAACATGGGACCGAACATTTTTTCCAAAGAGCATGTACGGATGGCCAAGAGACATACGAAAAGATGACCAATATCACTTATCACCAGGGAAACGCAAATCAAAAGAACAATGAGGGGCTTCCCTGGTGGCGCAGTGGTTGAGAGTCCGCCTGCCGATGCAGGGGACACGGGTTCGTGCCCCGGTCTGGGAAGATCCCACATGCCGCGGAGCGGCTGGGCCCGTGAGCCATGGCCGCTGAGCCTGCGCGTCCGGAGCCTGTCCTCCGCAACGGGAGAGGCCACAACAGTGAGAGGCCTGCGTAACGCATAAAAAAAAAAAAAAAAAAAAAAAAAAGAACAATGAGATTATCACCTCACACCTAAAAATTTGGCTATCGTCCAAAAGACGACACTGTACCTAACAAAGGCTCTGATGCTCTTCCTAAGTCAGGCCCTGACACTGTCTCTAAGGCCCTGTGGTCATCAATATCTAAAATCCCGACATTATCCTGAGCTAATATCCTGACCCATGTCTTACCAAGGTCGTGAAACTGTCCCAAAGTGAGCCCTGACGCTGTCCCTAAGTGAGGCCCTGAGGATGTACCTAACAGAGGCCCCGAGAATGTCTGTTACAAAGACCCTAAGGCTGATCTTACAGAGGCCCTTATACTGCTCCTACGTCATGCCCTGACACTGTCCCTCACTCAGGCCGTGTTGCCGTACATTACTTAGGCTCTGACGCTGTCCCTACATCAAGCCCTGGCACGGGCCCTGATTAAGGCCCTGATACTCGTCGTAACTAAGGCCCGGATGCTCTCAATAACTAAGGTCTTCCCGCAATCCGTAGCTCATTTCCTGACACTATCCCTGGCCTGGAAGCTGACTCTATCCCGAGCTAATTTCCTGCCTCTTATCCTCACTGAAGCCCTAATGGTCTCACTGACTGAGGCCTAATCTAGTCCTAACTAGGGCCCTGACATTGTCTCTAACTAAGGTCCAGATTCTGTCCCTAATATAGGACCCGCTGCCGGCAATAAGTAAAATTCGGACACTATCCTGAGTTAATAAACTGACCCATTTCTAACCAAGGTCCTGACACTGTCCCTAAGAAAGCCCTGTCGCTGTCTTGAAGTGAAGGCCTGAGGCTGTGCCTAATTCAGGCCCTGAAGCTATGCCTACCTGAGGCCTTGACGCTGTGCCTACCTCAGGCCCTGATCATGTCTTTAACTAAGACCATGTTGCTGACCCAACAAAGGCGCTGATGCAGCTCCTACATCATGTCCTGACAGTGTCCCCAGCTAAGGGCCTGACGCTAGGCCTCACTCAGTTCCTATGTCTCTCCCTAAGTCAGGCTCTGACGCTGTCCCTACCTGAAGCCCTTACGCTGGATCTCATTAAGGCCGTGATACTCTCAGTGACTAAGGTCTTGACACTACCCCTAGGTCATTTCCTGACACGATCCCTAAGCTTTACCCTAAGCCTGTCCCTTGCAACTATCCTGTCTCTTTTGCTAACTGAAGCCCTTATGCTGTGCCTAACTCAGGCCCTGAATTTAGTCCCAAGGCCGTGACACTGTCCCTAAGTGAGGCGTAGATGCTCTTCCTACATCTGGCCCATAACTGTCCCTCACTAAAACCCTAGCACTCTTCCTAACTCAGGCCTTGACACGGTACCTCACAGAGGCCCAGATTCTAGTCCTAACGCAGGCCCTGACACTGTCTCTAACTAGGGCCCTGAGTCGGTCTTTACCTAACGGCCTCACTCTTTCCCCAACTACTCCCTGACGCTGCCCCTACCAAAGGCCCTGACGGTGTGCCTAATTACCTGAGCTGTCTTTCACTAATACCCTGACCCTATCCATAACTAACGCCCTGATGATGTCCCTAACGAACAGCCTGAAGTATCTCTCACTAAGCCCTCCATGTTTTTCTCTGAGGCCCTGACACTCTCTCTAATTAAGGCCTTGACACTCTCTGCAAGTAGTGGTCTGATGCAGCTCCTACCTGAGATGCTGATACTCTCACTTAGACCTTGAAGTCTCTACCTGAGAACCTGACACTGTCTGTAACTAATTTCCTGACTTTTTCCTCAACTAACATCCTAATTTTGTCCCTAAATCACGCCCTGACACTGGTCCTAACTACGGCCCTGATGCTGACCCTACTAACTAGGGCCCCAACGATGTCCCTAATAGACTTTGACGTCCCTCACTGTTGGCCTGACCCTGCCCCTCACCAAGGCCCTGACCCTCTTCCTAACTAAGGCTGTGATGATGTCTCTACCTGAGGCACTGTCACTGTCTATAATAACGGCCGACTCTTTCCCTAACACCCTGATGCTGTCACTAATAGCCTCATGTATCTCTCAATAACGCCCTGATCCTGTCCATAACTAAGGCCCTGAATATGCCCCTACGTATGTCTCTGACGCTGTCCTTAACTAAGGCCCTGATGCTCTCTCTACGTAAGGCACTGACACTATCTATAATAACGGCCTGACTCTTTCCCTAACTAATACCCTGATGTTATCGCTAATTGAGGCCCTGAAGATGTCCCTAATACCCTTAGGGGTTCCTCTGTATCACCCTGATTGTGTCCATAGCTAAGGCCCTGTATATGTTCCTAGGTAAGTCTCTGAGGCTGTCCCTAACTAAGGCCCTGATGCTGTCTCTACCTCAGAATCTGAAATTCTAATGTCCTGACTCTCCCTAACTAACATCCTGACGCTGCCCCTAAGGGAGGCCCCGACACTCTTCTAAACTAAGGACTTGCCGCTGTCCCTACATAAAACCCTGACGCTGTCTGTTACTAATGACCTGACTCCCTAACTAACACCCTACTTTGGGCCCTAACTAACGCCCTGACACTGGTCCTAATTATGGCCACGACGCTGGCCCTAAGGCCCTGAAGATATCCCTAAGTAACAGCCTGAACTGTGTCTAACTAAGGCTCTCACGTTATCTCTAAGTGAAGCACTGACACTGTCCCTAACTTAGGCCCTTATAGTCTAAGCTGTCACTACATAATGCCCTGATCCTGTCCATAAGTGAGGTCTTGAATATGTCCCTAAGTGCATCTCTGACGATGTCCTTAACAGCCTGAACTCTCTTCAAGTTATCTCTGAGGCTCTGACACTGGCCCTTCCTAAGGCCTCACCCCAAGGTTGTCCCAGGCACCTGGGCAGTTTTCTCTGGTCCGCATCTCTAGCCAGCTGCCTGCCATCAGCCACTCTAAGATTCTGCGATACAGTGGTCCCACGTGGGATGTGCCTGTGTAGGCTCACCTGCGGGAGGAGAGTCATGGCCACTCCGCCTTCCAGGGGACTGCGGCTCAGGGTAGGAGCCTCACAGCCAGTGTCTGGACACAGGGTTCTCTGTCCTTGTTTGTTGTAAATCCCTTGGAGTTACCTCTAACACTGTTTAATGGATATCGCCCCTTCTGCATATTGATAATATAAATTATTTACCACACTAAAATCCAGGAATGACATTCTTAGAACGAGCAGGAGAACACTGGATCCCCCCCCCACCCCGCCAACAATGATCTATTACTTGGAGGATTTAAAATTATAATGAGAAAACACTCACTCTCCTCACCCTCTTGGGCGTCAGCACAAGGCGGGAATCAGCTGCATCCTTTATTTATCCCTCTGATTTTCCACAACCTTTCCTTCCAGGAGAAATCTCTGGGCTCTTCGGGAGCTGTGAGTGGTGGCCGTCAGGTAAATCTGAGGCTGAAAAGCAAGAGAAAGACAGACAGAGGAGGAGATGAGAATTGGTGACGGGGAGAAGCGGGGGCGTCCACGTTCAATCGCAGGCTGAGAGTCTGGGTTAGTCTCCAGCGAAGCTAAGGACCACCAGGGTCTGGCCCCACTGGCCTTGTCACCTGGTGTGGGGACTGGGGACAGCCAAACCCCCATGGCCACTCTCAGAGAAATCAGGGAGGTGGGAGGGCACCCCTGAGAGCCAGATTGAAAATGGTCATGCTGTGAAATAATAAGATGCCCTTTCAGAAAAGTGAAGACTGTTCTCTTGGTTCTCAAAGACTTGCAAATACTCTGTGTCCTTCTGGAGGCATGCTGAAGCCTTCAGCCTTTGAGGGCAGTAATGGGAGTGCATCTGGCCTCAAAACCATCCAGCACTCACTCCCTGAGGGTGCTGAGGATGACCCGTATCCACCCCTTGGGTGCTGTGGGGCCTGAAATCCCCTGATCACCGAGGACGGGAGGGGCCGCACAGACACTCCACTGGACCACCGGGGGCTTCGGTGCTGGGCTACAGTCCTTTATCAGATACATGGTTTGCAAACATCTTGGGCCATTCTGGATGATGGTGGATTATCTTATTCCTTGCTCCTTTTATACACAACTGTTTTTCATCTTGAGGAAGTCCAATTCATCTATTTTGTCTTTTGTGGCTTGTGCTTTTGGTAGATCTAAGAAATCATGACCAAATCCAAGGCCATGAAGATTTACTCTCATGTTTTCTTCTAGGAGTTTTATAATTTTGGTTCTTGCATCTAGGCCTTCGGTCCATTTTGCGTTGATTTTGTATATGAGGTGGGGGGAGGTGAGGGTCCAACTTTACTCTTCTGCATGTGGGGATCCAGTTGTTCCAGAACCTGTGCTCACTGTTTGGGAGAAAATACCTGCAAATGACGTGACCAACAAGGGCTTAATTCTAAAATGTACAAACAGCTCATACAACTCAAAAGAGAAAAAAAATCAAAAATAGGTAGAATTTTAGAAGGTCTAAATAGACATTTCTCCAAGGACATACAGATGGCCAAGAGGCACGTGAAAAGATGCTCCACGTCGCTAATTAGTAGAGAATGCAAATCAAAACTACAGTGAGTTATCACCCCGTAGTGGTCAGAATGGCCATCATTAAAATGTCTAGAAATAAATGCTGCAAGGGGTGTGGAGAAAAGGGAACCCTCTACACTACTGGTGGGAATGTAAATTGATGCAGCCGCTATGGAAAACAGTATGGAGGTTCCTCCAAAACTAAAAATAGAATTACCCTATGAACCAGCAATCTCACTCCTGGGCACACATCCAGACAAAACTATAATTCGAAAAGATACGTGCACCCCAGCATTCACAGCAGCACTCTTCACAATAGCCAAGACACGGAAGCAACCTGAGTGTCCCTCAACAGATGAATGGATATAGAAGATGTGGTACATACATACAATGGAATATTACTCGGCCATAAAACAGAGTGAACTAATGCCATCTGCAGCTACACGGATGGACCTAGAGATTATCATACAAAGTGAAGTAAGTCAGACAGAGAACAACACATACCATATGATATCACTTATATGTGGATTATAAAATGAGACACAAATGAACCTATCTACAGAACAAAAACACACTCACAAATATAGAAAACAGACTTGTGGTTGTCAAGTCAGACAAGGAAGACAGGGGAGAGGGATGGATTGGGAGTTTGGGATTATTAGATGCAAATTATTATATATAGGATGGATAAACAAGGTCTTACTGTACAGCACAGGGAACTGTATTCAATACCCTGTAATTAACCATAATGGAAAAGAATATGAAAAATATGTATATATGTATGTTTGTATATGTGAATCACTTTGCCGTACAGTAGAAATTAACACAACATTGTAGGAGCACGGACACTCCGGTCAGACTCAAGGTGATCTCTGGAGCCAGGACAGAGGCCCGGCGTCTCTGTGGGCAGGCGAACCCACACCGCACAGGCCCTGGTGCAGTGCCCGTTCCGTGGGGTCAGCTGGGTGCGCGCAGGTCAGCCAGTGTCTGTGTGTCTCAGCCTGTAACCACAGACCACACTGTCCTGCTCTGCTCACAAGAGCGAGGCCAATGGAGGGACCACAGGGGTGGGAACAAAGCCGGGTCATGGTCTGGCCGGGTGAGAAAGGGTCCAAGGAGCGAGAACCCGGATGCCCTTGCCTGGTGAGCCGAGAGCTGACATCCACCCTGTGGGCAGCCCCTCTCCCCCCGTTCCGAGGTAAGGCTGCCTTTCCTGCACCCTGGGCAGTGTCATGCCTGTGTATACGGCAGGACGCACAGCAGTGCACGTAGCAGGCCTGATGTCCGCCCTTGCCATGTACTTGGGGGCTTCCTGAGGGTGGAACATCCCGACAGGACACGGGCCGACCCCGGGGAGGATGTAGGGGTGAAGCGTTTGGGAGCCTCTGGAGGGATCCTCACCTGTCTGGACAGGTGGACTGAGGACACCGACCAAGGGTGAGCAGGTGGGGAGCCCCGGAAGGGTCCTAGGACTTCCCAATATGAAGGACTTCCCTTTCCTCCCTGTTGTGGATGACTTGGATGTGGTAGAAACAGCGGGATTTTGGAAGTTCAATTTTCCACATCATTCCACCAAAAAAAACTGTTAGAAATAATAAATGAATTCAGTAAAGACACAAAATCAGTACACACAGCGCAACTGCATTTCTAAACACTAATAATGAACCATCAGAAAGAGAAAAAAAAAAACCCTATTTACAACTGCATCAAAAAGAACAAAATAGCAGGGAATAAATTTAAGCGAGGATGTGAAAGACCTGAAAACTTTAAGACACTCATGAAGACATTGAAGAAGACACAAGTCGGTGGAAAGACTCCCCGTGCTCCTGGAATGCAAGAATTACTGTTGCTAAAATGTCCATTCAACCCAAAGCAGTGCACACAGGGAAGGCAGGCCGTCCTGAAATTCCAACGGTGTTTTTCACAGAAATGGAGCAAATCCTCCTAAGATGTGTGTGGAGCCACAAAGGACCCCGAAGAGCCAAGGAGACCCTGAGAAAGGAGAACAGGCCGCAGGCATCTCCCTCCCTGACTTCACACTTCATCCCGAAGCTACAGTCCCCAAAACAGTGCGGAACTGGCTCAAAGCAGGCGCACAGACCAGAGGGACTGGACGGAGAGCCCAGAACACATCCTGCACGTTGGTGGGGGGAGGGGGCCATTAAGTTACGACAAGGGGGCCAAGGACACACCAAGCGGAAGGGCAGCCCCACGGTAAACGGTGCGGGGAAGACTGCACACCCCATAACCCACGCGGCTCCACCGCACACCAGCCTGACCAAAAACCCAGCTTTGCACACCAACGTCTTCCTGGGTCGCATGAAGACGGACCCCCGCAGCCGTCAGTCGCCCCCAGGAAGCTTCTCCCCACTGTTCCTCACTGTCTCCTCACCTGTTCCTCCGGCGTCGCCTGCGTCCTCAGGAAACCCAGCTCCCAACAGCGTGGACGCAGCCCCACGTTGTCCTGAAGCCGAAACCACAGCGAGTCCTTGAGGAGACCGAGACACAACTCCCCTCAGCTGTGCTCAGAGCGGGGTCCGCTGGGAACGCGCATCCGCTGTGGGTCACAGAGGCGGGATCAGCGCCACCCTGTGGTCGGCGCGGAAAGTGCAGGCCGCCCCTCCCTCACGGGTCACTGGAGACAGAGACCCTGCTGGCAGAACCGCTGAACCCATTAAAGTGTGGACATCAAACAAATGAAGACAATATCTCATAGATTCTCCAATGTAGTTAGGGAACAATGAATTGGAAACCATATGGAATAAAATGGATGTTGACACGAGCTTTACAACTTACACCAAATTCACTCAAAATGATTCAGAGACAAGTTTTAAATGCAAAACTATTCAAAATTATAGGAGAAAACATAAAAGAATATTGATATGAGCTTGGGCTTGGTCGTGTCCATCACAAGCTTTGTGGTTTTAACGCACAACACAAACAAGGAGTCCAGAAAGAAAAACAAGGGATTCTGTGGACTTTATAAAATTAAAGATTTCTACTGTGTGAAAAACCTCATTCAGAAAATCAAGAGACAACACACACTGGGGGAAAAAACACTGCAAACATATCTAATAAAGAATTTGTCTCAAAATAGACAAAGAACTACAACACAACCCCATTAAAAATAGGGCAAGCTCTAAATAGACACCACCTGGTCAAAGAAGGTACAGAGATAGTATACAAAACTATGCCCAGGACTGTGGGGCAGAGAAACGGTGGTCCAGTTCAACTCCCTGAGTCATGTGTGACCCAGGACGAGTCCTGTCCTTCCTGGAGGCCTCAGAGTGATGGGGAGGGAGGAAGGGGAAGAGGGTGGATCCTGCTTAAACCTAACTCTAACCCCGACCGCTCTCACCACTTTCATTCAACATGGTCTAGGAAGTCCTAGACATAGTAATTACATGAGAAAAAGAAATAAAAGGGACCCAATGGCAGAGGAAAAAGTAAAACTGTCACTGTTTGCAGATGAGATGATGTTTTATATTTCATTTATTTTTTCATTCACTTATTTATTCTGGTTTCGCTGGGTCTTAGTTGTGGCAGGTGAGCTCCTTAGTTGCGGCAGGCAGGCTCCTTAGTTGTGGCATGCGAACTCTTAGTTGTGGCATGCGTGTGGGATCTAGTTCCCTGAGCAGGGATCGAACCCAGTCCCCCTGCATTGGGAGCGCGGAGTATTAACCTCTGGACCACTGGGGAAGTCCCGACATGATGTTTTATTTAGAAAATCCTTAAGGTGACCCCCCAAAACAAATAGAATTCATTGGGAAATTCAGTTAAGTTGCAGGATACACAATTAACCTATAGAAATCTGTTGCATCTCTATCCACTGGCAACAAACTTTCAGAATGAGAAAGTAAGAAAACAAACCCATTGACAATGGTATCAACAAAAATGAAATACCTGGGAATACATCTAACCCAGGAGGTAAAAGACCTGTACTCAGAAAACTGGAAGACACTGATGAAAGAAATTGGAGACGACACAGACAAATGGACAGATATAATGCGTTCATGGATTGGAAGAATTCATATTGTTAAAATGATTCCACACCCCAGAGCAATCTAGAGATTTGATGCCATTCTTTTCAAAATACCAATGGAATTTTATGAGAACTAGCACAAAGAATTCTGATATGCGTAAGGAAACAGAAAAGTCCCTGAACAGTCAATACGATCTTAAGAAAGAAGGACAAACTTGGACATATCACACTCTCTGTTTCAAACTATACTACGTATGTAGAATAATCAAGACAGTATGGTAGAGGAACAAAAGAAATACACATAGATCCATGGAACAGAATTGAGAGCCCCAAAATAAACATAGGCATATACGGTCAATTCATCTACGACAAAGCAGGTGAGACTATACAGTGGGGAAAAGATAGCCTCTTCAATGAATGGTGGTGGGAAAACTGGACAACTACATGCACAAGAATCAAACTGGAATCCTTTCTTATACCACCTACACAAGCAACCTCAAAATGAATCAAACACTTCAATGTAAGACCTGAAGCCATAAGGCTCCTTGAAGAAAACGTAAGCAGTCTGCTCTTTGACATCCGTCTTAGCAATATTTTCTGGATCTGTCTCCCCGAGCAAGAGGAACAAAAGCAGAATAAACCAATGGGACTCCATCCAACTTTAAAGCTTTGCAATGGCAAAGGAAACCATCCACAGAACGAAGAGGCAGCCTACCGACTGTGAGAAAATAGTTGCAAACAATATGTCTGAATAGGGGTTCATATCCAAAATAGATGAAGAACTCGCACAACTGAACCTCCAAAAACCAAAAACCCAATTAAAACATGGGACCGAACATTTTTTCCAAAGAGCACGTACGGATGGCCAAGAGACATACGAAAAGATGACCAATATCACTTATCATCAGGGAAACGCAAATCAAAAGAACAATGAGATTATCACCTCACACCTAAAAATTTGGCTATCGTCCAAAAGACGACACTGTACCTAACAAAGGCTCTGATGCTCTTCCTAAGTCAGGCCCTGACACTGTCTCTAAGGCCCTGTGGTCATCAATATCTAAAATCCCGACATTATCCTGAGCTAATATCCTGACCCATGTCTTACCAAGGTCGTGAAACTGTCCCAAAGTGAGCCCTGACGCTGTCCCTAAGTGAGGCCCTGAGGATGTACCTAACAGAGGCCCCGAGAATGTCTGTTACAAAGACCCTAAGGCTGATCTTACAGAGGCCCTTATACTGCTCCTACGTCATGCCCTGACACTGTCCCTCACTCAGGCCGTGTTGCCGTACATTACTTAGGCTCTGACGCTGTCCCTACATCAAGCCCTGGCACGGGCCCTGATTAAGGCCCTGATACTCGTCGTAACTAAGGCCCGGATGCTCTCAATAACTAAGGTCTTCCCGCAATCCGTAGCTCATTTCCTGACACTATCCCTGGCCTGGAAGCTGACTCTATCCCGAGCTAATTTCCTGCCTCTTATCCTCACTGAAGCCCTAATGGTCTCACTGACTGAGGCCTAATCTAGTCCTAACTAGGGCCCTGACATTGTCTCTAACTAAGGTCCAGATTCTGTCCCTAATATAGGACCCGCTGCCGGCAATAAGTAAAATTCGGACACTATCCTGAGTTAATAAACTGACCCATTTCTAACCAAGGTCCTGACACTGTCCCTAAGAAAGCCCTGTCGCTGTCTTGAAGTGAAGGCCTGAGGCTGTGCCTAATTCAGGCCCTGAAGCTATGCCTACCTGAGGCCTTGACGCTGTGCCTACCTCAGGCCCTGATCATGTCTTTAACTAAGACCATGTTGCTGACCCAACAAAGGCGCTGATGCAGCTCCTACATCATGTCCTGACAGTGTCCCCAGCTAAGGGCCTGACGCTAGGCCTCACTCAGTTCCTATGTCTCTCCCTAAGTCAGGCTCTGACGCTGTCCCTACCTGAAGCCCTTACGCTGGATCTCATTAAGGCCGTGATACTCTCAGTGACTAAGGTCTTGACACTACCCCTAGGTCATTTCCTGACACGATCCCTAAGCTTTACCCTAAGCCTGTCCCTTGCAACTATCCTGTCTCTTTTGCTAACTGAAGCCCTTATGCTGTGCCTAACTCAGGCCCTGAATTTAGTCCCAAGGCCGTGACACTGTCCCTAAGTGAGGCGTAGATGCTCTTCCTACATCTGGCCCATAACTGTCCCTCACTAAAACCCTAGCACTCTTCCTAACTCAGGCCTTGACACGGTACCTCACAGAGGCCCAGATTCTAGTCCTAACGCAGGCCCTGACACTGTCTCTAACTAGGGCCCTGAGTCGGTCTTTACCTAACGGCCTCACTCTTTCCCCAACTACTCCCTGACGCTGCCCCTACCAAAGGCCCTGACGCTGTGCCTAATTGCCTGAGCTGTCTTTCACTAATACCCTGACCCTATCCATAACTAACGCCCTGATGATGTCCCTAACGAACAGCCTGAAGTATCTCTCACTAAGCCCTCCATGTTTTTCTCTGAGGCCCTGACACTCTCTCTAATTAAGGCCTTGACACTCTCTGCAAGTAGTGGTCTGATGCAGCTCCTACCTGAGATGCTGATACTCTCACTTAGACCTTGAAGTCTCTACCTGAGAACCTGACACTGTCTGTAACTAATTTCCTGACTTTTTCCTCAACTAACATCCTAATTTTGTCCCTAAATCACGCCCTGACACTGGTCCTAACTACGGCCCTGATGCTGACCCTACTAACTAGGGCCCCAACGATGTCCCTAATAGACTTAGACGTCCCTCACTGTTGGCCTGACCCTGTCCCTCACCAAGGCCCTGACCCTCTTCCTAACTAAGGCTGTGATGATGTCTCTACCTGAGGCACTGTCACTGTCTATAATAACGGCCGACTCTTTCCCTAACACCCTGATGCTGTCACTAATAGCCTCATGTATCTCTCAATAACGCCCTGATCCTGTCCATAACTAAGGCCCTGAATATGCCCCTACGTATGTCTCTGACGCTGTCCTTAACTAAGGCCCTGATGCTCTCTCTACGTAAGGCACTGACACTATCTATAATAACGGCCTGACTCTTTCCCTAACTAATACCCTGATGTTATCGCTAATTGAGGCCCTGAAGATGTCCCTAATACCCTTAGGGGTTCCTCTGTATCACCCTGATCGTGTCCATAGCTAAGGCCCTGAATATGTCCCTAGGTAAGTCTCTGAGGCTGTCCCTAACTAAGGCCCTGATGATGTCTCTACCTCAGAATCTGAAATTCTAATGTCCTGACTCTCCCTAACTAACATCCTGACGCTGCCCCTAAGTGAGGCCCCGACACTCTTCTAAACTAAGGACTTGCCGCTGTCCCTACATAAAACCCTGACGCTGTCTGTAACTAATGACCTGACTCCCTAACTAACACCCTACTTTGGGCCCTAACTAACGCCCTGACACTGGTCCTAATTATGGCCACGACGCTGGCCCTAAGGCCCTGAAGATATCCCTAAGTAACAGCCTGAACTGTGTCTAACTAAGGCTCTCACGTTATCTCTAAGTGAAGCACTGACACTGTCCCTAACTTAGGCCCTTATAGTCTAAGCTGTCACTACATAATGCCCTGATCCTGTCCATAAGTGAGGTCCTGAATATGTCCCTAAGTGCATCTCTGACGATGTCCTTAACAGCCTGAACTCTCTTCAAGTTATCTCTGAGGCTCTGACACTGGCCCTTCCTAAGGCCTCACCCCAAGGTTGTCCCAGGCACCTGGGCAGTTTTCTCTGGTCCGCATCTCTAGCCAGCTGCCTGCCATCAGCCACTCTAAGATTCTGCGATACAGTGGTCCCACGTGGGATGTGCCTGTGTAGGCTCACCTGCGGGAGGAGAGTCATGGCCACTCCGCCTTCCAGGGGACTGCGGCTCAGGGTAGGAGCCTCACAGCCAGTGTCTGGACACAGGGTTCTCTGTCCTTGTTTGTTGTAAATCCCTTGGAGTTACCTCTAACACTGTTTAATGGATATCGCCCCTTCTGCATATTGATAATATAAATTATTTACCACACTAAAATCCAGGAATGACATTCTTAGAACGAGCAGGAGAACACTGGATCCCCCCCCCACCCCGCCAACAATGATCTATTACTTGGAGGATTTAAAATTATAATGAGAAAACACTCACTCTCCTCACCCTCTTGGGCGTCAGCACAAGGCGGGAATCAGCTGCATCCTTTATTTATCCCTCTGATTTTCCACAACCTTTCCTTCCAGGAGAAATCTCTGGGCTCTTCGGGAGCTGTGAGTGGTGGCCGTCAGGTAAATCTGAGGCTGAAAAGCAAGAGAAAGACAGACAGAGGAGGAGATGAGAATTGGTGACGGGGAGAAGCGGGGGCGTCCACGTTCAATCGCAGGCTGAGAGTCTGGGTTAGTCTCCAGCGAAGCTAAGGACCACCAGGGTCTGGCCCCACTGGCCTTGTCACCTGGTGTGGGGACTGGGGACAGCCAAACCCCCATGGCCACTCTCAGAGAAATCAGGGAGGTGGGAGGGCACCCCTGAGAGCCAGATTGAAAATGGTCATGCTGTGAAATAATAAGATGCCCTTTCAGAAAAGTGAAGACTGTTCTCTTGGTTCTCAAAGACTTGCAAATACTCTGTGTCCTTCTGGAGGCATGCTGAAGCCTTCAGCCTTTGAGGGCAGTAATGGGAGTGCATCTGGCCTCAAAACCATCCAGCACTCACTCCCTGAGGGTGCTGAGGATGACCCGTATCCACCCCTTGGGTGCTGTGGGGCCTGAAATCCCCTGATCACCGAGGACGGGAGGGGCCGCACAGACACTCCACTGGACCACCGGGGGCTTCGGTGCTGGGCTACAGTCCTTTATCAGATACATGGTTTGCAAACATCTTGGGCCATTCTGGATGATGGTGGATTATCTTATTCCTTGCTCCTTTTATACACAACTGTTTTTCATCTTGAGGAAGTCCAATTCATCTATTTTGTCTTTTGTGGCTTGTGCTTTTGGTAGATCTAAGAAATCATGACCAAATCCAAGGCCATGAAGATTTACTCTCATGTTTTCTTCTAGGAGTTTTATAATTTTGGTTCTTGCATCTAGGCCTTCGGTCCATTTTGCGTTGATTTTGTATATGAGGTGGGGGGAGGTGAGGGTCCAACTTTACTCTTCTGCATGTGGGGATCCAGTTGTTCCAGAACCTGTGCTCACTGTTTGGGAGAAAATACCTGCAAATGACGTGACCAACAAGGGCTTAATTCTAAAATGTACAAACAGCTCATACAACTCAAAAGAGAAAAAAAATCAAAAATAGGTAGAATTTTAGAAGGTCTAAATAGACATTTCTCCAAGGACATACAGATGGCCAAGAGGCACGTGAAAAGATGCTCCACGTCGCTAATTAGTAGAGAATGCAAATCAAAACTACAGTGAGTTATCACCCCGTAGTGGTCAGAATGGCCATCATTAAAATGTCTAGAAATAAATGCTGCAAGGGGTGTGGAGAAAAGGGAACCCTCCTACACTACTGGTGGGAATGTAAATTGATGCAGCCGCTATGGAAAACAGTATGGAGGTTCCTCCAAAACTAAAAATAGAATTACCCTATGAACCAGCAATCTCACTCCTGGGCACACATCCAGACAAAACTATAATTCGAAAAGATACGTGCACCCCAGCATTCACAGCAGCACTCTTCACAATAGCCAAGACACGGAAGCAACCTGAGTGTCCCTCAACAGATGAATGGATATAGAAGATGTGGTACATACATACAATGGAATATTACTCGGCCATAAAACAGAGTGAACTAATGCCATCTGCAGCTACACGGATGGACCTAGAGATTATCATACAAAGTGAAGTAAGTCAGACAGAGAACAACACATACCATATGATATCACTTATATGTGGATTATAAAATGAGACACAAATGAACCTATCTACAGAACAAAAACACACTCACAAATATAGAAAACAGACTTGTGGTTGTCAAGTCAGACAAGGAAGACAGGGGAGAGGGATGGATTGGGAGTTTGGGATTAGTAGATGCAAATTATTATATATAGGATAGATAAACAAGGTCTTACTGTACAGCACAGGGAACTGTATTCAATACCCTGTAATTAACCATAATGGAAAAGAATATGAAAAATATGTATATATGTATGTTTGTATATGTGAATCACTTTGCCGTACAGTAGAAATTAACACAACATTGTAGGAGCACGGACACTCCGGTCAGACTCAAGGTGATCTCTGGAGCCAGGACAGAGGCCCGGCGTCTCTGTGGGCAGGCGAACCCACACCGCACAGGCCCTGGTGCAGTGCCCGTTCCGTGGGGTCAGCTGGGTGCGCGCAGGTCAGCCAGTGTCTGTGTGTCTCAGCCTGTAACCACAGACCACACTGTCCTGCTCTGCTCACAAGAGCGAGGCCAATGGAGGGACCACAGGGGTGGGAACAAAGCCGGGTCATGGTCTGGCCGGGTGAGAAAGGGTCCAAGGAGCGAGAACCCGGATGCCCTTGCCTGGTGAGCCGAGAGCTGACATCCACCCTGTGGGCAGCCCCTCTCCCCCCGTTCCGAGGTAAGGCTGCCTTTCCTGCACCCTGGGCAGTGTCATGCCTGTGTATACGGCAGGACGCACAGCAGTGCACGTAGCAGGCCTGATGTCCGCCCTTGCCATGTACTTGGGGGCTTCCTGAGGGTGGAACATCCCGACAGGACACGGGCCGACCCCGGGGAGGATGTAGGGGTGAAGCGTTTGGGAGCCTCTGGAGGGATCCTCACCTGTCTGGACAGGTGGACTGAGGACACCGACCAAGGGTGAGCAGGTGGGGAGCCCCGGAAGGGTCCTAGGACTTCCCAATATGAAGGACTTCCCTTTCCTCCCTGTTGTGGATGACTTGGATGTGGTAGAAACAGCGGGATTTTGGAAGTTCAATTTTCCACATCATTCCACCAAAAAAAACTGTTAGAAATAATAAATGAATTCAGTAAAGACACAAAATCAGTACACACAGCGCAACTGCATTTCTAAACACTAATAATGAACCATCAGAAAGAGAAAAAAAAAAACCCTATTTACAACTGCATCAAAAAGAACAAAATAGCAGGGAATAAATTTAAGCGAGGATGTGAAAGACCTGAAAACTTTAAGACACTCATGAAGACATTGAAGAAGACACAAGTCGGTGGAAAGACTCCCCGTGCTCCTGGAATGCAAGAATTACTGTTGCTAAAATGTCCATTCAACCCAAAGCAGTGCACACAGGGAAGGCAGGCCGTCCTGAAATTCCAACGGTGTTTTTCACAGAAATGGAGCAAATCCTCCTAAGATGTGTGTGGAGCCACAAAGGACCCCGAAGAGCCAAGGAGACCCTGAGAAAGGAGAACAGGCCGCAGGCATCTCCCTCCCTGACTTCACACTTCATCCCGAAGCTACAGTCCCCAAAACAGTGCGGAACTGGCTCAAAGCAGGCGCACAGACCAGAGGGACTGGACGGAGAGCCCAGAACACATCCTGCACGTTGGTGGGGGGAGGGGGCCATTAAGTTACGACAAGGGGGCCAAGGACACACCAAGCGGAAGGGCAGCCCCACGGTAAACGGTGCGGGGAAGACTGCACACCCCATAACCCACGCGGCTCCACCGCACACCAGCCTGACCAAAAACCCAGCTTTGCACACCAACGTCTTCCTGGGTCGCATGAAGACGGACCCCCGCAGCCGTCAGTCGCCCCCAGGAAGCTTCTCCCCACTGTTCCTCACTGTCTCCTCACCTGTTCCTCCGGCGTCGCCTGCGTCCTCAGGAAACCCAGCTCCCAACAGCGTGGACGCAGCCCCACGTTGTCCTGAAGCCGAAACCACAGCGAGTCCTTGAGGAGACCGAGACACAACTCCCCTCAGCTGTGCTCAGAGCGGGGTCCGCTGGGAACGCGCATCCGCTGTGGGTCACAGAGGCGGGATCAGCGCCACCCTGTGGTCGGCGCGGAAAGTGCAGGCCGCCCCTCCCTCACGGGTCACTGGAGACAGAGACCCTGCTGGCAGAACCGCTGAACCCATTAAAGTGTGGACATCAAACAAATGAAGACAATATCTCATAGATTCTCCAATGTAGTTAGGGAACAATGAATTGGAAACCATATGGAATAAAATGGATGTTGACACGAGCTTTACAACTTACACCAAATTCACTCAAAATGATTCAGAGACAAGTTTTAAATGCAAAACTATTCAAAATTATAGGAGAAAACATAAAAGAATATTGATATGAGCTTGGGCTTGGTCGTGTCCATCACAAGCTTTGTGGTTTTAACGCACAACACAAACAAGGAGTCCAGAAAGAAAAACAAGGGATTCTGTGGACTTTATAAAATTAAAGATTTCTACTGTGTGAAAAACCTCATTCAGAAAATCAAGAGACAACACACACTGGGGGAAAAAACACTGCAAACATATCTAATAAAGAATTTGTCTCAAAATAGACAAAGAACTACAACACAACCCCATTAAAAATAGGGCAAGCTCTAAATAGACACCACCTGGTCAAAGAAGGTACAGAGATAGTATACAAAACTATGCCCAGGACTGTGGGGCAGAGAAACGGTGGTCCAGTTCAACTCCCTGAGTCATGTGTGACCCAGGACGAGTCCTGTCCTTCCTGGAGGCCTCAGAGTGATGGGGAGGGAGGAAGGGGAAGAGGGTGGATCCTGCTTAAACCTAACTCTAACCCCGACCGCTCTCACCACTTTCATTCAACATGGTCTAGGAAGTCCTAGACATAGTAATTACATGAGAAAAAGAAATAAAAGGGACCCAATGGCAGAGGAAAAAGTAAAACTGTCACTGTTTGCAGATGAGATGATGTTTTATATTTCATTTATTTTTTCATTCACTTATTTATTCTGGTTTCGCTGGGTCTTAGTTGTGGCAGGTGAGCTCCTTAGTTGCGGCAGGCAGGCTCCTTAGTTGTGGCATGCGAACTCTTAGTTGTGGCATGCGTGTGGGATCTAGTTCCCTGAGCAGGGATCGAACCCAGTCCCCCTGCATTGGGAGCGCGGAGTATTAACCTCTGGACCACTGGGGAAGTCCCGACATGATGTTTTATTTAGAAAATCCTTAAGGTGACCCCCCAAAACAAATAGAATTCATTGGGAAATTCAGTTAAGTTGCAGGATACACAATTAACCTATAGAAATCTGTTGCATCTCTATCCACTGGCAACAAACTTTCAGAATGAGAAAGTAAGAAAACAAACCCATTGACAATGGTATCAACAAAAATGAAATACCTGGGAATACATCTAACCCAGGAGGTAAAAGACCTGTACTCAGAAAACTGGAAGACACTGATGAAAGAAATTGGAGACGACACAGACAAATGGACAGATATAATGCGTTCATGGATTGGAAGAATTCATATTGTTAAAATGATTCCACACCCCAGAGCAATCTAGAGATTTGATGCCATTCTTTTCAAAATACCAATGGAATTTTATGAGAACTAGCACAAAGAATTCTGATATGCGTAAGGAAACAGAAAAGTCCCTGAACAGTCAATACGATCTTAAGAAAGAAGGACAAACTTGGACATATCACACTCTCTGTTTCAAACTATACTACGTATGTAGAATAATCAAGACAGTATGGTAGAGGAACAAAAGAAATACACATAGATCCATGGAACAGAATTGAGAGCCCCAAAATAAACATAGGCATATACGGTCAATTCATCTACGACAAAGCAGGTGAGACTATACAGTGGGGAAAAGATAGCCTCTTCAATGAATGGTGGTGGGAAAACTGGACAACTACATGCACAAGAATCAAACTGGAATCCTTTCTTATACCACCTACACAAGCAACCTCAAAATGAATCAAACACTTCAATGTAAGACCTGAAGCCATAAGGCTCCTTGAAGAAAACGTAAGCAGTCTGCTCTTTGACATCCGTCTTAGCAATATTTTCTGGATCTGTCTCCCCGAGCAAGAGGAACAAAAGCAGAATAAACCAATGGGACTCCATCCAACTTTAAAGCTTTGCAATGGCAAAGGAAACCATCCACAGAACGAAGAGGCAGCCTACCGACTGTGAGAAAATAGTTGCAAACAATATGTCTGAATAGGGGTTCATATCCAAAATAGATGAAGAACTCGCACAACTGAACCTCCAAAAACCAAAAACCCAATTAAAACATGGGACCGAACATTTTTTCCAAAGAGCACGTACGGATGGCCAAGAGACATACGAAAAGAGACATACGAAAAGTTGACCAATATCACTTATCATCAGGGAAACGCAAATCAAAAGAACAATGAGATTATCACCTCACACCGAAAAATTTGGCTATCGTCCAAAAGACGACACTGTACCTAACAAAGGCTCTGATGCTCTTCCTAAGTCAGGCCCTGACACTGTCTCTAAAGCCCTGCGGTCATCAATATCTAAAATCCTGACATTATCCTGAGCTAATATCCTGACCCATGTCTTACCAAGGTCGTGAAACTGTCCCAAAGTGAGCCCTGACGCTGTCCCTAAGTGAGGCCCTGAGGATGTCCCTAACAGAGACCCCGAGAATGTCTTTTACGAAGACCCTAAGGCTGATCTTACAGAGGCCCTTATACTGCTCCTACGTCATGCCCTGACACTGTCCCTCACTCACGCCCTAAAGACAGGCCTCACTTAGGCCCTGTTGCCGTACCTTAGTTAGGCTCTGACGCTGTCCCTATATCAAGCCCTCACACTGGTCCTAATTAAGCCCCTGACACTGGTCCCAACTAAGACCCTGATGCTCTCAATCACTAAGGTCTTCATGCTATCCCTAGCTCATTTCCTGACACTATCCCTGGCCTGGAAGCTGACTCTGTCCCGAGCTAATTTCCTGCCTCTTATCCTCACAGAAGCCCTAATGCTCTCCAGAACTAAGGCCCGGATTAGTCCTAACTAAGGCCCTGACACTGTTTCTAACTAAGGCCCGGAATATATCCCTAATAGAGGCCCTGCTGCCGACAATAACTAAAATCCGGACACTATCCTGAGTTAAGAATCTGACCCAGTTCTAACCAAGTTCCTGACACTGTCCCTAAGAAAGCCCTGTCTCTGTCCCTAAGTGAAGGCCTGAGGCTGTGCCTAACTCAAGCCCTGAAGCGATGCCTACCTGAGGCCTTGACGCTGTGACTACCTCATGCCCTGATCATGCCTTTAACTAAGACCCCGTTGCTGACACAAAAAAGGCCCTGATGCTACTACTCCTACGTCATGCCCTGACAGTGTCCCCAGCTAAGGGCCTGACGCTAGGCCTCACTCAGGCCCTGTGGCTCTTCCCAAGTCCGGCTCTGACGCTGTCCCTACCTGAAGTCCTGACACTGGTCCTAAATTAGGCCCTGATGCTCTAACTACCTGAAGTCTTGGCACTATTCCTAGGTCATGTCCTGACACTATCCCGAGACCTTAACCTAACCTTGCCTTTCACTAATGTCGAGCCTCTTATGCTAACTAAATCCCTGATGCCGTCCCTAACTAAGGCCCTGAAATTAGTCCCCAGGCCGTGACGCTGCCCCTAACTGAGGCCTGGAGGCTCGTCCTAACTCAGGTCCTGACACAACACCTAACTCAGTCCCTGACACTGTACCTAACAAAGGCTCTGATGCTCGTCCTACGTCAGGCCCTGACACTGTCTCTAAGGCCCTGCGGTCATCAATATCTGAAGTCCCGACATTATCCTGAGCTAATATCCTGACCCATGTCTTACCAACGGCCTGAAACTCTCCCAAAGTAAGCTCTGACGCTGTCCCTAAGGGAGGCCCTGAGGATGTCCCTAATGGAGGCCCTGAGAATGTCTTTTACAAAGACCCTAAGGCTGATTGTACAGAGGCCCTTATACTATTCCTAAGTCATGCCCTGACACTGTCCCTCACTCAGGCCGTGTTGCCGTACATTACTTAGGCTCTGACGCTGTCCCTACATCAAGCCCTGGCACGGGCCCTGATTAAGGCCCTGATACTCGTCGTAACTAAGGCCCGGATGCTCTCAATAACTAAGGTCTTCCCGCTATCCGTAGCTCATTTCCTGACACTATCCCTGGCCTGGAAGCTGACTCTATCCCGAGCTAATTTCCTGCCTCTTTTCCTCACTGAAGCCTTAATGGTCTCACTGACTGAGGCCTAATCTAGTCCTAACTAGGGCCCTGATATTGTCTCTAACTAAGGTCCAGAATCTGTCCCTAATATAGGACCCACTGCCGGCAATAAGTAAAATTCGGAAACTATCCTGAGTTAATAAGCTGACCCATTTCTAACCAAGGTCCTGACACTGTCGCTAAGAAAGCCCTGTCGCTGTCTTGAAGTGAAGGCCTGAGGCTGTGCCTAACTCAGGCCCTGAAGCTATGCCTACCTGAGGCCTTGACGCTGTGCCTACCTCAGGCCCTGATCATGTCTTTAACTAAGACCATGTTTGCTGACCCAACAAAGGCGCTGATGCAGCTCCTACATCATGTCCTGACAGTGTCCCCAGCTAAGGGCCTGACGCTAGGCCTCACTCAGTTCCTATGTCTCTCCCTAAGTCAGGCTCTGACGCTGTCCCTACCTGAAGCCCTTACGCTGGATCTCATTAAGGCCGTGATACTCTCAGTGACTAAGGTCTTGACACTACCCCTAGGTCATTTCCTGACACGATCCCTAAGCTTTACCCTAAGCCTGTCCCTTGCAACTATCCTGTCTCTTTTGCTAACTGAAGCCCTTATGCTGTGCCTAACTCAGGCCCTGAATTTAGTCCCAAGGCCGTGACACTGTCCCTAAGTGAGGCGTAGATACTCTTCCTACATCTGGCCCATAACTGTCCCTCACTAAAACCCTAGCACTCTTCCTAACTCAGGCCTTGACACGGTACCTCACAGAGGCCCAGATTCTAGTCCTAACGCAGGCCCTGACACTGTCTCTAACTAGGGCCCTGAGTCGGTCTTTACCTAACGGCCTCACTCTTTCCCCAACTACTCCCTGACGCTGCCCCTACCAAAGGCCCTGACGCTGTGCCTAATTGCCTGAGCTGTCTTTCACTAATACCCTGACCCTATCCATAACTAACGCCCTGATGATGTCCCTAACGAACAGCCTGAAGTATCTCTCACTAAGCCCTCCATGTTTTTCTCTGAGGCCCTGACACTCTCTCTAATTAAGGCCTTGACACTCTCTGCAAGTAGTGGTCTGATGCAGCTCCTACCTGAGATGCTGATACTCTCACTTAGACCTTGAAGTCTCTACCTGAGAACCTGACACTGTCTGTAACTAATTTCCTGACTTTTTCCTCAACTAACATCCTAATTTTGTCCCTAAATCACGCCCTGACACTGGTCCTAACTACGGCCCTGATGCTGACCCTATCTAAGGCCCCGACGATGTCCCTAATAGACTTAGATGTCCCTCACTGTTGGCCTGACCCTGTCCCTCACCAAGACCCTGACCCTCTTCCTAACTAAGGCTGTGATGATGTCTCTACCTGAGGCACTGTCACTGTCTATAATAACGGCCGACTCTTTCCCTAACACCCTGATGCTGTCACTAATAGCCTCATGTATCTCTCAATAACGCCCTGATCCTGTCCATAACTAAGGCCCTGAAGATGTCCCTAGGTAAGTCTCTGAGGCTGTCCCTAACTAAGGCCCTGATGCTGTCTCTACCTCAGAATCTGAAATTCTAATGTCCTGACTCTCCCTAACTAACATCCTGACGCTGCCCCTAAGGGAGGCCCCGACACTCTTCTTAACTAAGGACTTGCCGCTGTCCCTACCTAAAACCCTGACGCTGTCTGTAACTAATGACCTGACTCCCTAACTAACACCCTACTTTGGGCCCTAACTAACGCCCTGACACTGGTCCTAATTATGGCCACGATGCTGGCCCTAAGGCCCTGAAGATATCCCTAAGTAACAGCCTGAACTGTGTCTAACTAAGGCTCTCACGTTATCTCTAAGTGAAGCACTGACACTGTCCCTAACTTAGGCCCTTATATTCTAAGCTGTCACTAAATAATGCCCTGATCCTATCCATAAGTGAGGTCCTGAATATGTCCCTAGGTGCATCTCTAACGATGTCCTTAACAGCCTGAACTCTCTTCAAGTTATCTCTGAGGCTCTGACACTGGCCTTTCCTAAGGCCTCACCCCAAGGTTGTCCCAGGCTGATGGGCAGTTTTCTCTGGTCCGCATCTCTAGCCAGCTGCCTGCCATCAGCCACTCTAAGATTCTGCGATACAGTGGTCCCACGTGGGACGTGCCTGTGTAGGCTCACCTGCGGGAGGAGAGTCATGGCCACTCCGCCTTCCAGGGGACTGCGGCTCAGGGTAGGAGCCTCACAGCCAGTGTCTGGACACAGGGTGCTCTGTCCTTGTTTGTTGTAAATCCCTTGGAGTTACCTCTAACACTGTTTAATGGACATCGCCCCCTCTGCATATTGATAATATAAATTATTTACCACATTAAAATCCAGGAATGACATTCTTAGAATGAGCAGGAGAACACTGGATCCCCCCCCCACCCCGCCAACAATGATCTATTACTTGGAGGATTTAAAATTATAGTGAGAAAACACTCAGTCTCCTCACCTTCTTGGGCGTCAGCACAAGGCGGGAATCAGCTGCATCCTTTATTTATCCCTCTGATTTTCCAGAACCTTTCCCTCCAGGAGAAATCTCTGGGCTCTTCGGGAGCTGTGAGTGGTGGCCGTCAGGTAAATCTGAGGCTGAAAAGCAAGAGAAAGACAGAAGGAGGAGGAGATGAGAATTGGTGCCGGGGAGAAGCGGGGGCGTCCACGTTCAATCGCAGGCTGAGAGTCTGGGTTAGTCTCCAGCGAAGCTAAGGACCACCAGGGTCTGGACCCACTGGCCTTGTCACCTGGTGTGGGGACTGGGGACAGCCAAACCCCCATGGCCACCTTCAGAGAAATCAGGGAGGTGGGAGGGCACCCCTGAGAGCCAGATTGAAAATGGTCATGCTGTGAAATAATAAGATGCCCTTTCAGAAAAGTGAAGACTGTTCTCTTGGTTCTCAAAGACTTGCAAATACTCTGTGTCCTTCTGGAGGCATGCTGAAGCCTTCAGCCTTTGAGGGCAGTAATGGGAGTGCATCTGGCCTCAAAACCATCCAGCACTCACTCCCTGAGGGTGCTGAGGATGACCCGTATCCACCCCTTGGGTGCTGTGGGGCCTGAAATCCCCTGATCACCGGGGAAGGGAGGGGCCGCACAGACACTCCACTGGACCACCGGGGGCTTCGCTGCTGGGCTACAGTCCTTTATCAGATACATGGTTTGCAAACATCTTGGGCCATTCTGGATGATGGTGGATTATCTTATTCCTTGCTCCTTTTATACACAACTGTTTTTCATCTTGAGGAAGTCCAATTCATCTATTTTGTCTTTTGTTGCTTGTGCTTTTGGTAGATCTAAGAAATCATGACCAAATCCAAGGCCATGAAGATTTACTCTCATGTTTTCTTCTAGGAGTTTTATAATTTTGGTTCTTGCATCTAGGCCTTCGGTCCATTTTGCGTTGATTTTGTATATGAGGTGGGGGGAGGAAAGGGTCCAACATTACTCTTCTGCATGTGGGGATCCAGTTGTTCCAGAACCTGTGCTCACTGTTTAGGAGAAAATACCTGCAAATGACGTGACCAACAAGGGCTTAATTCTAAAATGTACAAACAGCTCATACAACTCAAAAGAGAAAAAAAATCAAAAAACAGGTAGAATTTTAGAAGGTCTAAATAGACATTTCTCCAAGGACGTACAGATGGCCAAGAGGCACGCGAAAAGATGCTCCACATCGCTAATTAGTAGAGAATGCAAATCAAAACTACAGTGAGTTATCACCCCGTAGTGGTCAGAATGGCCATCATTGAAATGTCTAGAAATAAATGCTGCAAGGGGTGTGGAGAAAAGGGAACCCTCCTACACTACTGGTGGGAATGTAAATTGATGCAGCCGCTATGGAAAACAGTATGGAGGTTCCTCCAAAACTAAAAATAGAATTACCCTATGAACCAGCAATCTCACTCCTGGGCACACATCCAGACAAAACTATAATTCGAAAAGATACGTGCACCCCAGCATTCACAGCAGCACTCTTCACAATAGCCAAGACACGGAAGCAACCTGAGTGTCCCTCAACAGATGAATGGATATAGAAGATGTGGTACATACATACAATGGAATATTACTCGGCCATAAAAGAGAGTGAACTAATGCCATCTGCAGCTACACGGATGGACCTAGAGATTATCATACAAAGTGAAGTAAGTCAGACAGAGAACAACACATACCATATGATATCACTTATATGTGGATTATAAAATGAGACACAAATGAACCTATCTACAGAACAAAAACACACTCACAAATATAGAAAACAGACTTGTGGTTGTCAAGTCAGACAAGGAAGACAGGGGAGAGGGATGGATTGGGAGTTTGGGATTAGTAGATGCAAATTATTTTATATAGGATAGATAAACAAGGTCTTACTGTACAGCACAGGGAACTGTATTCAATACCCTGTAATTAACCATAATGGAAAAGAATATGAAAAATATGTATATATGTATGTTTGTATATGTGAATCACTTTGCCGTACAGTAGAAATTAACACAACATTGTAGGAGCACGGACACTCCAGTCAGACTCAAGGTGATCTCTGGAGCCAGGACAGAGGCCCGGCGTCTCTGTGGGCAGGCGAACCCACACCGCACAGGCCCTGGTGCAGTGCCCGTTCCGTGGGGTCAGCTGGGTGCGCGCAGGTCAGCCAGTGTCTGTGTGTCTCAGCCTGTAACCACAGACCACACTGTCCTGCTCTGCTCACAAGAGTGAGGCCAATGGAGGGACCACAGGGGTGGGAACAAAGCCGGGTCATGGTCTGGCCGGGTGAGAAAGGGTCCAAGGAGCGAGAACCCGGATGCCTTTGCCTGGTGAGCCGAGAGCTGAAATCCACCCTGTAGGCAGCCCCTCTCCCCCCGTTCCGAGGTAAGGCTGCCTTTCCTGCACCCTGGGCAGTGTCATGCCTGTGTATACGGCAGGACGCACAGCAGTGCACGTAGCAGGCCTGATGTCCGCCCTTGCCATGTACTTGGGGGCTTCCTGAGGGTGGAACATCCCGACAGGACACGGGCCGACCCCGGGGAGGATGTAGGGGTGAAGCGTTTGGGAGCCTCTGGAGGGATCCTCACCTGTCTGGACAGGTGGACTGAGGACACCGACCAAGGGTGAGCAGGTGGGGAGCCCCGGAAGGGTCCTAGGACTTCCCAATATGAAGGACTTCCCTTTCCTCCCTGTTGTGGATGACTTGGATGTGGTAGAAACAGCGGGATTTTGGAAGTTCAATTTTCCACATCATTCCACCAAAAAAAAACTGTTAGAAATAATAAATGAATTCAGTAAAGACACAAAATCAGTACACACAGCTCAACTGCATTTCTAAACACTAATAATGAACCATCAGAAAGAGAAAAAAAAACCCTATTTACAACTGCATCAAAAAGAACAAAATACCAAGGAATAAATTTAAGCGAGGATGTGAAAGACCTGAAAACTTTAAGACACTCATGAAGACATTGAAGAAGACACAAGTCAGTGGAAAGACTCCCCGTGCTCATGGAATGCAAGAATTACTGTTGCTAAAATGTCCATTCAACCCAAAGCAGTGCACACAGGGAAGGCAGGCTGTCCTGAAATTCCAACGGTGTTTTTCACAGAAATGGAGCAAATCCTCCTAAGATGTGTGTGGAGCCACAAAGGACCCCGAAGAGCCAAGGAGACCCTGAGAAATGAGAAGAGGCCGCAGGCATCTCCCTCCCTGACTTCACACTTCATCCCGAAGCTACAGTCCCCAAAACAGTGCGGAACTGGCTCAAAGCAGGCGCACAGACCAGAGGGACTGGACGGAGAGCCCAGAACACATCCTGCACGTTGGTGGGGGGAGGGGGCCATTAAGTTACGACAAGGGGGCCAAGGACACACCAAGCGGAAGGGCAGCCCCACGGTAAACGGTGCGGGGAAGACTGCACACCCCATAACCCACGCGGCTCCACCGCACACCAGCCTGACCAAAAACCCAGCTTTGCACACCAACGTCTTCCTGGGTCGCATGAAGACGGACCCCCGCAGCCGTCAGTCGCCCCCAGGAAGCTTCTCCCCACTGTTCCTCACTGTCTCCTCACCTGTTCCTCCGGCGTCGCCTGCGTCCTCAGGAAACCCAGCTCCCAACAGTGTGGACGCAGCCCCACGTTGTCCTGAAGCCGAAACCACAGCGAGTCCTTGAGGAGGCCGAGCGCCCGTCAGCAGCCACAACCCGGCGGTGCCTGAGGAGACACAACTCCCCTCAGCTGCGCTCAGAGCGGGGTCCGCGGGGAAGGCGCATCCGCTGTGGGTCACAGAGGCGGGATCAGCGCCACCCTGTGGTCGGTGCGGGATGTGCAGGCCGCCCCTCCCTCACGGGTCACTGGAGACAGAGACCCTGCTGGCAGAACTGCTGAACCCATTAAAGTGTGGACATCAAACAAATGAAGACAATATCTCATAGATTTTCCAATGTAGTTAGGGAACAATGAATTGGAAACCATATGTCCCTAATATAGGCCCCGTTGCCGGCAATAACTAAAATCCAGATACTATCCTGAGTCAAATATCTGACCCATTTCTAACCAAGGTCCTGACACTGTCCCTAAGAAAGCCCTGTCTCTGTCCCTAAATGAAGGTCTGAGGCTGTGCCTAACTCAGGCCCTGAATCTATGCCTACCTCAGGTCTTGAAGCTGTGAGCACCTCAGGCCCTGGTCATGTCTTCAACTAAGACCCTATTGCTGACCCAACAAAGGCCCTGATGCAGCTCCTACATCAGGCCCTGACAGGGTTCCCAAAAAAGTGCCTGACGCTAGGCCTCACTCAGGCCCTGTGGCTCTCCCTAAGTCAAGCACTGGAGCTGTCCCTACCTGCAGCCATGATACTGGTTCTAAATAAGGCCCTGATACTCTCACTGACTAAGGTCTTGACACTATCCCTAGGTCATTTCCTGACACGATCCATAAACATTACCCTAAACCTAGCCCTAACAAGTCTCCTGCCTCTTATACTAATTGAACCCCTTACTCTGTGCCTAACACAGAAACTGAATTTAGGCCCAAGGCCACGACACTGTCCCTAACTGAGGCTTGGATGCTCGTCCTAATTCTGGCCCAGAACTGTCCATCACTAAAGCCCTAACTCAGGCCCTAACACGGTACCTAAGAGAGGCCCAGATGTTAGTCCTAACGCAGTGCCTGACATTGTCTATAAGTAAGGTCCTGCTGCCGTCAATATCGAATGTCCTGACACTATCCTGAGCTCATTTCCTGACCCATCTCTTACCAAGGTCCTGAAACTGTCCCTAAGTAAGCCCTGACGCTGTCCCTAAGTGCGACCCTGAGGCTGTCCCTAACAGAGGCCCTGATACTGGCTTTAGCAAAGCCCCTGAGGGTGATCCTAGCGAGGCCCTTATGCTGCTCCGAAGTCATGCCCTGATACTATACCTAGCTAGGGCCCTGACACTAGACCTCACTCAAGCCCTGTCGCTCCTCCTAAGTACGGCTCTGACCCTGTCCCTACCTGAAGTCCTGACACTGGTCTTAAATTAGGCCCTGATGCTCTAAGTAACTGAAGTCTTGGCACTATTCCTAGGTCATGTCCTGACACTATCCCTAGATCTTAACCTAACCTTGCCTTTAACTAATGTCGAGCCTCTTATGCTAACTAAATCCCTGATGCTGTCCCTAACTAAGGCCCAGAAATTAGTCCCGAGGCCGTGACGTTGCCCCTATCTGAGGCCTGGAGGCTCCTCCTAACTGAGGCCCTGACACAACCCCTAACTCAGTCCCTGACACTGTACCTAACAAAGGCTCTGATGCTCGTAATAAGTCAGCTCCTGACACTGTCTCTAAGGCCCTGCGGCCATCAATCTCTAAAGTCGTGACATTATCCTGAGCTGATATCCTGACCCATATGTTACCAAGGTCCTGAAACTGTCCCAAGGTAACCCCGGATGCTGCCCCTAAGTAAGGTCCTGAGGATGACCGTAACACATGCCCTGAGAAAGTCTTTTACAAAGATCCTAATGTTGATCCTACAGCGGCCCTTATACTACTCCTACATCATGCCTTAACACTGTCCTTCACTCAGGACCTAAAGATAAGCCTCATTTAGGCCCTCTTGCCGTACCCTTATTTAGGCTCTGACGCTGTCACTACACCAAACCCTGACACTGGTCCTGATTAAGGCCCTGACACTGGTCCTAACTAAGGCCCTGATGCTCTCAATAACTAAGGTCTTCATGCTATCCCTAGCTCATTTCCTCACACTATCCCTGTCCTGGATACCGAAAGTGTCCCGTGCTAATTTCCTGACTCTTATCCTCACAGAAGCCATACTGCTCTCCCTAACTAAGGCCCAGACTAGTCCTAACTAGGGCCCTGACACTGTCTCTAAATAAGTCCCGGAATCTGTCCCTATTATACGTCCTGTTCCCAGCAATAAATAAAATCCGGACACTATCCTGAACTAATATCCTGAACCATTTCTAACCAAGGGCCTGACACTGTCCCTAAGAAAGCACTGTCTCTGTCTCTAAGTGAAAGCCTAAGGCTGTGCCTAACTCAGGCCCTGAAGTTATGCCTACCTGAGACCTTTAACCTGTGACCACATCAGGCTCTGATCATGCCTTTAACTAAGACCCTGTTGCCGACCCAACAAAGGCCGTAATGGAGCTCCTACATCATGTCCTGACAGCGTACCCAGCTAAGGGCCTGAGGCTAGGCCTCACTCATTCCCTGTTGCTCTCCCTAAGTAAAGCACGGGAGCTGTCCCTACCTGAAGCCATGATACGGTTTCTAATTAAGGCCCTGATACTCTCAGTGAGTAAGGACTTGACACTATCCCTAGGTCACTTCCTGACACGATCCATAAACTTTACCCTAAACCTACTCCTAGCAAATGTCCTGTGTCTTATGCTAATTGAAGCCCTTACTCTGTGCCTAACACAGACAGTCTTTAGGCCCAAGGCCATGATACTGTCCCTAGCTGAGGCCTAGATGCTCATCTTAAATCTGGCCCAGAACTGTCCGTCACTAAAGCCCTAACACTATTCCTAACTCAGTCCCTGACACGGTACCTAACAGAGGCCCAGATGCTAGTCCTAACGCAGGCCCTGACACTGTGTGTAACTATGGCCCTCTTGCCGTCGATAAAGTCCTGACATTATCCTGAGCTAATATAATGACCCATGTCTTACCAAGGTCCTGAAACTGTCCCAAAATAAGCCCTGACGCAGTCACTATGTGAGGCCCTGAGGCTGTCCATATGGAGCAGTTGGAACCCCCCATTAGGCCTCCCGTAGCACCGTGGCTATGGGATCCAGGCCCAGTGAACTACAACCAGAGGGCCGACATCATGAAACTGTGAGCAACACAGCCCTTTGGACCTCAGAGCAGAAGGCCCACATCCCCATGAGAATTGGAACCTGGCAGGAGTGTCCTTGCACCACTGAGCGCACATCCGAAAATGTGGGGGGCCCAGAAGTTCGGGCCTGCCAGCAGAGGGCTCTCATCACCTAGGAGAGGAGGCTCCCAGCAGGCTCCAAATGACACCAGCGGGCCCACGTCCCCAAGGCGACAGGTGCCATCCAGGCAGGAGTGACCTCACAGCAGAGGGCCCACCTCACAGAACGGTAAGGAATCCAGAAGGATCAGACTCTCAACAGAGGGCCCACATCACTAAGGGGATGGGAACCAGACAGGAGTGTCCTCACACCAGTGGGGCTACATCATCGAAAGGTGAGGAAGCCGGCACATGTGACCTCAAACACTAAGGACACACATCAACAATTTGCTGGGAGAGAGGCAGGCAGGAGTAGCCTCACAAAAGAGGGCCCATGGAATAAAAAAGGTGAGGAATCCAGCAGTTCGAACGCCCCAACAGGCCGCCCGGGGAACCGAGTCTATCTGATCCAGGCCACAGTGAACTCACGCCAGAGGGCCAACATCATGAAACTGTGAGCAACCCAGCCGTTGGGACCTCAGAGCAGAAGGCCCACATCCCCATGGGGATGGGAACCTGGCAGTAGTGTCCTCGCACCACTGGGTGCACCTCAGAAAAAGTGGGGAGCTCAGGAGTTAAGTTCTGACGCCATTGGGCCCTCATCACCCAGGGGAGGTGGCTCCCAGCAGGGTCCAACAGCCAGCAGAGGGCCCACGTTTCCAAAGAAACGTGTGCCAACCAGACCAGAGTGACGTCACAGCAGAGGGCCCACCTCACAGAAGGATGAAGGACCCAGCCAGGTTCAGACTCACATCAGAGAGCCCACATCACTAAGGGGATGGGAACCAGAAAGGAGTGTCCTCACACCAGTGGGACCACATCTACAGCATCTAAAGTTGAGGAACCCAGCACATGTGGCCTCAAACCAGAGCACCCACATCACCAAAGGGCTGGGAGTGAGGCAGACAGGAGTAGCCTCACAAGAGAGGGCCCATAGAATAAAAAAGATGAGGAATCCAGCAGCTGGAACCTCCCAGCAGATGGCCGAGAGCACCGAGGCTATGGGATCCCGGCCGGAATGAACTCACACCAGAGAGCTCACATCATGAAACTGTGAGCAACCCAGACGTTGGGACCTCAGAGCAGAAGGCCCACATCCCCATGGGGATGGGAACTTGGCAGTAGTGTCCTCGCACCACTGGGTGCACATCAGAAAACGTGGGGAGCCCAGGGTTAGGGCCTGACGCCAGAGGGCCCTCATCACTGAGGGGAGGAGGCTCTCAGCGGGCTGCAACTGCCAACAGAGGGCCCACGTGGCCAAGGTGACGTGTGCCAGCTAGGCACGAGTGAACTCACAGCAGAGGGCCCACCTCACAAAAAGGTGAGGAACCCAGCCAGGATCAGAGACTCACAATAGGGCCCACATCGACAAGGGGATGGGAACCAGGCAGGAGTGTCCTCACAACCGTGGGGCCACATCATCGAAATGTGAGGAACCCAGGACATGTGGCGTCAAACAAGAGGCTCCAAATCACGAAGGGGCTGGAAGTGAAGCAGGCAGGAGTAACCTCACAGGAGAGGGCCCAAAGAACAAAAAAGGTGAGGAATCCAGGAGTTGGAATCTCCAAGGAGGCCGCCCAGAGCATCGAGGCTACGGGATCCAGGCCGGAGTGAACTCACACCAGAGAGCCCACATCATGAAACTGTGAGCAACCCAGCAGTTTGGACTTCAAAGCAAAAGGCCCACAACCCTATGGGGATGGGAACCTGGCAAGAGTGTCCTCACAACACTGGGCGCACATCAGAAAATGTGGGGAGCCCAGCAGCTAGCATCTGAAGACAGAGGGTCTGCATAACCGAGGGGAGAAGGCACCCAGCAGGCTCCAACTTCCAACAGAGGACCCACGTCGTCAAGGCAATGTGTGCCAGCCCAGCAGGAGTTACCTCACAGCAGAGGGCCTACCTCACAGAATGGTGAGAAACCCAGCCAGGATAAGACTCTTGCCAGAGGGCCCACATCACCAAGGGGATGGAAACCAAGCAGGAGTGTCCTCACACCCGTGTGGCCACATCAACGAAATGTGCAGAACCCAGCACATATGGCCTCAAATCAGAGGACCCACATTACGAAGGGGCGTGGAGTGAGGAAGGCAGGAGGAGCCTCACAACAGAGGGCCCATAGAATTAAAAAGGTGAGGAATCCAGCAGTTGGAACCTCCCAGCAGGCGGCCCAGAGCACCGAAGCTATGGGATCCAGGCTGGAGTGAACTCACAGCAGAGGGCCCACATTATGAAACTGTGAGCAACCCAGCCGTTGGGACCACAGAGCAGAAAGCCGACATACCCATGGGGATGGGAACCTGGCAGGAGTGTCCTGGCATCACTGGGTGCACATCAGAAAATGTGGGGAGCCCACTACTTAAAGCATGATGCCAGAGGGCCCTCATCACCCAGGGAAGGAGGCGCCCAGCAGGCTCCATCTGCCACCAGAGGGCCCATGTCGCCAAGGCTATGTGTGCCAGGCAGGAGAGATCTCACAGAAGAGGGCCCACCTCACAGAACGATGAGGAACCCAGCTAGGATCAGACTCTCATCAGAGGGCCAACATCACCAAGGTGATGGGAACCAGGCAGGAGTGTCCTCACACCAGTGTGGCCACATCCATATCATCAAAAGGTGAGGAACCCAGCACATGTGGCTTCAAACTAGAGGACCCACACCACAAATGGGCTGGGAGTGAGGCAGGCAACAGCAGCCTCACAACAGAGGGCCCATGAAATAAAAAATTTGAGGAATCCAGCAGTTGGAGCTCACCAACAGGCGGCCCGGAGCACCGAGGATATGAGATCCAGGCCGCAGTGAACTCACACCAGGGTGCCCCACACCATGAAAGTGTGAGGAAGCCAGCCGTTGTGACCTCAGAGCAGAAGGCCCACATCCCCACGGGGATGAGAACCTGGCAGGAGTGTCCTTGCACCACTGGACGCACATCAGAAAATGTGGGGAGCCCAGCCGTTAGGGCCTGACTCCAGAGGGCTCTCATCACCGAGGGTAGGAGGCTCCCAGCAGGTTCCAACTGACACCAGAGGGCCCACATCGCCAAGGGGATGTGAGCAAGCCAGGCCGGAGTAATGTCACAGCAGAGGGCCCACCTCACAGAAGAGTGAGGAACCCAGGGAGGATCAGACTCACACCAGAGGGCCCAGGCCACCAAGGGGATGGGACCAGGGAGGAGTGTTCTCACACCAGGGGGGTCCACATCCGCATCATAGAAAGTAGAGGAACCCAGCACATGGGGTCTCAAACCAGAGGATACCCATCACAAAGGGTCTGGGAGTGAGGCCGGTAGGAGGAGCCTCACAACAGAGCGCCCATGGAATAAAAAAGGTGAGGAATCCAGCAGTTGGAACCCCCCAGCAGGTGGCCAGGAGCACCGAGGCTATGGGATTCAGGCAGGAGTGAACTCACACCAGAGTGCCCACATCATGAAACCGTGAGCAACCCAGCCGTTGGGACCTCAGAGCAGAAGGCCCACATCCACATGGGGATCAGAACTGGGCGCACAACAGGAAATGTGGGGATGCCCAGCAGTTAGGGCCTGATGCTAGATGGGCCCTCATCACTGAGAGGAGGAGGCTCCCAGCAGGCTCCAACTGACATCAGAAGACCCACTTCGCCAAGGTGACAAGTGCGAGGCAGGAGTGACCTCACAGCAGAGGGCCCACCTCACAGAACGTTTAGGAACCCAGTCAGGATCAGACTCTCACCAGAGGTCCCACATCACCAAGGGGATGGGACAGGCAGGAGTGTCCTCACACAAGTGGGGCCACATCCACACCATCGAAAGTTGAGGAACCTAGCATATGTGGCCTCAAACCAGAGGTCCCACATCACCAAGGCGCTGGGAGTGAGGCAGGCTGGAGGACCCTCACAACAGTGGGCACATGGAATAAACAAGGTGAGGAATCCGGCAGTTGGAACCCCCCCAGCAGGCGGCCGGGATCACATAGGCTATGGGATCCAGCTGCAGTGATCTCACACCAGAAGGCCCCACACCATGAAAGTGTGAGCACGCCAGCCTTTGGGACATCAGAGCAGAAGGCCCACATCACCATGGGGATGGGAACCTGGCAGGGGTGTCCTTGTACCACTGGGCCCACATCAGGAAATGTGGGGGAGCCCAGCATTTAGGACCTGATTCCAGAGGGGTCCTCATCTCCAAGGGGAGGAGGCTCCCAGCAGGCTCCAACTGACACCAGAGGGCCCACGTCGCCCATGCGACGTGTGCCATCCAAGCATGAGTGACCTCACAGCAGAGGGCCCACCTCACAGTACGGTGAGGAACCCAGGCAGGATCAGACTCTCACCAGAGGGCCCACGTCACCAAGGGGATGGGAACCAGGCAGGAGTGTCCTCACACAAGTGGGGCCACATCCACACCATCGAAAGTTGAGGAACCTAGCACATGTGGCCTCATCGTACAGGACCCACATCACTAAGGGGTGGGAGTTAGGCAGGCAGGAGGAGCCTCACAACAGAGGGCCCATGGAATAAAAAAGGTAAGAAATCCAGCTCTTAACCAACCAGCAGGCACCCAGGAGCAGCGAGGCTATGGGAATCAGGTGGAAGTGAACTCACACCAGAGGGTCCCACACCATGAAAGTGAGAGCAAGCCTGCCGTTGGGACCTCAGAGCAGAAAGCCCAAATCCATATAGGGATGGATACCTGGCAGGGGTGTCCTGGCACCACTGGGCGCACATCAGGAAATGTGGTGGAGCCCAGCAATTAGGGCCTGTGACCAGAGAGGGTCTCCCATTACCAAGGAGAGGAGGCACCCAGCAGGCTCCCACTGACACCAGAGGACCCACGTCGCCAAGGCGACGTGTGCCAAGCAGGAGTGACCTCACAGCAGAGGGCCCACCACACAGATCGGTGAGGAACCCAGGCAGGATCAGACACTCACCAGAGGGCCCACATCAACAAGGGGATGGGAACCAGGCAGGAGTGTCCTCACACCTGTGGGGCCACATCCACCTCATCGAAAGTGGAGGAACCCAGCACATGTGGCCTCAATCCAGAGGACCCACATCACAAAAGGACTGTGAGTGAGGCAGGCAAGTGGAGTCTCACAACAGAGGGCCCATGGAATAGAAAAGGTGAGGAATCCAGCAGTTGGAAACCCCCAGCTCGCGCCCCGGAGCACCGAGTCTATGGGATCCAGGCCACAGTGAACTCACACCAGAAGGCCCCATACCATGAAAGTGTGAGCACGCCAGACATTGGGACCTCGGAGCAGAAGGCTCACCGCCCCATGGGGATGGGAAACTGACAGGGGTGCCCTTCTCCACTGGGCGTACATTAGAAAATGTAAGGGATCCCAGCAGTTAGGACCTGACGCCAGAGGGTCTCTTACCACCGAGGGGAGGAGGCTCCCAGCAGGTTCCAACTGACACCAGAGGGCCCACGTCGCCAAGGCGACTTGTTCCAGGCAGTAGTGACCTCACAGCAGAGGGCCCACCACACAGTAGGATGAGGAACCCAGGCAGGATCAGACTCTCACCAAAGGCGCACATCACAAAGCAGAAGGGAACCAGGCAGGGGTGTTCTCACATCAGTGGGGCCACATCATCAAAAGGTGAGGAACCCAGCACATGTTGCCGCAAACCAGAGGACCCACATCACGAAGGGGCTGGGAGTAAAGCAGGCAGTAGTAGCCTCACAACAGAAGGACCATAGAATAAAAAAGGTGAGGAATCCAGCAGTTGGCACCTCCAAGCAGGTGGCCAAGTGCACCGAGGCTATGGAATCCAGGCCGGAGTGAACTCACTCAAGAGGGCCCACATCATGAAACAGTGAGCAACCCAGCAGTTGGGACCTCAGAGCACAAGGCCCACATCCCCATGAGGATGGGAACCTGGCAGGAGTGCCCTCGGACCACTGGGCGCACATCAGAAAATGTGAGGAGCCCAGCAGGTTGGGCCTGACGCCAGAGGGCCCTCATCACCTAGGGAAGGAGGCTCCCAGCAGGCCCCAACTGACACCAGAGTGCCCACATCGTGAAGGTGACATGTGAAAGCCAGGCAGGAGTGACCTCACAGCAGAGGGCCCACCTCTCAGAAGGGTGAGGAACCCAGACAGGATCAGACTCTCACCAGAGGGCCCACATCACCAAGGGGATGGGAACCAGGCAGGAGTGTCCTCACACTAGTGGTGGAACATCCACATCATCGAAAGGTGAGGAACCCATCACATGTGGCCTCAAACCAGAGGACCCACATGACCAAGGGCCTGGGAGTGAGGCAGGCAGGAGGAGCCTCACAACAGAAGGCCAATGGAATAAAAAATGTGAGGAATCCAGCAGTTGGAACCCCACAGCAGGTGGCACGGAACACCGAGTGTATGGGATCCAGGCCGCAGTAAACTCACACCAGAGGGCCCCACACCATGAAAGTGACAGCAAGCCAGCCGTTGGGACCTCAGAGCAGAAGACCCACATCCCCATGGGGATGGGAACCTGGCAGGGGTGTCCTGGCACCACTGGGCACACATCAGGAAATGTGGGGGAGCCCAGCAGTGAGGGACTGATGCCAGGGGGGCCCTCATCACCGAGAGGAAGAGGCTCCCAGCAGGCTCCAACAGACACCAGAGGGCCCACGTGGCCAAGGCGACGTGAGCCAGGCAGGAGTATCCTCACACCAGTGGGGCCTCATCCACATCATTGAAAGGTGAGGATCCCAGCACATATGGCCTCAAACCAGAGGACCCACATCACCAAGGGGCTGAGAGTGAGGCAGGCAGGAGGAGCCTCACAACAGAGGACCCATAGAATAAAAAGGGTGAGGAATCCAGCAGTTGGCACCTCGGAGCAGACAGCCCAGAGCACCGAGTCTATGGGATCCAGGCTGGAGTGAACTCACAGGAGAGGACCCAAATCATGAAACTGTGAGCAACCCAGCAGTTGGGAGCTCAGAGTAGAAGGCCCACATCCTCATGGGGATGGGAACCTGGGAGGAGTTTCCTCGAACCACTGGGCGCACATCAGAAACTATGGGGAGCCCAGAAGTTAGTGACTGACGTCAGAGGGCCCTCATCACTGAGGATAGGAGGCTCACAGCAGGCTCCGACAGACATCAGAGGGCCCACGTCGCCCATGGGACGTGAGCCAGCCAGGCCGGAGGATCTAACAGCAGAGGGCCCACATCACAGAACGGTGAGGAACCCAGGCAGGATCAGACTCTCACCAGAGGGCCCACATCACCAAGGGGATGGGAATCAGGCAGGAGCGTCGTCACACCAGTGGAGCCACACCCACATCATCAAAGGTGAGGAACCCAGCATATGTGGCCTCAAACCAGAGAATCCCCATCACCAAGGGACTGGGAGTGAGGCAGGCAGGAGGAGCCTCACAACAGAGGGCCCATGGAATAGAAAAGGTGAGGAATCCAGCAGTTGGTAGCCCCCAGCTGGCGGCCCGGAGCACCGAGACTATGGGATCCAGGCCACAGTGAACTCACACCAGAGGGCCCCACACCATGAAAGTATGAGCAAGCCAGCCAAAAGGACGTCAGTGGAGAAGGCCCACATCACCAAGGGGATGGGAACCTGACAAGAGTGTCTTCACACCAGTGGGGCCACATCCACACAATCGAAAGTTGAGGAACCCGGCACATGTGGCCTCAAACAAGAGGACCCACATCACAAAGGGCTGGGAGTGAGGCCTGCAGGAGGAGCGTCAAAACACAGGGCCCAGGGACGGCTTGAAGATGGCGGGAGAGTAAGTCGCGGAGATCGCCTTCCTCCCCACGGATACACCAGAAATACATCTACACGTGGAACAACTCCTACAGAACACCTACTGAAGGCTGGCAAAGATCTCAGACCTCCCAAAAGGCAAGAAACTCCCCACGTACCTGGGTAGGGCAAAAGAAAAAACAGAGACAAAAGAATAAGGACGGCACCTGCACCAGTGGGAGGGAGCTGTGAAGGAGGAAAAGTTTCCACACACTAGGAAGCCCCTTCGCGGGCGGAGACTGCGGGAGGCAGAAGGAGGAGCTTCGGGACCGCGGAGGAGTGCACAGCGACGGGTGCGGAGGGCCAAGCGAGGAGATTCCCGCACAGAGAATCGGTGCTGGCCGGCACTCACCAGCCCGAGAGGCTTGTCTGCTCACCCGCCGGGGCGGGCAGGGCTGCGAGCTGAGGCTCGGGTTTCGGTTTCGGACGGAGCACAGGGAGAGGACTGGGGTTGGCGGCTTGAACATAGCCTGAAGGAATTAGTGCACCGCGGCTAGCCGGGAGGGAGTCCGGGGAAAAGTCTGCACCTGCCGAAGAGGCAAGAGACTTTATCTTCCCTTTTTGTTTCCTGGTGCGTGAGGAGAGGGTTTTAAGAGCGCTGCTTAAAGGAACTCCAGAGACGGGCACGAGCCGCGGCTAAAAGCGGGGACCCCAGAGACGGGCGGGAGACGCTAAGGCTGCTGCTGCCGCCACCAAGGGGCCTGTGTGCGAGCACAGGTCACTCTCCACACCCCTCTTCCGCGGAGCCTGTGCAGCACGCCACTGCCAGGTTCCCGGGATCCAGGGACAACTTCCCCGGGAGAACGCACGGCGGGCCTCAGGCTGGAGCAACATCACGCCGGCCTCTGCCGCCGCAGGCCCGCCCCGCACGCAGGTGCCCCTCCCTCCCCCCCCCACCTCCAGCCTGAGTGAGCCGGAGCCCCCGAATCAGCGGCTCCTTTAA
This sequence comes from Phocoena phocoena, assembly GCF_963924675.1. NCBI lineage: Eukaryota > Metazoa > Chordata > Mammalia > Artiodactyla > Phocoenidae > Phocoena > Phocoena phocoena. Next base: position 21,900,946 of record NC_089238.1, on the reverse strand, counting down.
CCCCGTCCTGTCTGAGCAAAAAACAGACACCCTCCAGCGACCTACACGCAGAGACAGGGCCAAATCCAAAGCTGAGCTCCTGTGAGCTGTGAGAACTGAGAAAGGGAAATATCTCCCAGCAGCCTCAGAAGCAGCGGATTAAAGCTCCACAATCAACTTGATATACCCTGCATCTGTGGAATACCTGAATAGACAAGGAATGATCCCAAATTGAAGAGATGGACTTTAGGAGCGAGATCTATGATTTTTTTCCCTTTTCCTCTTTTTGTGAATGTGTATGTGTATGCTTCTGTGTGAGATCTTGTCTGTATAGTCTTGCTTCCACCATTTGTCCTAGGGCTCTATCCGTCCACGGTTTTTTTAAAAAAATTTTTTTCTTAATAATTTATTTTAATTGTAATAACTTTATTATACTTTATCTTCGTTCTTTCTTTCTTTCCTTCCTTCCTTCCTTCCCTCCTTTAGACAACGAATCACCCCAAATTGAGGAGGTGGTCTCTGAGAGCAAGATTTATGATTTTTCCCCCTTTACCTCTTTTTGTGAGGGTGAATGTGTATGCTTCTGTGTAACATTTTCTCTGTATAGCTTTGCTTCCAACATTTGTCCTAAGGTTCTATCCGTCCCTTTTTTTTTTTCTAAATATTTTTTAATTCAATAACTATATTATACTTTATTTTATTTTTACTGTATCTTCTTTCTTTCTGTCTTTTTTCCTTCTTTCCCTCCTTCCTTCCTCCCTCCCTCCTTCCTTTCTTTCCTTCTTTGCTTCTTTCTTCCTTCCTTCCTTTCCTCCTTTCCTTCTTTCTTTCCTCATATTTCTACTAATTCTCTCTACTTTTTCTCCCTTTTATTCAGAGCCGTGTGGATGAAAGGCTCTTGGTGCTCCAGCCAGGAGTCAGGGCTCTGCCTCTGAGGTAGGAGAGCCAACTTCAGGTCACTGGTCAACAAGAGACCTCCCAGCTCCTCATAATATTAAACGGCGGAAATCTCCCAGAGACCTCCATCTTAACACCAGCACCCAGCTTTACTCAACGACCAGCAAGCCACAGTGCTGGACAACCTATGCCAAACAACTAGTAAAACAGGAACACAACCCCACCCATTAGCAGAGAGGTGGCCTAAAATCATAATAAGGCCACAGACACCCCAAAACACACCACCAGACATGAACCTGCCCACTAAAGAGACAAGATCCAGCCTCATCCACCACAACACAGGCACTAGTCCCCTCCACCAGGAAGCCTACACAACCCACTGAAACAACCTTAGCCACTGGAGCCAGACATCAAAAACAACGGGAACTACGAACCTGCAGCCTGCAAAAAGGAGACCCCAAACACAGTAAGATAAGCAAAATGAGAAGACAGAAAAACACACAGCAGATAAAGGAGCAAGATAAAAACCCACCAGACCTAACAAATGAAGAGGAAATAGGCAATCTACCTGAAAAAGAATTCAGAATAATGATAGTAAGGATGATCCGAAATCTTGGAAATAGAATGGACAAAATGCAAGAAACAGTTAACAAGGACCTAGAAGAAATAAAGATGAAACAAGCAATGATGAACAAGGCAATAAATGAAATTACAAATACTCTAGAAGGGATCAATAGCAGAATAACTGAGGCAGAAGAACGGATAAGTGACCTGGAAGATAAAGTAGTGGAAATAACTACTGCAGAGTAGAATAAAGAAAAAAGAATGAAAAGAACTGAGGACAGTCTCAGACACCTCTGGGACAACATTAAACGCACCAACATTTGAATTATAGGGAAGAAGAAGAAGAGAAAAAAAAGGGACTGAGAAAATATTTGAAGAGATTATAGTTGAAAACTTCCCTAATATGAGAAAGGAAATAGTTAATCAAGTCCAGGAAGCACAGAGAGTCCCATACAGGATAAATACAAGGAGAAATACGCCAAGACACATATTAATCAAACTGTCAAAAATTAAATACAAAGAAAGCATATTAAAAGCAGCAAGGGAGGGCTTCCCTGGTGGCGCAGTGGTTGAGAGTCCGCCTGTGATGCAGGGGACACGGGTTCGTGCCCCGGTCCGGGAAGATCCCACATGCCGCAGAGCAGCTGGGCCCGTGAGCCATGGCAGCTGAGCCTGTGCGTCCAGAGCCTGTGCTCCGCAACGGGAGAGGCCACAACAGTGAGAGGCCCACGTACCACAAAAAAAAAAAAAAAAAAAAAAAAAAAGCAGCAAGGGAAAAACAAAAAATAACACACAAGGGGCTCCCCATAAGGTTAACAGCTGATCTCTCGGCAGAAACCCTACAAGCCAGAAGGGAGTGGCAGGACATACTGAAAGTGATGAAGGAGAAAAACCTGCAACCAAGACTACTCAACCCAGCAAGGATCTCATTCAGATTTGATGGAGAAATTTAAACCTTTACAGACAAGCAAAAGCTGAGAGAGTTCAGCACCACCAAACCAGCTTTTCAACAAATGATAAAGGAACTTCTCTAGACAAGAAACACAAGAGAAGGAAAAGACCTATAATAACGAACCCAAAACAATTTAGAAAATGGGAAGAGGAACATACATATCGATAATTACCTTAAATGTAAATGGACTAAATGCTCCCACCAAAAGACACAGATTGGCTGAATGGATACAAAAACAAGACCCTTATATATGCTGTCTACAAGAGACCTACTTCAGACCTAGAGACACATACAGACTGAAAGTAAGGGGATGGAAAAAGATATTCCATGCAAATGGAAACCAAAAGAAAGCTGGAGTAGCAATTGTCATATCAGACAAAATAAACTTTAAAATAAGGACTATTAAAAGAGACAAAGAAGGACACTACATAATGATCAAGGGATCGATCCAAGAAGAAGATATAACAATTGTAAATATTTATGCACCCAACATAGGAGCACCTCAATACATAAGGCAAATACTAACAGCCATAAAAGGGGAGATCGACAGTAACACATTCATAGTAGGAGACTTTAACACCCCACTTTCACCCATGGACAGATCATCCAAAATGAAAATAAATAAGGAAACACAAGCTTTAAATGATACATTAAACAAGATGGACTTAATTGATATTTATAGGACAGTCCATCCAAAAACAACAGAATACACATTTTTCTCAAGTGCTCATGGAACATTCTCCAAGATAGATCATATCTTGGGTCACAAATCAAGCCTTGGTAAATTTAAGAAAATTTAAATTTTATCAAGTATCTTTTCTGACCACAACACCATGAGACTAAATATCAATTACAGGAAAAGATCTGTAAAAAATACAAACACATGGAGGCTAAACAATACACTACTTAATAATGAAGTGATCACTGAAGAAATCAAAGAGGAAATTAAAAAATACCTAGAAACAAATGACAGTGGAGACACAACGACCCAAACCCTATGGGATGAAGCGAAAGCAGTTCTAAGGGGGAAGTTTATAGCAATACAAGCCCACCTCAAGCAATTAGAGAAAGAAGAACAAAAAAACTCCAAAGCTAGCAGAAGGAAAGAAATCATAAAAATCAGATCAGAAATAAATGAAAAAGAAATGAAGGAAACGATAACAAAGATCAATAAAACTAAAAGCTGGTTCTTTGAGAAGATAAACAAAATAGATAAACCACTAGCCAGACTCATCAAGAAAAAAAGGGAGAAGACTCAAATCAATAGAATTACAAATGAAAAAGGAGAAGTAACAACTGACACTGCAGAAATAAAAAAAATCATGAGAGATTACTACAAGCAACTCTATGCCAATAAAATGGACAATCTGGAAGAAATGGACAAATTCTTAGAAATGCACAACCTGCCAAGACTGAATCAGGAAGAAATAGAAAATATGAACAGACCAATCACAAGCACTGAAATTGAAACTGTGATTAAAAATCTTCCAACAAACAAAAGCCCAGGACCAGATGGCTTCACAGGTGAATTCTATCAAACGTTTAGAGAAGAGCTAACACCTGTCCCTCTCAAACTCTTCCAAAATATAGCAGAGGGAGGAACACTCCCAAATTCCTTCTACGAGGCCACCATCACCTTGATACCAAAACCAGACAACGATGTCACAAAGAAAGAAAACTACAGGCCAATATCACTGATGAACATAGATGTAAAAATCCTCAACAAAATACTAGCAAACAGAATCCAACAGCACATTAAAAGGATCATACACCATGATCAAGTGGGGTTTATTCCAGGAATGCAAGGATTCTTCAATATACGCAAATCTATCAATGTGATAAACCATATTAACAAATTGAAGGAGAAAAACCATATGATCATCTCAATAGAAGCAGAGAAAGCTTTCAACAAAATTCAACACCCATTTATGATAAAAACCCTCCAGAAAGTAGGCATAGAGGGAACTTTCCTCAACATAATAAAGGCCATATATGACAAGCCCACAGCAAACATCATCCTCAATGGTGAAAAACTGAAAGCATTTCCACTAAGATCAGGACCAAGACAAGGTTGCCCACTCTCAGCACTCTTATTCAACATAGTTTTGGAAGTTTTAGCCACAGCAATCAGAGAAGAAAAGGAAATAAAAGGAATCCAAATCGGAAAAGAAGTAAAGCTGTCACTGTTTGCAGATGACATGATACTATACATAGAGAATCCTAAAGATGCTACCAGAAAACTACTGGAGCTAATCAATGAATTTGGTAAAGTAGCAGGATACAAAATTAATGCACAGAAATCTCTGGCATTCCTATATACTAATGATGAAAAATCTGAAAGTGAAATCAAGAAAACACTCCCATTTACCATTGCAACAAAAAGAATAAAATATCTAGGAATAAACCTACCTAAGGAGACAAAAGACCTGTATGCAGAAAATTATAAGACATTGATGAAAGAAATTAAAGATGATACAAATAAATGGAGACATATACCATGTTCTTGGATGGGAAGAATCAACATTGTGAAAATGACTCTACTACCCAAAGCAATCTACAGATTCAATGCAATCCCTATCAAACTACCACTGGCATTTTTCACAGAACTAGAACAAAAAAATTTGCAATTTGTATGGAAACACAAAAGACCCCGCATAGCCAAAGCAATCTTGAGAACGAAAAAAGAAGCTGGAGGAATCTGGCTCCCTGACTTCAGACTATACTACAAAGCTACAGTAATCAAGACAGTATGGTACTGGCACAAAAACAGAAATATAGATCAATGGAACAGGATAGAAAGCCCAGAGATAATCCCACGCACATATGCACACCTTATCTTTGATAAAGGTGGCAGGAATGTACAGTGGAGAAAGGACAGCCTCTTCAATAAATGGTGCTGGGAAAACTGGACAGGTACATGTAAAAGTATGAGATTAGATCACTCCCTAACACCATACACAAAAATAAGCTCAAAATGGATTAAAGACCTAAATGTAAGGCCAGAAACTATCAAACTCTTAGAGGAAAACATAGGCAGAACACTCTATGACATAAATTACAGCAAGATCCTTTCTGACCCACCTCCTAGAGTAATGGAAATAAAAACAAAAATAAACAAATGGGACCTAATGAAACTTCAAAGCTTTTGCACAGCAAAGGAATCCATAATCAAGACCAAAAGACAACACTCAGAATGGGAGAAAATATTTGCAAATGAAGCAACTGACAAAGGATTAATCTCCAAAATTTACAAGCAGCTCATGCAGCTCAATAACAAAAAAACAAACAACCCAATCCAAAAATGGGCAGAAGACCTAAATAGACATTTCTCCAAAGAAGATATACAGAATGCCAACAAACACATGAAAGAATGCTCAACATCATTAATCATTAGAGAAATGTAAATCAAAACTACAATGAGATATCATCTCACACCAGTCAGAATGGCCATCATCAAAAAATCTAGAAACAATAAATGCTGGAGAGGGTGTGGAGAAAAGGGAACACTCTTGCACTGCTAGTGGGAATGTGAATTGATTCAGCCACTATGGAGAACAGTATGGAGGTTCCTTAAAAATCTACAAATAGAATTACCATATGACCCAGCAATCCCACTACTGGGCATATACCCTGAGAAAACCAAAATTCAAAAAGAGTCATATACCAAAATGTTCATTGCAGCTCTATTTACAATAGCACGGAGATGGAAACAACCTAAGTGCCCATCATCAGATGAATGGATAAAGAAGATGTGGCACATATATACAATGGAATATTACTCAGCCTTAAAAAGAAATGAAATTGAGTTATTTGTAATGAGATGGATAGACCTAGAGTCTGTCATACAGAGTGAAGTAAGTCAGAAAGAAAAAGACAAATACCGTATGCTAACACATATATATGGAATTTAAGGGAAAAAATGTCATGAAGAACCTAGGGGTAAGACAGGAATAAAGATGCAGACCTACTGGAGAACGGACTTGAGGATAAGGGGAGGGGGAAGGGTGAACTTTGACAGGGCAAGAGAGAGTCATGGACATATACACACTAACAAACGTAGTAAGGTAGATGGCTAGTGGGAAGCAGCCGCATGGCACAGGGATATTAGCTCGGTGCTTTGTGACAGCCTGGAGGGATGGGATAGGGAGAGTGGGAGGGAGGGAGACGCAAAAGGGAAGACATATGGGAACATACGTATATGTGTAACTGATTCACTTTCTTATAAAGCAGAAACTAACACACCATTGTAAAGCAATTATACCCCAATAAAGATGTTTAAAAAAAAAAACAAACCACGGCCCATGGAATAAAAAAGGTGAGGAATCCAGCAGTTGGAACCACCTAGCAAGCGGCCCGTCTCACCGAGGCTATGTGATCCAGGACACAATGAATTCACACCAGAGGGCCCCACACCATGAAAGTGTGAGAAAGCCAGCCGTTGGGACCTCAGAGCAGAAGACCCACATCCCCATGGGGATGAAAATCCTGGCAGGGGTTTCCTGGCACCACTGGGCGCACATCAGGAAATGTGGGGGAGCCCAGCAGTTAGGGGCTGACGCCAGTGGGGCCCTCATCACCGAGGGGAGGAGACTCACAGCACGCTACAACGGACACCAGAGGGCCCAGGTCGCCAAGCCGACGTGTGCCAGGCAGTAGTGACCTCACAGCAGAGGGCCGTCTTCACAGAACGGTGAGGAACCCAGGCAGGATCAGACTCTCACAAAAGGGCCAACATCACCTGGAGATGGGAACCAGACAGGAGTGTCCTCACACCAGTGGGGCCACATCCAAATCATCAAAATGTGACGAACCCAGCACAGGTTGCCACAAGCCAGAGGACACCCATCACCAAGGGTCTGGGAGTGAGGCAGGCAGGAAGAGTCTCACAACAGAGGGCGTAAGGAATAAAAAGATGAAAAATCCAGCAGTTGGAACCCCCCAGCAGGCGGCCCGGAGCACCGAGGCTATGGTATCCAGGCCACAGTGAACTCACACCAGAGGGCCCCGCATCATGAAAGTGTGAAAAAGCCAGGCTTGGGACGTCAGAGCAGAAGGCTCACATCCCCATGGGGATGGGAACCTGCCAGGGGTGTCCTGGCTCCATTGGGCACACAACAGGGAATATAGGGGAGCCCAGCAGTTAGGACCTGAGGCCAGAGGGGCCCTCATCACTGAGGAGAGGAGGCTCCCAGCAGGCTCCAACAACCACGAGAGGTCCCACATCACCAAGGCGACGTGTGCCATGTAGGAGTGACCTCACAGCAGAGGCCCCACATCACAAAATGGAGAGAAACTCAGGCAGGATCAGAGACTCACCAGAGGGCCTATATCACCTAGGGGATGGGAATAAGGCAGCAGTGTCCTCACACCAGTGGGGCCACATCCACATCATCAAAAGGTGAGTAACCCAGCATATGTGGCCTCAAACCAGAGGACACACATCACCAAGAGGCTGGGAGTAAGACTTGCAGTAGGAGCCTCACAACAGAGGGCCCATGGAATAAAAAAGGTGAGGAATCCAACAGTTGGAACACCCCAGCAGGCGGCCCGGAGCACCGAGACTATAGGATCCAGGCCGCAGTGAACTCACACCAGAGGGCTGCACACCATGAAAGTGTGAGCAACCCAGCCGTTGAGACCTCAGTGCAGAAGGCCCACGTCCCCGTGAGGATGGGAACCTGGCAGGGGTATCCTGGCACTACAGGGCGCACATCAGAAAATGTGGGGAGCCCAGCAGTTGGGGCCTGATGCCAGAGGGCTCTCATCACCGAGGGGTAGAGGCTCCCAGCAGGCTTCAACTGACACCAGAGGGCACAAATGGCCAAGGTGACGTGTGCCAGGCATGAGTGACCTCACAGCAGAGGGCCCACCTCACAGAAGGGTGAGGAACCCAGCCAGGATCAGACTCTCACCAGAGGGCCCACATCAGCAAGGGGATGGGAACCAGGCAAGAGTGTCCTCACACCAGTGGGGAAACATCCAAATCATCGAACTGTGAGGAACCCAGCACATGTGGCCTCAAACCAGACGAAACACATCACAAAGGGGCTGGGAGTCAGCAGGCAGGAAGAGCCTCAAAACAGAGGGCCCATGGAATAAAAAAGGTGAGGAATCCAGCAATTGGAAGCCAGCAGCAGGCGGACCGGAGCACCAAGTCTATGGGATCGAGGCCACAGTGAACTCACAACAGAGGGCCCCACACAAGGAAAGTGTGAGCAAGCCAGCCTTTGGGACCACAGAGCAAAAGGCCCACATCCCCATGGGGTTGGGAACCTGGCAGGGGTATCCTCGCACCTCTGGGTGCATATCAGGAAATATGGGGGAAACCACCATTTAGGGCCTGACGCCAGAGCGGCACTCATCAGCGAGGGGTGGTGGCTCCAAGCACGCAAGAACTGACAGTAGAGGGCCCGCCGTTGCCAAGGCGACATGTGCCAGGCAGGAGTTACCTCACAGCACAGAGCCCACCTCACAAAACGGTGAGGAACCCAGGAAGGATCAGTCTCTCAATATCGACTTCACAGCTGTTCTCTCTCAGCGGGTTCGAAGGCTCTCCTGAAGAGTTTCCTGAGGGTGCCGGAAACAGGCAAGTAGCCGTCAGGCCCACGAGGATACCAACCCTCTCAAGCGAAAGGCTGCCAGCCTCAGACGCTTGGGCTCGCTCTCGTACATGAAACCACACTGTGCTTTGAAGGTTCCTGGCACCCAGCTTGCGAGTCGCGCTTGCACCGTGTCTTAGGGTTCCCAGGGTTTCCACGCCGTCACCGTGTCCAATTGTTAGGTAGGCCTAAGACGGCCGGGTGTCCGGGAGCTCTAAAGGAGGAGACCTTAAGAAGGCGGGCCTTTCGGCTCCTTCCACCGAGAAACCAGCTCCCCCGGATCCTCTGTCGTCAGTCAGTTGATTTCAGAATGCCTGTGCGCACCCTCATTGCTCCTCGACGTAAGAGACCAACAGAATTGCCATAAAGGGAGGAAGCCTTCTGAGTCCAGCACAGAGGCGGTGTCTCTCGCTCAGCATTCCCACGACAGCTGAGCACCAGGGTATGGGACCGAGAGAGGGAGAAAGAGAGCCGTTAACCCCCAGCCTTTCCACAATGTAGTATAGGCATCACCCTTCAAGCCCACGTAAATTTCACAGAGGACACACCGGGCCTCGGTGTGCCTTCTTGTGGGTCAGGAAACTTTGCTTTTCATTCCTTGCGTGGCACACTGGCTCAGGGCTGCCCTACCCCAGAGACTCACGGTGCGCAGCCCGATTGGTTGAGATCAGCCCCTTCGGCGTTTCCACGCATGGAACCAACTCGGGAAGGAGCCGTTCGAAAGCTGCGGACCGTGGTGGCTTTCACTAGTCCTCACAGCCCGAGCGCCCTGAAGGAGGGGAGCTGCTGAAGTCCGCTAGCAAAGTCTTCTAATCCGAAGAGGAGCCTTTCTTTAAAGGGGCTTCCAAAGGCCTTGATGCGTTTTCGCCGTTATCTAGAGTGGAGGCCTGTCGCCCGGCAGACTCCCCCACGGGCCTGCTTCCCGGGCGGGGATACGGACACGCCGCCTGCTGCAGCCAAAAGGGACAGCTTAGACTAAAGGTAAAAACCCAGTGTGGAAACGTTCTTGCCTAGCCCTCGCCACAAGCACAGGCGTATAGGCCTCTGGTCAAAGGCTTTCGCCACAAGCTGAACACGTTTGGTCTCGTCTAGCCTCTGAAGCCCGGGTTTGCCCAGCTACGAATCAAACTCCAGGAACGGTACTAAGGGCGATGCGGGCTGCCAGGTATGTAACCAGGCAGCCCAGATCGAGTACAAATACTTGTGTTTTAAACGGGCAGAAGAGATGGTGTCAAGAGCGCGCCTCCACCTGCCGGGCGACGTACACATTTTCTCCATGAGATGCAAGCCCTTCCTCCAGTGTGAAAGGCCTCTACGCCTCTTCGCGCTCGCAGTGCAGAGGTGCCACCCGCTCTGAGAACCTGCCAAAGGCACAGGGTCACGCAACGTGTGAGCCACCGAGAGCGGGTGCAGCACACACCTAGGTCTTCCCTGTCGGCCTGGGAACACCCACGGCACAGGGCTTCTTCGGTGCACACACGTGGTCGCGGTCGGTGATGCATTCTGCTCCGTGAAACCTTCTCGCGGACACGTAGAGTGAGCGCACGTAGATTAGCCCTACACCTCAGCCCTGTTGCTTCAGTGAGTTGTACTTCTACAAGGCAAACCTCCCTGCCGGAACCTCGGTGTGGCGTAAGTATCCTCCGGGAAGCAATCGCTGCCAGAGGCACTGTGCTGCTATCTAGGATAATGGTCTGTGCCTCCACTGCGCTCGTTTGCTGTTGTCTCCGAGCCGTTTGCCAAGGCTTTACGGAAGAGGCTGCTCACAGTGTCCTTTCTTTAGAGTAACCCACAGGCGTACGAGGATACCGGTTCTGTGAAGTAAAATGCTACCTGCCTCAGCCACTCGGGCGCAGTTTTGTACGGGAAAGGACACTCCGCCTTGAAGGGTCTTCCTTCCGGATTGCCACTTGCACTGGCGATGTCTCCTAAGTCTCGCAGGCTTTCCGTGCCGTCACAGGGTCCGTATCTCAGGCCTAGAACGGCAGAGCGCCCGGCAGCTTTGAAAGAGACCTTCGGTATTCTGGCCTTTGGGCTCCCTCAACCTCCGCGCCTCCAGCTGGGGTGGGGTGGGCTGGGCTGGGCTGGGCTGGGGGTGTGGTTGTGGGCGACGTACCCTTTCTCCCTGGGAAACCAGCCCACGGCTTCAGTGTGAAAGGCCTCTACGCCTCTCTGCTCTCGCAGCCCAGGGGTAGCCTCAGCTCTGAAAAGCTTCCAGAGGAGGAAGGTCAGAGAACCCTTGAACCACCCAGCAGGTGCAGCACAGAACAAGGACTTCTCTCCTGGCCTGCGAACACCCACTGCCCAGCGCTCCTTTGGTGTACACACGTGGTGGAGGAAGGATGCTGGATTCGGCTCCGTGAGAACTTCTCCGGGCCTCGTAGTGTGAACGCAAGTGGATGAGCCCCACTTCTCACACCAGTTTCCTGTGCAAGTGGGACAAGGCAAACTCCCTGCTTGAATCCCTGGGTGGGTTAAGTACCCTCCGGGGAAGGATCGTTGCTTGGGACACGGGGCTGGTATCGAGGTGACTGTTGTGTGCATCCACTTCGCAGCGGTTCTCACTCAGCGGGTTCCGAAGGCTCTCCTGAAGAGTTTCCTGAGGGTGCCGGAAACAGGCAAGTAGCCGTCAGGCCCACGAGGATACCAACCCTCTCAAGCGAAAGGCTGCCAGCCTCAGACGCTTGGGCTCGCTCTCGTACATGAAACCACACTGTGCTTTGAAGGTTCCTGGCACCCAGCTTGCGAGTCGCGCTTGCACCGTGTCTTAGGGTTCCCAGGGTTTCCACGCTGTCACCGTGTCCAATTGTTAGGTAGGCCTAAGACGGCCGGGTGTCCGGGAGCTCTAAAGGAGGAGACCTTAAGAAGGCGGGCCTTTCGGCTCCTTCCACCGAGAAACCATCTCCCCCGGATCCTCTGTCGTCAGTCAGTTGATTTCAGAATGCCTGTGCGCACCCTCATTGCTCCTCGACGTAAGAGACCAACAGAATTGCCATAAAGGGAGGAAGCCTTCTGAGTCCAGCACAGAGGCGGTGTCTCTCGCTCAGCATTCCCACGACAGCTGAGCACCAGGGTATGGGACCGAGAGAGGGAGAAAGAGAGCCGTTAACCCCCAGCCTTTCCACAATGTAGTATAGGCATCACCCTTCAAGCCCACGTAAATTTCACAGAGGACACACCGGGCCTCGGTGTGCCTTCTTGTGGGTCAGGAAACTTTGCTTTTCATTCCTTGCGTGGCACACTGGCTCAGGGCTGCCCTACCCCAGAGACTCACGGTGCGCAGCCCGATTGGTTGAGATCAGCCCCTTCGGCGTTTCCACGCATGGAACCAACTCGGGAAGGAGCCGTTCAAAATCTGCGGACCATGGTGGCTTTCACTAGTCCTCACAGCCCGAGCGCCCTGAAGGAGGGGAGCTGCTGAAGTCAGCTAGCAAAGTCTTCTAATCCGAAGAGGAGCCTTTTCTTTAAAGGGGCTTCCAAAGGCCTTAATGCGTTTTCGCCGTTATCTAGAGTGGAGGCCTGTCGCCCGGTAGACTCCCCCACGGGCCTGCTTCCCGGGCGGGGATACGGACATGCCGCCTGCTGCAGCCAAAAGGGACAGCTTAGACTAAAGGTAAAAACCCAGTGTGGAAACGTTCTTGCCTAGCCCTCGCCACAAGCACAGGCGTATAGGCCTCTGGTCAAAGGCTTTCGCCACAAGCTGAACACGTTTGGTCTCGTCTAGCCTCTGAAGCCCGGGTTTGCCCAGCTACGAATCAAACTCCAGGAACGGTACTCAGGGTGATGCGGGCTGCCAGGTATGTAACCAGGCAGCCCAGATCGAGTACAAATACTTGTGTTTTAAACGGGCAGAAGAGATGGTGTCAAGAGCGCGCCTCCACCTGCCGGGCGACGTACACATTTTCTCCATGAGATGCAAGCCCTTCCTCCAGTGTGAAAGGCCTCTACGCCTCTTCGCGCTCGCAGTGCAGAGGTGCCACCCGCTCTGAGAACCTGCCAAAGGCACAGGGTCACGCAACGTGTGAGCCACCGAGAGCGGGTGCAGCACACACCTAGGTCTTCCCTGTCGGCCTGGGAACACCCACGGCACAGGGCTTCTTCGGTGCACACACGTGGTCGCGGTCGGTGATGCATTCTGCTCCGTGAAACCTTCTCGCGGACACGTAGAGTGAGCGCACGTAGATTAGCCCTACACCTCAGCCCTGTTGCTTGAGTGAGTTGTACTTCTACAAGGCAAACCTCCCTGCCGGAACCTCGGTGTGGCGTAAGTATCCTCCGGGAAGCGATCGCTGCCAGAGGCACTGTGCTGCTATCTAGGATAATGGTCTGTGCCTCCACTGCGCTCGTTTGCTGTTGTCTCCGAGCCGTTTGCCAAGGCTTTACGGAAGAGGCTGCTCACAGTGTCCTTTCTTTAGAGTAACCCACAGGCGTACGAGGATACCGGTTCTGTGAAGTAAAATGCTACCTGCCTCAGCCACTCGGGCGCAGTTTTGTACGGGAAAGGACACTCCGCCTTGAAGGGTCTTCCTTCCGGATTGCAACTTGCACTGGCGATGTCTCCTAAGTCTCGCAGGCTTTCCGTGCCGTCACAGGGTCCGTATCTCAGGCCTAGAACGGCACAGCGCCCGGCAGCTTTGAAAGAGACCTTCGGTATTCTGGCCTTTGGGCTCCCTCAACCTCCGCGCCTCCAGCTGGGGTGGGGTGGGCTGGGCTGGGCTGGGCTGGGGGTGTGGGTGTGGGCGATGTACCCTTTCTCCCTGGGAAACCAGCCCACGCCTTCAGTGTGAAAGGCCTCTACGCCTCTCTGCTCTCGCAGCCCAGGGGTAGCCTCAGCTCTGAAAAGCTTCCAGAGGAGGAAGGTCAGAGAACCCTTGAACCACCCAGCAGGTGCAGCACAGAACAAGGACTTCTCTCCTGGCCTGCGAACACCCACTGCCCAGCGCTCCTTTGGTGTACACACGTGGTGGAGGAAGGGTGCTGGATTCGGCTCCGTGAGAACTTCTCCGGGCCTCGTAGTGTGAACGCAAGTGGATGAGCCCCACTTCTCACACCAGTTTCCTGTGCAAGTGGGACAAGGCAAACGCCCTGCTTGAATCCCTGGGTGGGTTAAGTACCCTCCGGGGAAGGATCGTTGCTTGGGACACGGGGCTGGTATCGAGGTGATTGTTGTGTGCATCCACTTCGCAGCGGTTCTCACTCAGCGGGTTCCGAAGGCTCTCCTGAAGAGTTTCCTGAGGGTGCCGGAAACAGGCAAGTAGCCGTCAGGCCCACGAGGATACCAACCCTCTCAAGCGAAAGGCTGCCAGCCTCAGACGCTTGGGCTCGCTCTCGTACATGAAACCACACTGTGCTTTGAAGGTTCCTGGCACCCAGCTTGCGAGTCGCGCTTGCACCGTGTCTTAGTGTTCCCAGGGTTTCCACGCCGTCACCGTGTCCAATTGTTAGGTAGGCCTAAGACGGCCGGGTGTCCGGGAGCTCTAAAGGAGGAGACCTTAAGAAGGCGGGCCTTTCGGCTCCTTCCACCGAGAAACCAGCTCCCCCGGATCCTCTGTCGTCAGTCAGTTGATTTCAGAATGCCTGTGCGCACCCTCATTGCTCCTCGACGTAAGAGACCAACAGAATTGCCATAAAGGGAGGAAGCCTTCTGAGTCCAGCACAGAGGCGGTGTCTCTCGCTCAGCATTCCCACGACAGCTGAGCACCAGGGTATGGGACCGAGAGAGGGAGAAAGAGAGCCGTTAACCCCCAGCCTTTCCACAATGTAGTATAGGCATCACACTTCAAGCCCACGTAAATTTCACAGAGGACACACCGGGCCTCGGTGTGCCTTCTTGTGGGTCAGGAAACTTTGCTTTTCATTCCTTGCGTGGCACACTGGCTCAGGGCTGCCCTACCCCAGAGACTCACGGTGCGCAGCCCGATTGGTTGAGATCAGCCCCTTCGGCGTTTCCACGCATGGAACCAACTCGGGAAGGAGCCGTTCGAAAGCTGCGGACCGTGGTGGCTTTCACTAGTCCTCACAGCCCGAGCGCCCTGAAGGAGGGGAGCTGCTGAAGTCTGCTAGCAAAGTCTTCTAATCCGAAGAGGAGCCTTTTCTTTAAAGGGGCTTCCAAAGGCCTTGATGCGTTTTCGCCGTTATCTAGAGTGGAGGCCTGTCGCCCGGCAGACTCCCCCACGGGCCTGCTTCCCGGGCGGGGATACGGACACGCCGCCTGCTGTAGCCAAAAGGGACAGCTTAGACTAAAGGTAAAAACCCAGTGTGGAAACGTTCTTGCCTAGCCCTCGCCACAAGCACAGGCGTATAGGCCTCTGGTCAAAGGCTTTCGCCACAAGCTGAACACGTTTGGTCTCGTCTAGCCTCTGAAGCCCGGGTTTGCCCAGCTACGAATCAAACTCCAGGAACGGTACTCAGGGTGATGCGGGCTGCCAGGTATGTAACCAGGCAGCCCAGATCGAGTACAAATACTTGTGTTTTAAACGGGCAGAAGAGATGGTGTCAAGAGCGCGCCTCCACCTGCCGGGCGACGTACACATTTTCTCCATGAGATGCAAGCCCTTCCTCCAGTGTGAAAGGCCTCTACGCCTCTTCGCGCTCACAGTGCAGAGGTGCCACCCGCTCTGAGAACCTGCCAAAGGCACAGGGTCACGCAACGTGTGAGCCACCGAGAGCGGGTGCAGCACACACCTAGGTCTTCCCTGTCGGCCTGGGAACACCCACGGCACAGGGCTTCTTCGGTGCACACACGTGGTCGCGGTCGGTGATGCATTCTGCTCCGTGAAACCTTCTCGCGGACACGTAGAGTGAGCACACGTAGATTAGCCCTACACCTCAGCCCTGTTGCTTGAGTGAGTTGTACTTCTACAAGGCAAACCTCCCTGCCGGAACCTCGGTGTGGCGTAAGTATCCTCCGGGAAGCAATCGCTGCCAGAGGCACTGTGCTGCTATCTAGGATAATGGTCTGTGCCTCCACTGCGCTCGTTTGCTGTTGTCTCCGAGCCGTTTGCCAAGGCTTTACGGAAGAGGCTGCTCACAGTGTCCTTCCTTTAGAGTAACCCACAGGCGTACGAGGATACCGGTTCTGTGAAGTAAAATGCTACCTGCCTCAGCCACTCGGGCGCAGTTTTGTACGGGAAAGGACACTCCGCCTTGAAGGGTCTTCCTTCCGGATTGCCACTTGCACTGGCGATGTCTCCTAAGTCTCGCAGGCTTTCCGTGCCGTCACAGGGTCCGTATCTCAGGCCTAGAACGGCAGAGCGCCCGGCAGCTTTGAAAGAGACCTTCGGTATTCTGGCCTTTGGGCTCCCTCAACCTCCGCGCCTCCAGCCTGGGTGGGGTGGGCTGGGCTGGGCTGGGCTGGGGGTGTGGGTGTGGGCGACGTACCCTTTCTCCCTGGGAAACCAGCCCACGCCTTCAGTGTGAAAGGCCTCTACGCCTCTCTGCTCTCGCAGAACAGGGGTAGCCTCAGCTCTGAAAAGCTTCCAGAGGAGGAAGGTCAGAGAACCCTTGAACCACCCAGCAGGTGCAGCACAGAACAAGGACTTCTCTCCTGGCCTGCGAACACCCACTGCCCAGCGCTCCTTTGGTGTACACACGTGGTGGAGGAAGGATGCTGGATTCGGCTCCGTGAGAACTTCTCCGGGCCTCGTAGTGTGAACGCAAGTGGATGAGACCCACTTCTCACACCAGTTTCCTGTGCAAGTGGGACAAGGCAAACTCCCTGCTTGAATCCCTGGGTGGGTTAAGTACCCTCCGGGGAAGGATCGTTGCTTGGGACACGGGGCTGGTATCGAGGTGACTGTTGTGTGCATCCACTTCGCAGCGGTTCTCACTCAGCGGGTTCCGAAGGCTCTCCTGAAGAGTTTCCTGAGGGTGCCGGAAACAGGCAAGTAGCCGTCAGGCCCATGAGGATACCAACCCTCTCAAGCAAAAGGCTGCCAGCCTCAGACGCTTGGGCTCGCTCTCGTACATGAAACCACACTGTGCTTTGAAGGTTCCTGGCACCCAGCTTGCGAGTCGCGCTTGCACCGTGTCTTAGGGTTCCCAGGGTTTCCACGCCGTCACCATGTCCAATTGTTAGGTAGGCCTAAGACGGCCGGGTGTCCGGGAGCTCTAAAGGAGGAGACCTTAAGAAGGCGGGCCTTTCGGCTCCTTCCACCGAGAAACCATCTCCCCCGGATCCTCTGTCGTCAGTCAGTTGATTTCAGAATGCCTGTGCGCACCCTCATTGCTCCTCGACGTAAGAGACCAACAGAATTGCCATAAAGGGAGGAAGCCTTCTGAGTCCAGCACAGAGGCGGTGTCTCTCGCTCAGCATTCCCACGACAGCTGAGCACCAGGGTATGGGACCGAGAGAGGTTGAAAGAGAGCCGTTAACCCCCAGCCTTTCCACAATGTAGTATAGGCATCACCCTTCAAGCCCACGTAAATTTCACAGAGGACACACCGGGCCTCGGTGTGCCTTCTTGTGGGTCAGGAAACTTTGCTTTTCATTCCTTGCGTGGCACACTGGCTCAGGGCTGCCCTACCCCAGAGACTCACGGTGCGCAGCCCGATTGGTTGAGATCAGCCCCTTCGGCGTTTCCACGCATGGAACCAACTCGGGAAGGAGCCGTTCAAAATCTGCGGACCATGGTGGCTTTCACTAGTCCTCACAGCCCGAGCGCCCTGAAGGAGGGGAGCTGCTGAAGTCAGCTAGCAAAGTCTTCTAATCCGAAGAGGAGCCTTTTCTTTAAAGGGGCTTCCAAAGGCCTTGATGCGTTTTCGCCGTTATCTAGAGTGGAGGCCTGTCGCCCGGCAGACTCCCCCACGGGCCTGCTTCCCGGGCGGGGATACGGACACGCCGCCTGCTGTAGCCAAAAGGGACAGCTTAGACTAAAGGTAAAAACCCAGTGTGGAAACGTTCTTGCCTAGCCCTCGCCACAAGCACAGGCGTATAGGCCTCTGGTCAAAGGCTTTCGCCACCAGCTGAACACGTTTGGTCTCGTCTAGCCTCTGAAGCCCGGGTTTGCCCAGCTACGAATCAAACTCCAGGAACGGTACTAAGGGCGATGCGGGCTGCCAGGTATGTAACCAGGCAGCCCAGATCGAGTACAAATACTTGTGTTTTAAACGGGCAGAAGAGATGGTGTCAAGAGCGCGCCTCCACCTGCCGGGCGACGTACACATTTTCTCCATGAGATGCAAGCCCTTCCTCCAGTGTGAAAGGCCTCTACGCCTCTTCGCGCTCGCAGTGCAGAGGTGCCACCCGCTCTGAGAACCTGCCAAAGGCACAGGGTCACGCAACGTGTGAGCCACCGAGAGCGGGTGCAGCACACACCTAGGTCTTCCCTGTCGGCCTGGGAACACCCACGGCACAGGGCTTCTTCGGTGCACACACGTGGTCGCGGTCGGTGATGCATTCTGCTCCGTGAAACCTTCTCGCGGACACGTAGAGTGAGCGCACGTAGATTAGCCCTACACCTCAGCCCTGTTGCTTGAGTGAGTTGTACTTCTACAAGGCAAACCTCCCTGCCGGAACCTCGGTGTGGCGTAAGTATCCTCCGGGAAGCGATCGCTGCCAGAGGCACTGTGCTGCTATCTAGGATAATGGTCTGTGCCTCCACTGCGCTCGTTTGCTGTTGTCTCCGAGCCGTTTGCCAAGGCTTTACGGAAGAGGCTGCTCACAGTGTCCTTTCTTTAGAGTAACCCACAGGCGTACGAGGATACCGGTTCTGTGAAGTAAAATGCTACCTGCCTCAGCCACTCGGGCGCAGTTTTGTACGGGAAAGGACACTCCGCCTTGAAGGGTCTTCCTTCCGGATTGCCACTTGCACTGGCGATGTCTCCTAAGTCTCGCAGGCTTTCCGTGCCGTCACAGGGTCCGTATCTCAGGCCTAGAACGGCACAGCGCCCGGCAGCTTTGAAAGAGACCTTCGGTATTCTGGCCTTTGGGCTCCCTCAACCTCCGCGCCTCCAGCTGGGGTGGGGTGGGCTGGGCTGGGCTGGGCTGGGGGTGTGGGTGTGGGCGATGTACCCTTTCTCCCTGGGAAACCAGCCCACGCCTTCAGTGTGAAAGGCCTCTACGCCTCTCTGCTCTCGCAGCCCAGGGGTAGCCTCAGCTCTGAAAAGCTTCCAGAGGAGGAAGGTCAGAGAACCCTTGAACCACCCAGCAGGTGCAGCACAGAACAAGGACTTCTCTCCTGGCCTGCGAACACCCACTGCCCAGCGCTCCTTTGGTGTACACACGTGGTGGAGGAAGGGTGCTGGATTCGGCTCCGTGAGAACTTCTCCGGGCCTCGTAGTGTGAACGCAAGTGGATGAGCCCCACTTCTCACACCAGTTTCCTGTGCAAGTGGGACAAGGCAAACGCCCTGCTTGAATCCCTGGGTGGGTTAAGTACCCTCCGGGGAAGGATCGTTGCTTGGGACACGGGGCTGGTATCGAGGTGATTGTTGTGTGCATCCACTTCGCAGCGGTTCTCACTCAGCGGGTTCCGAAGGCTCTCCTGAAGAGTTTCCTGAGGGTGCCGGAAACAGGCAAGTAGCCGTCAGGCCCACGAGGATACCAACCCTCTCAAGCGAAAGGCTGCCAGCCTCAGACGCTTGGGCTCGCTCTCGTACATGAAACCACACTGTGCTTTGAAGGTTCCTGGCACCCAGCTTGCGAGTCGCGCTTGCACCGTGTCTTAGTGTTCCCAGGGTTTCCACGCCGTCACCGTGTCCAATTGTTAGGTAGGCCTAAGACGGCCGGGTGTCCGGGAGCTCTAAAGGAGGAGACCTTAAGAAGGCGGGCCTTTCGGCTCCTTCCACCGAGAAACCAGCTCCCCCGGATCCTCTGTCGTCAGTCAGTTGATTTCAGAATGCCTGTGCGCACCCTCATTGCTCCTCGACGTAAGAGACCAACAGAATTGCCATAAAGGGAGGAAGCCTTCTGAGTCCAGCACAGAGGCGGTGTCTCTCGCTCAGCATTCCCACGACAGCTGAGCACCAGGGTATGGGACCGAGAGAGGGAGAAAGAGAGCCGTTAACCCCCAGCCTTTCCACAATGTAGTATAGGCATCACCCTTCAAGCCCACGTAAATTTCATAGAGGACACACCGGGCCTCGGTGTGCCTTCTTGTGGGTCAGGAAACTTTGCTTTTCATTCCTTGCGTGGCACACTGGCTCAGGGCTGCCCTACCCCAGAGACTCACGGTGCGCAGCCCGATTGGTTGAGATCAGCCCCTTCGGCGTTTCCACGCATGGAACCAACTCGGGAAGGAGCCGTTCGAAAGCTGCGGACCGTGGTGGCTTTCACTAGTCCTCACAGCCCGAGCGCCCTGAAGGAGGGGAGCTGCTGAAGTCTGCTAGCAAAGTCTTCTAATCCGAAGAGGAGCCTTTTCTTTAAAGGGGCTTCCAAAGGCCTTGATGCGTTTTCGCCGTTATCTAGAGTGGAGGCCTGTCGCCCGGCAGACTCCCCCACGGGCCTGCTTCCCGGGCGGGGATACGGACACGCCGCCTGCTGTAGCCAAAAGGGACAGCTTAGACTAAAGGTAAAAACCCAGTGTGGAAACGTTCTTGCCTAGCCCTCGCCACAAGCACAGGCGTATAGGCCTCTGGTCAAAGGCTTTCGCCACAAGCTGAACACGTTTGGTCTCGTCTAGCCTCTGAAGCCCGGGTTTGCCCAGCTACGAATCAAACTCCAGGAACGGTACTCAGGGTGATGCGGGCTGCCAGGTATGTAACCAGGCAGCCCAGATCGAGTACAAATACTTGTGTTTTAAACGGGCAGAAGAGATGGTGTCAAGAGCGCGCCTCCACCTGCCGGGCGACGTACACATTTTCTCCATGAGATGCAAGCCCTTCCTCCAGTGTGAAAGGCCTCTACGCCTCTTCGCGCTCGCAGTGCAGAGGTGCCACCCGCTCTGAGAACCTGCCAAAGGCACAGGGTCACGCAACGTGTGAGCCACCGAGAGCGGGTGCAGCACACACCTAGGTCTTCCCTGTCGGCCTGGGAACACCCACGGCACAGGGCTTCTTCGGTGCACACACGTGGTCGCGGTCGGTGATGCATTCTGCTCCGTGAAACCTTCTCGCGGACACGTAGAGTGAGCGCACGTAGATTAGCCCTACACCTCAGCCCTGTTGCTTGAGTGAGTTGTACTTCTACAAGGCAAACCTCCCTGCCGGAAACTCGGTGTGGCGTAAGTATCCTCCGGGAAGCGATCGCTGCCAGAGGCACTGTGCTGCTATCTAGGATAATGGTCTGTGCCTCCACTGCGCTCGTTTGCTGTTGTCTCCGAGCCGTTTGCCAAGGCTTTACGGAAGAGGCTGCTCACAGTGTCCTTCCTTTAGAGTAACCCACAGGCGTACGAGGATACCGGTTCTGTGAAGTAAAATGCTACCTGCCTCAGCCACTCGGGCGCAGTTTTGTACGGGAAAGGACACTCCGCCTTGAAGGGTCTTCCTTCCGGATTGCCACTTGCACTGGCGATGTCTCCTAAGTCTCGCAGGCTTTCCGTGCCGTCACAGGGTCCGTATCTCAGGCCTAGAACGGCACAGCGCCCGGCAGCTTTGAAAGAGACCTTCGGTATTCTGGCCTTTGGGCTCCCTCAACCTCCGCGCCTCCAGCTGGGGTGGGGTGGGCTGGGCTGGGCTGGGCTGGGGGTGTGGGTGTGGGCGATGTACCCTTTCTCCCTGGGAAACCAGCCCACGCCTTCAGTGTGAAAGGCCTCTACGCCTCTCTGCTCTCGCAGCCCAGGGGTAGCCTCAGCTCTGAAAAGCTTCCAGAGGAGGAAGGTCAGAGAACCCTTGAACCACCCAGCAGGTGCAGCACAGAACAAGGACTTCTCTCCTGGCCTGCGAACACCCACTGCCCAGCGCTCCTTTGGTGTACACACGTGGTGGAGGAAGGGTGCTGGATTCGGCTCCGTGAGAACTTCTCCGGGCCTCGTAGTGTGAACGCAAGTGGATGAGCCCCACTTCTCACACCAGTTTCCTGTGCAAGTGGGACAAGGCAAACGCCCTGCTTGAATCCCTGGGTGGGTTAAGTACCCTCCGGGGAAGGATCGTTGCTTGGGACACGGGGCTGGTATCGAGGTGATTGTTGTGTGCATCCACTTCGCAGCGGTTCTCACTCAGCGGGTTCCGAAGGCTCTCCTGAAGAGTTTCCTGAGGGTGCCGGAAACAGGCAAGTAGCCGTCAGGCCCACGAGGATACCAACCCTCTCAAGCGAAAGGCTGCCAGCCTCAGACGCTTGGGCTCGCTCTCGTACATGAAACCACACTGTGCTTTGAAGGTTCCTGGCACCCAGCTTGCGAGTCGCGCTTGCACCGTGTCTTAGTGTTCCCAGGGTTTCCACGCCGTCACCGTGTCCAATTGTTAGGTAGGCCTAAGACGGCCGGGTGTCCGGGAGCTCTAAAGGAGGAGACCTTAAGAAGGCGGGCCTTTCGGCTCCTTCCACCGAGAAACCAGCTCCCCCGGATCCTCTGTCGTCAGTCAGTTGATTTCAGAATGCCTGTGCGCACCCTCATTGCTCCTCGACGTAAGAGACCAACAGAATTGCCATAAAGGGAGGAAGCCTTCTGAGTCCAGCACAGAGGCGGTGTCTCTCGCTCAGCATTCCCACGACAGCTGAGCACCAGGGTATGGGACCGAGAGAGGTTGAAAGAGAGCCGTTAACCCCCAGCCTTTCCACAATGTAGTATAGGCATCACCCTTCAAGCCCACGTAAATTTCACAGAGGACACACCGGGCCTCGGTGTGCCTTCTTGTGGGTCAGGAAACTTTGCTTTTCATTCCTTGCGTGGCACACTGGCTCAGGGCTGCCCTACCCCAGAGACTCACGGTGCGCAGCCCGATTGGTTGAGATCAGCCCCTTCGGCGTTTCCACGCATGGAACCAACTCGGGAAGGAGCCGTTCGAAAGCTGCGGACCGTGGTGGCTTTCACTAGTCCTCACAGCCCGAGCGCCCTGAAGGAGGGGAGCTGCTGAAGTCTGCTAGCAAAGTCTTCTAATCCGAAGAGGAGCCTTTTCTTTAAAGGGGCTTCCAAAGGCCTTGATGCGTTTTCGCCGTTATCTAGAGTGGAGGCCTGTCGCCCGGCAGACTCCCCCACGGGCCTGCTTCCCGGGCGGGGATACGGACACGCCGCCTGCTGTAGCCAAAAGGGACAGCTTAGACTAAAGGTAAAAACCCAGTGTGGAAACGTTCTTGCCTAGCCCTCGCCACAAGCACAGGCGTATAGGCCTCTGGTCAAAGGCTTTCGCCACAAGCTGAACACGTTTGGTCTCGTCTAGCCTCTGAAGCCCGGGTTTGCCCAGCTACGAATCAAACTCCAGGAACGGTACTCAGGGTGATGCGGGCTGCCAGGTATGTAACCAGGCAGCCCAGATCGAGTACAAATACTTGTGTTTTAAACGGGCAGAAGAGATGGTGTCAAGAGCGCGCCTCCACCTGCCGGGCGACGTACACATTTTCTCCATGAGATGCAAGCCCTTCCTCCAGTGTGAAAGGCCTCTACGCCTCTTCGCGCTCGCAGTGCAGAGGTGCCACCCGCTCTGAGAACCTGCCAAAGGCACAGGGTCACGCAACGTGTGAGCCACCGAGAGCGGGTGCAGCACACACCTAGGTCTTCCCTGTCGGCCTGGGAACACCCACGGCACAGGGCTTCTTCGGTGCACACACGTGGTCGCGGTCGGTGATGCATTCTGCTCCGTGAAACCTTCTCGCGGACACGTAGAGTGAGCGCACGTAGATTAGCCCTACACCTCAGCCCTGTTGCTTGAGTGAGTTGTACTTCTACAAGGCAAACCTCCCTGCCGGAACCTCGGTGTGGCGTAAGTATCCTCCGGGAAGCGATCGCTGCCAGAGGCACTGTGCTGCTATCTAGGATAATGGTCTGTGCCTCCACTGCGCTCGTTTGCTGTTGTCTCCGAGCCGTTTGCCAAGGCTTTACGGAAGAGGCTGCTCACAGTGTCCTTCCTTTAGAGTAACCCACAGGCGTACGAGGATACCGGTTCTGTGAAGTAAAATGCTACCTGCCTCAGCCACTCGGGCGCAGTTTTGTACGGGAAAGGACACTCCGCCTTGAAGGGTCTTCCTTCCGGATTGCCACTTGCACTGGCGATGTCTCCTAAGTCTCGCAGGCTTTCCGTGCCGTCACAGGGTCCGTATCTCAGGCCTAGAACGGCACAGCGCCCGGCAGCTTTGAAAGAGACCTTCGGTATTCTGGCCTTTGGGCTCCCTCAACCTCCGCGCCTCCAGCCTGGGTGGGGTGGGCTGGGCTGGGCTGGGCTGGGGGTGTGGGTGTGGGCGACGTACCCTTTCTCCCTGGGAAACCAGCCCACGCCTTCAGTGTGAAAGGCCTCTACGCCTCTCTGCTCTCGCAGCCCAGGGGTAGCCTCAGCTCTGAAAAGCTTCCAGAGGAGGAAGGTCAGAGAACCCTTGAACCACCCAGCAGGTGCAGCACAGAACAAGGACTTCTCTCCTGGCCTGCGAACACCCACTGCCCAGCGCTCCTTTGGTGTACACACGTGGTGGAGGAAGGATGCTGGATTCGGCTCCGTGAGAACTTCTCCGGGCCTCGTAGTGTGAACGCAAGTGGATGAGACCCACTTCTCACGCCAGTTTCCTGTGCAAGTGGGACAAGGCAAACTCCCTGCTTGAATCCCTGGGTGGGTTAAGTACCCTCCGGGGAAGGATCGTTGCTTGGGACACGGGGCTGGTATCGAGGTGACTGTTGTGTGCATCCACTTCGCAGCGGTTCTCACTCAGCGGGTTCCGAAGGCTCTCCTGAAGAGTTTCCTGAGGGTGCCGGAAACAGGCAAGTAGCCGTCAGGCCCACGAGGATACCAACCCTCTCAAGCGAAAGGCTGCCAGCCTCAGACGCTTGGGCTCGCTCTCGTACATGAAACCACACTGTGCTTTGAAGGTTCCTGGCACCCAGCTTGCGAGTCGCGCTTGCACCGTGTCTTAGTGTTCCCAGGGTTTCCACGCCGTCACCGTGTCCAATTGTTAGGTAGGCCTAAGACGGCCGGGTGTCCGGGAGCTCTAAAGGAGGAGACCTTAAGAAGGCGGGCCTTTCGGCTCCTTCCACCGAGAAACCATCTCCCCCGGATCCTCTGTCGTCAGTCAGTTGATTTCAGAATGCCTGTGCGCACCCTCATTGCTCCTCGACGTAAGAGACCAACAGAATTGCCATAAAGGGAGGAAGCCTTCTGAGTCCAGCACAGAGGCGGTGTCTCTCGCTCAGCATTCCCACGACAGCTGAGCACCAGGGTATGGGACCGAGAGAGGGAGAAAGAGAGCCGTTAACCCCCAGCCTTTCCACAATGTAGTATAGGCATCACCCTTCAAGCCCACGTAAATTTCACAGAGGACACACCGGGCCTCGGTGTGCCTTCTTGTGGGTCAGGAAACTTTGCTTTTCATTCCTTGCGTGGCACACTGGCTCAGGGCTGCCCTACCCCAGAGACTCACGGTGCGCAGCCCGATTGGTTGAGATCAGCCCCTTCGGCGTTTCCACGCATGGAACCAACTCGGGAAGGAGCCGTTCGAAAGCTGCGGACCGTGGTGGCTTTCACTAGTCCTCACAGCCCGAGCGCCCTGAAGGAGGGGAGCTGCTGAAGTCTGCTAGCAAAGTCTTCTAATCCGAAGAGGAGCCTTTTCTTTAAAGGGGCTTCCAAAGGCCTTGATGCGTTTTCGCCGTTATCTAGAGTGGAGGCCTGTCGCCCGGCAGACTCCCCCACGGGCCTGCTTCCCGGGCGGGGATACGGACACGCCGCCTGCTGTAGCCAAAAGGGACAGCTTAGACTAAAGGTAAAAACCCAGTGTGGAAACGTTCTTGCCTAGCCCTCGCCACAAGCACAGGCGTATAGGCCTCTGGTCAAAGGCTTTCGCCACAAGCTGAACACGTTTGGTCTCGTCTAGCCTCTGAAGCCCGGGTTTGCCCAGCTACGAATCAAACTCCAGGAACGGTACTCAGGGTGATGCGGGCTGCCAGGTATGTAACCAGGCAGCCCAGATCGAGTACAAATACTTGTGTTTTAAACGGGCAGAAGAGATGGTGTCAAGAGCGCGCCTCCACCTGCCGGGCGACGTACACATTTTCTCCATGAGATGCAAGCCCTTCCTCCAGTGTGAAAGGCCTCTACGCCTCTTCGCGCTCGCAGTGCAGAGGTGCCACCCGCTCTGAGAACCTGCCAAAGGCACAGGGTCACGCAACGTGTGAGCCACCGAGAGCGGGTGCAGCACACACCTAGGTCTTCCCTGTCGGCCTGGGAACACCCACGGCACAGGGCTTCTTCGGTGCACACACGTGGTCGCGGTCGGTGATGCATTCTGCTCCGTGAAACCTTCTCGCGGACACGTAGAGTGAGCGCACGTAGATTAGCCCTACACCTCAGCCCTGTTGCTTGAGTGAGTTGTACTTCTACAAGGCAAACCTCCCTGCCGGAACCTCGGTGTGGCGTAAGTATCCTCCGGGAAGCGATCGCTGCCAGAGGCACTGTGCTGCTATCTAGGATAATGGTCTGTGCCTCCACTGCGCTCGTTTGCTGTTGTCTCCGAGCCGTTTGCCAAGGCTTTACGGAAGAGGCTGCTCACAGTGTCCTTTCTTTAGAGTAACCCACAGGCGTACGAGGATACCGGTTCTGTGAAGTAAAATGCTACCTGCCTCAGCCACTCGGGCGCAGTTTTGTACGGGAAAGGACACTCCGCCTTGAAGGGTCTTCCTTCCGGATTGCCACTTGCACTGGCGATGTCTCCTAAGTCTCGCAGGCTTTCCGTGCCGTCACAGGGTCCGTATCTCAGGCCTAGAACGGCAGAGCGCCCGGCAGCTTTGAAAGAGACCTTCGGTATTCTGGCCTTTGGGCTCCCTCAACCTCCGCGCCTCCAGCCTGGGTGGGGTGGGCTGGGCTGGGCTGGGCTGGGGGTGTGGGTGTGGGCGACGTACCCTTTCTCCCTGGGAAACCAGCCCACGCCTTCAGTGTGAAAGGCCTCTACGCCTCTCTGCTCTCGCAGCCCAGGGGTAGCCTCAGCTCTGAAAAGCTTCCAGAGGAGGAAGGTCAGAGAACCCTTGAACCACCCAGCAGGTGCAGCACAGAACAAGGACTTCTCTCCTGGCCTGCGAACACCCACTGCCCAGCGCTCCTTTGGTGTACACACGTGGTGGAGGAAGGATGCTGGATTCGGCTCCGTGAGAACTTCTCCGGGCCTCGTAGTGTGAACGCAAGTGGATGAGACCCACTTCTCACGCCAGTTTCCTGTGCAAGTGGGACAAGGCAAACGCCCTGCTTGAATCCCTGGGTGGGTTAAGTACCCTCCGGGGAAGGATCGTTGCTTGGGACACGGGGCTGGTATCGAGGTGACTGTTGTGTGCATCCACTTCGCAGCGGTTCTCACTCAGCGGGTTCCGAAGGCTCTCCTGAAGAGTTTCCTGAGGGTGCCGGAAACAGGCAAGTAGCCGTCAGGCCCACGAGGATACCAACCCTCTCAAGCGAAAGGCTGCCAGCCTCAGACGCTTGGGCTCGCTCTCGTACATGAAACCACACTGTGCTTTGAAGGTTCCTGGCACCCAGCTTGCGAGTCGCGCTTGCACCGTGTCTTAGTGTTCCCAGGGTTTCCACGCCGTCACCGTGTCCAATTGTTAGGTAGGCCTAAGACGGCCGGGTGTCCGGGAGCTCTAAAGGAGGAGACCTTAAGAAGGCGGGCCTTTCGGCTCCTTCCACCGAGAAACCAGCTCCCCCGGATCCTCTGTCGTCAGTCAGTTGATTTCAGAATGCCTGTGCGCACCCTCATTGCTCCTCGACGTAAGAGACCAACAGAATTGCCATAAAGGGAGGAAGCCTTCTGAGTCCAGCACAGAGGCGGTGTCTCTCGCTCAGCATTCCCACGACAGCTGAGCACCAGGGTATGGGACCGAGAGAGGGAGAAAGAGAGCCGTTAACCCCCAGCCTTTCCACAATGTAGTATAGGCATCACCCTTCAAGCCCACGTAAATTTCACAGAGGACACACCGGGCCTCGGTGTGCCTTCTTGTGGGTCAGGAAACTTTGCTTTTCATTCCTTGCGTGGCACACTGGCTCAGGGCTGCCCTACCCCAGAGACTCACGGTGCGCAGCCCGATTGGTTGAGATCAGCCCCTTCGGCGTTTCCACGCATGGAACCAACTCGGGAAGGAGCCGTTCGAAAGCTGCGGACCGTGGTGGCTTTCACTAGTCCTCACAGCCCGAGCACCCTGAAGGAGGGGAGCTGCTGAAGTCTGCTAGCAAAGTCTTCTAATCCGAAGAGGAGCCTTTTCTTTAAAGGGTCTTCCAAAGGCCTTGATGCGTTTTCGCCGTTATCTAGAGTGGAGGCCTGTCGCCCGGCAGACTCCCCCACGGGCCTGCTTCCCGGGCGGGGATACGGACACGCCGCCTGCTGTAGCCAAAAGGGACAGCTTAGACTAAAGGTAAAAACCCAGTGTGGAAACGTTCTTGCCTAGCCCTCGCCACAAGCACAGGCGTATAGGCCTCTGGTCAAAGGCTTTCGCCACAAGCTGAACACGTTTGGTCTCGTCTAGCCTCTGAAGCCCGGGTTTGCCCAGCTACGAATCAAACTCCAGGAACGGTACTCAGGGTGATGCGGGCTGCCAGGTATGTAACCAGGCAGCCCAGATCGAGTACAAATACTTGTGTTTTAAACGGGCAGAAGAGATGGTGTCAAGAGCGCGCCTCCACCTGCCGGGCGACGTACACATTTTCTCCATGAGATGCAAGCCCTTCCTCCAGTGTGAAAGGCCTCTACGCCTCTTCGCGCTCGCAGTGCAGAGGTGCCACCCGCTCTGAGAACCTGCCAAAGGCACAGGGTCACGCAACGTGTGAGCCACCGAGAGCGGGTGCAGCACACACCTAGGTCTTCCCTGTCGGCCTGGGAACACCCACGGCACAGGGCTTCTTCGGTGCACACACGTGGTCGCGGTCGGTGATGCATTCTGCTCCGTGAAACCTTCTCGCGGACACGTAGAGTGAGCGCACGTAGATTAGCCCTACACCTCAGCCCTGTTGCTTGAGTGAGTTGTACTTCTACAAGGCAAACCTCCCTGCCGGAACCTCGGTGTGGCGTAAGTATCCTCCGGGAAGCGATCGCTGCCAGAGGCACTGTGCTGCTATCTAGGATAATGGTCTGTGCCTCCACTGCGCTCGTTTGCTGTTGTCTCCGAGCCGTTTGCCAAGGCTTTACGGAAGAGGCTGCTCACAGTGTCCTTTCTTTAGAGTAACCCACAGGCGTACGAGGATACCGGTTCTGTGAAGTAAAATGCTACCTGCCTCAGCCACTCGGGCGCAGTTTTGTACGGGAAAGGACACTCCGCCTTGAAGGGTCTTCCTTCCGGATTGCCACTTGCACTGGCGATGTCTCCTAAGTCTCGCAGGCTTTCCGTGCCGTCACAGGGTCCGTATCTCAGGCCTAGAACGGCAGAGCGCCCGGCAGCTTTGAAAGAGACCTTCGGTATTCTGGCCTTTGGGCTCCCTCAACCTCCGCGCCTCCAGCCTGGGTGGGGTGGGCTGGGCTGGGCTGGGCTGGGGGTGTGGGTGTGGGCGACGTACCCTTTCTCCCTGGGAAACCAGCCCACGCCTTCAGTGTGAAAGGCCTCTACGCCTCTCTGCTCTCGCAGCCCAGGGGTAGCCTCAGCTCTGAAAAGCTTCCAGAGGAGGAAGGTCAGAGAACCCTTGAACCACCCAGCAGGTGCAGCACAGAACAAGGACTTCTCTCCTGGCCTGCGAACACCCACTGCCCAGCGCTCCTTTGGTGTACACACGTGGTGGAGGAAGGATGCTGGATTCGGCTCCGTGAGAACTTCTCCGGGCCTCGTAGTGTGAACGCAAGTGGATGAGACCCACTTCTCACGCCAGTTTCCTGTGCAAGTGGGACAAGGCAAACGCCCTGCTTGAATCCCTGGGTGGGTTAAGTACCCTCCGGGGAAGGATCGTTGCTTGGGACACGGGGCTGGTATCGAGGTGACTGTTGTGTGCATCCACTTCGCAGCGGTTCTCACTCAGCGGGTTCCGAAGGCTCTCCTGAAGAGTTTCCTGAGGGTGCCGGAAACAGGCAAGTAGCCGTCAGGCCCACGAGGATACCAACCCTCTCAAGCGAAAGGCTGCCAGCCTCAGACGCTTGGGCTCGCTCTCGTACATGAAACCACACTGTGCTTTGAAGGTTCCTGGCACCCAGCTTGCGAGTCGCGCTTGCACCGTGTCTTAGTGTTCCCAGGGTTTCCACGCCGTCACCGTGTCCAATTGTTAGGTAGGCCTAAGACGGCCGGGTGTCCGGGAGCTCTAAAGGAGGAGACCTTAAGAAGGCGGGCCTTTCGGCTCCTTCCACCGAGAAACCAGCTCCCCCGGATCCTCTGTCGTCAGTCAGTTGATTTCAGAATGCCTGTGCGCACCCTCATTGCTCCTCGACGTAAGAGACCAACAGAATTGCCATAAAGGGAGGAAGCCTTCTGAGTCCAGCACAGAGGCGGTGTCTCTCGCTCAGCATTCCCACGACAGCTGAGCACCAGGGTATGGGACCGAGAGAGGGAGAAAGAGAGCCGTTAACCCCCAGCCTTTCCACAATGTAGTATAGGCATCACCCTTCAAGCCCACGTAAATTTCACAGAGGACACACCGGGCCTCGGTGTGCCTTCTTGTGGGTCAGGAAACTTTGCTTTTCATTCCTTGCGTGGCACACTGGCTCAGGGCTGCCCTACCCCAGAGACTCACGGTGCGCAGCCCGATTGGTTGAGATCAGCCCCTTCGGCGTTTCCACGCATGGAACCAACTCGGGAAGGAGCCGTTCGAAAGCTGCGGACCGTGGTGGCTTTCACTAGTCCTCACAGCCCGAGCACCCTGAAGGAGGGGAGCTGCTGAAGTCTGCTAGCAAAGTCTTCTAATCCGAAGAGGAGCCTTTTCTTTAAAGGGTCTTCCAAAGGCCTTGATGCGTTTTCGCCGTTATCTAGAGTGGAGGCCTGTCGCCCGGCAGACTCCCCCACGGGCCTGCTTCCCGGGCGGGGATACGGACACGCCGCCTGCTGTAGCCAAAAGGGACAGCTTAGACTAAAGGTAAAAACCCAGTGTGGAAACGTTCTTGCCTAGCCCTCGCCACAAGCACAGGCGTATAGGCCTCTGGTCAAAGGCTTTCGCCACAAGCTGAACACGTTTGGTCTCGTCTAGCCTCTGAAGCCCGGGTTTGCCCAGCTACGAATCAAACTCCAGGAACGGTACTCAGGGTGATGCGGGCTGCCAGGTATGTAACCAGGCAGCCCAGATCGAGTACAAATACTTGTGTTTTAAACGGGCAGAAGAGATGGTGTCAAGAGCGCGCCTCCACCTGCCGGGCGACGTACACATTTTCTCCATGAGATGCAAGCCCTTCCTCCAGTGTGAAAGGCCTCTACGCCTCTTCGCGCTCGCAGTGCAGAGGTGCCACCCGCTCTGAGAACCTGCCAAAGGCACAGGGTCACGCAACGTGTGAGCCACCGAGAGCGGGTGCAGCACACACCTAGGTCTTCCCTGTCGGCCTGGGAACACCCACGGCACAGGGCTTCTTCGGTGCACACACGTGGTCGCGGTCGGTGATGCATTCTGCTCCGTGAAACCTTCTCGCGGACACGTAGAGTGAGCGCACGTAGATTAGCCCTACACCTCAGCCCTGTTGCTTCAGTGAGTTGTACTTCTACCAGGCAAACCTCCCTGCCGGAACCTCGGTGTGGCGTAAGTATCCTCCGGGAAGCGATCGCTGCCAGAGGCACTGTGCTGCTATCTAGGATAATGGTCTGTGCCTCCACTGCGCTCGTTTGCTGTTGTCTCCGAGCCGTTTGCCAAGGCTTTACGGAAGAGGCTGCTCACAGTGTCCTTCCTTTAGAGTAACCCACAGGCGTACGAGGATACCGGTTCTGTGAAGTAAAATGCTACCTGCCTCAGCCACTCGGGCGCAGTTTTGTACGGGAAAGGACACTCCGCCTTGAAGGGTCTTCCTTCCGGATTGCCACTTGCACTGGCGATGTCTCCTAAGTCTCGCAGGCTTTCCGTGCCGTCACAGGGTCCGTATCTCAGGCCTAGAACGGCACAGCGCCCGGCAGCTTTGAAAGAGACCTTCGGTATTCTGGCCTTTGGGCTCCCTCAACCTCCGCGCCTCCAGCCGGGGTGGGGTGGGCTGGGCTGGGCTGGGCTGGGGGTGTGGGTGTGGGCGACGTACCCTTTCTCCCTGGGAAACCAGCCCACGCCTTCAGTGTGAAAGGCCTCTACGCCTCTCTGCTCTCGCAGCCCAGGGGTAGCCTCAGCTCTGAAAAGCTTCCAGAGGAGGAAGGTCAGAGAACCCTTGAACCACCCAGCAGGTGCAGCACAGAACAAGGACTTCTCTCCTGGCCTGCGAACACCCACTGCCCAGCGCTCCTTTGGTGTACACACGTGGTGGAGGAAGGATGCTGGATTCGGCTCCGTGAGAACTTCTCCGGGCCTCGTAGTGTGAACGCAAGTGGATGAGACCCACTTCTCACGCCAGTTTCCTGTGCAAGTGGGACAAGGCAAACTCCCTGCTTGAATCCCTGGGTGGGTTAAGTACCCTCCGGGGAAGGATCGTTGCTTGGGACACGGGGCTGGTATCGAGGTGACTGTTGTGTGCATCCACTTCGCAGCGGTTCTCACTCAGCGGGTTCCGAAGGCTCTCCTGAAGAGTTTCCTGAGGGTGCCGGAAACAGGCAAGTAGCCGTCAGGCCCACGAGGATACCAACCCTCTCAAGCGAAAGGCTGCCAGCCTCAGACGCTTGGGCTCGCTCTCGTACATGAAACCACACTGTGCTTTGAAGGTTCCTGGCACCCAGCTTGCGAGTCGCGCTTGCACCGTGTCTTAGTGTTCCCAGGGTTTCCACGCCGTCACCGTGTCCAATTGTTAGGTAGGCCTAAGACGGCCGGGTGTCCGGGAGCTCTAAAGGAGGAGACCTTAAGAAGGCGGGCCTTTCGGCTCCTTCCACCGAGAAACCATCTCCCCCGGATCCTCTGTCGTCAGTCAGTTGATTTCAGAATGCCTGTGCGCACCCTCATTGCTCCTCGACGTAAGAGACCAACAGAATTGCCATAAAGGGAGGAAGCCTTCTGAGTCCAGCACAGAGGCGGTGTCTCTCGCTCAGCATTCCCACGACAGCTGAGCACCAGGGTATGGGACCGAGAGAGGGAGAAAGAGAGCCGTTAACCCCCAGCCTTTCCACAATGTAGTATAGGCATCACCCTTCAAGCCCACGTAAATTTCACAGAGGACACACCGGGCCTCGGTGTGCCTTCTTGTGGGTCAGGAAACTTTGCTTTTCATTCCTTGCGTGGCACACTGGCTCAGGGCTGCCCTACCCCAGAGACTCACGGTGCGCAGCCCGATTGGTTGAGATCAGCCCCTTCGGCGTTTCCACGCATGGAACCAACTCGGGAAGGAGCCGTTCGAAAGCTGCGGACCGTGGTGGCTTTCACTAGTCCTCACAGCCCGAGCGCCCTGAAGGAGGGGAGCTGCTGAAGTCTGCTAGCAAAGTCTTCTAATCCGAAGAGGAGCCTTTTCTTTAAAGGGGCTTCCAAAGGCCTTGATGCGTTTTCGCCGTTATCTAGAGTGGAGGCCTGTCGCCCGGCAGACTCCCCCACGGGCCTGCTTCCCGGGCGGGGATACGGACACGCCGCCTGCTGTAGCCAAAAGGGACAGCTTAGACTAAAGGTAAAAACCCAGTGTGGAAACGTTCTTGCCTAGCCCTCGCCACAAGCACAGGCGTATAGGCCTCTGGTCAAAGGCTTTCGCCACAAGCTGAACACGTTTGGTCTCGTCTAGCCTCTGAAGCCCGGGTTTGCCCAGCTACGAATCAAACTCCAGGAACGGTACTCAGGGTGATGCGGGCTGCCAGGTATGTAACCAGGCAGCCCAGATCGAGTACAAATACTTGTGTTTTAAACGGGCAGAAGAGATGGTGTCAAGAGCGCGCCTCCACCTGCCGGGCGACGTACACATTTTCTCCATGAGATGCAAGCCCTTCCTCCAGTGTGAAAGGCCTCTACGCCTCTTCGCGCTCGCAGTGCAGAGGTGCCACCCGCTCTGAGAACCTGCCAAAGGCACAGGGTCACGCAACGTGTGAGCCACCGAGAGCGGGTGCAGCACACACCTAGGTCTTCCCTGTCGGCCTGGGAACACCCACGGCACAGGGCTTCTTCGGTGCACACACGTGGTCGCGGTCGGTGATGCATTCTGCTCCGTGAAACCTTCTCGCGGACACGTAGAGTGAGCGCACGTAGATTAGCCCTACACCTCAGCCCTGTTGCTTGAGTGAGTTGTACTTCTACAAGGCAAACCTCCCTGCCGGAACCTCGGTGTGGCGTAAGTATCCTCCGGGAAGCGATCGCTGCCAGAGGCACTCTGCTGCTATCTAGGATAATGGTCTGTGCCTCCACTGCGCTCGTTTGCTGTTGTCTCCGAGCCGTTTGCCAAGGCTTTACGGAAGAGGCTGCTCACAGTGTCCTTCCTTTAGAGTAACCCACAGGCGTACGAGGATACCGGTTCTGTGAAGTAAAATGCTACCTGCCTCAGCCACTCGGGCGCAGTTTTGTACGGGAAAGGACACTCCGCCTTGAAGGGTCTTCCTTCCGGATTGCCACTTGCACTGGCGATGTCTCCTAAGTCTCGCAGGCTTTCCGTGCCGTCACAGGGTCCGTATCTCAGGCCTAGAACGGCACAGCGCCCGGCAGCTTTGAAAGAGACCTTCGGTATTCTGGCCTTTGGGCTCCCTCAACCTCCGCGCCTCCAGCTGGGGTGGGGTGGGCTGGGCTGGGCTGGGCTGGGGGTGTGGGTGTGGGCGATGTACCCTTTCTCCCTGGGAAACCAGCCCACGCCTTCAGTGTGAAAGGCCTCTACGCCTCTCTGCTCTCGCAGCCCAGGGGTAGCCTCAGCTCTGAAAAGCTTCCAGAGGAGGAAGGGCAGAGAACCCTTGAACCACCCAGCAGGTGCAGCACAGAACAAGGACTTCTCTCCTGGCCTGCGAACACCCACTGCCCAGCGCTCCTTTGGTGTACACACGTGGTGGAGGAAGGGTGCTGGATTCGGCTCCGTGAGAACTTCTCCGGGCCTCGTAGTGTGAACGCAAGTGGATGAGCCCCACTTCTCACACCAGTTTCCTGTGCAAGTGGGACAAGGCAAACGCCCTGCTTGAATCCCTGGGTGGGTTAAGTACCCTCCGGGGAAGGATCGTTGCTTGGGACACGGGGCTGGTATCGAGGTGATTGTTGTGTGCATCCACTTCGCAGCGGTTCTCACTCAGCGGGTTCCGAAGGCTCTCCTGAAGAGTTTCCTGAGGGTGCCGGAAACAGGCAAGTAGCCGTCAGGCCCACGAGGATACCAACCCTCTCAAGCGAAAGGCTGCCAGCCTCAGACGCTTGGGCTCGCTCTCGTACATGAAACCACACTGTGCTTTGAAGGTTCCTGGCACCCAGCTTGCGAGTCGCGCTTGCACCGTGTCTTAGTGTTCCCAGGGTTTCCACGCCGTCACCGTGTCCAATTGTTAGGTAGGCCTAAGACGGCCGGGTGTCCGGGAGCTCTAAAGGAGGAGACCTTAAGAAGGCGGGCCTTTCGGCTCCTTCCACCGAGAAACCAGCTCCCCCGGATCCTCTGTCGTCAGTCAGTTGATTTCAGAATGCCTGTGCGCACCCTCATTGCTCCTCGACGTAAGAGACCAACAGAATTGCCATAAAGGGAGGAAGCCTTCTGAGTCCAGCACAGAGGCGGTGTCTCTCGCTCAGCATTCCCACGACAGCTGAGCACCAGGGTATGGGACCGAGAGAGGTTGAAAGAGAGCCGTTAACCCCCAGCCTTTCCACAATGTAGTATAGGCATCACCCTTCAAGCCCACGTAAATTTCACAGAGGACACACCGGGCCTCGGTGTGCCTTCTTGTGGGTCAGGAAACTTTGCTTTTCATTCCTTGCGTGGCACACTGGCTCAGGGCTGCCCTACCCCAGAGACTCACGGTGCGCAGCCCGATTGGTTGAGATCAGCCCCTTCGGCGTTTCCACGCATGGAACCAACTCGGGAAGGAGCCGTTCGAAAGCTGCGGACCGTGGTGGCTTTCACTAGTCCTC
Organism: Phocoena phocoena; assembly: GCF_963924675.1. Taxonomy (NCBI): domain Eukaryota; kingdom Metazoa; phylum Chordata; class Mammalia; order Artiodactyla; family Phocoenidae; genus Phocoena; species Phocoena phocoena. Next base: position 21,864,881 of record NC_089238.1, on the reverse strand, counting down.
ACAGCCCGAGCGCCCTGAAGGAGGGGAGCTGCTGAAGTCTGCTAGCAAAGTCTTCTAATCCGAAGAGGAGCCTTTTCTTTAAAGGGGCTTCCAAAGGCCTTGATGCGTTTTCGCCGTTATCTAGAGTGGAGGCCTGTCGCCCGGCAGACTCCCCCACGGGCCTGCTTCCCGGGCGGGGATACGGACACGCCGCCTGCTGTAGCCAAAAGGGACAGCTTAGACTAAAGGTAAAAACCCAGTGTGGAAACGTTCTTGCCTAGCCCTCGCCACAAGCACAGGCGTATAGGCCTCTGGTCAAAGGCTTTCGCCACAAGCTGAACACGTTTGGTCTCGTCTAGCCTCTGAAGCCCGGGTTTGCCCAGCTACGAATCAAACTCCAGGAACGGTACTCAGGGTGATGCGGGCTGCCAGGTATGTAACCAGGCAGCCCAGATCGAGTACAAATACTTGTGTTTTAAACGGGCAGAAGAGATGGTGTCAAGAGCGCGCCTCCACCTGCCGGGCGACGTACACATTTTCTCCATGAGATGCAAGCCCTTCCTCCAGTGTGAAAGGCCTCTACGCCTCTTCGCGCTCACAGTGCAGAGGTGCCACCCGCTCTGAGAACCTGCCAAAGGCACAGGGTCACGCAACGTGTGAGCCACCGAGAGCGGGTGCAGCACACACCTAGGTCTTCCCTGTCGGCCTGGGAACACCCACGGCACAGGGCTTCTTCGGTGCACACACGTGGTCGCGGTCGGTGATGCATTCTGCTCCGTGAAACCTTCTCGCGGACACGTAGAGTGAGCGCACGTAGATTAGCCCTACACCTCAGCCCTGTTGCTTGAGTGAGTTGTACTTCTACAAGGCAAACCTCCCTGCCGGAACCTCGGTGTGGCGTAAGTATCCTCCGGGAAGCGATCGCTGCCAGAGGCACTGTGCTGCTATCTAGGATAATGGTCTGTGCCTCCACTGCGCTCGTTTGCTGTTGTCTCCGAGCCGTTTGCCAAGGCTTTACGGAAGAGGCTGCTCACAGTGTCCTTTCTTTAGAGTAACCCACAGGCGTATGAGGATACCGGTTCTGTGAAGTAAAATGCTACCTGCCTCAGCCACTCGGGCGCAGTTTTGTACGGGAAAGGACACTCCGCCTTGAAGGGTCTTCCTTCCGGATTGCCACTTGCACTGGCGATGTCTCCTAAGTCTCGCAGGCTTTCCGTGCCGTCACAGGGTCCGTATCTCAGGCCTAGAACGGCAGAGCGCCCGGCAGCTTTGAAAGAGACCTTCGGTATTCTGGCCTTTGGGCTCCCTCAACCTCCGCGCCTCCAGCCTGGGTGGGGTGGGCTGGGCTGGGCTGGGCTGGGGGTGTGGGTGTGGGCGACGTACCCTTTCTCCCTGGGAAACCAGCCCACGCCTTCAGTGTGAAAGGCCTCTACGCCTCTCTGCTCTCGCAGCCCAGGGGTAGCCTCAGCTCTGAAAAGCTTCCAGAGGAGGAAGGTCAGAGAACCCTTGAACCACCCAGCAGGTGCAGCACAGAACAAGGACTTCTCTCCTGGCCTGCGAACACCCACTGCCCAGCGCTCCTTTGGTGTACACACGTGGTGGAGGAAGGATGCTGGATTCGGCTCCGTGAGAACTTCTCCGGGCCTCGTAGTGTGAACGCAAGTGGATGAGACCCACTTCTCACGCCAGTTTCCTGTGCAAGTGGGACAAGGCAAACTCCCTGCTTGAATCCCTGGGTGGGTTAAGTACCCTCCGGGGAAGGATCGTTGCTTGGGACACGGGGCTGGTATCGAGGTGACTGTTGTGTGCATCCACTTCGCAGCGGTTCTCACTCAGCGGGTTCCGAAGGCTCTCCTGAAGAGTTTCCTGAGGGTGCCGGAAACAGGCAAGTAGCCGTCAGGCCCACGAGGATACCAACCCTCTCAAGCGAAAGGCTGCCAGCCTCAGACGCTTGGGCTCGCTCTCGTACATGAAACCACACTGTGCTTTGAAGGTTCCTGGCACCCAGCTTGCGAGTCGCGCTTGCACCGTGTCTTAGTGTTCCCAGGGTTTCCACGCCGTCACCGTGTCCAATTGTTAGGTAGGCCTAAGACGGCCGGGTGTCCGGGAGCTCTAAAGGAGGAGACCTTAAGAAGGCGGGCCTTTCGGCTCCTTCCACCGAGAAACCATCTCCCCCGGATCCTCTGTCGTCAGTCAGTTGATTTCAGAATGCCTGTGCGCACCCTCATTGCTCCTCGACGTAAGAGACCAACAGAATTGCCATAAAGGGAGGAAGCCTTCTGAGTCCAGCACAGAGGCGGTGTCTCTCGCTCAGCATTCCCACGACAGCTGAGCACCAGGGTATGGGACCGAGAGAGGGAGAAAGAGAGCCGTTAACCCCCAGCCTTTCCACAATGTAGTATAGGCATCACCCTTCAAGCCCACGTAAATTTCACAGAGGACACACCGGGCCTCGGTGTGCCTTCTTGTGGGTCAGGAAACTTTGCTTTTCATTCCTTGCGTGGCACACTGGCTCAGGGCTGCCCTACCCCAGAGACTCACGGTGCGCAGCCCGATTGGTTGAGATCAGCCCCTTCGGCGTTTCCACGCATGGAACCAACTCGGGAAGGAGCCGTTCGAAAGCTGCGGACCGTGGTGGCTTTCACTAGTCCTCACAGCCCGAGCGCCCTGAAGGAGGGGAGCTGCTGAAGTCTGCTAGCAAAGTCTTCTAATCCGAAGAGGAGCCTTTTCTTTAAAGGGGCTTCCAAAGGCCTTGATGCGTTTTCGCCGTTATCTAGAGTGGAGGCCTGTCGCCCGGCAGACTCCCCCACGGGCCTGCTTCCCGGGCGGGGATACGGACACGCCGCCTGCTGTAGCCAAAAGGGACAGCTTAGACTAAAGGTAAAAACCCAGTGTGGAAACGTTCTTGCCTAGCCCTCGCCACAAGCACAGGCGTATAGGCCTCTGGTCAAAGGCTTTCGCCACAAGCTGAACACGTTTGGTCTCGTCTAGCCTCTGAAGCCCGGGTTTGCCCAGCTACGAATCAAACTCCAGGAACGGTACTCAGGGTGATGCGGGCTGCCAGGTATGTAACCAGGCAGCCCAGATCGAGTACAAATACTTGTGTTTTAAACGGGCAGAAGAGATGGTGTCAAGAGCGCGCCTCCACCTGCCGGGCGACGTACACATTTTCTCCATGAGATGCAAGCCCTTCCTCCAGTGTGAAAGGCCTCTACGCCTCTTCGCGCTCGCAGTGCAGAGGTGCCACCCGCTCTGAGAACCTGCCAAAGGCACAGGGTCACGCAACGTGTGAGCCACCGAGAGCGGGTGCAGCACACACCTAGGTCTTCCCTGTCGGCCTGGGAACACCCACGGCACAGGGCTTCTTCGGTGCACACACGTGGTCGCGGTCGGTGATGCATTCTGCTCCGTGAAACCTTCTCGCGGACACGTAGAGTGAGCGCACGTAGATTAGCCCTACACCTCAGCCCTGTTGCTTGAGTGAGTTGTACTTCTACAAGGCAAACCTCCCTGCCGGAACCTCGGTGTGGCGTAAGTATCCTCCGGGAAGCGATCGCTGCCAGAGGCACTGTGCTGCTATCTAGGATAATGGTCTGTGCCTCCACTGCGCTCGTTTGCTGTTGTCTCCGAGCCGTTTGCCAAGGCTTTACGGAAGAGGCTGCTCACAGTGTCCTTTCTTTAGAGTAACCCACAGGCGTACGAGGATACCGGTTCTGTGAAGTAAAATGCTACCTGCCTCAGCCACTCGGGCGCAGTTTTGTACGGGAAAGGACACTCCGCCTTGAAGGGTCTTCCTTCCGGATTGCCACTTGCACTGGCGATGTCTCCTAAGTCTCGCAGGCTTTCCGTGCCGTCACAGGGTCCGTATCTCAGGCCTAGAACGGCACAGCGCCCGGCAGCTTTGAAAGAGACCTTCGGTATTCTGGCCTTTGGGCTCCCTCAACCTCCGCGCCTCCAGCTGGGGTGGGGTGGGCTGGGCTGGGCTGGGCTGGGGGTGTGGGTGTGGGCGATGTACCCTTTCTCCCTGGGAAACCAGCCCACGCCTTCAGTGTGAAAGGCCTCTACGCCTCTCTGCTCTCGCAGCCCAGGGGTAGCCTCAGCTCTGAAAAGCTTCCAGAGGAGGAAGGTCAGAGAACCCTTGAACCACCCAGCAGGTGCAGCACAGAACAAGGACTTCTCTCCTGGCCTGCGAACACCCACTGCCCAGCGCTCCTTTGGTGTACACACGTGGTGGAGGAAGGGTGCTGGATTCGGCTCCGTGAGAACTTCTCCGGGCCTCGTAGTGTGAACGCAAGTGGATGAGCCCCACTTCTCACACCAGTTTCCTGTGCAAGTGGGACAAGGCAAACGCCCTGCTTGAATCCCTGGGTGGGTTAAGTACCCTCCGGGGAAGGATCGTTGCTTGGGACACGGGGCTGGTATCGAGGTGATTGTTGTGTGCATCCACTTCGCAGCGGTTCTCACTCAGCGGGTTCCGAAGGCTCTCCTGAAGAGTTTCCTGAGGGTGCCGGAAACAGGCAAGTAGCCGTCAGGCCCACGAGGATACCAACCCTCTCAAGCGAAAGGCTGCCAGCCTCAGACGCTTGGGCTCGCTCTCGTACATGAAACCACACTGTGCTTTGAAGGTTCCTGGCACCCAGCTTGCGAGTCGCGCTTGCACCGTGTCTTAGTGTTCCCAGGGTTTCCACGCCGTCACCGTGTCCAATTGTTAGGTAGGCCTAAGACGGCCGGGTGTCCGGGAGCTCTAAAGGAGGAGACCTTAAGAAGGCGGGCCTTTCGGCTCCTTCCACCGAGAAACCAGCTCCCCCGGATCCTCTGTCGTCAGTCAGTTGATTTCAGAATGCCTGTGCGCACCCTCATTGCTCCTCGACGTAAGAGACCAACAGAATTGCCATAAAGGGAGGAAGCCTTCTGAGTCCAGCACAGAGGCGGTGTCTCTCGCTCAGCATTCCCACGACAGCTGAGCACCAGGGTATGGGACCGAGAGAGGGAGAAAGAGAGCCGTTAACCCCCAGCCTTTCCACAATGTAGTATAGGCATCACCCTTCAAGCCCACGTAAATTTCATAGAGGACACACCGGGCCTCGGTGTGCCTTCTTGTGGGTCAGGAAACTTTGCTTTTCATTCCTTGCGTGGCACACTGGCTCAGGGCTGCCCTACCCCAGAGACTCACGGTGCGCAGCCCGATTGGTTGAGATCAGCCCCTTCGGCGTTTCCACGCATGGAACCAACTCGGGAAGGAGCCGTTCGAAAGCTGCGGACCGTGGTGGCTTTCACTAGTCCTCACAGCCCGAGCGCCCTGAAGGAGGGGAGCTGCTGAAGTCTGCTAGCAAAGTCTTCTAATCCGAAGAGGAGCCTTTTCTTTAAAGGGGCTTCCAAAGGCCTTGATGCGTTTTCGCCGTTATCTAGAGTGGAGGCCTGTCGCCCGGCAGACTCCCCCACGGGCCTGCTTCCCGGGCGGGGATACGGACACGCCGCCTGCTGTAGCCAAAAGGGACAGCTTAGACTAAAGGTAAAAACCCAGTGTGGAAACGTTCTTGCCTAGCCCTCGCCACAAGCACAGGCGTATAGGCCTCTGGTCAAAGGCTTTCGCCACAAGCTGAACACGTTTGGTCTCGTCTAGCCTCTGAAGCCCGGGTTTGCCCAGCTACGAATCAAACTCCAGGAACGGTACTCAGGGTGATGCGGGCTGCCAGGTATGTAACCAGGCAGCCCAGATCGAGTACAAATACTTGTGTTTTAAACGGGCAGAAGAGATGGTGTCAAGAGCGCGCCTCCACCTGCCGGGCGACGTACACATTTTCTCCATGAGATGCAAGCCCTTCCTCCAGTGTGAAAGGCCTCTACGCCTCTTCGCGCTCGCAGTGCAGAGGTGCCACCCGCTCTGAGAACCTGCCAAAGGCACAGGGTCACGCAACGTGTGAGCCACCGAGAGCGGGTGCAGCACACACCTAGGTCTTCCCTGTCGGCCTGGGAACACCCACGGCACAGGGCTTCTTCGGTGCACACACGTGGTCGCGGTCGGTGATGCATTCTGCTCCGTGAAACCTTCTCGCGGACACGTAGAGTGAGCGCACGTAGATTAGCCCTACACCTCAGCCCTGTTGCTTCAGTGAGTTGTACTTCTACAAGGCAAACCTCCCTGCCGGAACCTCGGTGTGGCGTAAGTATCCTCCGGGAAGCGATCGCTGCCAGAGGCACTGTGCTGCTATCTAGGATAATGGTCTGTGCCTCCACTGCGCTCGTTTGCTGTTGTCTCCGAGCCGTTTGCCAAGGCTTTACGGAAGAGGCTGCTCACAGTGTCCTTCCTTTAGAGTAACCCACAGGCGTACGAGGATACCGGTTCTGTGAAGTAAAATGCTACCTGCCTCAGCCACTCGGGCGCAGTTTTGTACGGGAAAGGACACTCCGCCTTGAAGGGTCTTCCTTCCGGATTGCCACTTGCACTGGCGATGTCTCCTAAGTCTCGCAGGCTTTCCGTGCCGTCACAGGGTCCGTATCTCAGGCCTAGAACGGCAGAGCGCCCGGCAGCTTTGAAAGAGACCTTCGGTATTCTGGCCTTTGGGCTCCCTCAACCTCCGCGCCTCCAGCCGGGGTGGGGTGGGCTGGGCTGGGCTGGGCTGGGGGTGTGGGTGTGGGCGACGTACCCTTTCTCCCTGGGAAACCAGCCCACGCCTTCAGTGTGAAAGGCCTCTACGCCTCTCTGCTCTCGCAGAACAGGGGTAGCCTCAGCTCTGAAAAGCTTCCAGAGGAGGAAGGTCAGAGAACCCTTGAACCACCCAGCAGGTGCAGCACAGAACAAGGACTTCTCTCCTGGCCTGCGAACACCCACTGCCCAGCGCTCCTTTGGTGTACACACGTGGTGGAGGAAGGATGCTGGATTCGGCTCCGTGAGAACTTCTCCGGGCCTCGTAGTGTGAACGCAAGTGGATGAGACCCACTTCTCACGCCAGTTTCCTGTGCAAGTGGGACAAGGCAAACTCCCTGCTTGAATCCCTGGGTGGGTTAAGTACCCTCCGGGGAAGGATCGTTGCTTGGGACACGGGGCTGGTATCGAGGTGACTGTTGTGTGCATCCACTTCGCAGCGGTTCTCACTCAGCGGGTTCCGAAGGCTCTCCTGAAGAGTTTCCTGAGGGTGCCGGAAACAGGCAAGTAGCCGTCAGGCCCACGAGGATACCAACCCTCTCAAGCGAAAGGCTGCCAGCCTCAGACGCTTGGGCTCGCTCTCGTACATGAAACCACACTGTGCTTTGAAGGTTCCTGGCACCCAGCTTGCGAGTCGCGCTTGCACCGTGTCTTAGTGTTCCCAGGGTTTCCACGCCGTCACCGTGTCCAATTGTTAGGTAGGCCTAAGACGGCCGGGTGTCCGGGAGCTCTAAAGGAGGAGACCTTAAGAAGGCGGGCCTTTCGGCTCCTTCCACCGAGAAACCATCTCCCCCGGATCCTCTGTCGTCAGTCAGTTGATTTCAGAATGCCTGTGCGCACCCTCATTGCTCCTCGACGTAAGAGACCAACAGAATTGCCATAAAGGGAGGAAGCCTTCTGAGTCCAGCACAGAGGCGGTGTCTCTCGCTCAGCATTCCCACGACAGCTGAGCACCAGGGTATGGGACCGAGAGAGGGAGAAAGAGAGCCGTTAACCCCCAGCCTTTCCACAATGTAGTATAGGCATCACCCTTCAAGCCCACGTAAATTTCACAGAGGACACACCGGGCCTCGGTGTGCCTTCTTGTGGGTCAGGAAACTTTGCTTTTCATTCCTTGCGTGGCACACTGGCTCAGGGCTGCCCTACCCCAGAGACTCACGGTGCGCAGCCCGATTGGTTGAGATCAGCCCCTTCGGCGTTTCCACGCATGGAACCAACTCGGGAAGGAGCCGTTCGAAAGCTGCGGACCGTGGTGGCTTTCACTAGTCCTCACAGCCCGAGCGCCCTGAAGGAGGGGAGCTGCTGAAGTCTGCTAGCAAAGTCTTCTAATCCGAAGAGGAGCCTTTTCTTTAAAGGGGCTTCCAAAGGCCTTGATGCGTTTTCGCCGTTATCTAGAGTGGAGGCCTGTCGCCCGGCAGACTCCCCCACGGGCCTGCTTCCCGGGCGGGGATACGGACACGCCGCCTGCTGTAGCCAAAAGGGACAGCTTAGACTAAAGGTAAAAACCCAGTGTGGAAACGTTCTTGCCTAGCCCTCGCCACAAGCACAGGCGTATAGGCCTCTGGTCAAAGGCTTTCGCCACAAGCTGAACACGTTTGGTCTCGTCTAGCCTCTGAAGCCCGGGTTTGCCCAGCTACGAATCAAACTCCAGGAACGGTACTCAGGGTGATGCGGGCTGCCAGGTATGTAACCAGGCAGCCCAGATCGAGTACAAATACTTGTGTTTTAAACGGGCAGAAGAGATGGTGTCAAGAGCGCGCCTCCACCTGCCGGGCGACGTACACATTTTCTCCATGAGATGCAAGCCCTTCCTCCAGTGTGAAAGGCCTCTACGCCTCTTCGCGCTCGCAGTGCAGAGGTGCCACCCGCTCTGAGAACCTGCCAAAGGCACAGGGTCACGCAACGTGTGAGCCACCGAGAGCGGGTGCAGCACACACCTAGGTCTTCCCTGTCGGCATGGGAACACCCACGGCACAGGGCTTCTTCGGTGCACACACGTGGTCGTGGTCGGTGATGCATTCTGCTCCGTGAAACCTTCTCGCGGACACGTAGAGTGAGCGCACGTAGATTAGCCCTACACCTCAGCCCTGTTGCTTGAGTGAGTTGTACTTCTACAAGGCAAACCTCCCTGCCGGAACCTCGGTGTGGCGTAAGTATCCTCCGGGAAGCGATCGCTGCCAGAGGCACTGTGCTGCTATCTAGGATAATGGTCTGTGCCTCCACTGCGCTCGTTTGCTGTTGTCTCCGAGCCGTTTGCCAAGGCTTTACGGAAGAGGCTGCTCACAGTGTCCTTTCTTTAGAGTAACCCACAGGCGTACGAGGATACCGGTTCTGTGAAGTAAAATGCTACCTGCCTCAGCCACTCGGGCGCAGTTTTGTACGGGAAAGGACACTCCGCCTTGAAGGGTCTTCCTTCCGGATTGCCACTTGCACTGGCGATGTCTCCTAAGTCTCGCAGGCTTTCCGTGCCGTCACAGGGTCCGTATCTCAGGCCTAGAACGGCACAGCGCCCGGCAGCTTTGAAAGAGACCTTCGGTATTCTGGCCTTTGGGCTCCCTCAACCTCCGCGCCTCCAGCTGGGGTGGGGTGGGCTGGGCTGGGCTGGGCTGGGGGTGTGGGTGTGGGCGATGTACCCTTTCTCCCTGGGAAACCAGCCCACGCCTTCAGTGTGAAAGGCCTCTACGCCTCTCTGCTCTCGCAGCCCAGGGGTAGCCTCAGCTCTGAAAAGCTTCCAGAGGAGGAAGGTCAGAGAACCCTTGAACCACCCAGCAGGTGCAGCACAGAACAAGGACTTCTCTCCTGGCCTGCGAACACCCACTGCCCAGCGCTCCTTTGGTGTACACACGTGGTGGAGGAAGGGTGCTGGATTCGGCTCCGTGAGAACTTCTCCGGGCCTCGTAGTGTGAACGCAAGTGGATGAGCCCCACTTCTCACACCAGTTTCCTGTGCAAGTGGGACAAGGCAAACGCCCTGCTTGAATCCCTGGGTGGGTTAAGTACCCTCCGGGGAAGGATCGTTGCTTGGGACACGGGGCTGGTATCGAGGTGATTGTTGTGTGCATCCACTTCGCAGCGGTTCTCACTCAGCGGGTTCCGAAGGCTCTCCTGAAGAGTTTCCTGAGGGTGCCGGAAACAGGCAAGTAGCCGTCAGGCCCACGAGGATACCAACCCTCTCAAGCGAAAGGCTGCCAGCCTCAGACGCTTGGGCTCGCTCTCGTACATGAAACCACACTGTGCTTTGAAGGTTCCTGGCACCCAGCTTGCGAGTCGCGCTTGCACCGTGTCTTAGTGTTCCCAGGGTTTCCACGCCGTCACCGTGTCCAATTGTTAGGTAGGCCTAAGACGGCCGGGTGTCCGGGAGCTCTAAAGGAGGAGACCTTAAGAAGGCGGGCCTTTCGGCTCCTTCCACCGAGAAACCAGCTCCCCCGGATCCTCTGTCGTCAGTCAGTTGATTTCAGAATGCCTGTGCGCACCCTCATTGCTCCTCGACGTAAGAGACCAACAGAATTGCCATAAAGGGAGGAAGCCTTCTGAGTCCAGCACAGAGGCGGTGTCTCTCGCTCAGCATTCCCACGACAGCTGAGCACCAGGGTATGGGACCGAGAGAGGGAGAAAGAGAGCCGTTAACCCCCAGCCTTTCCACAATGTAGTATAGGCATCACCCTTCAAGCCCACGTAAATTTCATAGAGGACACACCGGGCCTCGGTGTGCCTTCTTGTGGGTCAGGAAACTTTGCTTTTCATTCCTTGCGTGGCACACTGGCTCAGGGCTGCCCTACCCCAGAGACTCACGGTGCGCAGCCCGATTGGTTGAGATCAGCCCCTTCGGCGTTTCCACGCATGGAACCAACTCGGGAAGGAGCCGTTCGAAAGCTGCGGACCGTGGTGGCTTTCACTAGTCCTCACAGCCCGAGCGCCCTGAAGGAGGGGAGCTGCTGAAGTCTGCTAGCAAAGTCTTCTAATCCGAAGAGGAGCCTTTTCTTTAAAGGGGCTTCCAAAGGCCTTGATGCGTTTTCGCCGTTATCTAGAGTGGAGGCCTGTCGCCCGGCAGACTCCCCCACGGGCCTGCTTCCCGGGCGGGGATACGGACACGCCGCCTGCTGTAGCCAAAAGGGACAGCTTAGACTAAAGGTAAAAACCCAGTGTGGAAACGTTCTTGCCTAGCCCTCGCCACAAGCACAGGCGTATAGGCCTCTGGTCAAAGGCTTTCGCCACAAGCTGAACACGTTTGGTCTCGTCTAGCCTCTGAAGCCCGGGTTTGCCCAGCTACGAATCAAACTCCAGGAACGGTACTCAGGGTGATGCGGGCTGCCAGGTATGTAACCAGGCAGCCCAGATCGAGTACAAATACTTGTGTTTTAAACGGGCAGAAGAGATGGTGTCAAGAGCGCGCCTCCACCTGCCGGGCGACGTACACATTTTCTCCATGAGATGCAAGCCCTTCCTCCAGTGTGAAAGGCCTCTACGCCTCTTCGCGCTCGCAGTGCAGAGGTGCCACCCGCTCTGAGAACCTGCCAAAGGCACAGGGTCACGCAACGTGTGAGCCACCGAGAGCGGGTGCAGCACACACCTAGGTCTTCCCTGTCGGCCTGGGAACACCCACGGCACAGGGCTTCTTCGGTGCACACACGTGGTCGCGGTCGGTGATGCATTCTGCTCCGTGAAACCTTCTCGCGGACACGTAGAGTGAGCGCACGTAGATTAGCCCTACACCTCAGCCCTGTTGCTTCAGTGAGTTGTACTTCTACAAGGCAAACCTCCCTGCCGGAACCTCGGTGTGGCGTAAGTATCCTCCGGGAAGCGATCGCTGCCAGAGGCACTGTGCTGCTATCTAGGATAATGGTCTGTGCCTCCACTGCGCTCGTTTGCTGTTGTCTCCGAGCCGTTTGCCAAGGCTTTACGGAAGAGGCTGCTCACAGTGTCCTTCCTTTAGAGTAACCCACAGGCGTACGAGGATACCGGTTCTGTGAAGTAAAATGCTACCTGCCTCAGCCACTCGGGCGCAGTTTTGTACGGGAAAGGACACTCCGCCTTGAAGGGTCTTCCTTCCGGATTGCCACTTGCACTGGCGATGTCTCCTAAGTCTCGCAGGCTTTCCGTGCCGTCACAGGGTCCGTATCTCAGGCCTAGAACGGCACAGCGCCCGGCAGCTTTGAAAGAGACCTTCGGTATTCTGGCCTTTGGGCTCCCTCAACCTCCGCGCCTCCAGCTGGGGTGGGGTGGGCTGGGCTGGGCTGGGCTGGGGGTGTGGGTGTGGGCGATGTACCCTTTCTCCCTGGGAAACCAGCCCACGCCTTCAGTGTGAAAGGCCTCTACGCCTCTCTGCTCTCGCAGCCCAGGGGTAGCCTCAGCTCTGAAAAGCTTCCAGAGGAGGAAGGTCAGAGAACCCTTGAACCACCCAGCAGGTGCAGCACAGAACAAGGACTTCTCTCCTGGCCTGCGAACACCCACTGCCCAGCGCTCCTTTGGTGTACACACGTGGTGGAGGAAGGGTGCTGGATTCGGCTCCGTGAGAACTTCTCCGGGCCTCGTAGTGTGAACGCAAGTGGATGAGCCCCACTTCTCACACCAGTTTCCTGTGCAAGTGGGACAAGGCAAACGCCCTGCTTGAATCCCTGGGTGGGTTAAGTACCCTCCGGGGAAGGATCGTTGCTTGGGACACGGGGCTGGTATCGAGGTGATTGTTGTGTGCATCCACTTCGCAGCGGTTCTCACTCAGCGGGTTCCGAAGGCTCTCCTGAAGAGTTTCCTGAGGGTGCCGGAAACAGGCAAGTAGCCGTCAGGCCCACGAGGATACCAACCCTCTCAAGCGAAAGGCTGCCAGCCTCAGACGCTTGGGCTCGCTCTCGTACATGAAACCACACTGTGCTTTGAAGGTTCCTGGCACCCAGCTTGCGAGTCGCGCTTGCACCGTGTCTTAGTGTTCCCAGGGTTTCCACGCCGTCACCGTGTCCAATTGTTAGGTAGGCCTAAGACGGCCGGGTGTCCGGGAGCTCTAAAGGAGGAGACCTTAAGAAGGCGGGCCTTTCGGCTCCTTCCACCGAGAAACCAGCTCCCCCGGATCCTCTGTCGTCAGTCAGTTGATTTCAGAATGCCTGTGCGCACCCTCATTGCTCCTCGACGTAAGAGACCAACAGAATTGCCATAAAGGGAGGAAGCCTTCTGAGTCCAGCACAGAGGCGGTGTCTCTCGCTCAGCATTCCCACGACAGCTGAGCACCAGGGTATGGGACCGAGAGAGGGAGAAAGAGAGCCGTTAACCCCCAGCCTTTCCACAATGTAGTATAGGCATCACCCTTCAAGCCCACGTAAATTTCATAGAGGACACACCGGGCCTCGGTGTGCCTTCTTGTGGGTCAGGAAACTTTGCTTTTCATTCCTTGCGTGGCACACTGGCTCAGGGCTGCCCTACCCCAGAGACTCACGGTGCGCAGCCCGATTGGTTGAGATCAGCCCCTTCGGCGTTTCCACGCATGGAACCAACTCGGGAAGGAGCCGTTCGAAAGCTGCGGACCGTGGTGGCTTTCACTAGTCCTCACAGCCCGAGCGCCCTGAAGGAGGGGAGCTGCTGAAGTCTGCTAGCAAAGTCTTCTAATCCGAAGAGGAGCCTTTTCTTTAAAGGGGCTTCCAAAGGCCTTGATGCGTTTTCGCCGTTATCTAGAGTGGAGGCCTGTCGCCCGGCAGACTCCCCCACGGGCCTGCTTCCCGGGCGGGGATACGGACACGCCGCCTGCTGTAGCCAAAAGGGACAGCTTAGACTAAAGGTAAAAACCCAGTGTGGAAACGTTCTTGCCTAGCCCTCGCCACAAGCACAGGCGTATAGGCCTCTGGTCAAAGGCTTTCGCCACAAGCTGAACACGTTTGGTCTCGTCTAGCCTCTGAAGCCCGGGTTTGCCCAGCTACGAATCAAACTCCAGGAACGGTACTCAGGGTGATGCGGGCTGCCAGGTATGTAACCAGGCAGCCCAGATCGAGTACAAATACTTGTGTTTTAAACGGGCAGAAGAGATGGTGTCAAGAGCGCGCCTCCACCTGCCGGGCGACGTACACATTTTCTCCATGAGATGCAAGCCCTTCCTCCAGTGTGAAAGGCCTCTACGCCTCTTCGCGCTCGCAGTGCAGAGGTGCCACCCGCTCTGAGAACCTGCCAAAGGCACAGGGTCACGCAACGTGTGAGCCACCGAGAGCGGGTGCAGCACACACCTAGGTCTTCCCTGTCGGCCTGGGAACACCCACGGCACAGGGCTTCTTCGGTGCACACACGTGGTCGCGGTCGGTGATGCATTCTGCTCCGTGAAACCTTCTCGCGGACACGTAGAGTGAGCGCACGTAGATTAGCCCTACACCTCAGCCCTGTTGCTTGAGTGAGTTGTACTTCTACAAGGCAAACCTCCCTGCCGGAACCTCGGTGTGGCGTAAGTATCCTCCGGGAAGCGATCGCTGCCAGAGGCACTGTGCTGCTATCTAGGATAATGGTCTGTGCCTCCACTGCGCTCGTTTGCTGTTGTCTCCGAGCCGTTTGCCAAGGCTTTACGGAAGAGGCTGCTCACAGTGTCCTTCCTTTAGAGTAACCCACAGGCGTACGAGGATACCGGTTCTGTGAAGTAAAATGCTACCTGCCTCAGCCACTCGGGCGCAGTTTTGTACGGGAAAGGACACTCCGCCTTGAAGGGTCTTCCTTCCGGATTGCCACTTGCACTGGCGATGTCTCCTAAGTCTCGCAGGCTTTCCGTGCCGTCACAGGGTCCGTATCTCAGGCCTAGAACGGCAGAGCGCCCGGCAGCTTTGAAAGAGACCTTCGGTATTCTGGCCTTTGGGCTCCCTCAACCTCCGCGCCTCCAGCCGGGGTGGGGTGGGCTGGGCTGGGCTGGGCTGGGGGTGTGGGTGTGGGCGACGTACCCTTTCTCCCTGGGAAACCAGCCCACGCCTTCAGTGTGAAAGGCCTCTACGCCTCTCTGCTCTCGCAGAACAGGGGTAGCCTCAGCTCTGAAAAGCTTCCAGAGGAGGAAGGTCAGAGAACCCTTGAACCACCCAGCAGGTGCAGCACAGAACAAGGACTTCTCTCCTGGCCTGCGAACACCCACTGCCCAGCGCTCCTTTGGTGTACACACGTGGTGGAGGAAGGATGCTGGATTCGGCTCCGTGAGAACTTCTCCGGGCCTCGTAGTGTGAACGCAAGTGGATGAGACCCACTTCTCACACCAGTTTCCTGTGCAAGTGGGACAAGGCAAACTCCCTGCTTGAATCCCTGGGTGGGTTAAGTACCCTCCGGGGAAGGATCGTTGCTTGGGACACGGGGCTGGTATCGAGGTGACTGTTGTGTGCATCCACTTCGCAGCGGTTCTCACTCAGCGGGTTCCGAAGGCTCTCCTGAAGAGTTTCCTGAGGGTGCCGGAAACAGGCAAGTAGCCGTCAGGCCCACGAGGATACCAACCCTCTCAAGCAAAAGGCTGCCAGCCTCAGACGCTTGGGCTCGCTCTCGTACATGAAACCACACTGTGCTTTGAAGGTTCCTGGCACCCAGCTTGCGAGTCGCGCTTGCACCGTGTCTTAGGGTTCCCAGGGTTTCCACGCCGTCACCATGTCCAATTGTTAGGTAGGCCTAAGACGGCCGGGTGTCCGGGAGCTCTAAAGGAGGAGACCTTAAGAAGGCGGGCCTTTCGGCTCCTTCCACCGAGAAACCAGCTCCCCCGGATCCTCTGTCGTCAGTCAGTTGATTTCAGAATGCCTGTGCGCACCCTCATTGCTCCTCGACGTAAGAGACCAACAGAATTGCCATAAAGGGAGGAAGCCTTCTGAGTCCAGCACAGAGGCGGTGTCTCTCGCTCAGCATTCCCACGACAGCTGAGCACCAGGGTATGGGACCGAGAGAGGTTGAAAGAGAGCCGTTAACCCCCAGCCTTTCCACAATGTAGTATAGGCATCACCCTTCAAGCCCACGTAAATTTCACAGAGGACACACCGGGCCTCGGTGTGCCTTCTTGTGGGTCAGGAAACTTTGCTTTTCATTCCTTGCGTGGCACACTGGCTCAGGGCTGCCCTACCCCAGAGACTCACGGTGCGCAGCCCGATTGGTTGAGATCAGCCCTTCGGCGTTTCCACGCATGGAACCAACTCGGGAAGGAGCCGTTCAAAATCTGCGGACCATGGTGGCTTTCACTAGTCCTCACAGCCCGAGCGCCCTGAAGGAGGGGAGCTGCTGAAGTCTGCTAGCAAAGTCTTCTAATCCGAAGAGGAGCCTTTTCTTTAAAGGGGCTTCCAAAGGCCTTGATGCGTTTTCGCCGTTATCTAGAGTGGAGGCCTGTCGCCCGGCAGACTCCCCCACGGGCCTGCTTCCCGGGCGGGGATACGGACACGCCGCCTGCTGTAGCCAAAAGGGACAGCTTAGACTAAAGGTAAAAACCCAGTGTGGAAACGTTCTTGCCTAGCCCTCGCCACAAGCACAGGCGTATAGGCCTCTGGTCAAAGGCTTTCGCCACAAGCTGAACACGTTTGGTCTCGTCTAGCCTCTGAAGCCCGGGTTTGCCCAGCTACGAATCAAACTCCAGGAACGGTACTCAGGGTGATGCGGGCTGCCAGGTATGTAACCAGGCAGCCCAGATCGAGTACAAATACTTGTGTTTTAAACGGGCAGAAGAGATGGTGTCAAGAGCGCGCCTCCACCTGCCGGGCGACGTACACATTTTCTCCATGAGATGCAAGCCCTTCCTCCAGTGTGAAAGGCCTCTACGCCTCTTCGCGCTCGCAGTGCAGAGGTGCCACCCGCTCTGAGAACCTGCCAAAGGCACAGGGTCACGCAACGTGTGAGCCACCGAGAGCGGGTGCAGCACACACCTAGGTCTTCCCTGTCGGCCTGGGAACACCCACGGCACAGGGCTTCTTCGGTGCACACACGTGGTCGCGGTCGGTGATGCATTCTGCTCCGTGAAACCTTCTCGCGGACACGTAGAGTGAGCGCACGTAGATTAGCCCTACACCTCAGCCCTGTTGCTTGAGTGAGTTGTACTTCTACCAGGCAAACCTCCCTGCCGGAACCTCGGTGTGGCGTAAGTATCCTCCGGGAAGCGATCGCTGCCAGAGGCACTGTGCTGCTATCTAGGATAATGGTCTGTGCCTCCACTGCGCTCGTTTGCTGTTGTCTCCGAGCCGTTTGCCAAGGCTTTACGGAACAGGCTGCTCACAGTGTCCTTTCTTTAGAGTAACCCACAGGCGTACGAGGATACCGGTTCTGTGAAGTAAAATGCTACCTGCCTCAGCCACTCGGGCGCAGTTTTGTACGGGAAAGGACACTCCGCCTTGAAGGGTCTTCCTTCCGGATTGCCACTTGCACTGGCGATGTCTCCTAAGTCTCGCAGGCTTTCCGTGCCGTCACAGGGTCCGTATCTCAGGCCTAGAACGGCACAGCGCCCGGCAGCTTTGAAAGAGACCTTCGGTATTCTGGCCTTTGGGCTCCCTCAACCTCCGCGCCTCCAGCCTGGGTGGGGTGGGCTGGGCTGGGCTGGGCTGGGGGTGTGGGTGTGGGCGACGTACCCTTTCTCCCTGGGAAACCAGCCCACGCCTTCAGTGTGAAAGGCCTCTACGCCTCTCTGCTCTCGCAGCCCAGGGGTAGCCTCAGCTCTGAAAAGCTTCCAGAGGAGGAAGGTCAGAGAACCCTTGAACCACCCAGCAGGTGCAGCACAGAACAAGGACTTCTCTCCTGGCCTGCGAACACCCACTGCCCAGCGCTCCTTTGGTGTACACACGTGGTGGAGGAAGGATGCTGGATTCGGCTCCGTGAGAACTTCTCCGGGCCTCGTAGTGTGAACGCAAGTGGATGAGACCCACTTCTCACGCCAGTTTCCTGTGCAAGTGGGACAAGGCAAACTCCCTGCTTGAATCCCTGGGTGGGTTAAGTACCCTCCGGGGAAGGATCGTTGCTTGGGACACGGGGCTGGTATCGAGGTGACTGTTGTGTGCATCCACTTCGCAGCGGTTCTCACTCAGCGGGTTCCGAAGGCTCTCCTGAAGAGTTTCCTGAGGGTGCCGGAAACAGGCAAGTAGCCGTCAGGCCCACGAGGATACCAACCCTCTCAAGCGAAAGGCTGCCAGCCTCAGACGCTTGGGCTCGCTCTCGTACATGAAACCACACTGTGCTTTGAAGGTTCCTGGCACCCAGCTTGCGAGTCGCGCTTGCACCGTGTCTTAGGGTTCCCAGGGTTTCCAGGCCGTCACCGTGTCCAATTGTTAGGTAGGCCTAAGACGGCCGGGTGTCCGGGAGCTCTAAAGGAGGAGACCTTAAGAAGGCGGGCCTTTCGGCTCCTTCCACCGAGAAACCATCTCCCCCGGATCCTCTGTCGTCAGTCAGTTGATTTCAGAATGCCTGTGCGCACCCTCATTGCTCCTCGACGTAAGAGACCAACAGAATTGCCATAAAGGGAGGAAGCCTTCTGAGTCCAGCACAGAGGCGGTGTCTCTCGCTCAGCATTCCCACGACAGCTGAGCACCAGGGTATGGGACCGAGAGAGGGAGAAAGAGAGCCGTTAACCCCCAGCCTTTCCACAATGTAGTATAGGCATCACCCTTCAAGCCCACGTAAATTTCACAGAGGACACACCGGGCCTCGGTGTGCCTTCTTGTGGGTCAGGAAACTTTGCTTTTCATTCCTTGCGTGGCACACTGGCTCAGGGCTGCCCTACCCCAGAGACTCACGGTGCGCAGCCCGATTGGTTGAGATCAGCCCCTTCGGCGTTTCCACGCATGGAACCAACTCGGGAAGGAGCCGTTCAAAATCTGCGGACCATGGTGGCTTTCACTAGTCCTCACAGCCCGAGCGCCCTGAAGGAGGGGAGCTGCTGAAGTCAGCTAGCAAAGTCTTCTAATCCGAAGAGGAGCCTTTTCTTTAAAGGGGCTTCCAAAGGCCTTAATGCGTTTTCGCCGTTATCTAGAGTGGAGGCCTGTCGCCCGGTAGACTCCCCCACGGGCCTGCTTCCCGGGCGGGGATACGGACATGCCGCCTGCTGCAGCCAAAAGGGACAGCTTAGATTAAAGGTAAAAACCCAGTGTGGAAACGTTCTTGCCTAGCCCTCGCCACAAGCACAGGCGTATAGGCCTCTGGTCAAAGGCTTTCGCCACAAGCTGAACACGTTTGGTCTCGTCTAGCCTCTGAAGCCCGGGTTTGCCCAGCTACGAATCAAACTCCAGGAACGGTACTCAGGGTGATGCGGGCTGCCAGGTATGTAACCAGGCAGCCCAGATCGAGTACAAATACTTGTGTTTTAAACGGGCAGAAGAGATGGTGTCAAGAGCGCGCCTCCACCTGCCGGGCGACGTACACATTTTCTCCATGAGATGCAAGCCCTTCCTCCAGTGTGAAAGGCCTCTACGCCTCTTCGCGCTCGCAGCGCAGAGGTGCCACCCGCTCTGAGAACCTGCCAAAGGCACAGGGTCACGCAACGTGTGAGCCACCGAGAGCGGGTGCAGCACACACCTAGGTCTTCCCTGTCGGCCTGGGAACACCCACGGCACAGGGCTTCTTCGGTGCACACACGTGGTCGCGGTCGGTGATGCATTCTGCTCCGTGAAACCTTCTCGCGGACACGTAGAGTGAGCGCACGTAGATTAGCCCTACACCTCAGCCCTGTTGCTTGAGTGAGTTGTACTTCTACAAGGCAAACCTCCCTGCCGGAACCTCGGTGTGGCGTAAGTATCCTCCGGGAAGCAATCGCTGCCAGAGGCACTGTGCTGCTATCTAGGATAATGGTCTGTGCCTCCACTGCGCTCGTTTGCTGTTGTCTCCGAGCCGTTTGCCAAGGCTTTACGGAAGAGGCTGCTCACAGTGTCCTTTCTTTAGAGTAACCCACAGGCGTACGAGGATACCGGTTCTGTGAAGTAAAATGCTACCTGCCTCAGCCACTCGGGCGCAGTTTTGTACGGGAAAGGACACTCCGCCTTGAAGGGTCTTCCTTCCGGATTGCCACTTGCACTGGCGATGTCTCCTAAGTCTCGCAGGCTTTCCGTGCCGTCACAGGGTCCGTATCTCAGGCCTAGAACGGCACAGCGCCCGGCAGCTTTGAAAGAGACCTTCGGTATTCTGGCCTTTGGGCTCCCTCAACCTCCGCGCCTCCAGCCTGGGTGGGGTGGGCTGGGCTGGGCTGGGCTGGGGGTGTGGGTGTGGGCGACGTACCCTTTCTCCCTGGGAAACCAGCCCACGCCTTCAGTGTGAAAGGCCTCTACGCCTCTCTGCTCTCGCAGCCCAGGGGTAGCCTCAGCTCTGAAAAGCTTCCAGAGGAGGAAGGTCAGAGAACCCTTGAACCACCCAGCAGGTGCAGCACAGAACAAGGACTTCTCTCCTGGCCTGCGAACACCCACTGCCCAGCGCTCCTTTGGTGTACACACGTGGTGGAGGAAGGATGCTGGATTCGGCTCCGTGAGAACTTCTCCGGGCCTCGTAGTGTGAACGCAAGTGGATGAGACCCACTTCTCACGCCAGTTTCCTGTGCAAGTGGGACAAGGCAAACTCCCTGCTTGAATCCCTGGGTGGGTTAAGTACCCTCCGGGGAAGGATCGTTGCTTGGGACACGGGGCTGGTATCGAGGTGACTGTTGTGTGCATCCACTTCGCAGCGGTTCTCACTCAGCGGGTTCCGAAGGCTCTCCTGAAGAGTTTCCTGAGGGTGCCGGAAACAGGCAAGTAGCCGTCAGGCCCACGAGGATACCAACCCTCTCAAGCGAAAGGCTGCCAGCCTCAGACGCTTGGGCTCGCTCTCGTACATGAAACCACACTGTGCTTTGAAGGTTCCTGGCACCCAGCTTGCGAGTCGCGCTTGCACCGTGTCTTAGGGTTCCCAGGGTTTCCACGCCGTCACCGTGTCCAATTGTTAGGTAGGCCTAAGACGGCCGGGTGTCCGGGAGCTCTAAAGGAGGAGACCTTAAGAAGGCGGGCCTTTCGGCTCCTTCCACCGAGAAACCATCTCCCCCGGATCCTCTGTCGTCAGTCAGTTGATTTCAGAATGCCTGTGCGCACCCTCATTGCTCCTCGACGTAAGAGACCAACAGAATTGCCATAAAGGGAGGAAGCCTTCTGAGTCCAGCACAGAGGCGGTGTCTCTCGCTCAGCATTCCCACGACAGCTGAGCACCAGGGTATGGGACCGAGAGAGGGAGAAAGAGAGCCGTTAACCCCCAGCCTTTCCACAATGTAGTATAGGCATCACCCTTCAAGCCCACGTAAATTTCACAGAGGACACACCGGGCCTCGGTGTGCCTTCTTGTGGGTCAGGAAACTTTGCTTTTCATTCCTTGCGTGGCACACTGGCTCAGGGCTGCCCTACCCCAGAGACTCACGGTGCGCAGCCCGATTGGTTGAGATCAGCCCCTTCGGCGTTTCCACGCATGGAACCAACTCGGGAAGGAGCCGTTCAAAATCTGCGGACCATGGTGGCTTTCACTAGTCCTCACAGCCCGAGCGCCCTGAAGGAGGGGAGCTGCTGAAGTCAGCTAGCAAAGTCTTCTAATCCGAAGAGGAGCCTTTTCTTTAAAGGGGCTTCCAAAGGCCTTAATGCGTTTTCGCCGTTATCTAGAGTGGAGGCCTGTCGCCCGGTAGACTCCCCCACGGGCCTGCTTCCCGGGCGGGGATACGGACATGCCGCCTGCTGCAGCCAAAAGGGACAGCTTAGATTAAAGGTAAAAACCCAGTGTGGAAACGTTCTTGCCTAGCCCTCGCCACAAGCACAGGCGTATAGGCCTCTGGTCAAAGGCTTTCGCCACAAGCTGAACACGTTTGGTCTCGTCTAGCCTCTGAAGCCCGGGTTTGCCCAGCTACGAATCAAACTCCAGGAACGGTACTCAGGGTGATGCGGGCTGCCAGGTATGTAACCAGGCAGCCCAGATCGAGTACAAATACTTGTGTTTTAAACGGGCAGAAGAGATGGTGTCAAGAGCGCGCCTCCACCTGCCGGGCGACGTACACATTTTCTCCATGAGATGCAAGCCCTTCCTCCAGTGTGAAAGGCCTCTACGCCTCTTCGCGCTCGCAGCGCAGAGGTGCCACCCGCTCTGAGAACCTGCCAAAGGCACAGGGTCACGCAACGTGTGAGCCACCGAGAGCGGGTGCAGCACACACCTAGGTCTTCCCTGTCGGCCTGGGAACACCCACGGCACAGGGCTTCTTCGGTGCACACACGTGGTCGCGGTCGGTGATGCATTCTGCTCCGTGAAACCTTCTCGCGGACACGTAGAGTGAGCGCACGTAGATTAGCCCTACACCTCAGCCCTGTTGCTTGAGTGAGTTGTACTTCTACCAGGCAAACCTCCCTGCCGGAACCTCGGTGTGGCGTAAGTATCCTCCGGGAAGCGATCGCTGCCAGAGGCACTGTGCTGCTATCTAGGATAATGGTCTGTGCCTCCACTGCGCTCGTTTGCTGTTGTCTCCGAGCCGTTTGCCAAGGCTTTACGGAAGAGGCTGCTCACAGTGTCCTTTCTTTAGAGTAACCCACAGGCGTACGAGGATACCGGTTCTGTGAAGTAAAATGCTACCTGCCTCAGCCACTCGGGCGCAGTTTTGTACGGGAAAGGACACTCCGCCTTGAAGGGTCTTCCTTCCGGATTGCCACTTGCACTGGCGATGTCTCCTAAGTCTCGCAGGCTTTCCGTGCCGTCACAGGGTCCGTATCTCAGGCCTAGAACGGCACAGCGCCCGGCAGCTTTGAAAGAGACCTTCGGTATTCTGGCCTTTGGGCTCCCTCAACCTCCGCGCCTCCAGCCTGGGTGGGGTGGGCTGGGCTGGGCTGGGCTGGGGGTGTGGGTGTGGGCGACGTACCCTTTCTCCCTGGGAAACCAGCCCACGCCTTCAGTGTGAAAGGCCTCTACGCCTCTCTGCTCTCGCAGCCCAGGGGTAGCCTCAGCTCTGAAAAGCTTCCAGAGGAGGAAGGTCAGAGAACCCTTGAACCACCCAGCAGGTGCAGCACAGAACAAGGACTTCTCTCCTGGCCTGCGAACACCCACTGCCCAGCGCTCCTTTGGTGTACACACGTGGTGGAGGAAGGATGCTGGATTCGGCTCCGTGAGAACTTCTCCGGGCCTCGTAGTGTGAACGCAAGTGGATGAGCCCCACTTCTCACGCCAGTTTCCTGTGCAAGTGGGACAAGGCAAACTCCCTGCTTGAATCCCTGGGTGGGTTAAGTACCCTCCGGGGAAGGATCGTTGCTTGGGACACGGGGCTGGTATCGAGGTGACTGTTGTGTGCATCCACTTCGCAGCGGTTCTCACTCAGCGGGTTCCGAAGGCTCTCCTGAAGAGTTTCCTGAGGGTGCCGGAAACAGGCAAGTAGCCGTCAGGCCCACGAGGATACCAACCCTCTCAAGCGAAAGGCTGCCAGCCTCAGACGCTTGGGCTCGCTCTCGTACATGAAACCACACTGTGCTTTGAAGGTTCCTGGCACCCAGCTTGCGAGTCGCGCTTGCACCGTGTCTTAGGGTTCCCAGGGTTTCCACGCCGTCACCGTGTCCAATTGTTAGGTAGGCCTAAGACGGCCGGGTGTCCGGGAGCTCTAAAGGAGGAGACCTTAAGAAGGCGGGCCTTTCGGCTCCTTCCACCGAGAAACCATCTCCCCCGGATCCTCTGTCGTCAGTCAGTTGATTTCAGAATGCCTGTGCGCACCCTCATTGCTCCTCGACGTAAGAGACCAACAGAATTGCCATAAAGGGAGGAAGCCTTCTGAGTCCAGCACAGAGGCGGTGTCTCTCGCTCAGCATTCCCACGACAGCTGAGCACCAGGGTATGGGACCGAGAGAGGGAGAAAGAGAGCCGTTAACCCCCAGCCTTTCCACAATGTAGTATAGGCATCACCCTTCAAGCCCACGTAAATTTCACAGAGGACACACCGGGCCTCGGTGTGCCTTCTTGTGGGTCAGGAAACTTTGCTTTTCATTCCTTGCGTGGCACACTGGCTCAGGGCTGCCCTACCCCAGAGACTCACGGTGCGCAGCCCGATTGGTTGAGATCAGCCCCTTCGGCGTTTCCACGCATGGAACCAACTCGGGAAGGAGCCGTTCAAAATCTGCGGACCATGGTGGCTTTCACTAGTCCTCACAGCCCGAGCGCCCTGAAGGAGGGGAGCTGCTGAAGTCAGCTAGCAAAGTCTTCTAATCCGAAGAGGAGCCTTTTCTTTAAAGGGGCTTCCAAAGGCCTTAATGCGTTTTCGCCGTTATCTAGAGTGGAGGCCTGTCGCCCGGTAGACTCCCCCACGGGCCTGCTTCCCGGGCGGGGATACGGACATGCCGCCTGCTGCAGCCAAAAGGGACAGCTTAGATTAAAGGTAAAAACCCAGTGTGGAAACGTTCTTGCCTAGCCCTCGCCACAAGCACAGGCGTATAGGCCTCTGGTCAAAGGCTTTCGCCACAAGCTGAACACGTTTGGTCTCGTCTAGCCTCTGAAGCCCGGGTTTGCCCAGCTACGAATCAAACTCCAGGAACGGTACTCAGGGTGATGCGGGCTGCCAGGTATGTAACCAGGCAGCCCAGATCGAGTACAAATACTTGTGTTTTAAACGGGCAGAAGAGATGGTGTCAAGAGCGCGCCTCCACCTGCCGGGCGACGTACACATTTTCTCCATGAGATGCAAGCCCTTCCTCCAGTGTGAAAGGCCTCTACGCCTCTTCGCGCTCGCAGCGCAGAGGTGCCACCCGCTCTGAGAACCTGCCAAAGGCACAGGGTCACGCAACGTGTGAGCCACCGAGAGCGGGTGCAGCACACACCTAGGTCTTCCCTGTCGGCCTGGGAACACCCACGGCACAGGGCTTCTTCGGTGCACACACGTGGTCGCGGTCGGTGATGCATTCTGCTCCGTGAAACCTTCTCGCGGACACGTAGAGTGAGCGCACGTAGATTAGCCCTACACCTCAGCCCTGTTGCTTGAGTGAGTTGTACTTCGACCAGGCAAACCTCCCTGCCGGAACCTCGGTGTGGCGTAAGTATCCTCCGGGAAGCGATCGCTGCCAGAGGCACTGTGCTGCTATCTAGGATAATGGTCTGTGCCTCCACTGCGCTCGTTTGCTGTTGTCTCCGAGCCGTTTGCCAAGGCTTTACGGAAGAGGCTGCTCACAGTGTCCTTTCTTTAGAGTAACCCACAGGCGTACGAGGATACCGGTTCTGTGAAGTAAAATGCTACCTGCCTCAGCCACTCGGGCGCAGTTTTGTACGGGAAAGGACACTCCGCCTTGAAGGGTCTTCCTTCCGGATTGCCACTTGCACTGGCGATGTCTCCTAAGTCTCGCAGGCTTTCCGTGCCGTCACAGGGTCCGTATCTCAGGCCTAGAACGGCACAGCGCCCGGCAGCTTTGAAAGAGACCTTCGGTATTCTGGCCTTTGGGCTCCCTCAACCTCCGCGCCTCCAGCCTGGGTGGGGTGGGCTGGGCTGGGCTGGGCTGGGGGTGTGGGTGTGGGCGACGTACCCTTTCTCCCTGGGAAACCAGCCCACGCCTTCAGTGTGAAAGGCCTCTACGCCTCTCTGCTCTCGCAGCCCAGGGGTAGCCTCAGCTCTGAAAAGCTTCCAGAGGAGGAAGGTCAGAGAACCCTTGAACCACCCAGCAGGTGCAGCACAGAACAAGGACTTCTCTCCTGGCCTGCGAACACCCACTGCCCAGCGCTCCTTTGGTGTACACACGTGGTGGAGGAAGGATGCTGGATTCGGCTCCGTGAGAACTTCTCCGGGCCTCGTAGTGTGAACGCAAGTGGATGAGACCCACTTCTCACGCCAGTTTCCTGTGCAAGTGGGACAAGGCAAACTCCCTGCTTGAATCCCTGGGTGGGTTAAGTACCCTCCGGGGAAGGATCGTTGCTTGGGACACGGGGCTGGTATCGAGGTGACTGTTGTGTGCATCCACTTCGCAGCGGTTCTCACTCAGCGGGTTCCGAAGGCTCTCCTGAAGAGTTTCCTGAGGGTGCCGGAAACAGGCAAGTAGCCGTCAGGCCCACGAGGATACCAACCCTCTCAAGCGAAAGGCTGCCAGCCTCAGACGCTTGGGCTCGCTCTCGTACATGAAACCACACTGTGCTTTGAAGGTTCCTGGCACCCAGCTTGCGAGTCGCGCTTGCACCGTGTCTTAGGGTTCCCAGGGTTTCCACGCCGTCACCGTGTCCAATTGTTAGGTAGGCCTAAGACGGCCGGGTGTCCGGGAGCTCTAAAGGAGGAGACCTTAAGAAGGCGGGCCTTTCGGCTCCTTCCACCGAGAAACCATCTCCCCCGGATCCTCTGTCGTCAGTCAGTTGATTTCAGAATGCCTGTGCGCACCCTCATTGCTCCTCGACGTAAGAGACCAACAGAATTGCCATAAAGGGAGGAAGCCTTCTGAGTCCAGCACAGAGGCGGTGTCTCTCGCTCAGCATTCCCACGACAGCTGAGCACCAGGGTATGGGACCGAGAGAGGGAGAAAGAGAGCCGTTAACCCCCAGCCTTTCCACAATGTAGTATAGGCATCACCCTTCAAGCCCACGTAAATTTCACAGAGGACACACCGGGCCTCGGTGTGCCTTCTTGTGGGTCAGGAAACTTTGCTTTTCATTCCTTGCGTGGCACACTGGCTCAGGGCTGCCCTACCCCAGAGACTCACGGTGCGCAGCCCGATTGGTTGAGATCAGCCCCTTCGGCGTTTCCACGCATGGAACCAACTCGGGAAGGAGCCGTTCAAAATCTGCGGACCATGGTGGCTTTCACTAGTCCTCACAGCCCGAGCGCCCTGAAGGAGGGGAGCTGCTGAAGTCAGCTAGCAAAGTCTTCTAATCCGAAGAGGAGCCTTTTCTTTAAAGGGGCTTCCAAAGGCCTTAATGCGTTTTCGCCGTTATCTAGAGTGGAGGCCTGTCGCCCGGTAGACTCCCCCACGGGCCTGCTTCCCGGGCGGGGATACGGACATGCCGCCTGCTGCAGCCAAAAGGGACAGCTTAGATTAAAGGTAAAAACCCAGTGTGGAAACGTTCTTGCCTAGCCCTCGCCACAAGCACAGGCGTATAGGCCTCTGGTCAAAGGCTTTCGCCACAAGCTGAACACGTTTGGTCTCGTCTAGCCTCTGAAGCCCGGGTTTGCCCAGCTACGAATCAAACTCCAGGAACGGTACTCAGGGTGATGCGGGCTGCCAGGTATGTAACCAGGCAGCCCAGATCGAGTACAAATACTTGTGTTTTAAACGGGCAGAAGAGATGGTGTCAAGAGCGCGCCTCCACCTGCCGGGCGACGTACACATTTTCTCCATGAGATGCAAGCCCTTCCTCCAGTGTGAAAGGCCTCTACGCCTCTTCGCGCTCGCAGCGCAGAGGTGCCACCCGCTCTGAGAACCTGCCAAAGGCACAGGGTCACGCAACGTGTGAGCCACCGAGAGCGGGTGCAGCACACACCTAGGTCTTCCCTGTCGGCCTGGGAACACCCACGGCACAGGGCTTCTTCGGTGCACACACGTGGTCGCGGTCGGTGATGCATTCTGCTCCGTGAAACCTTCTCGCGGACACGTAGAGTGAGCGCACGTAGATTAGCCCTACACCTCAGCCCTGTTGCTTGAGTGAGTTGTACTTCTACAAGGCAAACCTCCCTGCCGGAACCTCGGTGTGGCGTAAGTATCCTCCGGGAAGCAATCGCTGCCAGAGGCACTGTGCTGCTATCTAGGATAATGGTCTGTGCCTCCACTGCGCTCGTTTGCTGTTGTCTCCGAGCCGTTTGCCAAGGCTTTACGGAAGAGGCTGCTCACAGTGTCCTTTCTTTAGAGTAACCCACAGGCGTACGAGGATACCGGTTCTGTGAAGTAAAATGCTACCTGCCTCAGCCACTCGGGCGCAGTTTTGTACGGGAAAGGACACTCCGCCTTGAAGGGTCTTCCTTCCGGATTGCCACTTGCACTGGCGATGTCTCCTAAGTCTCGCAGGCTTTCCGTGCCGTCACAGGGTCCGTATCTCAGGCCTAGAACGGCACAGCGCCCGGCAGCTTTGAAAGAGACCTTCGGTATTCTGGCCTTTGGGCTCCCTCAACCTCCGCGCCTCCAGCCTGGGTGGGGTGGGCTGGGCTGGGCTGGGCTGGGGGTGTGGGTGTGGGCGACGTACCCTTTCTCCCTGGGAAACCAGCCCACGCCTTCAGTGTGAAAGGCCTCTACGCCTCTCTGCTCTCGCAGCCCAGGGGTAGCCTCAGCTCTGAAAAGCTTCCAGAGGAGGAAGGTCAGAGAACCCTTGAACCACCCAGCAGGTGCAGCACAGAACAAGGACTTCTCTCCTGGCCTGCGAACACCCACTGCCCAGCGCTCCTTTGGTGTACACACGTGGTGGAGGAAGGATGCTGGATTCGGCTCCGTGAGAACTTCTCCGGGCCTCGTAGTGTGAACGCAAGTGGATGAGACCCACTTCTCACGCCAGTTTCCTGTGCAAGTGGGACAAGGCAAACTCCCTGCTTGAATCCCTGGGTGGGTTAAGTACCCTCCGGGGAAGGATCGTTGCTTGGGACACGGGGCTGGTATCGAGGTGACTGTTGTGTGCATCCACTTCGCAGCGGTTCTCACTCAGCGGGTTCCGAAGGCTCTCCTGAAGAGTTTCCTGAGGGTGCCGGAAACAGGCAAGTAGCCGTCAGGCCCACGAGGATACCAACCCTCTCAAGCGAAAGGCTGCCAGCCTCAGACGCTTGGGCTCGCTCTCGTACATGAAACCACACTGTGCTTTGAAGGTTCCTGGCACCCAGCTTGCGAGTCGCGCTTGCACCGTGTCTTAGGGTTCCCAGGGTTTCCACGCCGTCACCGTGTCCAATTGTTAGGTAGGCCTAAGACGGCCGGGTGTCCGGGAGCTCTAAAGGAGGAGACCTTAAGAAGGCGGGCCTTTCGGCTCCTTCCACCGAGAAACCATCTCCCCCGGATCCTCTGTCGTCAGTCAGTTGATTTCAGAATGCCTGTGCGCACCCTCATTGCTCCTCGACGTAAGAGACCAACAGAATTGCCATAAAGGGAGGAAGCCTTCTGAGTCCAGCACAGAGGCGGTGTCTCTCGCTCAGCATTCCCACGACAGCTGAGCACCAGGGTATGGGACCGAGAGAGGGAGAAAGAGAGCCGTTAACCCCCAGCCTTTCCACAATGTAGTATAGGCATCACCCTTCAAGCCCACGTAAATTTCACAGAGGACACACCGGGCCTCGGTGTGCCTTCTTGTGGGTCAGGAAACTTTGCTTTTCATTCCTTGCGTGGCACACTGGCTCAGGGCTGCCCTACCCCAGAGACTCACGGTGCGCAGCCCGATTGGTTGAGATCAGCCCCTTCGGCGTTTCCACGCATGGAACCAACTCGGGAAGGAGCCGTTCAAAATCTGCGGACCATGGTGGCTTTCACTAGTCCTCACAGCCCGAGCGCCCTGAAGGAGGGGAGCTGCTGAAGTCAGCTAGCAAAGTCTTCTAATCCGAAGAGGAGCCTTTTCTTTAAAGGGGCTTCCAAAGGCCTTAATGCGTTTTCGCCGTTATCTAGAGTGGAGGCCTGTCGCCCGGTAGACTCCCCCACGGGCCTGCTTCCCGGGCGGGGATACGGACATGCCGCCTGCTGCAGCCAAAAGGGACAGCTTAGATTAAAGGTAAAAACCCAGTGTGGAAACGTTCTTGCCTAGCCCTCGCCACAAGCACAGGCGTATAGGCCTCTGGTCAAAGGCTTTCGCCACAAGCTGAACACGTTTGGTCTCGTCTAGCCTCTGAAGCCCGGGTTTGCCCAGCTACGAATCAAACTCCAGGAACGGTACTCAGGGTGATGCGGGCTGCCAGGTATGTAACCAGGCAGCCCAGATCGAGTACAAATACTTGTGTTTTAAACGGGCAGAAGAGATGGTGTCAAGAGCGCGCCTCCACCTGCCGGGCGACGTACACATTTTCTCCATGAGATGCAAGCCCTTCCTCCAGTGTGAAAGGCCTCTACGCCTCTTCGCGCTCGCAGCGCAGAGGTGCCACCCGCTCTGAGAACCTGCCAAAGGCACAGGGTCACGCAACGTGTGAGCCACCGAGAGCGGGTGCAGCACACACCTAGGTCTTCCCTGTCGGCCTGGGAACACCCACGGCACAGGGCTTCTTCGGTGCACACACGTGGTCGCGGTCGGTGATGCATTCTGCTCCGTGAAACCTTCTCGCGGACACGTAGAGTGAGCGCACGTAGATTAGCCCTACACCTCAGCCCTGTTGCTTGAGTGAGTTGTACTTCGACCAGGCAAACCTCCCTGCCGGAACCTCGGTGTGGCGTAAGTATCCTCCGGGAAGCGATCGCTGCCAGAGGCACTGTGCTGCTATCTAGGATAATGGTCTGTGCCTCCACTGCGCTCGTTTGCTGTTGTCTCCGAGCCGTTTGCCAAGGCTTTACGGAAGAGGCTGCTCACAGTGTCCTTTCTTTAGAGTAACCCACAGGCGTACGAGGATACCGGTTCTGTGAAGTAAAATGCTACCTGCCTCAGCCACTCGGGCGCAGTTTTGTACGGGAAAGGACACTCCGCCTTGAAGGGTCTTCCTTCCGGATTGCCACTTGCACTGGCGATGTCTCCTAAGTCTCGCAGGCTTTCCGTGCCGTCACAGGGTCCGTATCTCAGGCCTAGAACGGCACAGCGCCCGGCAGCTTTGAAAGAGACCTTCGGTATTCTGGCCTTTGGGCTCCCTCAACCTCCGCGCCTCCAGCCTGGGTGGGGTGGGCTGGGCTGGGCTGGGCTGGGGGTGTGGGTGTGGGCGACGTACCCTTTCTCCCTGGGAAACCAGCCCACGCCTTCAGTGTGAAAGGCCTCTACGCCTCTCTGCTCTCGCAGCCCAGGGGTAGCCTCAGCTCTGAAAAGCTTCCAGAGGAGGAAGGTCAGAGAACCCTTGAACCACCCAGCAGGTGCAGCACAGAACAAGGACTTCTCTCCTGGCCTGCGAACACCCACTGCCCAGCGCTCCTTTGGTGTACACACGTGGTGGAGGAAGGATGCTGGATTCGGCTCCGTGAGAACTTCTCCGGGCCTCGTAGTGTGAACGCAAGTGGATGAGACCCACTTCTCACGCCAGTTTCCTGTGCAAGTGGGACAAGGCAAACTCCCTGCTTGAATCCCTGGGTGGGTTAAGTACCCTCCGGGGAAGGATCGTTGCTTGGGACACGGGGCTGGTATCGAGGTGACTGTTGTGTGCATCCACTTCGCAGCGGTTCTCACTCAGCGGGTTCCGAAGGCTCTCCTGAAGAGTTTCCTGAGGGTGCCGGAAACAGGCAAGTAGCCGTCAGGCCCACGAGGATACCAACCCTCTCAAGCGAAAGGCTGCCAGCCTCAGACGCTTGGGCTCGCTCTCGTACATGAAACCACACTGTGCTTTGAAGGTTCCTGGCACCCAGCTTGCGAGTCGCGCTTGCACCGTGTCTTAGGGTTCCCAGGGTTTCCACGCCGTCACCGTGTCCAATTGTTAGGTAGGCCTAAGACGGCCGGGTGTCCGGGAGCTCTAAAGGAGGAGACCTTAAGAAGGCGGGCCTTTCGGCTCCTTCCACCGAGAAACCATCTCCCCCGGATCCTCTGTCGTCAGTCAGTTGATTTCAGAATGCCTGTGCGCACCCTCATTGCTCCTCGACGTAAGAGACCAACAGAATTGCCATAAAGGGAGGAAGCCTTCTGAGTCCAGCACAGAGGCGGTGTCTCTCGCTCAGCATTCCCACGACAGCTGAGCACCAGGGTATGGGACCGAGAGAGGGAGAAAGAGAGCCGTTAACCCCCAGCCTTTCCACAATGTAGTATAGGCATCACCCTTCAAGCCCACGTAAATTTCACAGAGGACACACCGGGCCTCGGTGTGCCTTCTTGTGGGTCAGGAAACTTTGCTTTTCATTCCTTGCGTGGCACACTGGCTCAGGGCTGCCCTACCCCAGAGACTCACGGTGCGCAGCCCGATTGGTTGAGATCAGCCCCTTCGGCGTTTCCACGCATGGAACCAACTCGGGAAGGAGCCGTTCAAAATCTGCGGACCATGGTGGCTTTCACTAGTCCTCACAGCCCGAGCGCCCTGAAGGAGGGGAGCTGCTGAAGTCAGCTAGCAAAGTCTTCTAATCCGAAGAGGAGCCTTTTCTTTAAAGGGGCTTCCAAAGGCCTTAATGCGTTTTCGCCGTTATCTAGAGTGGAGGCCTGTCGCCCGGTAGACTCCCCCACGGGCCTGCTTCCCGGGCGGGGATACGGACATGCCGCCTGCTGCAGCCAAAAGGGACAGCTTAGATTAAAGGTAAAAACCCAGTGTGGAAACGTTCTTGCCTAGCCCTCGCCACAAGCACAGGCGTATAGGCCTCTGGTCAAAGGCTTTCGCCACAAGCTGAACACGTTTGGTCTCGTCTAGCCTCTGAAGCCCGGGTTTGCCCAGCTACGAATCAAACTCCAGGAACGGTACTCAGGGTGATGCGGGCTGCCAGGTATGTAACCAGGCAGCCCAGATCGAGTACAAATACTTGTGTTTTAAACGGGCAGAAGAGATGGTGTCAAGAGCGCGCCTCCACCTGCCGGGCGACGTACACATTTTCTCCATGAGATGCAAGCCCTTCCTCCAGTGTGAAAGGCCTCTACGCCTCTTCGCGCTCGCAGCGCAGAGGTGCCACCCGCTCTGAGAACCTGCCAAAGGCACAGGGTCACGCAACGTGTGAGCCACCGAGAGCGGGTGCAGCACACACCTAGGTCTTCCCTGTCGGCCTGGGAACACCCACGGCACAGGGCTTCTTCGGTGCACACACGTGGTCGCGGTCGGTGATGCATTCTGCTCCGTGAAACCTTCTCGCGGACACGTAGAGTGAGCGCACGTAGATTAGCCCTACACCTCAGCCCTGTTGCTTGAGTGAGTTGTACTTCTACCAGGCAAACCTCCCTGCCGGAACCTCGGTGTGGCGTAAGTATCCTCCGGGAAGCGATCGCTGCCAGAGGCACTGTGCTGCTATCTAGGATAATGGTCTGTGCCTCCACTGCGCTCGTTTGCTGTTGTCTCCGAGCCGTTTGCCAAGGCTTTACGGAAGAGGCTGCTCACAGTGTCCTTTCTTTAGAGTAACCCACAGGCGTACGAGGATACCGGTTCTGTGAAGTAAAATGCTACCTGCCTCAGCCACTCGGGCGCAGTTTTGTACGGGAAAGGACACTCCGCCTTGAAGGGTCTTCCTTCCGGATTGCCACTTGCACTGGCGATGTCTCCTAAGTCTCGCAGGCTTTCCGTGCCGTCACAGGGTCCGTATCTCAGGCCTAGAACGGCACAGCGCCCGGCAGCTTTGAAAGAGACCTTCGGTATTCTGGCCTTTGGGCTCCCTCAACCTCCGCGCCTCCAGCCTGGGTGGGGTGGGCTGGGCTGGGCTGGGCTGGGGGTGTGGGTGTGGGCGACGTACCCTTTCTCCCTGGGAAACCAGCCCACGCCTTCAGTGTGAAAGGCCTCTACGCCTCTCTGCTCTCGCAGCCCAGGGGTAGCCTCAGCTCTGAAAAGCTTCCAGAGGAGGAAGGTCAGAGAACCCTTGAACCACCCAGCAGGTGCAGCACAGAACAAGGACTTCTCTCCTGGCCTGCGAACACCCACTGCCCAGCGCTCCTTTGGTGTACACACGTGGTGGAGGAAGGATGCTGGATTCGGCTCCGTGAGAACTTCTCCGGGCCTCGTAGTGTGAACGCAAGTGGATGAGACCCACTTCTCACGCCAGTTTCCTGTGCAAGTGGGACAAGGCAAACTCCCTGCTTGAATCCCTGGGTGGGTTAAGTACCCTCCGGGGAAGGATCGTTGCTTGGGACACGGGGCTGGTATCGAGGTGACTGTTGTGTGCATCCACTTCGCAGCGGTTCTCACTCAGCGGGTTCCGAAGGCTCTCCTGAAGAGTTTCCTGAGGGTGCCGGAAACAGGCAAGTAGCCGTCAGGCCCACGAGGATACCAACCCTCTCAAGCGAAAGGCTGCCAGCCTCAGACGCTTGGGCTCGCTCTCGTACATGAAACCACACTGTGCTTTGAAGGTTCCTGGCACCCAGCTTGCGAGTCGCGCTTGCACCGTGTCTTAGGGTTCCCAGGGTTTCCACGCCGTCACCGTGTCCAATTGTTAGGTAGGCCTAAGACGGCCGGGTGTCCGGGAGCTCTAAAGGAGGAGACCTTAAGAAGGCGGGCCTTTCGGCTCCTTCCACCGAGAAACCATCTCCCCCGGATCCTCTGTCGTCAGTCAGTTGATTTCAGAATGCCTGTGCGCACCCTCATTGCTCCTCGACGTAAGAGACCAACAGAATTGCCATAAAGGGAGGAAGCCTTCTGAGTCCAGCACAGAGGCGGTGTCTCTCGCTCAGCATTCCCACGACAGCTGAGCACCAGGGTATGGGACCGAGAGAGGGAGAAAGAGAGCCGTTAACCCCCAGCCTTTCCACAATGTAGTATAGGCATCACCCTTCAAGCCCACGTAAATTTCACAGAGGACACACCGGGCCTCGGTGTGCCTTCTTGTGGGTCAGGAAACTTTGCTTTTCATTCCTTGCGTGGCACACTGGCTCAGGGCTGCCCTACCCCAGAGACTCACGGTGCGCAGCCCGATTGGTTGAGATCAGCCCCTTCGGCGTTTCCACGCATGGAACCAACTCGGGAAGGAGCCGTTCGAAAGCTGCGGAC
Source organism: Phocoena phocoena (assembly GCF_963924675.1). NCBI lineage: Eukaryota > Metazoa > Chordata > Mammalia > Artiodactyla > Phocoenidae > Phocoena > Phocoena phocoena. The sequence continues at coordinate 21,830,689 of NC_089238.1, read as the reverse complement.
CATGGTGGCTTTCACTAGTCCTCACAGCCCGAGCGCCCTGAAGGAGGGGAGCTGCTGAAGTCAGCTAGCAAAGTCTTCTAATCCGAAGAGGAGCCTTTTCTTTAAAGGGGCTTCCAAAGGCCTTGATGCGTTTTCGCCGTTATCTAGAGTGGAGGCCTGTCGCCCGGTAGACTCCCCCACGGGCCTGCTTCCCGGGCGGGGATACGGACATGCCGCCTGCTGCAGCCAAAAGGGACAGCTTAGATTAAAGGTAAAAACCCAGTGTGGAAACGTTCTTGCCTAGCCCTCGCCACAAGCACAGGCGTATAGGCCTCTGGTCAAAGGCTTTCGCCACAAGCTGAACACGTTTGGTCTCGTCTAGCCTCTGAAGCCCGGGTTTGCCCAGCTACGAATCAAACTCCAGGAACGGTACTCAGGGTGATGCGGGCTGCCAGGTATGTAACCAGGCAGCCCAGATCGAGTACAAATACTTGTGTTTTAAACGGGCAGAAGAGATGGTGTCAAGAGCGCGCCTCCACCTGCCGGGCGACGTACACATTTTCTCCATGAGATGCAAGCCCTTCCTCCAGTGTGAAAGGCCTCTACGCCTCTTCGCGCTCGCAGCGCAGAGGTGCCACCCGCTCTGAGAACCTGCCAAAGGCACAGGGTCACGCAACGTGTGAGCCACCGAGAGCGGGTGCAGCACACACCTAGGTCTTCCCTGTCGGCCTGGGAACACCCACGGCACAGGGCTTCTTCGGTGCACACACGTGGTCGCGGTCGGTGATGCATTCTGCTCCGTGAAACCTTCTCGCGGACACGTAGAGTGAGCGCACGTAGATTAGCCCTACACCTCAGCCCTGTTGCTTGAGTGAGTTGTACTTCTACCAGGCAAACCTCCCTGCCGGAACCTCGGTGTGGCGTAAGTATCCTCCGGGAAGCGATCGCTGCCAGAGGCACTGTGCTGCTATCTAGGATAATGGTCTGTGCCTCCACTGCGCTCGTTTGCTGTTGTCTCCGAGCCGTTTGCCAAGGCTTTACGGAAGAGGCTGCTCACAGTGTCCTTTCTTTAGAGTAACCCACAGGCGTACGAGGATACCGGTTCTGTGAAGTAAAATGCTACCTGCCTCAGCCACTCGGGCGCAGTTTTGTACGGGAAAGGACACTCCGCCTTGAAGGGTCTTCCTTCCGGATTGCCACTTGCACTGGCGATGTCTCCTAAGTCTCGCAGGCTTTCCGTGCCGTCACAGGGTCCGTATCTCAGGCCTAGAACGGCACAGCGCCCGGCAGCTTTGAAAGAGACCTTCGGTATTCTGGCCTTTGGGCTCCCTCAACCTCCGCGCCTCCAGCCTGGGTGGGGTGGGCTGGGCTGGGCTGGGCTGGGGGTGTGGGTGTGGGCGACGTACCCTTTCTCCCTGGGAAACCAGCCCACGCCTTCAGTGTGAAAGGCCTCTACGCCTCTCTGCTCTCGCAGCCCAGGGGTAGCCTCAGCTCTGAAAAGCTTCCAGAGGAGGAAGGTCAGAGAACCCTTGAACCACCCAGCAGGTGCAGCACAGAACAAGGACTTCTCTCCTGGCCTGCGAACACCCACTGCCCAGCGCTCCTTTGGTGTACACACGTGGTGGAGGAAGGATGCTGGATTCGGCTCCGTGAGAACTTCTCCGGGCCTCGTAGTGTGAACGCAAGTGGATGAGACCCACTTCTCACGCCAGTTTCCTGTGCAAGTGGGACAAGGCAAACTCCCTGCTTGAATCCCTGGGTGGGTTAAGTACCCTCCGGGGAAGGATCGTTGCTTGGGACACGGGGCTGGTATCGAGGTGACTGTTGTGTGCATCCACTTCGCAGCGGTTCTCACTCAGCGGGTTCCGAAGGCTCTCCTGAAGAGTTTCCTGAGGGTGCCGGAAACAGGCAAGTAGCCGTCAGGCCCACGAGGATACCAACCCTCTCAAGCGAAAGGCTGCCAGCCTCAGACGCTTGGGCTCGCTCTCGTACATGAAACCACACTGTGCTTTGAAGGTTCCTGGCACCCAGCTTGCGAGTCGCGCTTGCACCGTGTCTTAGGGTTCCCAGGGTTTCCACGCCGTCACCGTGTCCAATTGTTAGGTAGGCCTAAGACGGCCGGGTGTCCGGGAGCTCTAAAGGAGGAGACCTTAAGAAGGCGGGCCTTTCGGCTCCTTCCACCGAGAAACCATCTCCCCCGGATCCTCTGTCGTCAGTCAGTTGATTTCAGAATGCCTGTGCGCACCCTCATTGCTCCTCGACGTAAGAGACCAACAGAATTTCCATAAAGGGAGGAAGCCTTCTGAGTCCAGCACAGAGGCGGTGTCTCTCGCTCAGCATTCCCACGACAGCTGAGCACCAGGGTATGGGACCGAGAGAGGGAGAAAGAGAGCCGTTAACCCCCAGCCTTTCCACAATGTAGTATAGGCATCACCCTTCAAGCCCACGTAAATTTCACAGAGGACACACCGGGCCTCGGTGTGCCTTCTTGTGGGTCAGGAAACTTTGCTTTTCATTCCTTGCGTGGCACACTGGCTCAGGGCTGCCCTACCCCAGAGACTCACGGTGCGCAGCCCGATTGGTTGAGATCAGCCCCTTCGGCGTTTCCACGCATGGAACCAACTCGGGAAGGAGCCGTTCAAAATCTGCGGACCATGGTGGCTTTCACTAGTCCTCACAGCCCGAGCGCCCTGAAGGAGGGGAGCTGCTGAAGTCAGCTAGCAAAGTCTTCTAATCCGAAGAGGAGCCTTTTCTTTAAAGGGGCTTCCAAAGGCCTTAATGCGTTTTCGCCGTTATCTAGAGTGGAGGCCTGTCGCCCGGTAGACTCCCCCACGGGCCTGCTTCCCGGGCGGGGATACGGACATGCCGCCTGCTGCAGCCAAAAGGGACAGCTTAGATTAAAGGTAAAAACCCAGTGTGGAAACGTTCTTGCCTAGCCCTCGCCACAAGCACAGGCGTATAGGCCTCTGGTCAAAGGCTTTCGCCACAAGCTGAACACGTTTGGTCTCGTCTAGCCTCTGAAGCCCGGGTTTGCCCAGCTACGAATCAAACTCCAGGAACGGTACTCAGGGTGATGCGGGCTGCCAGGTATGTAACCAGGCAGCCCAGATCGAGTACAAATACTTGTGTTTTAAACGGGCAGAAGAAATGGTGTCAAGAGCGCGCCTCCACCTGCCGGGCGACGTACACATTTTCTCCATGAGATGCAAGCCCTTGCTCCAGTGTGAAAGGCCTCTACGCCTCTTCGCGCTCGCAGCGCAGAGGTGCCACCCGCTCTGAGAACCTCCCAAAGGCACAGGGTCACGCAACGTGTGAGCCACCGAGAGCGGGTGCAGCACACACCTAGGTCTTCCCTGTCGGCATGGGAACACCCACGGCACAGGGCTTCTTCGGTGCACACACGTGGTCGCGGTCGGTGATGCATTCTGCTCCGTGAAACCTTCTCGCGGACACGTAGAGTGAGCGCACGTAGATTAGCCCTACACCTCAGCCCTGTTGCTTGAGTGAGTTGTACTTGTACAAGGCAAACCTCCCTGCCGGAATCTCAGTGTGGCGTAAGTGTCCTCCGGGAAGCGATCGCTGCCAGAGGCACTGTGCTGCAATCTAGGATAATGGTCTGTGCCTCCACTGCGCTCGTTTGCTGTTGTCTCCGAGCCGTTTGCCAAGGCTTTACGGAAGAGGCTGCTCACAGTGTCCTTTCTTTAGAGTAGCCCACAGGCGTACGAGGATACCGGTTCTGTGAAGTAAAATGCTACCTGCCTCAGCCACTCGGGCGCAGTTTTGTACGGGAAAGGACACTCCGCCTTGAAGGGTCTTCCTTCCGGATTGCCACTTGCACTGGCGATGTCTCCTAAGTCTCGCAGGCTTTCCGTGCCATCACAGGGTCCGTATCTCAGGCCTAGAACGGCAGAGCGCCCGGCAGCTTTGAAAGAGACCTTCGGTATTCTGGCCTTTGGGCTCCCTCAACCTCCGCGCCTCCAGCCGGGGTGCGGTGGGCTGGGCTGGGCTGGGCTGGGGGTGTGGGTGTGGGCGACGTACCCTTTCTCCCTGGGAAACCAGCCCACGCCTTCAGTGTGAAAGGCCTCTACGCCTCTCTGCTCTCGCAGCCCAGGGGTAGCCTCAGCTCTGAAAAGCTTCCAGAGGAGGAAGGTCAGAGAACCCTTGAACCACCCAGCAGGTGCAGCACAGAACAAGGACTTCTCTCCTGGCCTGCGAACACCCACTGCCCAGCGCTCCTTTGGTGTACACACGTGGTGGAGGAAGGGTGCTGGATTCGGCTCCGTGAGAACTTCTCCGGGCCTCGTAGTGGGAACGCAAGTGGATGAGCCCCACTTCTCACGCCAGTTTCCTGTGCAAGTGGGACAAGGCAAACTCCCTGCTTGAATCCCTGGGTGGGTTAAGTACCCTCCGGGGAAGGATCGTTGCTTGGGACACGGGGCTGGTATCGAGGTGACTGTTGTGTGCATCCACTTCGCAGCGGTTCTCACTCAGCGGGTTCCGAAGGCTCTGCTGAAGAGTTTCCTGAGGGTGCCGGAAACAGGCAAGTTGCCGTCAGGCCCACGAGGATACCAACCCTCTCAAGCGAAAGGCTGCCAGCCTCAGACGCTTGGGCTCGCTCTCGTACATGAAACCACACTGTGCTTTGAAGGTTCCTGGCACCCAGCTTGCGAGTCGCGCTTGCACCGTGTCTTAGGGTTCCCAGGGTTTCCACGCCGTCACCGTGTCCAATTGTTAGGTAGGCCTAAGACGGCCGGGTGTCCGGGAGCTCTAAAGGAGGAGACCTTAAGAAGGCGGGCCTTTCGGCTCCTTCCACCGAGAAACCAGCTCCCCCGGATCCTCTGTCGTCAGTCAGTTGATTTCAGAATGCCTGTGCGCACCCTCATTGCTCCTCGACGTAAGAGACCAACAGAATTGCCATAAAGGGAGGAAGCCTTCTGAGTCCAGCACAGAGGCGGTGTCTCTCGCTCAGCATTCCCACGACAGCTGAGCACCAGGGTATGGGACCGAGAGAGGGAGAAAGAGAGCCGTTAACCCCCAGCCTTTCCACAATGTAGTATAGGCATCACCCTTCAAGCCCACGTAAATTTCACAGAGGACACACCGGGCCTCGGTGTGCCTTCTTGTGGGTCAGGAAACTTTGCTTTTCATTCCTTGCGTGGCACACTGGCTCAGGGCTGCCCTACCCCAGAGACTCACGGTGCGCAGCCCGATTGGTTGAGATCAGCCCCTTCGGCGTTTCCACGCATGGAACCAACTCGGGAAGGAGCCGTTCGAAAGCTGCGGACCGTGGTGGCTTTCACTAGTCCTCACAGCCCGAGCGCCCTGAAGGAGGGGAGCTGCTGAAGTCCGCTAGCAAAGTGTTCTAATCCGAAGAGGAGCCTTTTCTTTAAAGGGGCTTCCAAAGGCCTTAATGCGTTTTCGCCGTTATCTAGAGTGGAGGCCTGTCGCCCGGTAGACTCCCCCACGGGCCTGCTTCCCGGGCGGGGATACGGACATGCCGCCTGCTGCAGCCAAAAGGGACAGCTTAGATTAAAGGTAAAAACCCAGTGTGGAAACGTTCTTGCCTAGCCCTCGCCACAAGCACAGGCGTATAGGCCTCTGGTCAAAGGCTTTCGCCACAAGCTGAACACGTTTGGTCTCGTCTAGCCTCTGAAGCCCGGGTTTGCCCAGCTACGAATCAAACTCCAGGAACGGTACTCAGGGTGATGCGGGCTGCCAGGTATGTAACCAGGCAGCCCAGATCGAGTACAAATACTTGTGTTTTAAACGGGCAGAAGAAATGGTGTCAAGAGCGCGCCTCCACCTGCCGGGCGACGTACACATTTTCTCCATGAGATGCAAGCCCTTGCTCCAGTGTGAAAGGCCTCTACGCCTCTTCGCGCTCGCAGCGCAGAGGTGCCACCCGCTCTGAGAACCTCCCAAAGGCACAGGGTCACGCAACGTGTGAGCCACCGAGAGCGGGTGCAGCACACACCTAGGTCTTCCCTGTCGGCATGGGAACACCCACGGCACAGGGCTTCTTCGGTGCACACACGTGGTCGCGGTCGGTGATGCATTCTGCTCCGTGAAACCTTCTCGCGGACACGTAGAGTGAGCGCACGTAGATTAGCCCTACACCTCAGCCCTGTTGCTTGAGTGAGTTGTACTTGTACAAGGCAAACCTCCCTGCCGGAATCTCAGTGTGGCGTAAGTGTCCTCCGGGAAGCGATCGCTGCCAGAGGCACTGTGCTGCAATCTAGGATAATGGTCTGTGCCTCCACTGCGCTCGTTTGCTGTTGTCTCCGAGCCGTTTGCCAAGGCTTTACGGAAGAGGCTGCTCACAGTGTCCTTTCTTTAGAGTAGCCCACAGGCGTACGAGGATACCGGTTCTGTGAAGTAAAATGCTACCTGCCTCAGCCACTCGGGCGCAGTTTTGTACGGGAAAGGACACTCCGCCTTGAAGGGTCTTCCTTCCGGATTGCCACTTGCACTGGCGATGTCTCCTAAGTCTCGCAGGCTTTCCGTGCCATCACAGGGTCCGTATCTCAGGCCTAGAACGGCAGAGCGCCCGGCAGCTTTGAAAGAGACCTTCGGTATTCTGGCCTTTGGGCTCCCTCAACCTCCGCGCCTCCAGCCGGGGTGCGGTGGGCTGGGCTGGGCTGGGCTGGGGGTGTGGGTGTGGGCGACGTACCCTTTCTCCCTGGGAAACCAGCCCACGCCTTCAGTGTGAAAGGCCTCTACGCCTCTCTGCTCTCGCAGCCCAGGGGTAGCCTCAGCTCTGAAAAGCTTCCAGAGGAGGAAGGTCAGAGAACCCTTGAACCACCCAGCAGGTGCAGCACAGAACAAGGACTTCTCTCCTGGCCTGCGAACACCCACTGCCCAGCGCTCCTTTGGTGTACACACGTGGTGGAGGAAGGGTGCTGGATTCGGCTCCGTGAGAACTTCTCCGGGCCTCGTAGTGGGAACGCAAGTGGATGAGCCCCACTTCTCACGCCAGTTTCCTGTGCAAGTGGGACAAGGCAAACTCCCTGCTTGAATCCCTGGGTGGGTTAAGTACCCTCCGGGGAAGGATCGTTGCTTGGGACACGGGGCTGGTATCGAGGTGACTGTTGTGTGCATCCACTTCGCAGCGGTTCTCACTCAGCGGGTTCCGAAGGCTCTGCTGAAGAGTTTCCTGAGGGTGCCGGAAACAGGCAAGTTGCCGTCAGGCCCACGAGGATACCAACCCTCTCAAGCGAAAGGCTGCCAGCCTCAGACGCTTGGGCTCGCTCTCGTACATGAAACCACACTGTGCTTTGAAGGTTCCTGGCACCCAGCTTGCGAGTCGCGCTTGCACCGTGTCTTAGGGTTCCCAGGGTTTCCACGCCGTCACCGTGTCCAATTGTTAGGTAGGCCTAAGACGGCCGGGTGTCCGGGAGCTCTAAAGGAGGAGACCTTAAGAAGGCGGGCCTTTCGGCTCCTTCCACCGAGAAACCAGCTCCCCCGGATCCTCTGTCGTCAGTCAGTTGATTTCAGAATGCCTGTGCGCACCCTCATTGCTCCTCGACGTAAGAGACCAACAGAATTTCCATAAAGGGAGGAAGCCTTCTGAGTCCAGCACAGAGGCGGTGTCTCTCGCTCAGCATTCCCACGACAGCTGAGCACCAGGGTATGGGACCGAGAGAGGGAGAAAGAGAGCCGTTAACCCCCAGCCTTTCCACAATGTAGTATAGGCATCACCCTTCAAGCCCACGTAAATTTCACAGAGGACACACCGGGCCTCGGTGTGCCTTCTTGTGGGTCAGGAAACTTTGCTTTTCATTCCTTGCGTGGCACACTGGCTCAGGGCTGCCCTACCCCAGAGACTCACGGTGCGCAGCCCGATTGGTTGAGATCAGCCCCTTCGGCGTTTCCACGCATGGAACCAACTCGGGAAGGAGCCGTTCGAAAGCTGCGGACCGTGGTGGCTTTCACTAGTCCTCACAGCCCGAGCGCCCTGAAGGAGGGGAGCTGCTGAAGTCCGCTAGCAAAGTGTTCTAATCCGAAGAGGAGCCTTTTCTTTAAAGGGGCTTCCAAAGGCCTTGATGCGTTTTCGCCGTTATCTAGAGTGGAGGCCTGTCGCCCGGCAGACTCCCCCACGGGCCTGCTTCCCGGGCGGGGATACGGACACGCCGCCTGCTGCAGCCAAAAGGGACAGCTTAGACTAAAGGTAAAAACCCAGTGTGGAAACGTTCTTGCCTAGCCCTCGCCACAAGCACAGGCGTATAGGCCTCTGGTCAAAGGCTTTCGCCACAAGCTGAACACGTTTGGTCTCGTCTAGCCTCTGAAGCCCGGGTTTGCCCAGCTACGAATCAAACTCCAGGAACGGTACTCAGGGTGATGCCGGCTGCCAGGTATGTAACCAGGCAGCCCAGATCGAGTACAAATACTTGTGTTTTAAACGGGCAGAAGAGATGGTGTCAAGAGCGCGCCTCCACCTGCCGGGCGACGTACACATTTTCTCCATGAGATGCAAGCCCTTCCTCCAGTGTGAAAGGCCTCTACGCCTCTTCGCGCTCGCAGCGCAGAGGTGCCACCCGCTCTGAGAACCTGCCAAAGGCACAGGGTCACGCAACGTGTGAGCCACCGAGAGCGGGTGCAGCACACACCTAGGTCTTCCCTGTCGGCCTGGGAACACCCACGGCACAGGGCTTCTTCGGTGCACACACGTGGTCGCGGTCGGTGATGCATTCTGCTCCGTGAAACCTTCTCGCGGACACGTAGAGTGAGCGCACGTAGATTAGCCCTACACCTCAGCCCTGTTGCTTGAGTGAGTTGTACTTCTACCAGGCAAACCTCCCTGCCGGAACCTCGGTGTGGCGTAAGTATCCTCCGGGAAGAGATCGCTGCCAGAGGCACTGTGCTGCTATCTAGGATAATGGTCTGTGCCTCCACTGCGCTCGTTTGCTGTTGTCTCCGAGCCGTTTGCCAAGGCTTTTCGGAAGAGGCTGCTCACAGTGTCCTTTCTTTAGAGTAACCCACAGGCGTACGAGGATACCGGTTCTGTGAAGTAAAATGCTACCTGCCTCAGCCACTCGGGCGCAGTTTTGTACGGGAAAGGACACTCCGCCTTGAAGGGTCTTCCTTCCGGATTGCCACTTGCACTGGCGATGTCTCCTAAGTCTCGCAGGCTTTCCGTGCCATCACAGGGTCCGTATCTCAGGCCTAGAACGGCAGAGCGCCCGGCAGCTTTGAAAGAGACCTTCGGTATTCTGGCCTTTGGGCTCCCTCAACCTCCGCGCCTCCAGCCGGGGTGGGGTGGGCTGGGCTGGTCTGGGCTGGGGGTGTGGGTGTGGGCGACGTACCCTTTCTCCCTGGGAAACCAGCCCACGCCTTCAGTGTGAAAGGCCTCTACGCCTCTCTGCTCTCGCAGCCCAGGGGTAGCCTCAGCTCTGAAAAGCTTCCAGAGGAGGAAGGTCAGAGAACCCTTGAACCACCCAGCAGGTGCAGCACAGAACAAGGACTTCTCTCCTGGCCTGCGAACACCCACTGCCCAGCGCTCCTTTGGTGTACACACGTGGTGGAGGAAGGGTGCTGGATTCGGCTCCGTGAGAACTTCTCCGGGCCTCGTAGTGTGAACGCAAGTGGATGAGCCCCACTTCTCACGCCAGTTTCCTGTGCAAGTGGGACAAGGCAAACTCCCTGCTTGAATCCCTGGGTGGGTTAAGTACCCTCCGGGGAAGGATCGTTGCTTGGGACACGGGGCTGGTATCGAGGTGACTGTTGTGTGCATCCACTTCGCAGCGGTTCTCACTCAGCGGGTTCCGAAGGCTCTCATGAAGAGTTTCCTGAGGGTGCCGGAAACAGGCAAGTAGCCGTCAGGCCCACGAGGATACCAACCCTCTCAAGCGAAAGGCTGCCAGCCTCAGACGCTTGGGCTCGCTCTCGTACATGAAACCACACTGTGCTTTGAAGGTTCCTGGCACCCAGCTTGCGAGTCGCGCTTGCACCGTGTCTTAGGGTTCCCAGGGTTTCCACGCCGTCACCGTGTCCAATTGTTAGGTAGGCCTAAGACGGCCGGGTGTCCGGGAGCTCTAAAGGAGGAGACCTTAAGAAGGCGGGCCTTTCGGCTCCTTCCACCGAGAAACCAGCTCCCCCGGATCCTCTGTCGTCAGTCAGTTGATTTCAGAATGCCTGTGCGCACCCTCATTGCTCCTCGACGTAAGAGACCAACAGAATTTCCATAAAGGGAGGAAGCCTTCTGAGTCCAGCACAGAGGCGGTGTCTCTCGCTCAGCATTCCCACGACAGCTGAGCACCAGGGTATGGGACCGAGAGAGGGAGAAAGAGAGCCGTTAACCCCCAGCCTTTCCACAATGTAGTATAGGCATCACCCTTCAAGCCCACGTAAATTTCACAGAGGACACACCGGGCCTCGGTGTGCCTTCTTGTGGGTCAGGAAACTTTGCTTTTCATTCCTTGCGTGGCACACTGGCTCAGGGCTGCCCTACCCCAGAGACTCACGGTGCGCAGCCCGATTGGTTGAGATCAGCCCCTTCGGCGTTTCCACGCATGGAACCAACTCGGGAAGGAGCCGTTCAAAATCTGCGGACCATGGTGGCTTTCACTAGTCCTCACAGCCCGAGCGCCCTGAAGGAGGGGAGCTGCTGAAGTCAGCTAGCAAAGTCTTCTAATCCGAAGAGGAGCCTTTTCTTTAAAGGGGCTTCCAAAGGCCTTAATGCGTTTTCGCCGTTATCTAGAGTGGAGGCCTGTCGCCCGGTAGACTCCCCCACGGGCCTGCTTCCCGGGCGGGGATACGGACATGCCGCCTGCTGCAGCCAAAAGGGACAGCTTAGATTAAAGGTAAAAACCCAGTGTGGAAACGTTCTTGCCTAGCCCTCGCCACAAGCACAGGCGTATAGGCCTCTGGTCAAAGGCTTTCGCCACAAGCTGAACACGTTTGGTCTCGTCTAGCCTCTGAAGCCCGGGTTTGCCCAGCTACGAATCAAACTCCAGGAACGGTACTCAGGGTGATGCGGGCTGCCAGGTATGTAACCAGGCAGCCCAGATCGAGTACAAATACTTGTGTTTTAAACGGGCAGAAGAAATGGTGTCAAGAGCGCGCCTCCACCTGCCGGGCGACGTACACATTTTCTCCATGAGATGCAAGCCCTTGCTCCAGTGTGAAAGGCCTCTACGCCTCTTCGCGCTCGCAGCGCAGAGGTGCCACCCGCTCTGAGAACCTCCCAAAGGCACAGGGTCACGCAACGTGTGAGCCACCGAGAGCGGGTGCAGCACACACCTAGGTCTTCCCTGTCGGCATGGGAACACCCACGGCACAGGGCTTCTTCGGTGCACACACGTGGTCGCGGTCGGTGATGCATTCTGCTCCGTGAAACCTTCTCGCGGACACGTAGAGTGAGCGCACGTAGATTAGCCCTACACCTCAGCCCTGTTGCTTGAGTGAGTTGTACTTGTACAAGGCAAACCTCCCTGCCGGAATCTCAGTGTGGCGTAAGTGTCCTCCGGGAAGCGATCGCTGCCAGAGGCACTGTGCTGCAATCTAGGATAATGGTCTGTGCCTCCACTGCGCTCGTTTGCTGTTGTCTCCGAGCCGTTTGCCAAGGCTTTACGGAAGAGGCTGCTCACAGTGTCCTTTCTTTAGAGTAGCCCACAGGCGTACGAGGATACCGGTTCTGTGAAGTAAAATGCTACCTGCCTCAGCCACTCGGGCGCAGTTTTGTACGGGAAAGGACACTCCGCCTTGAAGGGTCTTCCTTCCGGATTGCCACTTGCACTGGCGATGTCTCCTAAGTCTCGCAGGCTTTCCGTGCCATCACAGGGTCCGTATCTCAGGCCTAGAACGGCAGAGCGCCCGGCAGCTTTGAAAGAGACCTTCGGTATTCTGGCCTTTGGGCTCCCTCAACCTCCACGCCTCCAGCCGGGGTGCGGTGGGCTGGGCTGGGCTGGGCTGGGGGTGTGGGTGTGGGCGACGTACCCTTTCTCCCTGGGAAACCAGCCCACGCCTTCAGTGTGAAAGGCCTCTACGCCTCTCTGCTCTCGCAGCCCAGGGGTAGCCTCAGCTCTGAAAAGCTTCCAGAGGAGGAAGGTCAGAGAACCCTTGAACCACCCAGCAGGTGCAGCACAGAACAAGGACTTCTCTCCTGGCCTGCGAACACCCACTGCCCAGCGCTCCTTTGGTGTACACACGTGGTGGAGGAAGGGTGCTGGATTCGGCTCCGTGAGAACTTCTCCGGGCCTCGTAGTGGGAACGCAAGTGGATGAGCCCCACTTCTCACGCCAGTTTCCTGTGCAAGTGGGACAAGGCAAACTCCCTGCTTGAATCCCTGGGTGGGTTAAGTACCCTCCGGGGAAGGATCGTTGCTTGGGACACGGGGCTGGTATCGAGGTGACTGTTGTGTGCATCCACTTCGCAGCGGTTCTCACTCAGCGGGTTCCGAAGGCTCTGCTGAAGAGTTTCCTGAGGGTGCCGGAAACAGGCAAGTTGCCGTCAGGCCCACGAGGATACCAACCCTCTCAAGCGAAAGGCTGCCAGCCTCAGACGCTTGGGCTCGCTCTCGTACATGAAACCACACTGTGCTTTGAAGGTTCCTGGCACCCAGCTTGCGAGTCGCGCTTGCACCGTGTCTTAGGGTTCCCAGGGTTTCCACGCCGTCACCGTGTCCAATTGTTAGGTAGGCCTAAGACGGCCGGGTGTCCGGGAGCTCTAAAGGAGGAGACCTTAAGAAGGCGGGCCTTTCGGCTCCTTCCACCGAGAAACCAGCTCCCCCGGATCCTCTGTCGTCAGTCAGTTGATTTCAGAATGCCTGTGCGCACCCTCATTGCTCCTCGACGTAAGAGACCAACAGAATTGCCATAAAGGGAGGAAGCCTTCTGAGTCCAGCACAGAGGCGGTGTCTCTCGCTCAGCATTCCCACGACAGCTGAGCACCAGGGTATGGGACCGAGAGAGGGAGAAAGAGAGCCGTTAACCCCCAGCCTTTCCACAATGTAGTATAGGCATCACCCTTCAAGCCCACGTAAATTTCACAGAGGACACACCGGGCCTCGGTGTGCCTTCTTGTGGGTCAGGAAACTTTGCTTTTCATTCCTTGCGTGGCACACTGGCTCAGGGCTGCCCTACCCCAGAGACTCACGGTGCGCAGCCCGATTGGTTGAGATCAGCCCCTTCGGCGTTTCCACGCATGGAACCAACTCGGGAAGGAGCCGTTCGAAAGCTGCGGACCGTGGTGGCTTTCACTAGTCCTCACAGCCCGAGCGCCCTGAAGGAGGGGAGCTGCTGAAGTCAGCTAGCAAAGTCTTCTAATCCGAAGAGGAGCCTTTTCTTTAAAGGGGCTTCCAAAGGCCTTAATGCGTTTTCGCCGTTATCTAGAGTGGAGGCCTGTCGCCCGGTAGACTCCCCCACGGGCCTGCTTCCCGGGCGGGGATACGGACATGCCGCCTGCTGCAGCCAAAAGGGACAGCTTAGATTAAAGGTAAAAACCCAGTGTGGAAACGTTCTTGCCTAGCCCTCGCCACAAGCACAGGCGTATAGGCCTCTGGTCAAAGGCTTTCGCCACAAGCTGAACACGTTTGGTCTCGTCTAGCCTCTGAAGCCCGGGTTTGCCCAGCTACGAATCAAACTCCAGGAACGGTACTCAGGGTGATGCGGGCTGCCAGGTATGTAACCAGGCAGCCCAGATCGAGTACAAATACTTGTGTTTTAAACGGGCAGAAGAAATGGTGTCAAGAGCGCGCCTCCACCTGCCGGGCGACGTACACATTTTCTCCATGAGATGCAAGCCCTTGCTCCAGTGTGAAAGGCCTCTACGCCTCTTCGCGCTCGCAGCGCAGAGGTGCCACCCGCTCTGAGAACCTCCCAAAGGCACAGGGTCACGCAACGTGTGAGCCACCGAGAGCGGGTGCAGCACACACCTAGGTCTTCCCTGTCGGCATGGGAACACCCACGGCACAGGGCTTCTTCGGTGCACACACGTGGTCGCGGTCGGTGATGCATTCTGCTCCGTGAAACCTTCTCGCGGACACGTAGAGTGAGCGCACGTAGATTAGCCCTACACCTCAGCCCTGTTGCTTGAGTGAGTTGTACTTGTACAAGGCAAACCTCCCTGCCGGAATCTCAGTGTGGCGTAAGTGTCCTCCGGGAAGCGATCGCTGCCAGAGGCACTGTGCTGCAATCTAGGATAATGGTCTGTGCCTCCACTGCGCTCGTTTGCTGTTGTCTCCGAGCCGTTTGCCAAGGCTTTACGGAAGAGGCTGCTCACAGTGTCCTTTCTTTAGAGTAGCCCACAGGCGTACGAGGATACCGGTTCTGTGAAGTAAAATGCTACCTGCCTCAGCCACTCGGGCGCAGTTTTGTACGGGAAAGGACACTCCGCCTTGAAGGGTCTTCCTTCCGGATTGCCACTTGCACTGGCGATGTCTCCTAAGTCTCGCAGGCTTTCCGTGCCATCACAGGGTCCGTATCTCAGGCCTAGAACGGCAGAGCGCCCGGCAGCTTTGAAAGAGACCTTCGGTATTCTGGCCTTTGGGCTCCCTCAACCTCCGCGCCTCCAGCCGGGGTGCGGTGGGCTGGGCTGGGCTGGGCTGGGGGTGTGGGTGTGGGCGACGTACCCTTTCTCCCTGGGAAACCAGCCCACGCCTTCAGTGTGAAAGGCCTCTACGCCTCTCTGCTCTCGCAGCCCAGGGGTAGCCTCAGCTCTGAAAAGCTTCCAGAGGAGGAAGGTCAGAGAACCCTTGAACCACCCAGCAGGTGCAGCACAGAACAAGGACTTCTCTCCTGGCCTGCGAACACCCACTGCCCAGCGCTCCTTTGGTGTACACACGTGGTGGAGGAAGGGTGCTGGATTCGGCTCCGTGAGAACTTCTCCGGGCCTCGTAGTGGGAACGCAAGTGGATGAGCCCCACTTCTCACGCCAGTTTCCTGTGCAAGTGGGACAAGGCAAACTCCCTGCTTGAATCCCTGGGTGGGTTAAGTACCCTCCGGGGAAGGATCGTTGCTTGGGACACGGGGCTGGTATCGAGGTGACTGTTGTGTGCATCCACTTCGCAGCGGTTCTCACTCAGCGGGTTCCGAAGGCTCTGCTGAAGAGTTTCCTGAGGGTGCCGGAAACAGGCAAGTTGCCGTCAGGCCCACGAGGATACCAACCCTCTCAAGCGAAAGGCTGCCAGCCTCAGACGCTTGGGCTCGCTCTCGTACATGAAACCACACTGTGCTTTGAAGGTTCCTGGCACCCAGCTTGCGAGTCGCGCTTGCACCGTGTCTTAGGGTTCCCAGGGTTTCCACGCCGTCACCGTGTCCAATTGTTAGGTAGGCCTAAGACGGCCGGGTGTCCGGGAGCTCTAAAGGAGGAGACCTTAAGAAGGCGGGCCTTTCGGCTCCTTCCACCGAGAAACCAGCTCCCCCGGATCCTCTGTCGTCAGTCAGTTGATTTCAGAATGCCTGTGCGCACCCTCATTGCTCCTCGACGTAAGAGACCAACAGAATTGCCATAAAGGGAGGAAGCCTTCTGAGTCCAGCACAGAGGCGGTGTCTCTCGCTCAGCATTCCCACGACAGCTGAGCACCAGGGTATGGGACCGAGAGAGGGAGAAAGAGAGCCGTTAACCCCCAGCCTTTCCACAATGTAGTATAGGCATCACCCTTCAAGCCCACGTAAATTTCACAGAGGACACACCGGGCCTCGGTGTGCCTTCTTGTGGGTCAGGAAACTTTGCTTTTCATTCCTTGCGTGGCACACTGGCTCAGGGCTGCCCTACCCCAGAGACTCACGGTGCGCAGCCCGATTGGTTGAGATCAGCCCCTTCGGCGTTTCCACGCATGGAACCAACTCGGGAAGGAGCCGTTCGAAAGCTGCGGACCGTGGTGGCTTTCACTAGTCCTCACAGCCCGAGCGCCCTGAAGGAGGGGAGCTGCTGAAGTCCGCTAGCAAAGTGTTCTAATCCGAAGAGGAGCCTTTTCTTTAAAGGGGCTTCCAAAGGCCTTGATGCGTTTTCGCCGTTATCTAGAGTGGAGGCCTGTCGCCCGGCAGACTCCCCCACGGGCCTGCTTCCCGGGCGGGGATACGGACACGCCGCCTGCTGCAGCCAAAAGGGACAGCTTAGACTAAAGGTAAAAACCCAGTGTGGAAACGTTCTTGCCTAGCCCTCGCCACAAGCACAGGCGTATAGGCCTCTGGTCAAAGGCTTTCGCCACAAGCTGAACACGTTTGGTCTCGTCTAGCCTCTGAAGCCCGGGTTTGCCCAGCTACGAATCAAACTCCAGGAACGGTACTCAGGGTGATGCCGGCTGCCAGGTATGTAACCAGGCAGCCCAGATCGAGTACAAATACTTGTGTTTTAAACGGGCAGAAGAGATGGTGTCAAGAGCGCGCCTCCACCTGCCGGGCGACGTACACATTTTCTCCATGAGATGCAAGCCCTTCCTCCAGTGTGAAAGGCCTCTACGCCTCTTCGCGCTCGCAGCGCAGAGGTGCCACCCGCTCTGAGAACCTGCCAAAGGCACAGGGTCACGCAACGTGTGAGCCACCGAGAGCGGGTGCAGCACACACCTAGGTCTTCCCTGTCGGCCTGGGAACACCCACGGCACAGGGCTTCTTCGGTGCACACACGTGGTCGCGGTCGGTGATGCATTCTGCTCCGTGAAACCTTCTCGCGGACACGTAGAGTGAGCGCACGTAGATTAGCCCTACACCTCAGCCCTGTTGCTTGAGTGAGTTGTACTTCTACCAGGCAAACCTCCCTGCCGGAACCTCGGTGTGGCGTAAGTATCCTCCGGGAAGAGATCGCTGCCAGAGGCACTGTGCTGCTATCTAGGATAATGGTCTGTGCCTCCACTGCGCTCGTTTGCTGTTGTCTCCGAGCCGTTTGCCAAGGCTTTTCGGAAGAGGCTGCTCACAGTGTCCTTTCTTTAGAGTAACCCACAGGCGTACGAGGATACCGGTTCTGTGAAGTAAAATGCTACCTGCCTCAGCCACTCGGGCGCAGTTTTGTACGGGAAAGGACACTCCGCCTTGAAGGGTCTTCCTTCCGGATTGCCACTTGCACTGGCGATGTCTCCTAAGTCTCGCAGGCTTTCCGTGCCATCACAGGGTCCGTATCTCAGGCCTAGAACGGCAGAGCGCCCGGCAGCTTTGAAAGAGACCTTCGGTATTCTGGCCTTTGGGCTCCCTCAACCTCCGCGCCTCCAGCCGGGGTGGGGTGGGCTGGGCTGGTCTGGGCTGGGGGTGTGGGTGTGGGCGACGTACCCTTTCTCCCTGGGAAACCAGCCCACGCCTTCAGTGTGAAAGGCCTCTACGCCTCTCTGCTCTCGCAGCCCAGGGGTAGCCTCAGCTCTGAAAAGCTTCCAGAGGAGGAAGGTCAGAGAACCCTTGAACCACCCAGCAGGTGCAGCACAGAACAAGGACTTCTCTCCTGGCCTGCGAACACCCACTGCCCAGCGCTCCTTTGGTGTACACACGTGGTGGAGGAAGGGTGCTGGATTCGGCTCCGTGAGAACTTCTCCGGGCCTCGTAGTGTGAACGCAAGTGGATGAGCCCCACTTCTCACGCCAGTTTCCTGTGCAAGTGGGACAAGGCAAACTCCCTGCTTGAATCCCTGGGTGGGTTAAGTACCCTCCGGGGAAGGATCGTTGCTTGGGACACGGGGCTGGTATCGAGGTGACTGTTGTGTGCATCCACTTCGCAGCGGTTCTCACTCAGCGGGTTCCGAAGGCTCTCCTGAAGAGTTTCCTGAGGGTGCCGGAAACAGGCAAGTAGCCGTCAGGCCCACGAGGATACCAACCCTCTCAAGCGAAAGGCTGCCAGCCTCAGACGCTTGGGCTCGCTCTCGTACATGAAACCACACTGTGCTTTGAAGGTTCCTGGCACCCAGCTTGCGAGTCGCGCTTGCACCGTGTCTTAGGGTTCCCAGGGTTTCCACGCCGTCACCGTGTCCAATTGTTAGGTAGGCCTAAGACGGCCGGGTGTCCGGGAGCTCTAAAGGAGGAGACCTTAAGAAGGCGGGCCTTTCGGCTCCTTCCACCGAGAAACCATCTCCCCCGGATCCTCTGTCGTCAGTCAGTTGATTTCAGAATGCCTGTGCGCACCCTCATTGCTCCTCGACGTAAGAGACCAACAGAATTGCCATAAAGGGAGGAAGCCTTCTGAGTCCAGCACAGAGGCGGTGTCTCTCGCTCAGCATTCCCACGACAGCTGAGCACCAGGGTATGGGACCGAGAGAGGGAGAAAGAGAGCCGTTAACCCCCAGCCTTTCCACAATGTAGTATAGGCATCACCCTTCAAGCCCACGTAAATTTCACAGAGGACACACCGGGCCTCGGTGTGCCTTCTTGTGGGTCAGGAAACTTTGCTTTTCATTCCTTGCGTGGCACACTGGCTCAGGGCTGCCCTACCCCAGAGACTCACGGTGCGCAGCCCGATTGGTTGAGATCAGCCCCTTCGGCGTTTCCACGCATGGAACCAACTCGGGAAGGAGCCGTTCAAAATCTGCGGACCATGGTGGCTTTCACTAGTCCTCACAGCCCGAGCGCCCTGAAGGAGGGGAGCTGCTGAAGTCAGCTAGCAAAGTCTTCTAATCCGAAGAGGAGCCTTTTCTTTAAAGGGGCTTCCAAAGGCCTTGATGCGTTTTCGCCGTTATCTAGAGTGGAGGCCTGTCGCCCGGCAGACTCCCCCACGGGCCTGCTTCCCGGGCGGGGATACGGACACGCCGCCTGCTGCAGCCAAAAGGGACAGCTTAGACTAAAGGTAAAAACCCAGTGTGGAAACGTTCTTGCCTAGCCCTCGCCACAAGCACAGGCGTATAGGCCTCTGGTCAAAGGCTTTCGCCACAAGCTGAACACGTTTGGTCTCGTCTAGCCTCTGAAGCCCGGGTTTGCCCAGCTACGAATCAAACTCCAGGAACGGTACTCAGGGTGATGCCGGCTGCCAGGTATGTAACCAGGCAGCCCAGATCGAGTACAAATACTTGTGTTTTAAACGGGCAGAAGAGATGGTGTCAAGAGCGCGCCTCCACCTGCCGGGCGACGTACACATTTTCTCCATGAGATGCAAGCCCTTCCTCCAGTGTGAAAGGCCTCTACGCCTCTTCGCGCTCGCAGCGCAGAGGTGCCACCCGCTCTGAGAACCTGCCAAAGGCACAGGGTCACGCAACGTGTGAGCCACCGAGAGCGGGTGCAGCACACACCTAGGTCTTCCCTGTCGGCCTGGGAACACCCACGGCACAGGGCTTCTTCGGTGCACACACGTGGTCGCGGTCGGTGATGCATTCTGCTCCGTGAAACCTTCTCGCGGACACGTAGAGTGAGCGCACGTAGATTAGCCCTACACCTCAGCCCTGTTGCTTGAGTGAGTTGTACTTCTACCAGGCAAACCTCCCTGCCGGAACCTCGGTGTGGCGTAAGTATCCTCCGGGAAGCGATCGCTGCCAGAGGCACTGTGCTGCTATCTAGGATAATGGTCTGTGCCTCCACTGCGCTCGTTTGCTGTTGTCTCCGAGCCGTTTGCCAAGGCTTTTCGGAAGAGGCTGC
Organism: Phocoena phocoena; assembly: GCF_963924675.1. Classification (NCBI taxonomy): domain Eukaryota; kingdom Metazoa; phylum Chordata; class Mammalia; order Artiodactyla; family Phocoenidae; genus Phocoena; species Phocoena phocoena. Next base: position 21,811,233 of record NC_089238.1, on the reverse strand, counting down.
TCACAGTGTCCTTTCTTTAGAGTAACCCACAGGCGTACGAGGATACTGGTTCTGTGAAGTAAAATGCTACCTGCCTCAGCCACTCGGGCGCAGTTTTGTACGGGAAAGGACACTCCGTCTTGAAGGGTCTTCCTTCCGGATTGCCACTTGCACTGGCGATGTCTCCTAAGTCTCGCAGGCTTTCCGTGCCATCACAGGGTCCGTATCTCACCCTAGAACGGCAGAGCGCCCGGCAGCTTTGAAAGAGACCTTCGGTATTCTGGCCTTTGGGCTCCCTCAACCTCCGCGCCTCCAGCCGGGGTGCGGTGGGCTGGGCTGGGCTGGGCTGGGGGTGTGGGTGTGGGCGACGTACCCTTTCTCCCTGGGAAACCAGCCCACGCCTTCAGTGTGAAAGGCCTCTACGCCTCTCTGCTCTCGCAGCCCAGGGGTAGCCTCAGCTCTGAAAAGCTTCCAGAGGAGGAAGGTCAGAGAACCCTTGAACCACCCAGCAGGTGCAGCACAGAACAAGGACTTCTCTCCTGGCCTGCGAACACCCACTGCCCAGCGCTCCTTTGGTGTACACACGTGGTGGAGGAAGGGTGCTGGATTCGGCTCCGTGAGAACTTCTCCGGGCCTCGTAGTGTGAACGCAAGTGGATGAGCCCCACTTCTCACACCAGTTTCCTGTGCAAGTGGGACAAGGCAAACGCCCTGCTTGAATCCCTGGGTGGGTTAAGTACCCTCCGGGGAAGGATCGTTGCTTGGGACACGGGGTTGGTATCGAGGTGACTGTTGTGTGCATCCACTTCGCAGCGGTTCTCGCTCAGCGGGTTCCGAAGGCTCTCCTGAAGAGTTTCCTGAGGGTGCCGGAAACAGGCAAGTAGCCGTCAGGCCCACGAGGATACCAACCCTCTCAAGCGAAAGGCTGCCAGCCTCAGACGCTTGGGCTCGCTCTCGTACATGAAACCACACTGTGCTTTGAAGGTTCCTGGCACCCAGCTTGCGAGTCGCGCTTGCACCGTGTCTTAGTGTTCCCAGGGTTTCCACGCCGTCACCGTGTCCAATTGTTAGGTAGGCCTAAGACGGCCGGGTGTCCGGGAGCTCTAAAGGAGGAGACCTTAAGAAGGCGGGCCTTTCGGCTCCTTCCACCGAGAAACCAGCTCCCCCGGATCCTCTGTCGTCAGTCAGTTGATTTCAGAATGCCTGTGCGCACCCTCATTGCTCCTCGACGTAAGAGACCAACAGAATTGCCATAAAGGGAGGAAGCCTTCTGAGTCCAGCACAGAGGCGGTGTCTCTCGCTCAGCATTCCCACGACAGCTGAGCACCAGGGTATGGGACCGAGAGAGGGAGAAAGAGAGCCGTTAACCCCCAGCCTTTCCACAATGTAGTATAGGAATCACCCTTCAAGCCCACGTAAATTTCATAGAGGACACACCGGGCCTCGGTGTGCCTTCTTGTGGGTCAGGAAACTTTGCTTTTCATTCCTTGCGTGGCACACTGGCTCAGGGCTGCCCTACCCCAGAGACTCACGGTGCGCAGCCCGATTGGTTGAGATCAGCCCCTTCGGCGTTTCCACGCATGGAACCAACTCGGGAAGGAGCCGTTCGAAAGCTGCGGACCGTGGTGGCTTTCACTAGTCCTCACAGCCCGAGCGCCCTGAAGGAGGGGAGCTGCTGAAGTCTGCTAGCAAAGTCTTCTAATCCGAAGAGGAGCCTTTTCTTTAAAGGGGCTTCCAAAGGCCTTGATGCGTTTTCGCCGTTATCTAGAGTGGAGGCCTGTCGCCCGGCAGACTCCCCCACGGGCCTGCTTCCCGGGCGGGGATACAGACACGCCGCCTGCTGCAGCCAAAAGGGACAGCTTAGACTAAAGGTAAAAACCCAGTGTGGAAACGTTCTTGCCTAGCCCTCGCCACAAGCACAGGCGTATAGGCCTCTGGTCAAAGGCTTTCGCCACAAGCTGAACACGTTTGGTCTCGTCTAGCCTCTGAAGCCCGGGTTTGCCCAGCTACGAATCAAACTCCAGGAACGGTACTCAGGGTGATGCGGGCTGCCAGGTATGTAACCAGGCAGCCCAGATCGAGTACAAATACTTGTGTTTTAAACGGGCAGAAGAAATGGTGTCAAGAGCGTGCCTCCACCTGCCGGGCGACGTACACATTTTCTCCATGAGATGCAAGCCCTTCCTCCAGTGTGAAAGGCCTCTACGCCTCTTCGTGCTCGCAGCGCAGAGGTGCCACCCGCTCTGAGAACCTCCCAAAGGCACAGGGTCACGCAACGTGTGAGCCACCGAGAGCGGGTGCAGCACACACCTAGGTCTTCCCTGTCGGCCTGGGAACACCCACGGCACAGGGCTTCTTCGGTGCACACACGTGGTCGCGGTCGGTGATGCCTTCTGCTCCGTGAAACCTTCTCGCGGACACGTAGAGTGAGCGCACGTAGATTAGCCCTACACCTCAGCCCTGTTGCTTGAGTGAGTTGTACTTCTACCAGGCAAACCTCCCTGCCGGAACCTCGGTGTGGCGTAAGTATCCTCCGGGAAGCGATCGCTGCCAGAGGCACTGTGCTGCTATCTAGGATAATGGTCTGTGCCTCCACTGCGCTCGTTTGCTGTTGTCTCCGAGCCGTTTGCCAAGGCTTTTCGGAAGAGGCTGCTCACAGTGTCCTTTCTTTAGAGTAACCCACAGGCGTACGAGGATACCGGTTCTGTGAAGTAAAATGCTACCTGCCTCAGCCACTCGGGCGCAGTTTTGTACGGGAAAGGACACTCCGCCTTGAAGGGTCTTCCTTCCGGATTGCCACTTGCACTGGCGATGTCTCCTAAGTCTCGCAGGCTTTCCGTGCCATCACAGGGTCCGTATCTCAGGCCTAGAACGGCAGAGCGCCCGGCAGCTTTGAAAGAGACCTTCGGTATTCTGGCCTTTGGGCTCCCTCAACCTCCGCGCCTCCAGCCGGGGTGGGGTGGGCTGGGCTGGTCTGGGCTGGGGGTGTGGGTGTGGGCGACGTACCCTTTCTCCCTGGGAAACCAGCCCACGCCTTCAGTGTGAAAGGCCTCTACGCCTCTCTGCTCTCGCAGCCCAGGGGTAGCCTCAGCTCTGAAAAGCTTCCAGAGGAGGAAGGTCAGAGAACCCTTGAACCACCCAGCAGGTGCAGCACAGAACAAGGACTTCTCTCCTGGCCTGCGAACACCCACTGCCCAGCGCTCCTTTGGTGTACACACGTGGTGGAGGAAGGATGCTGGATTCGGCTCCGTGAGAACTTCTCCGGGCCTCGTAGTGTGAACGCAAGTGGATGAGACCCACTTCTCACGCCAGTTTCCTGTGCAAGTGGGACAAGGCAAACTCCCTGCTTGAATCCCTGGGTGGGTTAAGTACCCTCCGGGGAAGGATCGTTGCTTGGGACACGGGGCTGGTATCGAGGTGACTGTTGTGTGCATCCACTTCGCAGCGGTTCTCACTCAGCGGGTTCCGAAGGCTCTCCTGAAGAGTTTCCTGAGGGTGCCGGAAACAGGCAAGTAGCCGTCAGGCCCACGAGGATACCAACCCTCTCAAGCGAAAGGCTGCCAGCCTCAGACGCTTGGGCTCGCTCTCGTACATGAAACCACACTGTGCTTTGAAGGTTCCTGGCACCCAGCTTGCGAGTCGCGCTTGCACTGTGTCTTAGGGTTCCCAGGGTTTCCACGCCGTCACCGTGTCCAATTGTTAGGTAGGCCTAAGACGGCCGGGTGTCCGGGAGCTCTAAAGGAGGAGACCTTAAGAAGGCGGGCCTTTCGACTCCTTCCACCGAGAAACCAGCTCCCCCGGATCCTCTGTCGTCAGTCAGTTGATTTCAGAATGCCTGTGCGCACCCTCATTGCTCCTCGACGTAAGAGACCAACAGAATTGCCATAAAGGGAGGAAGCCTTCTGAGTCCAGCACAGAGGCGGTGTCTCTCGCTCAGCATTCCCACGACAGCTGAGCACCAGGGTATGGGACCGAGAGAGGGAGAAAGAGAGCCGTTAACCCCCAGCCTTTCCACAATGTAGTATAGGCATCACCCTTCAAGCCCACGTAAATTTCACAGAGGACACACCGGGCCTCGGTGTGCCTTCTTGTGGGTCAGGAAACTTTGCTTTTCATTCCTTGCGTGGCACACTGGCTCAGGGCTGCCCTACCCCAGAGACTCACGGTGCGCAGCCCGATTGGTTGAGATCAGCCCCTTCGGCGTTTCCACGCATGGAACCAACTCGGGAAGGAGCCGTTCAAAATCTGCGGACCATGGTGGCTTTCACTAGTCCTCACAGCCCGAGCGCCCTGAAGGAGGGGAGCTGCTGAAGTCAGCTAGCAAAGTCTTCTAATCCGAAGAGGAGCCTTTTCTTTAAAGGGGCTTCCAAAGGCCTTAATGCGTTTTCGCCGTTATCTAGCGTGGAGGCCTGTCGCCCGGTAGACTCCCCCACGGGCCTGCTTCCCGGGCGGGGATACGGACACGCCGCCTGCTGCAGCCAAAAGGGACAGCTTAGACTAAAGGTAAAAACCCAGTGTGGAAACGTTCTTGCCTAGCCCTCGCCACAAGCACAGGCGTATAGGCCTCTGGTCAAAGGCTTTCGCCACAAGCTGAACACGTTTGGTCTCGTCTAGCCTCTGAAGCCCGGGTTTGCCCAACTGCGAATCAAACTCCAGGAACGGTACTCAGGGTGATGCGGGCTGCCAGGTATGTAACCAGGCAGCCCAGATCGAGTACAAATACTTGTGTTTTAAACGGGCAGAAGAAATGGTGTCAAGAGCGCGCCTCCACCTGCCGGGCGACGTACACATTTTCTCCATGAGATGCAAGCCCTTCCTCCAGTGTGAAAGGCCTCTACGCCTCTTCGCGCTCGCAGCGCAGAGGTGCCACCCGCTCTGAGAACTTCCCAAAGGCACAGGGTCACGCAACGTGTGAGCCACCGAGAGCGGGTGCAGCACACACCTAGGTCTTCCCTGTCGGCCTGGGAACACCCACGGCACAGGGCTTCTTTGGTGCACACACGTGGTCGCGGTCGGTGATGCATTCTGCTCCGTGAAACCTTCTCGCGGACACGTAGAGTGAGCGCACGTAGATTAGCCCTACACCTCAGCCCTGTTGCTTGAGTGAGTTGTACTTGTACAAGGCAAACCTCCCTGCCGGAACCTCAGTGTGGCGTAAGTGTCCTCCGGGAAGCGATCGCTGCCAGAGGCACTGTGCTGCAATCTAGGATAATGGTCTGTGCCTCCACTGCGCTCGTTTGCTGTTGTCTCCGAGCCGTTTGCCAAGGCTTTTCGGAAGAGGCTGCTCACAGTGTCCTTTCTTTAGAGTAACCCACAGGCGTACGAGGATACCGGTTCTGTGAAGTAAAATGCTACCTGCCTCAGCCACTCGGGCGCAGTTTTGTACGGGAAAGGACACTCCGCCTTGAAGGGTCTTCCTTCCGGATTGCCACTTGCACTGGCGATGTCTCCTAAGTCTCGCAGGCTTTCCGTGCCGTCACAGGGTCCGTATCTCAGGCCTAGAACGGCAGAGCGCCCGGCAGCTTTGAAAGAGACCTTCGGTATTCTGGCCTTTGGGCTCCCTCAACCTCCGCGCCTCCAGCTGGGGTGGGGTGGGCTGGGCTGGGCTGGGCTGGGGGTGTGGGTGTGGGCGACGTACCCTTTCTCCCTGGGAAACCAGCCCACGCCTTCAGTGTGAAAGGCCTCTATGCCTCTCTGCTCTCGCAGCCCAGGGGTAGCCTCAGCTCTGAAAAGCTTCCAGAGGAGGAAGGTCAGAGAACCCTTGAACCACCCAGCAGGTGCAGCACAGAACAAGGACTTCTCTCCTGGCCTGCGAACACCCACTGCCCAGCGCTCCTTTGGTGTACACACGTGGTGGAGGAAGGGTGCTGGATTCGGCTCCGTGAGAACTTCTCCGGGCCTCGTAGTGTGAACGCAAGTGGATGAGCCCCACTTCTCACGCCAGTTTCCTGTGCAAGTGGGACAAGGCAAACGCCCTGCTTGAATCCCTGGGTGGGTTAAGTACCCTCCGGGGAAGGATCGTTGCTTGGGACACGGGGCTGGTATCGAGGTGACTGTTGTGTGCATCCACTTCGCAGCGGTTCTCGCTCAGCGGGTTCCGAAGGCTCTCCTGAAGAGTTTCCTGAGGGTGCCGGAAACAGGCAAGTAGCCGTCAGGCCCACGAGGATACCAACCCTCTCAAGCGAAAGGCTGCCAGCCTCAGACGCTTGGGCTCGCTCTCGTACACGAAACCACACTGTGCTTTGAAGGTTCCTGGCACCCAGCTTGCGAGTCGCGCTTGCACCGTGTCTTAGGGTTCCCAGGGTTTCCATGCCGTCACCGTGTCCAATTGTTAGGTAGGCCTAAGACGGCCGGGTGTCCGGGAGCTCTAAAGGAGGAGACCTTAAGAAGGCGGGCCTTTCGGCTCCTTCCACCGTGAAACCAGCTCCCCCGGTTCCTCTGCCGTCAGTCAGTTGATTTCAGAATGCCTGTGCGCACCCTCATTGCTCCTCGACGTAAGAGACCAACAGAATTGCCATAAAGGGAGGAAGCCTTCTGAGTCCAGCACAGAGGCGGTGTCTCTCGCTCAGCATTCCCACGACAGCTGAGCACCAGGGTATGGGACCGAGAGAGGGAGAAAGAGAGCCGTTAACCCCCAGCCTTTCCACAATGTAGTATAGGCATCACCCTTCAAGCCCACGTAAATTTCACAGAGGACACACCGGGCCTCGGTGTGCCTTCTTGTGGGTCAGGAAACTTTGCTTTTCATTCCTTGCGTGGCACACTGGCTCAGGGCTGCCCTAGCCCAGAGACTCACGGTGCGCAGCCCGATTGGTTGAGATCAGCCCCTTCGGCGTTTCCACGCATGGAACCAACTCGGGAAGGAGCCGTTCGAAAGCTGCGGACCGTGGTGGCTTTCACTAGTCCTCACAGCCCGAGCGCCCTGAAGGAGGGGAGCTGCTGAAGTCCACTAGCAAAGTGTTCTAATCCGAAGAGGAGCCTTTTCTTTAAAGGGGCTTCCAAAGGCCTTGATGCGTTTTCGCCGTTATCTAGAGTGGAGGCCTGTCGCCCGGCAGACTCCCCCACGGGCCTGCTTCCCGGGCGGGGATACGGACACGCCGCCTGCTGCAGCCAAAAGGGACAGCTTAGACTAAAGGTAAAAACCCAGTGTGGAAACGTTCTTGCCTAGCCCTCGCCACAAGCACAGGCGTATAGGCCTCTGGTCAAAGGCTTTCGCCACAAGCTGAACACGTTTGGTCTCGTCTAGCCTCTGAAGCCCGGGTTTGCCCAGCTACGAATCAAACTCCAGGAACGGTACTCAGGGTGATGCGGGCTGCCAGGTATGTAACCAGGCAGCCCAGATCGAGTACAAATACTTGTGTTTTAAACGGGCAGAAGAAATGGTGTCAAGAGCGCGCCTCCACCTGCCGGGCGACGTACACATTTTCTCCATGAGATGCAAGCCCTTGCTCCAGTGTGAAAGGCCTCTACGCCTCTTCGCGCTCGCAGCGCAGAGGTGCCACCCGCTCTGAGAACCTGCCAAAGGCACAGGGTCACGCAACGTGTGAGCCACCGAGAGCGGGTGCAGCACACACCTAGGTCTTCCCTGTCGGCCTGGGAACACCCACGGCACAGGGCTTCTTCGGTGCACACACGTGGTCGCGGTCAGTGATGCATTCTGCTCCGTGAAACCTTCTCGCGGACACGTAGAGTGAGCGCACGTAGATTAGCCCTACACCTCAGCCCTGTTGCTTGAGTGAGTTGTACTTCTACCAGGCAAACCTCCCTGCCGGAACCTCGGTGTGGCGTAAGTATCCTCCGGGAAGCGATCGCTGCCAGAGGCACTGTGCTGCTATCTAGGATAATGGTCTGTGCCTCCACTGCGCTCGTTTGCTGTTGTCTCCGAGCCGTTTGCCAAGGCTTTTTGGAAGAGGCTGCTCACAGTGTCCTTTCTTTAGAGTAACCCACAGGCGTACGAGGATACTGGTTCTGTGAAGTAAAATGCTACCTGCCTCAGCCACTCGGGCGCAGTTTTGTACGGGAAAGGACACTCCGCCTTGAAGGGTCTTCCTTCCGGATTGCCACTTGCACTGGCGATGTCTCCTAAGTCTCGCAGGCTTTCCGTGCCATCACAGGGTCCGTATCTCAGGCCTAGAACGGCAGAGCGCCCGGCAGCTTTGAAAGAGACCTTCGGTATTCTGGCCTTTGGGCTCCCTCAACCTCCGCGCCTCCAGCCGGGGTGCGGTGGGCTGGGCTGGGCTGGGCTGGGGGTGTGGGTGTGGGCGACGTACCCTACCTCCCTGGGAAACCAGCCCACGCCTTCAGTGTGAAAGGCCTCTACGCCTCTCTGCTCTCGCAGCCCAGGGGTAGCCTCAGCTCTGAAAAGCTTCCAGAGGAGGAAGGTCAGAGAACCCTTGAACCACCCAGCAGGTGCAGCACAGAACAAGGACTTCTCTCCTGGCCTGCGAACACCCACTGCCCAGCGCTCCTTTGGTGTACACACGTGGTGGAGGAAGGGTGCTGGATTCGGCTCCGTGAGAACTTCTCCGGGCCTCGTAGTGTGAACGCAAGTGGATGAGCCCCACTTCTCACACCAGTTTCCTGTGCAAGTGGGACAAGGCAAACGCCCTGCTTGAATCCCTGGGTGGGTTAAGTACCCTCCGGGGAAGGATCGTTGCTTGGGACACGGGGCTGGTATCGAGGTGACTGTTGTGTGCATCCACTTCGCAGCGGTTCTCGCTCAGCGGGTTCCGAAGGCTCTCCTGAAGAGTTTCCTGAGGGTGCCGGAAACAGGCAAGTAGCCGTCAGGCCCACGAGGATACCAACCCTCTCAAGCGAAAGGCTGCCAGCCTCAGACGCTTGGGCTCGCTCTCGTACATGAAACCACACTGTGCTTTGAAGGTTCCTGGCACCCAGCTTGCGAGTCGCGCTTGCACCGTGTCTTAGTGTTCCCAGGGTTTCCACGCCGTCACCGTGTCCAATTGTTAGGTAGGCCTAAGACGGCCGGGTGTCCGGGAGCTCTAAAGGAGGAGACCTTAAGAAGGCGGGCCTTTCGGCTCCTTCCACCGAGAAACCAGCTCCCCCGGATCCTCTGTCGTCAGTCAGTTGATTTCAGAATGCCTGTGCGCACCCTCATTGCTCCTCGACGTAAGAGACCAACAGAATTGCCATAAAGGGAGGAAGCCTTCTGAGTCCAGCACAGAGGCGGTGTCTCTCGCTCAGCATTCCCACGACAGCTGAGCACCAGGGTATGGGACCGAGAGAGGGAGAAAGAGAGCCGTTAACCCCCAGCCTTTCCACAATGTAGTATAGGAATCACCCTTCAAGCCCACGTAAATTTCATAGAGGACACACCGGGCCTCGGTGTGCCTTCTTGTGGGTCAGGAAACTTTGCTTTTCATTCCTTGCGTGGCACACTGGCTCAGGGCTGCCCTACCCCAGAGACTCACGGTGCGCAGCCCGATTGGTTGAGATCAGCCCCTTCGGCGTTTCCACGCATGGAACCAACTCGGGAAGGAGCCGTTCGAAAGCTGCGGACCGTGGTGGCTTTCACTAGTCCTCACAGCCCGAGCGCCCTGAAGGAGGGGAGCTGCTGAAGTCTGCTAGCAAAGTCTTCTAATCCGAAGAGGAGCCTTTTCTTTAAAGGGGCTTCCAAAGGCCTTGATGCGTTTTCGCCGTTATCTAGAGTGGAGGCCTGTCGCCCGGCAGACTCCCCCACGGGCCTGCTTCCCGGGCGGGGATACGGACACGCCGCCTGCTGCAGCCAAAAGGGACAGCTTAGACTAAAGGTAAAAACCCAGTGTGGAAACGTTCTTGCCTAGCCCTCGCCACAAGCACAGGCGTATAGGCCTCTGGTCAAAGGCTTTCGCCACAAGCTGAACACGTTTGGTCTCGTCTAGCCTCTGAAGCCCGGGTTTGCCCAGCTACGAATCAAACTCCAGGAACGGTACTCAGGGTGATGCGGGCTGCCAGGTATGTAACCAGGCAGCCCAGATCGAGTACAAATACTTGTGTTTTAAACGGGCAGAAGAAATGGTGTCAAGAGCGTGCCTCCACCTGCCGGGCGACGTACACATTTTCTCCATGAGATGCAAGCCCTTCCTCCAGTGTGAAAGGCCTCTACGCCTCTTCGTGCTCGCAGCGCAGAGGTGCCACCCGCTCTGAGAACCTCCCAAAGGCACAGGGTCACGCAACGTGTGAGCCACCGAGAGCGGGTGCAGCACACACCTAGGTCTTCCCTGTCGGCCTGGGAACACCCACGGCACAGGGCTTCTTCGGTGCACACACGTGGTCGCGGTCGGTGATGCCTTCTGCTCCGTGAAACCTTCTCGCGGACACGTAGAGTGAGCGCACGTAGATTAGCCCTACACCTCAGCCCTGTTGCTTGAGTGAGTTGTACTTCTACCAGGCAAACCTCCCTGCCGGAACCTCGGTGTGGCGTAAGTATCCTCCGGGAAGCGATCGCTGCCAGAGGCACTGTGCTGCTATCTAGGATAATGGTCTGTGCCTCCACTGCGCTCGTTTGCTGTTGTCTCCGAGCCGTTTGCCAAGGCTTTTCGGAAGAGGCTGCTCACAGTGTCCTTTCTTTAGAGTAACCCACAGGCGTACGAGGATACCGGTTCTGTGAAGTAAAATGCTACCTGCCTCAGCCACTCGGGCGCAGTTTTGTACGGGAAAGGACACTCCGCCTTGAAGGGTCTTCCTTCCGGATTGCCACTTGCACTGGCGATGTCTCCTAAGTCTCGCAGGCTTTCCGTGCCATCACAGGGTCCGTATCTCAGGCCTAGAACGGCAGAGCGCCCGGCAGCTTTGAAAGAGACCTTCGGTATTCTGGCCTTTGGGCTCCCTCAACCTCCGCGCCTCCAGCCGGGGTGGGGTGGGCTGGGCTGGTCTGGGCTGGGGGTGTGGGTGTGGGCGACGTACCCTTTCTCCCTGGGAAACCAGCCCACGCCTTCAGTGTGAAAGGCCTCTACGCCTCTCTGCTCTCGCAGCCCAGGGGTAGCCTCAGCTCTGAAAAGCTTCCAGAGGAGGAAGGTCAGAGAACCCTTGAACCACCCAGCAGGTGCAGCACAGAACAAGGACTTCTCTCCTGGCCTGCGAACACCCACTGCCCAGCGCTCCTTTGGTGTACACACGTGGTGGAGGAAGGGTGCTGGATTCGGCTCCGTGAGAACTTCTCCGGGCCTCGTAGTGTGAACGCAAGTGGATGAGCCCCACTTCTCACGCCAGTTTCCTGTGCAAGTGGGACAAGGCAAACTCCCTGCTTGAATCCCTGGGTGGGTTAAGTACCCTCCGGGGAAGGATCGTTGCTTGGGACACGGGGCTGGTATCGAGGTGACTGTTGTGTGCATCCACTTCGCAGCGGTTCTCACTCAGCGGGTTCCGAAGGCTCTCCTGAAGAGTTTCCTGAGGGTGCCGGAAACAGGCAAGTAGCCGTCAGGCCCACGAGGATACCAACCCTCTCAAGCGAAAGGCTGCCAGCCTCAGACGCTTGGGCTCGCTCTCGTACATGAAACCACACTGTGCTTTGAAGGTTCCTGGCACCCAGCTTGCGAGTCGCGCTTGCACCGTGTCTTAGGGTTCCCAGGGTATCCACGCCGTCACCGTGTCCAATTGTTAGGTAGGCCTAAGACGGCCGGGTGTCCGGGAGCTCTAAAGGAGGAGACCTTAAGAAGGCGGGCCTTTCGGCTCCTTCCACCGAGAAACCAGCTCCCCCGGATCCTCTGTCGTCAGTCAGTTGATTTCAGAATGCCTGTGCGCACCCTCATTGCTCCTCGACGTAAGAGACCAACAGAATTGCCATAAAGGGAGGAAGCCTTCTGAGTCCAGCACAGAGGCGGTGTCTCTCGCTCAGCATTCCCACGACAGCTGAGCACCAGGGTATGGGACCGAGAGAGGGAGAAAGAGAGCCGTTAACCCCCAGCCTTTCCACAATGTAGTATAGGCATCACCCTTCAAGCCCACGTAAATTTCACAGAGGACACACCGGGCCTCGGTGTGCCTTCTTGTGGGTCAGGAAACTTTGCTTTTCATTCCTTGCGTGGCACACTGGCTCAGGGCTGCCCTACCCCAGAGACTCACGGTGCGCAGCCCGATTGGTTGAGATCAGCCCCTTCGGCGTTTCCACGCATGGAACCAACTCGGGAAGGAGCCGTTCAAAATCTGCGGACCATGGTGGCTTTCACTAGTCCTCACAGCCCGAGCGCCCTGAAGGAGGGGAGCTGCTGAAGTCAGCTAGCAAAGTCTTCTAATCCGAAGAGGAGCCTTTTCTTAAAGGGGCTTCCAAAGGCCTTAATGCGTTTTCGCCGTTATCTAGCGTGGAGGCCTGTCGCCCGGTAGACTCCCCCACGGGCCTGCTTCCCGGGCGGGGATACGGACATGCCGCCTGCTGCAGCCAAAAGGGACAGCTTAGACTAAAGGTAAAAACCCAGTGTGGAAACGTTCTTGCCTAGCCCTCGCCACAAGCACAGGCGTATAGGCCTCTGGTCAAAGGCTTTCGCCACAAGCTGAACACGTTTGGTCTCGTCTAGCCTCTGAAGCCCGGGTTTGCCCAGCTGCGAATCAAACTCCAAGAACGGTACTCAGGGTGATGCGGGCTGCCAGGTATGTAACCAGGCAGCCCAGATCGAGTACAAATACTTGTGTTTTAAACGGGCAGAAGAAATGGTGTCAAGAGCGCGCCTCCACCTGCCGGGCGACGTACACATTTTCTCCATGAGATGCAAGCCCTTCCTCCAGTGTGAAAGGCCTCTACGCCTCTTCGCGCTCGCAGCGCAGAGGTGCCACCCGCTCTGAGAACCTGCCAAAGGCACAGGGTCACGCAACGTGTGAGCCACCGAGAGCGGGTGCAGCACACACCTAGGTCTTCCCTGTCGGCCTGGGAACACCCACGGCACAGGGCTTCTTCGGTGCACACACGTGGTCGCGGTCAGTGATGCATTCTGCTCCGTGAAACCTTCTCGCGGACACGTAGAGTGAGCGCACGTAGATTAGCCCTACACCTCAGCCCTGTTGCTTGAGTGAGTTGTACTTCTACCAGGCAAACCTCCCTGCCGGAACCTCGGTGTGGCGTAAGTATCCTCCGGGAAGCGATCGCTGCCAGAGGCACTGTGCTGCTATCTAGGATAATGGTCTGTGCCTCCACTGCGCTCGTTTGCTGTTGTCTCCGAGCCGTTTGCCAAGGCTTTTCGGAAGAGGCTGCTCACAGTGTCCTTTCTTTAGAGTAACCCACAGGCGTACGAGGATACTGGTTCTGTGAAGTAAAATGCTACCTGCCTCAGCCACTCGGGCGCAGTTTTGTACGGGAAAGGACACTCCGCCTTGAAGGGTCTTCCTTCCGGATTGCCACTTGCACTGGCGATGTCTCCTAAGTCTCGCAGGCTTTCCGTGCCATCACAGGGTCCGTATCTCAGGCCTAGAACGGCAGAGCGCCCGGCAGCTTTGAAAGAGACCTTCGGTATTCTGGCCTTTGGGCTCCCTCAACCTCCGCGCCTCCAGCTGGGGTGGGGTGGGCTGGGCTGGGCTGGGCTGGGGGTGTGGGTGTGGGCGACGTACCCTTTCTCCCTGGGAAACCAGCCCACGCCTTCAGTGTGAAAGGCCTCTATGCCTCTCTGCTCTCGCAGCCCAGGGGTAGCCTCAGCTCTGAAAAGCTTCCAGAGGAGGAAGGTCAGAGAACCCTTGAACCACCCAGCAGGTGCAGCACAGAACAAGGACTTCTCTCCTGGCCTGCGAACACCCACTGCCCAGCGCTCCTTTGGTGTACACACGTGGTGGAGGAAGGGTGCTGGATTCGGCTCCGTGAGAACTTCTCCGGGCCTCGTAGTGTGAACGCAAGTGGATGAGCCCCACTTCTCACGCCAGTTTCCTGTGCAAGTGGGACAAGGCAAACGCCCTGCTTGAATCCCTGGGTGGGTTAAGTACCCTCCGGGGAAGGATCGTTGCTTGGGACACGGGGCTGGTATCGAGGTGACTGTTGTGTGCATCCACTTCGCAGCGGTTCTCGCTCAGCGGGTTCCGAAGGCTCTCCTGAAGAGTTTCCTGAGGGTGCCGGAAACAGGCAAGTAGCCGTCAGGCCCACGAGGATACCAACCCTCTCAAGCGAAAGGCTGCCAGCCTCAGACGCTTGGGCTCGCTCTCGTACACGAAACCACACTGTGCTTTGAAGGTTCCTGGCACCCAGCTTGCGAGTCGCGCTTGCACCGTGTCTTAGGGTTCCCAGGGTTTCCATGCCGTCACCGTGTCCAATTGTTAGGTAGGCCTAAGACGGCCGGGTGTCCGGGAGCTCTAAAGGAGGAGACCTTAAGAAGGCGGGCCTTTCGGCTCCTTCCACCGTGAAACCAGCTCCCCCGGTTCCTCTGCCGTCAGTCAGTTGATTTCAGAATGCCTGTGCGCACCCTCATTGCTCCTCGACGTAAGAGACCAACAGAATTGCCATAAAGGGAGGAAGCCTTCTGAGTCCAGCACAGAGGCGGTGTCTCTCGCTCAGCATTCCCACGACAGCTGAGCACCAGGGTATGGGACCGAGAGAGGGAGAAAGAGAGCCGTTAACCCCCAGCCTTTCCACAATGTAGTATAGGCATCACCCTTCAAGCCCACGTAAATTTCACAGAGGACACACCGGGCCTCGGTGTGCCTTCTTGTGGGTCAGGAAACTTTGCTTTTCATTCCTTGCGTGGCACACTGGCTCAGGGCTGCCCTACCCCAGAGACTCACGGTGCGCAGCCCGATTGGTTGAGATCAGCCCCTTCGGCGTTTCCACGCATGGAACCAACTCGGGAAGGAGCCGTTCGAAAGCTGCGGACCGTGGTGGCTTTCACTAGTCCTCACAGCCCGAGCGCCCTGAAGGAGGGGAGCTGCTGAAGTCCGCTAGCAAAGTGTTCTAATCCGAAGAGGAGCCTTTTCTTTAAAGGGGCTTCCAAAGGCCTTGATGCGTTTTCGCCGTTATCTAGAGTGGAGGCCTGTCGCCCGGCAGACTCCCCCACGGGCCTGCTTCCCGGGCGGGGATACGGACACGCCGCCTGCTGCAGCCAAAAGGGACAGCTTAGACTAAAGGTAAAAACCCAGTGTGGAAACGTTCTTGCCTAGCCCTCGCCACAAGCACAGGCGTATAGGCCTCTGGTCAAAGGCTTTCGCCACAAGCTGAACACGTTTGGTCTCGTCTAGCCTCTGAAGCCCGGGTTTGCCCAGCTACGAATCAAACTCCAGGAACGGTACTCAGGGTGATGCGGGCTGCCAGGTATGTAACCAGGCAGCCCAGATCGAGTACAAATACTTGTGTTTTAAACGGGCAGAAGAGATGGTGTCAAGAGCGCGCCTCCACCTGCCGGGCGACGTACACATTTTCTCCATGAGATGCAAGCCCTTCCTCCAGTGTGAAAGGCCTCTACGCCTCTTCGCGCTCGCAGCGCAGAGGTGCCACCCGCTCTGAGAACCTGCCAAAGGCACAGGGTCACGCAACGTGTGAGCCACCGAGAGCGGGTGCAGCACACACCTAGGTCTTCCCTGTCGGCCTGGGAACACCCACGGCACAGGGCTTCTTCGGTGCACACACGTGGTCGCGGTCGGTGATGCATTCTGCTCCGTGAAACCTTCTCGCGGACACGTAGAGTGAGCGCACGTAGATTAGCCCTACACCTCAGCCCTGTTGCTTGAGTGAGTTGTACTTCTACCAGGCAAACCTCCCTGCCGGAACCTCGGTGTGGCGTAAGTATCCTCCGGGAAGCGATCGCTGCCAGAGGCACTGTGCTGCTATCTAGGATAATGGTCTGTGCCTCCACTGCGCTCGTTTGCTGTTGTCTCCGAGCCGTTTGCCAAGGCTTTTCGGAAGAGGCTGCTCACAGTGTCCTTTCTTTAGAGTAACCCACAGGCGTACGAGGATACTGGTTCTGTGAAGTAAAATGCTACCTGCCTCAGCCACTCGGGCGCAGTTTTGTACGGGAAAGGACACTCCGCCTTGAAGGGTCTTCCTTCCGGATTGCCACTTGCACTGGCGATGTCTCCTAAGTCTCGCAGGCTTTCCGTGCCATCACAGGGTCCGTATCTCAGGCCTAGAACGGCAGAGCGCCCGGCAGCTTTGAAAGAGACCTTCGGTATTCTGGCCTTTGGGCTCCCTCAACCTCCGCGCCTCCAGCCGGGGTGGGGTGGGCTGGGCTGGGCTGGGCTGGGGGTGTGGGTGTGGGCGACGTACCCTTTCTCCCTGGGAAACCAGCCCACGCCTTCAGTGTGAAAGGCCTCTACGCCTCTCTGCTCTCGCAGCCCAGGGGTAGCCTCAGCTCTGAAAAGCTTCCAGAGGAGGAAGGTCAGAGAACCCTTGAACCACCCAGCAGGTGCAGCACAGAACAAGGACTTCTCTCCTGGCCTGCGAACACCCACTGCCCAGCGCTCCTTTGGTGTACACACGTGGTGGAGGAAGGGTGCTGGATTCGGCTCCGTGAGAACTTCTCCGGGCCTCGTAGTGTGAACGCAAGTGGATGAGCCCCACTTCTCACACCAGTTTCCTGTGCAAGTGGGACAAGGCAAACGCCCTGCTTGAATCCCTGGGTGGGTTAAGTACCCTCCGGGGAAGGATCGTTGCTTGGGACACGGGGCTGGTATCGAGGTGACTGTTGTGTGCATCCACTTCGCAGCGGTTCTCGCTCAGCGGGTTCCGAAGGCTCTCCTGAAGAGTTTCCTGAGGGTGCCGGAAACAGGCAAGTAGCCGTCAGGCCCACGAGGATACCAACCCTCTCAAGCGAAAGGCTGCCAGCCTCAGACGCTTGGGCTCGCTCTCGTACATGAAACCACACTGTGCTTTGAAGGTTCCTGGCACCCAGCTTGCGAGTCGCGCTTGCACCGTGTCTTAGTGTTCCCAGGGTTTCC
This sequence comes from Phocoena phocoena, assembly GCF_963924675.1. Classification (NCBI taxonomy): domain Eukaryota; kingdom Metazoa; phylum Chordata; class Mammalia; order Artiodactyla; family Phocoenidae; genus Phocoena; species Phocoena phocoena. Next base: position 21,794,419 of record NC_089238.1, on the reverse strand, counting down.
ACGCCGTCACCGTGTCCAATTGTTAGGTAGGCCTAAGACGGCCGGGTGTCCGGGAGCTCTAAAGGAGGAGACCTTAAGAAGGCGGGCCTTTCGGCTCCTTCCACCGAGAAACCAGCTCCCCCGGATCCTCTGTCGTCAGTCAGTTGATTTCAGAATGCCTGTGCGCACCCTCATTGCTCCTCGACGTAAGAGACCAACAGAATTGCCATAAAGGGAGGAAGCCTTCTGAGTCCAGCACAGAGGCGGTGTCTCTCGCTCAGCATTCCCACGACAGCTGAGCACCAGGGTATGGGACCGAGAGAGGGAGAAAGAGAGCCGTTAACCCCCAGCCTTTCCACAATGTAGTATAGGAATCACCCTTCAAGCCCACGTAAATTTCATAGAGGACACACCGGGCCTCGGTGTGCCTTCTTGTGGGTCAGGAAACTTTGCTTTTCATTCCTTGCGTGGCACACTGGCTCAGGGCTGCCCTACCCCAGAGACTCACGGTGCGCAGCCCGATTGGTTGAGATCAGCCCCTTCGGCGTTTCCACGCATGGAACCAACTCGGGAAGGAGCCGTTCGAAAGCTGCGGACCGTGGTGGCTTTCACTAGTCCTCACAGCCCGAGCGCCCTGAAGGAGGGGAGCTGCTGAAGTCTGCTAGCAAAGTCTTCTAATCCGAAGAGGAGCCTTTTCTTTAAAGGGGCTTCCAAAGGCCTTGATGCGTTTTCGCCGTTATCTAGAGTGGAGGCCTGTCGCCCGGCAGACTCCCCCACGGGCCTGCTTCCCGGGCGGGGATACGGACACGCCGCCTGCTGCAGCCAAAAGGGACAGCTTAGACTAAAGGTAAAAACCCAGTGTGGAAACGTTCTTGCCTAGCCCTCGCCACAAGCACAGGCGTATAGGCCTCTGGTCAAAGGCTTTCGCCACAAGCTGAACACGTTTGGTCTCGTCTAGCCTCTGAAGCCCGGGTTTGCCCAGCTACGAATCAAACTCCAGGAACGGTACTCAGGGTGATGCGGGCTGCCAGGTATGTAACCAGGTAGCCCAGATCGAGTACAAATACTTGTGTTTTAAACGGGCAGAAGAAATGGTGTCAAGAGCGTGCCTCCACCTGCCGGGCGACGTACACATTTTCTCCATGAGATGCAAGCCCTTCCTCCAGTGTGAAAGGCCTCTACGCCTCTTCGTGCTCGCAGCGCAGAGGTGCCACCCGCTCTGAGAACCTCCCAAAGGCACAGGGTCACGCAACGTGTGAGCCACCGAGAGCGGGTGCAGCACACACCTAGGTCTTCCCTGTCGGCCTGGGAACACCCACGGCACAGGGCTTCTTCGGTGCACACACGTGGTCGCGGTCGGTGATGCCTTCTGCTCCGTGAAACCTTCTCGCGGACACGTAGAGTGAGCGCACGTAGATTAGCCCTACACCTCAGCCCTGTTGCTTGAGTGAGTTGTACTTCTACCAGGCAAACCTCCCTGCCGGAACCTCGGTGTGGCGTAAGTATCCTCCGGGAAGCGATCGCTGCCAGAGGCACTGTGCTGCTATCTAGGATAATGGTCTGTGCCTCCACTGCGCTCGTTTGCTGTTGTCTCCGAGCCGTTTGCCAAGGCTTTTCGGAAGAGGCTGCTCACAGTGTCCTTTCTTTAGAGTAACCCACAGGCGTACGAGGATACCGGTTCTGTGAAGTAAAATGCTACCTGCCTCAGCCACTCGGGCGCAGTTTTGTACGGGAAAGGACACTCCGCCTTGAAGGGTCTTCCTTCCGGATTGCCACTTGCACTGGCGATGTCTCCTAAGTCTCGCAGGCTTTCCGTGCCATCACAGGGTCCGTATCTCAGGCCTAGAACGGCAGAGCGCCCGGCAGCTTTGAAAGAGACCTTCGGTATTCTGGCCTTTGGGCTCCCTCAACCTCCGCGCCTCCAGCCGGGGTGGGGTGGGCTGGGCTGGTCTGGGCTGGGGGTGTGGGTGTGGGCGACGTACCCTTTCTCCCTGGGAAACCAGCCCACGCCTTCAGTGTGAAAGGCCTCTACGCCTCTCTGCTCTCGCAGCCCAGGGGTAGCCTCAGCTCTGAAAAGCTTCCAGAGGAGGAAGGTCAGAGAACCCTTGAACCACCCAGCAGGTGCAGCACAGAACAAGGACTTCTCTCCTGGCCTGCGAACACCCACTGCCCAGCGCTCCTTTGGTGTACACACGTGGTGGAGGAAGGATGCTGGATTCGGCTCCGTGAGAACTTCTCCGGGCCTCGTAGTGTGAACGCAAGTGGATGAGCCCCACTTCTCACGCCAGTTTCCTGTGCAAGTGGGACAAGGCAAACTCCCTGCTTGAATCCCTGGGTAGGTTAAGTACCCTCCGGGGAAGGATCGTTGCTTGGGACACGGGGCTGGTATCGAGGTGACTGTTGTGTGCATCCACTTCGCAGCGGTTCTCACTCAGCGGGTTCCGAAGGCTCTCCTGAAGAGTTTCCTGAGGGTGCCGGAAACAGGCAAGTAGCCGTCAGGCCCACGAGGATACCAACCCTCTCAAGCGAAAGGCTGCCAGCCTCAGACGCTTGGGCTCGCTCTCGTACATGAAACCACACTGTGCTTTGAAGGTTCCTGGCACCCAGCTTGCGAGTCGCGCTTGCACCGTGTCTTAGGGTTCCCAGGGTTTCCACGCCGTCACCGTGTCCAATTGTTAGGTAGGCCTAAGACGGCCGGGTGTCCGGGAGCTCTAAAGGAGGAGACCTTAAGAAGGCGGGCCTTTCGGCTCCTTCCACCGAGAAACCAGCTCCCCCGGATCCTCTGTCGTCAGTCAGTTGATTTCAGAATGCCTGTGCGCACCCTCATTGCTCCTCGACGTAAGAGACCAACAGAATTGCCATAAAGGGAGGAAGCCTTCTGAGTCCAGCACAGAGGCGGTGTCTCTCGCTCAGCATTCCCACGACAGCTGAGCACCAGGGTATGGGACCGAGAGAGGGAGAAAGAGAGCCGTTAACCCCCAGCCTTTCCACAATGTAGTATAGGCATCACCCTTCAAGCCCACGTAAATTTCACAGAGGACACACCGGGCCTCGGTGTGCCTTCTTGTGGGTCAGGAAACTTTGCTTTTCATTCCTTGCGTGGCACACTGGCTCAGGGCTGCCCTACCCCAGAGACTCACGGTGCGCAGCCCGATTGGTTGAGATCAGCCCCTTCGGCGTTTCCACGCATGGAACCAACTCGGGAAGGAGCCGTTCAAAATCTGCGGACCATGGTGGCTTTCACTAGTCCTCACAGCCCGAGCGCCCTGAAGGAGGGGAGCTGCTGAAGTCAGCTAGCAAAGTCTTCTAATCCGAAGAGGAGCCTTTTCTTTAAAGGGGCTTCCAAAGGCCTTAATGCGTTTTCGCCGTTATCTAGCGTGGAGGCCTGTCGCCCGGTAGACTCCCCCACGGGCCTGCTTCCCGGGCGGGGATACGGACATGCCGCCTGCTGCAGCCAAAAGGGACAGCTTAGACTAAAGGTAAAAACCCAGTGTGGAAACGTTCTTGCCTAGCCCTCGCCACAAGCACAGGCGTATAGGCCTCTGGTCAAAGGCTTTCGCCACAAGCTGAACACGTTTGGTCTCGTCTAGCCTCTGAAGCCCGGGTTTGCCCAGCTGCGAATCAAACTCCAGGAACGGTACTCAGGGTGATGCGGGCTGCCAGGTATGTAACCAGGCAGCCCAGATCGAGTACAAATACTTGTGTTTTAAACGGGCAGAAGAAATGGTGTCAAGAGCGCGCCTCCACCTGCCGGGCGACGTACACATTTTCTCCATGAGATGCAAGCCCTTCCTCCAGTGTGAAAGGCCTCTACGCCTCTTCGCGCTCGCAGCGCAGAGGTGCCACCCGCTCTGAGAACTTCCCAAAGGCACAGGGTCACGCAACGTGTGAGCCACCGAGAGCGGGTGCAGCACACACCTAGGTCTTCCCTGTCGGCCTGGGAACACCCACGGCACAGGGCTTCTTTGGTGCACACACGTGGTCGCGGTCGGTGATGCATTCTGCTCCGTGAAACCTTCTCGCGGACACGTAGAGTGAGCGCACGTAGATTAGCCCTACACCTCAGCCCTGTTGCTTGAGTGAGTTGTACTTGTACAAGGCAAACCTCCCTGCCGGAACCTCAGTGTGGCGTAAGTGTCCTCCGGGAAGCGATCGCTGCCAGAGGCACTGTGCTGCAATCTAGGATAATGGTCTGTGCCTCCACTGCGCTCGTTTGCTGTTGTCTCCGAGCCGTTTGCCAAGGCTTTTCGGAAGAGGCTGCTCACAGTGTCCTTTCTTTAGAGTAACCCACAGGCGTACGAGGATACCGGTTCTGTGAAGTAAAATGCTACCTGCCTCAGCCACTCGGGCGCAGTTTTGTACGGGAAAGGACACTCCGCCTTGAAGGGTCTTCCTTCCGGATTGCCACTTGCACTGGCGATGTCTCCTAAGTCTCGCAGGCTTTCCGTGCCGTCACAGGGTCCGTATCTCAGGCCTAGAACGGCAGAGCGCCCGGCAGCTTTGAAAGAGACCTTCGGTATTCTGGCCTTTGGGCTCCCTCAACCTCCGCGCCTCCAGCTGGGGTGGGGTGGGCTGGGCTGGGCTGGGCTGGGGGTGTGGGTGTGGGCGACGTACCCTTTCTCCCTGGGAAACCAGCCCACGCCTTCAGTGTGAAAGGCCTCTATGCCTCTCTGCTCTCGCAGCCCAGGGGTAGCCTCAGCTCTGAAAAGCTTCCAGAGGAGGAAGGTCAGAGAACCCTTGAACCACCCAGCAGGTGCAGCACAGAACAAGGACTTCTCTCCTGGCCTGCGAACACCCACTGCCCAGCGCTCCTTTGGTGTACACACGTGGTGGAGGAAGGGTGCTGGATTCGGCTCCGTGAGAACTTCTCCGGGCCTCGTAGTGTGAACGCAAGTGGATGAGCCCCACTTCTCACGCCAGTTTCCTGTGCAAGTGGGACAAGGCAAACTCCCTGCTTGAATCCCTGGGTAGGTTAAGTACCCTCCGGGGAAGGATCGTTGCTTGGGACACGGGGCTGGTATCGAGGTGACTGTTGTGTGCATCCACTTCGCAGCGGTTCTCACTCAGCGGGTTCCGAAGGCTCTCCTGAAGAGTTTCCTGAGGGTGCCGGAAACAGGCAAGTAGCCGTCAGGCCCACGAGGATACCAACCCTCTCAAGCGAAAGGCTGCCAGCCTCAGACGCTTGGGCTCGCTCTCGTACATGAAACCACACTGTGCTTTGAAGGTTCCTGGCACCCAGCTTGCGAGTCGCGCTTGCACCGTGTCTTAGGGTTCCCAGGGTTTCCACGCCGTCACCGTGTCCAATTGTTAGGTAGGCCTAAGACGGCCGGGTGTCCGGGAGCTCTAAAGGAGGAGACCTTAAGAAGGCGGGCCTTTCGGCTCCTTCCACCGAGAAACCAGCTCCCCCGGATCCTCTGTCGTCAGTCAGTTGATTTCAGAATGCCTGTGCGCACCCTCATTGCTCCTCGACGTAAGAGACCAACAGAATTGCCATAAAGGGAGGAAGCCTTCTGAGTCCAGCACAGAGGCGGTGTCTCTCGCTCAGCATTCCCACGACAGCTGAGCACCAGGGTATGGGACCGAGAGAGGGAGAAAGAGAGCCGTTAACCCCCAGCCTTTCCACAATGTAGTATAGGCATCACCCTTCAAGCCCACGTAAATTTCACAGAGGACACACCGGGCCTCGGTGTGCCTTCTTGTGGGTCAGGAAACTTTGCTTTTCATTCCTTGCGTGGCACACTGGCTCAGGGCTGCCCTACCCCAGAGACTCACGGTGCGCAGCCCGATTGGTTGAGATCAGCCCCTTCGGCGTTTCCACGCATGGAACCAACTCGGGAAGGAGCCGTTCAAAATCTGCGGACCATGGTGGCTTTCACTAGTCCTCACAGCCCGAGCGCCCTGAAGGAGGGGAGCTGCTGAAGTCAGCTAGCAAAGTCTTCTAATCCGAAGAGGAGCCTTTTCTTTAAAGGGGCTTCCAAAGGCCTTAATGCGTTTTCGCCGTTATCTAGCGTGGAGGCCTGTCGCCCGGTAGACTCCCCCACGGGCCTGCTTCCCGGGCGGGGATACGGACATGCCGCCTGCTGCAGCCAAAAGGGACAGCTTAGACTAAAGGTAAAAACCCAGTGTGGAAACGTTCTTGCCTAGCCCTCGCCACAAGCACAGGCGTATAGGCCTCTGGTCAAAGGCTTTCGCCACAAGCTGAACACGTTTGGTCTCGTCTAGCCTCTGAAGCCCGGGTTTGCCCAGCTGCGAATCAAACTCCAGGAACGGTACTCAGGGTGATGCGGGCTGCCAGGTATGTAACCAGGCAGCCCAGATCGAGTACAAATACTTGTGTTTTAAACGGGCAGAAGAAATGGTGTCAAGAGCGCGCCTCCACCTGCCGGGCGACGTACACATTTTCTCCATGAGATGCAAGCCCTTCCTCCAGTGTGAAAGGCCTCTACGCCTCTTCGCGCTCGCAGCGCAGAGGTGCCACCCGCTCTGAGAACTTCCCAAAGGCACAGGGTCACGCAACGTGTGAGCCACCGAGAGCGGGTGCAGCACACACCTAGGTCTTCCCTGTCGGCCTGGGAACACCCACGGCACAGGGCTTCTTTGGTGCACACACGTGGTCGCGGTCGGTGATGCATTCTGCTCCGTGAAACCTTCTCGCGGACACGTAGAGTGAGCGCACGTAGATTAGCCCTACACCTCAGCCCTGTTGCTTGAGTGAGTTGTACTTGTACAAGGCAAACCTCCCTGCCGGAACCTCAGTGTGGCGTAAGTGTCCTCCGGGAAGCGATCGCTGCCAGAGGCACTGTGCTGCAATCTAGGATAATGGTCTGTGCCTCCACTGCGCTCGTTTGCTGTTGTCTCCGAGCCGTTTGCCAAGGCTTTTCGGAAGAGGCTGCTCACAGTGTCCTTTCTTTAGAGTAACCCACAGGCGTACGAGGATACCGGTTCTGTGAAGTAAAATGCTACCTGCCTCAGCCACTCGGGCGCAGTTTTGTACGGGAAAGGACACTCCGCCTTGAAGGGTCTTCCTTCCGGATTGCCACTTGCACTGGCGATGTCTCCTAAGTCTCGCAGGCTTTCCGTGCCGTCACAGGGTCCGTATCTCAGGCCTAGAACGGCAGAGCGCCCGGCAGCTTTGAAAGAGACCTTCGGTATTCTGGCCTTTGGGCTCCCTCAACCTCCGCGCCTCCAGCTGGGGTGGGGTGGGCTGGGCTGGGCTGGGCTGGGGGTGTGGGTGTGGGCGACGTACCCTTTCTCCCTGGGAAACCAGCCCACGCCTTCAGTGTGAAAGGCCTCTATGCCTCTCTGCTCTCGCAGCCCAGGGGTAGCCTCAGCTCTGAAAAGCTTCCAGAGGAGGAAGGTCAGAGAACCCTTGAACCACCCAGCAGGTGCAGCACAGAACAAGGACTTCTCTCCTGGCCTGCGAACACCCACTGCCCAGCGCTCCTTTGGTGTACACACGTGGTGGAGGAAGGGTGCTGGATTCGGCTCCGTGAGAACTTCTCCGGGCCTCGTAGTGTGAACGCAAGTGGATGAGCCCCACTTCTCACGCCAGTTTCCTGTGCAAGTGGGACAAGGCAAACGCCCTGCTTGAATCCCTGGGTGGGTTAAGTACCCTCCGGGGAAGGATCGTTGCTTGGGACACGGGGCTGGTATCGAGGTGACTGTTGTGTGCATCCACTTCGCAGCGGTTCTCGCTCAGCGGGTTCCGAAGGCTCTCCTGAAGAGTTTCCTGAGGGTGCCGGAAACAGGCAAGTAGCCGTCAGGCCCACGAGGATACCAACCCTCTCAAGCGAAAGGCTGCCAGCCTCAGACGCTTGGGCTCGCTCTCGTACACGAAACCACACTGTGCTTTGAAGGTTCCTGGCACCCAGCTTGCGAGTCGCGCTTGCACCGTGTCTTAGGGTTCCCAGGGTTTCCATGCCGTCACCGTGTCCAATTGTTAGGTAGGCCTAAGACGGCCGGGTGTCCGGGAGCTCTAAAGGAGGAGACCTTAAGAAGGCGGGCCTTTCGGCTCCTTCCACCGTGAAACCAGCTCCCCCGGTTCCTCTGCCGTCAGTCAGTTGATTTCAGAATGCCTGTGCGCACCCTCATTGCTCCTCGACGTAAGAGACCAACAGAATTGCCATAAAGGGAGGAAGCCTTCTGAGTCCAGCACAGAGGCGGTGTCTCTCGCTCAGCATTCCCACGACAGCTGAGCACCAGGGTATGGGACCGAGAGAGGGAGAAAGAGAGCCGTTAACCCCCAGCCTTTCCACAATGTAGTATAGGCATCACCCTTCAAGCCCACGTAAATTTCACAGAGGACACACCGGGCCTCGGTGTGCCTTCTTGTGGGTCAGGAAACTTTGCTTTTCATTCCTTGCGTGGCACACTGGCTCAGGGCTGCCCTACCCCAGAGACTCACCGTGCGCAGCCCGATTGGTTGAGATCAGCCCCTTCGGCGTTTCCACGCATGGAACCAACTCGGGAAGGAGCCGTTCGAAAGCTGCGGACCGTGGTGGCTTTCACTAGTCCTCACAGCCCGAGCGCCCTGAAGGAGGGGAGCTGCTGAAGTCCACTAGCAAAGTGTTCTAATCCGAAGAGGAGCCTTTTCTTTAAAGGGGCTTCCAAAGGCCTTGATGCGTTTTCGCCGTTATCTAGAGTGGAGGCCTGTCGCCCGGCAGACTCCCCCACGGGCCTGCTTCCCGGGCGGGGATACGGACACGCCGCCTGCTGCAGCCAAAAGGGACAGCTTAGACTAAAGGTAAAAACCCAGTGTGGAAACGTTCTTGCCTAGCCCTCGCCACAAGCACAGGCGTATAGGCCTCTGGTCAAAGGCTTTCGCCACAAGCTGAACACGTTTGGTCTCGTCTAGCCTCTGAAGCCCGGGTTTGCCCAGCTACGAATCAAACTCCAGGAACGGTACTCAGGGTGATGCGGGCTGCCAGGTATGTAACCAGGCAGCCCAGATCGAGTACAAATACTTGTGTTTTAAACGGGCAGAAGAGATGGTGTCAAGAGCGCGCCTCCACCTGCCGGGCGACGTACACATTTTCTCCATGAGATGCAAGCCCTTCCTCCAGTGTGAAAGGCCTCTACGCCTCTTCGCGCTCGCAGCGCAGAGGTGCCACCCGCTCTGAGAACCTGCCAAAGGCACAGGGTCACGCAACGTGTGAGCCACCGAGAGCGGGTGCAGCACACACCTAGGTCTTCCCTGTCGGCCTGGGAACACCCACGGCACAGGGCTTCTTCGGTGCACACACGTGGTCGCGGTCGGTGATGCATTCTGCTCCGTGAAACCTTCTCGCGGACACGTAGAGTGAGCGCACGTAGATTAGCCCTACACCTCAGCCCTGTTGCTTGAGTGAGTTGTACTTCTACCAGGCAAACCTCCCTGCCGGAACCTCGGTGTGGCGTAAGTATCCTCCGGGAAGCGATCGCTGCCAGAGGCACTGTGCTGCTATCTAGGATAATGGTCTGTGCCTCCACTGCGCTCGTTTGCTGTTGTCTCCGAGCCGTTTGCCAAGGCTTTTCGGAAGAGGCTGCTCACAGTGTCCTTTCTTTAGAGTAACCCACAGGCGTACGAGGATACTGGTTCTGTGAAGTAAAATGCTACCTGCCTCAGCCACTCGGGCGCAGTTTTGTACGGGAAAGGACACTCCGCCTTGAAGGGTCTTCCTTCCGGATTGCCACTTGCACTGGCGATGTCTCCTAAGTCTCGCAGGCTTTCCGTGCCATCACAGGGTCCGTATCTCAGGCCTAGAACGGCAGAGCGCCCGGCAGCTTTGAAAGAGACCTTCGGTATTCTGGCCTTTGGGCTCCCTCAACCTCCGCGCCTCCAGCCGGGGTGCGGTGGGCTGGGCTGGGCTGGGCTGGGGGTGTGGGTGTGGGCGACGTACCCTTTCTCCCTGGGAAACCAGCCCACGCCTTCAGTGTGAAAGGCCTCTACGCCTCTCTGCTCTCGCAGCCCAGGGGTAGCCTCAGCTCTGAAAAGCTTCCAGAGGAGGAAGGTCAGAGAACCCTTGAACCACCCAGCAGGTGCAGCACAGAACAAGGACTTCTCTCCTGGCCTGCGAACACCCACTGCCCAGCGCTCCTTTGGTGTACACACGTGGTGGAGGAAGGGTGCTGGATTCGGCTCCGTGAGAACTTCTCCGGGCCTCGTAGTGTGAACGCAAGTGGATGAGCCCCACTTCTCACACCAGTTTCCTGTGCAAGTGGGACAAGGCAAACGCCCTGCTTGAATCCCTGGGTGGGTTAAGTACCCTCCGGGGAAGGATCGTTGCTTGGGACACGGGGCTGGTATCGAGGTGACTGTTGTGTGCATCCACTTCGCAGCGGTTCTCGCTCAGCGGGTTCCGAAGGCTCTCCTGAAGAGTTTCCTGAGGGTGCCGGAAACAGGCAAGTAGCCGTCAGGCCCACGAGGATACCAACCCTCTCAAGCGAAAGGCTGCCAGCCTCAGACGCTTGGGCTCGCTCTCGTACATGAAACCACACTGTGCTTTGAAGGTTCCTGGCACCCAGCTTGCGAGTCGCGCTTGCACCGTGTCTTAGTGTTCCCAGGGTTTCCACGCCGTCACCGTGTCCAATTGTTAGGTAGGCCTAAGACGGCCGGGTGTCCGGGAGCTCTAAAGGAGGAGACCTTAAGAAGGCGGGCCTTTCGGCTCCTTCCACCGAGAAACCAGCTCCCCCGGATCCTCTGTCGTCAGTCAGTTGATTTCAGAATGCCTGTGCGCACCCTCATTGCTCCTCGACGTAAGAGACCAACAGAATTGCCATAAAGGGAGGAAGCCTTCTGAGTCCAGCACAGAGGCGGTGTCTCTCGCTCAGCATTCCCACGACAGCTGAGCACCAGGGTATGGGACCGAGAGAGGGAGAAAGAGAGCCGTTAACCCCCAGCCTTTCCACAATGTAGTATAGGAATCACCCTTCAAGCCCACGTAAATTTCATAGAGGACACACCGGGCCTCGGTGTGCCTTCTTGTGGGTCAGGAAACTTTGCTTTTCATTCCTTGCGTGGCACACTGGCTCAGGGCTGCCCTACCCCAGAGACTCACGGTGCGCAGCCCGATTGGTTGAGATCAGCCCCTTCGGCGTTTCCACGCATGGAACCAACTCGGGAAGGAGCCGTTCGAAAGCTGCGGACCGTGGTGGCTTTCACTAGTCCTCACAGCCCGAGCGCCCTGAAGGAGGGGAGCTGCTGAAGTCTGCTAGCAAAGTCTTCTAATCCGAAGAGGAGCCTTTTCTTTAAAGGGGCTTCCAAAGGCCTTGATGCGTTTTCGCCGTTATCTAGAGTGGAGGCCTGTCGCCCGGCAGACTCCCCCACGGGCCTGCTTCCCGGGCGGGGATACGGACACGCGGCCTGCTGTAGCCAAAAGGGACAGCTTAGACTAAAGGTAAAAACCCAGTGTGGAAACGTTCTTGCCTAGCCCTCGCCACAAGCACAGGCGTATAGGCCTCTGGTCAAAGGCTTTCGCCACAAGCTGAACACGTTTGGTCTCGTCTAGCCTCTGAAGCCCGGGTTTGCCCAGCTACGAATCAAACTCCAGGAACGGTACTCAGGGTGATGCGGGCTGCCAGGTATGTAACCAGGCAGCCCAGATCGAGTACAAATACTTGTGTTTTAAACGGGCAGAAGAAATGGTGTCAAGAGCGTGCCTCCACCTGCCGGGCGACGTACACATTTTCTCCATGAGATGCAAGCCCTTCCTCCAGTGTGAAAGGCCTCTACGCCTCTTCGTGCTCGCAGCGCAGAGGTGCCACCCGCTCTGAGAACCTCCCAAAGGCACAGGGTCACGCAACGTGTGAGCCACCGAGAGCGGGTGCAGCACACACCTAGGTCTTCCCTGTCGGCCTGGGAACACCCACGGCACAGGGCTTCTTCGGTGCACACACGTGGTCGCGGTCGGTGATGCCTTCTGCTCCGTGAAACCTTCTCGCGGACACGTAGAGTGAGCGCACGTAGATTAGCCCTACACCTCAGCCCTGTTGCTTGAGTGAGTTGTACTTCTACCAGGCAAACCTCCCTGCCGGAACCTCGGTGTGGCGTAAGTATCCTCCGGGAAGCGATCGCTGCCAGAGGCACTGTGCTGCTATCTAGGATAATGGTCTGTGCCTCCACTGCGCTCGTTTGCTGTTGTCTCCGAGCCGTTTGCCAAGGCTTTTCGGAAGAGGCTGCTCACAGTGTCCTTTCTTTAGAGTAACCCACAGGCGTACGAGGATACCGGTTCTGTGAAGTAAAATGCTACCTGCCTCAGCCACTCGGGCGCAGTTTTGTACGGGAAAGGACACTCCGCCTTGAAGGGTCTTCCTTCCGGATTGCCACTTGCACTGGCGATGTCTCCTAAGTCTCGCAGGCTTTCCGTGCCATCACAGGGTCCGTATCTCAGGCCTAGAACGGCAGAGCGCCCGGCAGCTTTGAAAGAGACCTTCGGTATTCTGGCCTTTGGGCTCCCTCAACCTCCGCGCCTCCAGCCGGGGTGGGGTGGGCTGGGCTGGTCTGGGCTGGGGGTGTGGGTGTGGGCGACGTACCCTTTCTCCCTGGGAAACCAGCCCACGCCTTCAGTGTGAAAGGCCTCTACGCCTCTCTGCTCTCGCAGCCCAGGGGTAGCCTCAGCTCTGAAAAGCTTCCAGAGGAGGAAGGTCAGAGAACCCTTGAACCACCCAGCAGGTGCAGCACAGAACAAGGACTTCTCTCCTGGCCTGCGAACACCCACTGCCCAGCGCTCCTTTGGTGTACACACGTGGTGGAGGAAGGGTGCTGGATTCGGCTCCGTGAGAACTTCTCCGGGCCTCGTAGTGTGAACGCAAGTGGATGAGCCCCACTTCTCACGCCAGTTTCCTGTGCAAGTGGGACAAGGCAAACTCCCTGCTTGAATCCCTGGGTGGGTTAAGTACCCTCCGGGGAAGGATCGTTGCTTGGGACACGGGGCTGGTATCGAGGTGACTGTTGTGTGCATCCACTTCGCAGCGGTTCTCACTCAGCGGGTTCCGAAGGCTCTCCTGAAGAGTTTCCTGAGGGTGCCGGAAACAGGCAAGTAGCCGTCAGGCCCACGAGGATACCAACCCTCTCAAGCGAAAGGCTGCCAGCCTCAGACGCTTGGGCTCGCTCTCGTACATGAAACCACACTGTGCTTTGAAGGTTCCTGGCACCCAGCTTGCGAGTCGCGCTTGCACCGTGTCTTAGGGTTCCCAGGGTTTCCACGCCGTCACCGTGTCCAATTGTTAGGTAGGCCTAAGACGGCCGGGTGTCCGGGAGCTCTAAAGGAGGAGACCTTAAGAAGGCGGGCCTTTCGGCTCCTTCCACCGAGAAACCAGCTCCCCCGGATCCTCTGTCGTCAGTCAGTTGATTTCAGAATGCCTGTGCGCACCCTCATTGCTCCTCGACGTAAGAGACCAACAGAATTGCCATAAAGGGAGGAAGCCTTCTGAGTCCAGCACAGAGGCGGTGTCTCTCGCTCAGCATTCCCACGACAGCTGAGCACCAGGGTATGGGACCGAGAGAGGGAGAAAGAGAGCCGTTAACCCCCAGCCTTTCCACAATGTAGTATAGGCATCACCCTTCAAGCCCACGTAAATTTCACAGAGGACACACCGGGCCTCGGTGTGCCTTCTTGTGGGTCAGGAAACTTTGCTTTTCATTCCTTGCGTGGCACACTGGCTCAGGGCTGCCCTACCCCAGAGACTCACGGTGCGCAGCCCGATTGGTTGAGATCAGCCCCTTCGGCGTTTCCACGCATGGAACCAACTCGGGAAGGAGCCGTTCAAAATCTGCGGACCATGGTGGCTTTCACTAGTCCTCACAGCCCGAGCGCCCTGAAGGAGGGGAGCTGCTGAAGTCAGCTAGCAAAGTCTTCTAATCCGAAGAGGAGCCTTTTCTTAAAGGGGCTTCCAAAGGCCTTAATGCGTTTTCGCCGTTATCTAGCGTGGAGGCCTGTCGCCCGGTAGACTCCCCCACGGGCCTGCTTCCCGGGCGGGGATACGGACATGCCGCCTGCTGCAGCCAAAAGGGACAGCTTAGACTAAAGGTAAAAACCCAGTGTGGAAACGTTCTTGCCTAGCCCTCGCCACAAGCACAGGCGTATAGGCCTCTGGTCAAAGGCTTTCGCCACAAGCTGAACACGTTTGGTCTCGTCTAGCCTCTGAAGCCCGGGTTTGCCCAGCTACGAATCAAACTCCAGGAACGGTACTCAGGGTGATGCGGGCTGCCAGGTATGTAACCAGGCAGCCCAGATCGAGTACAAATACTTGTGTTTTAAACGGGCAGAAGAAATGGTGTCAAGAGCGTGCCTCCACCTGCCGGGCGACGTACACATTTTCTCCATGAGATGCAAGCCCTTCCTCCAGTGTGAAAGGCCTCTACGCCTCTTCGTGCTCGCAGCGCAGAGGTGCCACCCGCTCTGAGAACCTCCCAAAGGCACAGGGTCACGCAACGTGTCAGCCACCGAGTGCGGGTGCAGCACACACCTAGGTCTTCCCTGTCGGCCTGGGAACACCCACGGCACAGGGCTTCTTCGGTGCACACACGTGGTCGCGGTCGGTGATGCCTTCTGCTCCGTGAAACCTTCTCGCGGACACGTAGAGTGAGCGCACGTAGATTAGCCCTACACCTCAGCCCTGTTGCTTGAGTGAGTTGTACTTCTACCAGGCAAACCTCCCTGCCGGAACCTCGGTGTGGCGTAAGTATCCTCCGGGAAGCGATCGCTGCCAGAGGCACTGTGCTGCTATCTAGGATAATGGTCTGTGCCTCCACTGCGCTCGTTTGCTGTTGTCTCCGAGCCGTTTGCCAAGGCTTTTCGGAAGAGGCTGCTCACAGTGTCCTTTCTTTAGAGTAACCCACAGGCGTACGAGGATACCGGTTCTGTGAAGTAAAATGCTACCTGCCTCAGCCACTCGGGCGCAGTTTTGTACGGGAAAGGACACTCCGCCTTGAAGGGTCTTCCTTCCGGATTGCCACTTGCACTGGCGATGTCTCCTAAGTCTCGCAGGCTTTCCGTGCCATCACAGGGTCCGTATCTCAGGCCTAGAACGGCAGAGCGCCCGGCAGCTTTGAAAGAGACCTTCGGTATTCTGGCCTTTGGGCTCCCTCAACCTCCGCGCCTCCAGCCGGGGTGGGGTGGGCTGGGCTGGTCTGGGCTGGGGGTGTGGGTGTGGGCGACGTACCCTTTCTCCCTGGGAAACCAGCCCACGCCTTCAGTGTGAAAGGCCTCTACGCCTCTCTGCTCTCGCAGCCCAGGGGTAGCCTCAGCTCTGAAAAGCTTCCAGAGGAGGAAGGTCAGAGAACCCTTGAACCACCCAGCAGGTGCAGCACAGAACAAGGACTTCTCTCCTGGCCTGCGAACACCCACTGCCCAGCGCTCCTTTGGTGTACACACGTGGTGGAGGAAGGGTGCTGGATTCGGCTCCGTGAGAACTTCTCCGGGCCTCGTAGTGTGAACGCAAGTGGATGAGCCCCACTTCTCACGCCAGTTTCCTGTGCAAGTGGGACAAGGCAAACTCCCTGCTTGAATCCCTGGGTGGGTTAAGTACCCTCCGGGGAAGGATCGTTGCTTGGGACACGGGGCTGGTATCGAGGTGACTGTTGTGTGCATCCACTTCGCAGCGGTTCTCACTCAGCGGGTTCCGAAGGCTCTCCTGAAGAGTTTCCTGAGGGTGCCGGAAACAGGCAAGTAGCCGTCAGGCCCACGAGGATACCAACCCTCTCAAGCGAAAGGCTGCCAGCCTCAGACGCTTGGGCTCACTCTCGTACATGAAACCACACTGTGCTTTGAAGGTTCCTGGCACCCAGCTTGCGAGTCGCGCTTGCACCGTGTCTTAGGGTTCCCAGGGTTTCCACGCCGTCACCGTGTCCAATTGTTAGGTAGGCCTAAGATGGCCGGGTGTCCGGGAGCTCTAAAGGAGGAGACCTTAAGAAGGCGGGCCTTTCGGCTCCTTCCACCGAGAAACCAGCTCCCCCGGATCCTCTGTCGTCAGTCAGTTGATTTCAGAATGCCTGTGCGCACCCTCATTGCTCCTCGACGTAAGAGACCAACAGAATTGCCATAAAGGGAGGAAGCCTTCTGAGTCCAGCACAGAGGCGGTGTCTCTCGCTCAGCATTCCCACGACAGCTGAGCACCAGGGTATGGGACCGAGAGAGGGAGAAAGAGAGCCGTTAACCCCCAGCCTTTCCACAATGTAGTATAGGCATCACCCTTCAAGCCCACGTAAATTTCACAGAGGACACACCGGGCCTCGGTGTGCCTTCTTGTGGGTCAGGAAACTTTGCTTTTCATTCCTTGCGTGGCACACTGGCTCAGGGCTGCCCTACCCCAGAGACTCACGGTGCGCAGCCCGATTGGTTGAGATCAGCCCCTTCGGCGTTTCCACGCATGGAACCAACTCGGGAAGGAGCCGTTCAAAATCTGCGGACCATGGTGGCTTTCACTAGTCCTCACAGCCCGAGCGCCCTGAAGGAGGGGAGCTGCTGAAGTCAGCTAGCAAAGTCTTCTAATCCGAAGAGGAGCCTTTTCTTAAAGGGGCTTCCAAAGGCCTTAATGCGTTTTCGCCGTTATCTAGAGTGGAGGCCTGTCGCCCGGTAGACTCCCCCACGGGCCTGCTTCCCGGGCGGGGATACGGACATGCCGCCTGCTGCAGCCAAAAGGGACAGCTTAGACTAAAGGTAAAAACCCAGTGTGGAAACGTTCTTGCCTAGCCCTCGCCACAAGCACAGGCGTATAGGCCTCTGGTCAAAGGCTTTCGCCACAAGCTGAACACGTTTGGTCTCGTCTAGCCTCTGAAGCCCGGGTTTGCCCAGCTGCGAATCAAACTCCAAGAACGGTACTCAGGGTGATGCGGGCTGCCAGGTATGTAACCAGGCAGCCCAGATCGAGTACAAATACTTGTGTTTTAAACGGGCAGAAGAAATGGTGTCAAGAGCGCGCCTCCACCTGCCGGGCGACGTACACATTTTCTCCATGAGATGCAAGCCCTTCCTCCAGTGTGAAAGGCCTCTACGCCTCTTCGCGCTCGCAGCGCAGAGGTGCCACCCGCTCTGAGAACCTCCCAAAGGCACAGGGTCACGCAACGTGTGAGCCACCGAGAGCGGGTGCAGCACACACCTAGGTCTTCCCTGTCGGCCTGGGAACACCCACGGCACAGGGCTTCTTCGGTGCACACACGTGGTCGCGGTCGGTGATGCATTCTGCTCCGTGAAACCTTCTCGCGGACACGTAGAGTGAGCGCACGTAGATTAGCCCTACACCTCAGCCCTGTTGCTTGAGTGAGTTGTACTTGTACAAGGCAAACCTCCCTGCCGGAACCTCAGTGTGGCGTAAGTGTCCTCCGGGAAGCGATCGCTGCCAGAGGCACTGTGCTGCAATCTAGGATAATGGTCTGTGCCTCCACTGCGCTCGTTTGCTGTTGTCTCCGAGCCGTTTGCCAAGGCTTTTCGGAAGAGGCTGCTCACAGTGTCCTTTCTTTAGAGTAACCCACAGGCGTACGAGGATACCGGTTCTGTGAAGTAAAATGCTACCTGCCTCAGCCACTCGGGCGCAGTTTTGTACGGGAAAGGACACTCCGCCTTGAAGGGTCTTCCTTCCGGATTGCCACTTGCACTGGCGATGTCTCCTAAGTCTCGCAGGCTTTCCGTGCCGTCACAGGGTCCGTATCTCAGGCCTAGAACGGCAGAGCGCCCGGCAGCTTTGAAAGAGACCTTCGGTATTCTGGCCTTTGGGCTCCCTCAACCTCCGCGCCTCCAGCTGGGGTGGGGTGGGCTGGGCTGGGCTGGGCTGGGGGTGTGGGTGTGGGCGACGTACCCTTTCTCCCTGGGAAACCAGCCCACGCCTTCAGTGTGAAAGGCCTCTATGCCTCTCTGCTCTCGCAGCCCAGGGGTAGCCTCAGCTCTGAAAAGCTTCCAGAGGAGGAAGGTCAGAGAACCCTTGAACCACCCAGCAGGTGCAGCACAGAACAAGGACTTCTCTCCTGGCCTGCGAACACCCACTGCCCAGCGCTCCTTTGGTGTACACACGTGGTGGAGGAAGGGTGCTGGATTCGGCTCCGTGAGAACTTCTCCGGGCCTCGTAGTGTGAACGCAAGTGGATGAGCCCCACTTCTCACGCCAGTTTCCTGTGCAAGTGGGACAAGGCAAACGCCCTGCTTGAATCCCTGGGTGGGTTAAGTACCCTCCGGGGAAGGATCGTTGCTTGGGACACGGGGCTGGTATCGAGGTGACTGTTGTGTGCATCCACTTCGCAGCGGTTCTCGCTCAGCGGGTTCCGAAGGCTCTCCTGAAGAGTTTCCTGAGGGTGCCGGAAACAGGCAAGTAGCCGTCAGGCCCACGAGGATACCAACCCTCTCAAGCGAAAGGCTGCCAGCCTCAGACGCTTGGGCTCGCTCTCGTACACGAAACCACACTGTGCTTTGAAGGTTCCTGGCACCCAGCTTGCGAGTCGCGCTTGCACCGTGTCTTAGGGTTCCCAGGGTTTCCATGCCGTCACCGTGTCCAATTGTTAGGTAGGCCTAAGACGGCCGGGTGTCCGGGAGCTCTAAAGGAGGAGACCTTAAGAAGGCGGGCCTTTCGGCTCCTTCCACCGTGAAACCAGCTCCCCCGGTTCCTCTGCCGTCAGTCAGTTGATTTCAGAATGCCTGTGCGCACCCTCATTGCTCCTCGACGTAAGAGACCAACAGAATTGCCATAAAGGGAGGAAGCCTTCTGAGTCCAGCACAGAGGCGGTGTCTCTCGCTCAGCATTCCCACGACAGCTGAGCACCAGGGTATGGGACCGAGAGAGGGAGAAAGAGAGCCGTTAACCCCCAGCCTTTCCACAATGTAGTATAGGCATCACCCTTCAAGCCCACGTAAATTTCACAGAGGACACACCGGGCCTCGGTGTGCCTTCTTGTGGGTCAGGAAACTTTGCTTTTCATTCCTTGCGTGGCACACTGGCTCAGGGCTGCCCTACCCCAGAGACTCACGGTGCGCAGCCCGATTGGTTGAGATCAGCCCCTTCGGCGTTTCCACGCATGGAACCAACTCGGGAAGGAGCCGTTCAAAATCTGCGGACCATGGTGGCTTTCACTAGTCCTCACAGCCCGAGCGCCCTGAAGGAGGGGAGCTGCTGAAGTCAGCTAGCAAAGTCTTCTAATCCGAAGAGGAGCCTTTTCTTAAAGGGGCTTCCAAAGGCCTTAATGCGTTTTCGCCGTTATCTAGCGTGGAGGCCTGTCGCCCGGTAGACTCCCCCACGGGCCTGCTTCCCGGGCGGGGATACGGACATGCCGCCTGCTGCAGCCAAAAGGGACAGCTTAGACTAAAGGTAAAAACCCAGTGTGGAAACGTTCTTGCCTAGCCCTCGCCACAAGCACAGGCGTATAGGCCTCTGGTCAAAGGCTTTCGCCACAAGCTGAACACGTTTGGTCTCGTCTAGCCTCTGAAGCCCGGGTTTGCCCAGCTGCGAATCAAACTCCAAGAACGGTACTCAGGGTGATGCGGGCTGCCAGGTATGTAACCAGGCAGCCCAGATCGAGTACAAATACTTGTGTTTTAAACGGGCAGAAGAAATGGTGTCAAGAGCGCGCCTCCACCTGCCGGGCGACGTACACATTTTCTCCATGAGATGCAAGCCCTTCCTCCAGTGTGAAAGGCCTCTACGCCTCTTCGCGCTCGCAGCGCAGAGGTGCCACCCGCTCTGAGAACCTCCCAAAGGCACAGGGTCACGCAACGTGTGAGCCACCGAGAGCGGGTGCAGCACACACCTAGGTCTTCCCTGTCGGCCTGGGAACACCCACGGCACAGGGCTTCTTCGGTGCACACACGTGGTCGCGGTCGGTGATGCATTCTGCTCCGTGAAACCTTCTCGCGGACACGTAGAGTGAGCGCACGTAGATTAGCCCTACACCTCAGCCCTGTTGCTTGAGTGAGTTGTACTTGTACAAGGCAAACCTCCCTGCCGGAACCTCAGTGTGGCGTAAGTGTCCTCCGGGAAGCGATCGCTGCCAGAGGCACTGTGCTGCAATCTAGGATAATGGTCTGTGCCTCCACTGCGCTCGTTTGCTGTTGTCTCCGAGCCGTTTGCCAAGGCTTTTCGGAAGAGGCTGCTCACAGTGTCCTTTCTTTAGAGTAACCCACAGGCGTACGAGGATACCGGTTCTGTGAAGTAAAATGCTACCTGCCTCAGCCACTCGGGCGCAGTTTTGTACGGGAAAGGACACTCCGCCTTGAAGGGTCTTCCTTCCGGATTGCCACTTGCACTGGCGATGTCTCCTAAGTCTCGCAGGCTTTCCGTGCCGTCACAGGGTCCGTATCTCAGGCCTAGAACGGCAGAGCGCCCGGCAGCTTTGAAAGAGACCTTCGGTATTCTGGCCTTTGGGCTCCCTCAACCTCCGCGCCTCCAGCTGGGGTGGGGTGGGCTGGGCTGGGCTGGGCTGGGGGTGTGGGTGTGGGCGACGTACCCTTTCTCCCTGGGAAACCAGCCCACGCCTTCAGTGTGAAAGGCCTCTATGCCTCTCTGCTCTCGCAGCCCAGGGGTAGCCTCAGCTCTGAAAAGCTTCCAGAGGAGGAAGGTCAGAGAACCCTTGAACCACCCAGCAGGTGCAGCACAGAACAAGGACTTCTCTCCTGGCCTGCGAACACCCACTGCCCAGCGCTCCTTTGGTGTACACACGTGGTGGAGGAAGGGTGCTGGATTCGGCTCCGTGAGAACTTCTCCGGGCCTCGTAGTGTGAACGCAAGTGGATGAGCCCCACTTCTCACGCCAGTTTCCTGTGCAAGTGGGACAAGGCAAACGCCCTGCTTGAATCCCTGGGTGGGTTAAGTACCCTCCGGGGAAGGATCGTTGCTTGGGACACGGGGCTGGTATCGAGGTGACTGTTGTGTGCATCCACTTCGCAGCGGTTCTCGCTCAGCGGGTTCCGAAGGCTCTCCTGAAGAGTTTCCTGAGGGTGCCGGAAACAGGCAAGTAGCCGTCAGGCCCACGAGGATACCAACCCTCTCAAGCGAAAGGCTGCCAGCCTCAGACGCTTGGGCTCGCTCTCGTACACGAAACCACACTGTGCTTTGAAGGTTCCTGGCACCCAGCTTGCGAGTCGCGCTTGCACCGTGTCTTAGGGTTCCCAGGGTTTCCATGCCGTCACCGTGTCCAATTGTTAGGTAGGCCTAAGACGGCCGGGTGTCCGGGAGCTCTAAAGGAGGAGACCTTAAGAAGGCGGGCCTTTCGGCTCCTTCCACCGTGAAACCAGCTCCCCCGGTTCCTCTGCCGTCAGTCAGTTGATTTCAGAATGCCTGTGCGCACCCTCATTGCTCCTCGACGTAAGAGACCAACAGAATTGCCATAAAGGGAGGAAGCCTTCTGAGTCCAGCACAGAGGCGGTGTCTCTCGCTCAGCATTCCCACGACAGCTGAGCACCAGGGTATGGGACCGAGAGAGGGAGAAAGAGAGCCGTTAACCCCCAGCCTTTCCACAATGTAGTATAGGCATCACCCTTCAAGCCCACGTAAATTTCACAGAGGACACACCGGGCCTCGGTGTGCCTTCTTGTGGGTCAGGAAACTTTGCTTTTCATTCCTTGCGTGGCACACTGGCTCAGGGCTGCCCTACCCCAGAGACTCACGGTGCGCAGCCCGATTGGTTGAGATCAGCCCCTTCGGCGTTTCCACGCATGGAACCAACTCGGGAAGGAGCCGTTCGAAAGCTGCGGACCGTGGTGGCTTTCACTAGTCCTCACAGCCCGAGCGCCCTGAAGGAGGGGAGCTGCTGAAGTCCGCTAGCAAAGTGTTCTAATCCGAAGAGGAGCCTTTTCTTTAAAGGGGCTTCCAAAGGCCTTGATGCGTTTTCGCCGTTATCTAGAGTGGAGGCCTGTCGCCCGGCAGACTCCCCCACGGGCCTGCTTCCCGGGCGGGGATACGGACACGCCGCCTGCTGCAGCCAAAAGGGACAGCTTAGACTAAAGGTAAAAACCCAGTGTGGAAACGTTCTTGCCTAGCCCTCGCCACAAGCACAGGCGTATAGGCCTCTGGTCAAAGGCTTTCGCCACAAGCTGAACACGTTTGGTCTCGTCTAGCCTCTGAAGCCCGGGTTTGCCCAGCTACGAATCAAACTCCAGGAACGGTACTCAGGGTGATGCGGGCTGCCAGGTATGTAACCAGGCAGCCCAGATCGAGTACAAATACTTGTGTTTTAAACGGGCAGAAGAGATGGTGTCAAGAGCGCGCCTCCACCTGCCGGGCGACGTACACATTTTCTCCATGAGATGCAAGCCCTTCCTCCAGTGTGAAAGGCCTCTACGCCTCTTCGCGCTCGCAGCGCAGAGGTGCCACCCGCTCTGAGAACCTGCCAAAGGCACAGGGTCACGCAACGTGTGAGCCACCGAGAGCGGGTGCAGCACACACCTAGGTCTTCCCTGTCGGCCTGGGAACACCCACGGCACAGGGCTTCTTCGGTGCACACACGTGGTCGCGGTCGGTGATGCATTCTGCTCCGTGAAACCTTCTCGCGGACACGTAGAGTGAGCGCACGTAGATTAGCCCTACACCTCAGCCCTGTTGCTTGAGTGAGTTGTACTTCTACCAGGCAAACCTCCCTGCCGGAACCTCGGTGTGGCGTAAGTATCCTCCGGGAAGCGATCGCTGCCAGAGGCACTGTGCTGCTATCTAGGATAATGGTCTGTGCCTCCACTGCGCTCGTTTGCTGTTGTCTCCGAGCCGTTTGCCAAGGCTTTTCGGAAGAGGCTGCTCACAGTGTCCTTTCTTTAGAGTAACCCACAGGCGTACGAGGATACTGGTTCTGTGAAGTAAAATGCTACCTGCCTCAGCCACTCGGGCGCAGTTTTGTACGGGAAAGGACACTCCGCCTTGAAGGGTCTTCCTTCCGGATTGCCACTTGCACTGGCGATGTCTCCTAAGTCTCGCAGGCTTTCCGTGCCATCACAGGGTCCGTATCTCAGGCCTAGAACGGCAGAGCGCCCGGCAGCTTTGAAAGAGACCTTCGGTATTCTGGCCTTTGGGCTCCCTCAACCTCCGCGCCTCCAGCCGGGGTGGGGTGGGCTGGGCTGGGCTGGGCTGGGGGTGTGGGTGTGGGCGACGTACCCTTTCTCCCTGGGAAACCAGCCCACGCCTTCAGTGTGAAAGGCCTCTACGCCTCTCTGCTCTCGCAGCCCAGGGGTAGCCTCAGCTCTGAAAAGCTTCCAGAGGAGGAAGGTCAGAGAACCCTTGAACCACCCAGCAGGTGCAGCACAGAACAAGGACTTCTCTCCTGGCCTGCGAACACCCACTGCCCAGCGCTCCTTTGGTGTACACACGTGGTGGAGGAAGGGTGCTGGATTCGGCTCCGTGAGAACTTCTCCGGGCCTCGTAGTGTGAACGCAAGTGGATGAGCCCCACTTCTCACACCAGTTTCCTGTGCAAGTGGGACAAGGCAAACGCCCTGCTTGAATCCCTGGGTGGGTTAAGTACCCTCCGGGGAAGGATCATTGCTTGGGACACGGGGCTGGTATCGAGGTGACTGTTGTGTGCATCCACTTCGCAGCGGTTCTCGCTCAGCGGGTTCCGAAGGCTCTCCTGAAGAGTTTCCTGAGGGTGCCGGAAACAGGCAAGTAGCCGTCAGGCCCACGAGGATACCAACCCTCTCAAGCGAAAGGCTGCCAGCCTCAGACGCTTGGGCTCGCTCTCGTACATGAAACCACACTGTGCTTTGAAGGTTCCTGGCACCCAGCTTGCGAGTCGCACTTGCACCGTGTCTTAGTGTTCCCAGGGTTTCCACGCCGTCACCGTGTCCAATTGTTAGGTAGGCCTAAGACGGCCGGGTGTCCGGGAGCTCTAAAGGAGGAGACCTTAAGAAGGCGGGCCTTTCGGCTCCTTCCACCGAGAAACCAGCTCCCCCGGATCCTCTGTCGTCAGTCAGTTGATTTCAGAATGCCTGTGCGCACCCTCATTGCTCCTCGACGTAAGAGACCAACAGAATTGCCATAAAGGGAGGAAGCCTTCTGAGTCCAGCACAGAGGCGGTGTCTCTCGCTCAGCATTCCCACGACAGCTGAGCACCAGGGTATGGGACCGAGAGAGGGAGAAAGAGAGCCGTTAACCCCCAGCCTTTCCACAATGTAGTATAGGAATCACCCTTCAAGCCCACGTAAATTTCATAGAGGACACACCGGGCCTCGGTGTGCCTTCTTGTGGGTCAGGAAACTTTGCTTTTCATTCCTTGCGTGGCACACTGGCTCAGGGCTGCCCTACCCCAGAGACTCACGGTGCGCAGCCCGATTGGTTGAGATCAGCCCCTTCGGCGTTTCCACGCATGGAACCAACTCGGGAAGGAGCCGTTCGAAAGCTGCGGACCGTGGTGGCTTTCACTAGTCCTCACAGCCCGAGCGCCCTGAAGGAGGGGAGCTGCTGAAGTCTGCTAGCAAAGTCTTCTAATCCGAAGAGGAGCCTTTTCTTTAAAGGGGCTTCCAAAGGCCTTGATGCGTTTTCGCCGTTATCTAGAGTGGAGGCCTGTCGCCCGGCAGACTCCCCCACGGGCCTGCTTCCCGGGCGGGGATACGGACACGCCGCCTGCTGCAGCCAAAAGGGACAGCTTAGACTAAAGGTAAAAACCCAGTGTGGAAACGTTCTTGCCTAGCCCTCGCCACAAGCACAGGCGTATAGGCCTCTGGTCAAAGGCTTTCGCCACAAGCTGAACACGTTTGGTCTCGTCTAGCCTCTGAAGCCCGGGTTTGCCCAGCTACGAATCAAACTCCAGGAACGGTACTCAGGGTGATGCGGGCTGCCAGGTATGTAACCAGGCAGCCCAGATCGAGTACAAATACTTGTGTTTTAAACGGGCAGAAGAAATGGTGTCAAGAGCGTGCCTCCACCTGCCGGGCGACGTACACATTTTCTCCATGAGATGCAAGCCCTTCCTCCAGTGTGAAAGGCCTCTACGCCTCTTCGTGCTCGCAGCGCAGAGGTGCCACCCGCTCTGAGAACCTCCCAAAGGCACAGGGTCACGCAACGTGTGAGCCACCGAGAGCGGGTGCAGCACACACCTAGGTCTTCCCTGTCGGCCTGGGAACACCCACGGCACAGGGCTTCTTCGGTGCACACACGTGGTCGCGGTCGGTGATGCCTTCTGCTCCGTGAAACCTTCTCGCGGACACGTAGAGTGAGCGCACGTAGATTAGCCCTACACCTCAGCCCTGTTGCTTGAGTGAGTTGTACTTCTACCAGGCAAACCTCCCTGCCGGAACCTCGGTGTGGCGTAAGTATCCTCCGGGAAGCGATCGCTGCCAGAGGCACTGTGCTGCTATCTAGGATAATGGTCTGTGCCTCCACTGCGCTCGTTTGCTGTTGTCTCCGAGCCGTTTGCCAAGGCTTTTCGGAAGAGGCTGCTCACAGTGTCCTTTCTTTAGAGTAACCCACAGGCGTACGAGGATACCGGTTCTGTGAAGTAAAATGCTACCTGCCTCAGCCACTCGGGCGCAGTTTTGTACGGGAAAGGACACTCCGCCTTGAAGGGTCTTCCTTCCGGATTGCCACTTGCACTGGCGATGTCTCCTAAGTCTCGCAGGCTTTCCGTGCCATCACAGGGTCCGTATCTCAGGCCTAGAACGGCAGAGCGCCCGGCAGCTTTGAAAGAGACCTTCGGTATTCTGGCCTTTGGGCTCCCTCAACCTCCGCGCCTCCAGCCGGGGTGGGGTGGGCTGGGCTGGTCTGGGCTGGGGGTGTGGGTGTGGGCGACGTACCCTTTCTCCCTGGGAAACCAGCCCACGCCTTCAGTGTGAAAGGCCTCTACGCCTCTCTGCTCTCGCAGCCCAGGGGTAGCCTCAGCTCTGAAAAGCTTCCAGAGGAGGAAGGTCAGAGAACCCTTGAACCACCCAGCAGGTGCAGCACAGAACAAGGACTTCTCTCCTGGCCTGCGAACACCCACTGCCCAGCGCTCCTTTGGTGTACACACGTGGTGGAGGAAGGATGCTGGATTCGGCTCCGTGAGAACTTCTCCGGGCCTCGTAGTGTGAACGCAAGTGGATGAGCCCCACTTCTCACGCCAGTTTCCTGTGCAAGTGGGACAAGGCAAACTCCCTGCTTGAATCCCTGGGTAGGTTAAGTACCCTCCGGGGAAGGATCGTTGCTTGGGACACGGGGCTGGTACCGAGGTGACTGTTGTGTGCATCCACTTCGCAGCGGTTCTCACTCAGCGGGTTCCGAAGGCTCTCCTGAAGAGTTTCCTGAGGGTGCCGGAAACAGGCAAGTAGCCGTCAGGCCCACGAGGATACCAACCCTCTCAAGCGAAAGGCTGCCAGCCTCAGACGCTTGGGCTCGCTCTCGTACATGAAACCACACTGTGCTTTGAAGGTTCCTGGCACCCAGCTTGCGAGTCGCGCTTGCACCGTGTCTTAGGGTTCCCAGGGTTTCCACGCCGTCACCGTGTCCAATTGTTAGGTAGGCCTAAGACGGCCGGGTGTCCGGGAGCTCTAAAGGAGGAGACCTTAAGAAGGCGGGCCTTTCGGCTCCTTCCACCGAGAAACCAGCTCCCCCGGATCCTCTGTCGTCAGTCAGTTGATTTCAGAATGCCTGTGCGCACCCTCATTGCTCCTCGACGTAAGAGACCAACAGAATTGCCATAAAGGGAGGAAGCCTTCTGAGTCCAGCACAGAGGCGGTGTCTCTCGCTCAGCATTCCCACGACAGCTGAGCACCAGGGTATGGGACCGAGAGAGGGAGAAAGAGAGCCGTTAACCCCCAGCCTTTCCACAATGTAGTATAGGCATCACCCTTCAAGCCCACGTAAATTTCACAGAGGACACACCGGGCCTCGGTGTGCCTTCTTGTGGGTCAGGAAACTTTGCTTTTCATTCCTTGCGTGGCACACTGGCTCAGGGCTGCCCTACCCCAGAGACTCACGGTGCGCAGCCCGATTGGTTGAGATCAGCCCCTTCGGCGTTTCCACGCATGGAACCAACTCGGGAAGGAGCCGTTCAAAATCTGCGGACCATGGTGGCTTTCACTAGTCCTCACAGCCCGAGCGCCCTGAAGGAGGGGAGCTGCTGAAGTCAGCTAGCAAAGTCTTCTAATCCGAAGAGGAGCCTTTTCTTAAAGGGGCTTCCAAAGGCCTTAATGCGTTTTCGCCGTTATCTAGCGTGGAGGCCTGTCGCCCGGTAGACTCCCCCACGGGCCTGCTTCCCGGGCGGGGATACGGACATGCCGCCTGCTGCAGCCAAAAGGGACAGCTTAGACTAAAGGTAAAAACCCAGTGTGGAAACGTTCTTGCCTAGCCCTCGCCACAAGCACAGGCGTATAGGCCTCTGGTCAAAGGCTTTCGCCACAAGCTGAACACGTTTGGTCTCGTCTAGCCTCTGAAGCCCGGGTTTGCCCAGCTGCGAATCAAACTCCAAGAACGGTACTCAGGGTGATGCGGGCTGCCAGGTATGTAACCAGGCAGCCCAGATCGAGTACAAATACTTGTGTTTTAAACGGGCAGAAGAAATGGTGTCAAGAGCGCGCCTCCACCTGCCGGGCGACGTACACATTTTCTCCATGAGATGCAAGCCCTTCCTCCAGTGTGAAAGGCCTCTACGCCTCTTCGCGCTCGCAGCGCAGAGGTGCCACCCGCTCTGAGAACCTCCCAAAGGCACAGGGTCACGCAACGTGTGAGCCACCGAGAGCGGGTGCAGCACACACCTAGGTCTTCCCTGTCGGCCTGGGAACACCCACGGCACAGGGCTTCTTCGGTGCACACACGTGGTCGCGGTCGGTGATGCATTCTGCTCCGTGAAACCTTCTCGCGGACACGTAGAGTGAGCGCACGTAGATTAGCCCTACACCTCAGCCCTGTTGCTTGAGTGAGTTGTACTTCTACAAGGCAAACCTCCCTGCCGGAACCTCAGTGTGGCGTAAGTGTCCTCCGGGAAGCGATCGCTGCCAGAGGCACTGTGCTGCAATCTAGGATAATGGTCTGTGCCTCCACTGCGCTCGTTTGCTGTTGTCTCCGAGCCGTTTGCCAAGGCTTTTCGGAAGAGGCTGCTCACAGTGTCCTTTCTTTAGAGTAACCCACAGGCGTACGAGGATACCGGTTCTGTGAAGTAAAATGCTACCTGCCTCAGCCACTCGGGCGCAGTTTTGTACGGGAAAGGACACTCCGCCTTGAAGGGTCTTCCTTCCGGATTGCCACTTGCACTGGCGATGTCTCCTAAGTCTCGCAGGCTTTCCGTGCCGTCACAGGGTCCGTATCTCAGGCCTAGAACGGCAGAGCGCCCGGCAGCTTTGAAAGAGACCTTCGGTATTCTGGCCTTTGGGCTCCCTCAACCTCCGCGCCTCCAGCTGGGGTGGGGTGGGCTGGGCTGGGCTGGGCTGGGGGTGTGGGTGTGGGCGACGTACCCTTTCTCCCTGGGAAACCAGCCCACGCCTTCAGTGTGAAAGGCCTCTATGCCTCTCTGCTCTCGCAGCCCAGGGGTAGCCTCAGCTCTGAAAAGCTTCCAGAGGAGGAAGGTCAGAGAACCCTTGAACCACCCAGCAGGTGCAGCACAGAACAAGGACTTCTCTCCTGGCCTGCGAACACCCACTGCCCAGCGCTCCTTTGGTGTACACACGTGGTGGAGGAAGGGTGCTGGATTCGGCTCCGTGAGAACTTCTCCGGGCCTCGTAGTGTGAACGCAAGTGGATGAGCCCCACTTCTCACACCAGTTTCCTGTGCAAGTGGGACAAGGCAAACGCCCTGCTTGAATCCCTGGGTGGGTTAAGTACCCTCCGGGGAAGGATCGTTGCTTGGGACACGGGGCTGGTATCGAGGTGACTGTTGTGTGCATCCACTTCGCAGCGGTTCTCGCTCAGCGGGTTCCGAAGGCTCTCCTGAAGAGTTTCCTGAGGGTGCCGGAAACAGGCAAGTAGCCGTCAGGCCCACGAGGATACCAACCCTCTCAAGCGAAAGGCTGCCAGCCTCAGACGCTTGGGCTCGCTCTCGTACATGAAACCACACTGTGCTTTGAAGGTTCCTGGCACCCAGCTTGCGAGTCGCGCTTGCACCGTGTCTTAGTGTTCCCAGGGTTTCCACGCCGTCACCGTGTCCAATTGTTAGGTAGGCCTAAGACGGCCGGGTGTCCGGGAGCTCTAAAGGAGGAGACCTTAAGAAGGCGGGCCTTTCGGCTCCTTCCACCGAGAAACCAGCTCCCCCGGATCCTCTGTCGTCAGTCAGTTGATTTCAGAATGCCTGTGCGCACCCTCATTGCTCCTCGACGTAAGAGACCAACAGAATTGCCATAAAGGGAGGAAGCCTTCTGAGTCCAGCACAGAGGCGGTGTCTCTCGCTCAGCATTCCCACGACAGCTGAGCACCAGGGTATGGGACCGAGAGAGGGAGAAAGAGAGCCGTTAACCCCCAGCCTTTCCACAATGTAGTATAGGAATCACCCTTCAAGCCCACGTAAATTTCATAGAGGACACACCGGGCCTCGGTGTGCCTTCTTGTGGGTCAGGAAACTTTGCTTTTCATTCCTTGCGTGGCACACTGGCTCAGGGCTGCCCTACACCAGAGACTCACGGTGCGCAGCCCGATTGGTTGAGATCAGCCCCTTCGGCGTTTCCACGCATGGAACCAACTCGGGAAGGAGCCGTTCGAAAGCTGCGGACCGTGGTGGCTTTCACTAGTCCTCACAGCCCGAGCGCCCTGAAGGAGGGGAGCTGCTGAAGTCTGCTAGCAAAGTCTTCTAATCCGAAGAGGAGCCTTTTCTTTAAAGGGGCTTCCAAAGGCCTTGATGCGTTTTCGCCGTTATCTAGAGTGGAGGCCTGTCGCCCGGCAGACTCCCCCACGGGCCTGCTTCCCGGGCGGGGATACGGACACGCCGCCTGCTGCAGCCAAAAGGGACAGCTTAGACTAAAGGTAAAAACCCAGTGTGGAAACGTTCTTGCCTAGCCCTCGCCACAAGCACAGGCGTATAGGCCTCTGGTCAAAGGCTTTCGCCACAAGCTGAACACGTTTGGTCTCGTCTAGCCTCTGAAGCCCGGGTTTGCCCAGCTACGAATCAAACTCCAGGAACGGTACTCAGGGTGATGCGGGCTGCCAGGTATGTAACCAGGCAGCCCAGATCGAGTACAAATACTTGTGTTTTAAACGGGCAGAAGAAATGGTGTCAAGAGCGTGCCTCCACCTGCCGGGCGACGTACACATTTTCTCCATGAGATGCAAGCCCTTCCTCCAGTGTGAAAGGCCTCTACGCCTCTTCGTGCTCGCAGCGCAGAGGTGCCACCCGCTCTGAGAACCTCCCAAAGGCACAGGGTCACGCAACGTGTGAGCCACCGAGAGCGGGTGCAGCACACACCTAGGTATTCCCTGTCGGCCTGGGAACACCCACGGCACAGGGCTTCTTCGGTGCACACACGTGGTCGCGGTCGGTGATGCATTCTGCTCCGTGAAACCTTCTCGCGGACACGTAGAGTGAGCGCACGTAGATTAGCCCTACACCTCAGCCCTGTTGCTTGAGTGAGTTGTACTTCTACCAGGCAAACCTCCCTGCCGGAACCTCGGTGTGGCGTAAGTATCCTCCGGGAAGCGATCGCTGCCAGAGGCACTGTGCTGCTATCTAGGATAATGGTCTGTGCCTCCACTGCGCTCGTTTGCTGTTGTCTCCGAGCCGTTTGCCAAGGCTTTTCGGAAGAGGCTGCTCACAGTGTCCTTTCTTTAGAGTAACCCACAGGCGTACGAGGATACTGGTTCTGTGAAGTAAAATGCTACCTGCCTCAGCCACTCGGGCGCAGTTTTGTACGGGAAAGGACACTCCGCCTTGAAGGGTCTTCCTTCCGGATTGCCACTTGCACTGGCGATGTCTCCTAAGTCTCACAGGCTTTCCGTGCCATCACAGGGTCCGTATCTCAGGCCTAGAACGGCAGAGCGCCCGGCAGCTTTGAAAGAGACCTTCGGTATTCTGGCCTTTGGGCTCCCTCAACCTCCGCGCCTCCAGCCGGGGTGCGGTGGGCTGGGCTGGGCTGGGCTGGGGGTGTGGGTGTGGGCGACGTACCCTTTCTCCCTGGGAAACCAGCCCACGCCTTCAGTGTGAAAGGCCTCTACGCCTCTCTGCTCTCGCAGCCCAGGGGTAGCCTCAGCTTTGAAAATCTTCCAGAGGAGGAAGGTCAGAGAACCCTTGAACCACCCAGCAGGTGCAGCACAGAACAAGGACTTCTCTCCTGGCCTGCGAACACCCACTGCCCAGCGCTCCTTTGGTGTACACACGTGGTGGAGGAAGGGTGCTGGATTCGGCTCCGTGAGAACTTCTCCGGGCCTCGTAGTGTGAACGCAAGTGGATGAGCCCCACTTCTCACACCAGTTTCCTGTGCAAGTGGGACAAGGCAAACGCCCTGCTTGAATCCCTGGGTGGGTTAAGTACCCTCCGGGGAAGGATCGTTGCTTGGGACACGGGGCTGGTATCGAGGTGACTGTTGTGTGCATCCACTTCGCAGCGGTTCTCGCTCAGCGGGTTCCGAAGGCTCTCCTGAAGAGTTTCCTGAGGGTGCCGGAAACAGGCAAGTAGCCGTCAGGCCCACGAGGATACCAACCCTCTCAAGCGAAAGGCTGCCAGCCTCAGACGCTTGGGCTCGCTCTCGTACATGAAACCACACTGTGCTTTGAAGGTTCCTGGCACCCAGCTTGCGAGTCGCGCTTGCACCGTGTCTTAGTGTTCCCAGGGTTTCCACGCCGTCACCGTGTCCAATTGTTAGGTAGGCCTAAGACGGCCGGGTGTCCGGGAGCTCTAAAGGAGGAGACCTTAAGAAGGCAGGCCTTTCGGCTCCTTCCACCGAGAAACCAGCTCCCCCGGATCCTCTGTCGTCAGTCAGTTGATTTCAGAATGCCTGTGCGCACCCTCATTGCTCCTCGACGTAAGAGACCAACAGAATTGCCATAAAGGGAGGAAGCCTTCTGAGTCCAGCACAGAGGCGGTGTCTCTCGCTCAGCATTCCCACGACAGCTGAG
Organism: Phocoena phocoena; assembly: GCF_963924675.1. NCBI lineage: Eukaryota > Metazoa > Chordata > Mammalia > Artiodactyla > Phocoenidae > Phocoena > Phocoena phocoena. The sequence continues at coordinate 21,762,560 of NC_089238.1, read as the reverse complement.
CACCAGGGTATGGGACCGAGAGAGGGAGAAAGAGAGCCGTTAACCCCCAGCCTTTCCACAATGTAGTATAGGAATCACCCTTCAAGCCCACGTAAATTTCATAGAGGACACACCGGGCCTCGGTGTGCCTTCTTGTGGGTCAGGAAACTTTGCTTTTCATTCCTTGCGTGGCACACTGGCTCAGGGCTGCCCTACCCCAGAGACTCACGGTGCGCAGCCCGATTGGTTGAGATCAGCCCCTTCGGCGTTTCCACGCATGGAACCAACTCGGGAAGGAGCCGTTCGAAAGCTGCGGACCGTGGTGGCTTTCACTAGTCCTCACAGCCCGAGCGCCCTGAAGGAGGGGAGCTGCTGAAGTCTGCTAGCAAAGTCTTCTAATCCGAAGAGGAGCCTTTTCTTTAAAGGGGCTTCCAAAGGCCTTGATGCGTTTTCGCCGTTATCTAGAGTGGAGGCCTGTCGCCCGGCAGACTCCCCCACGGGCCTGCTTCCCGGGCGGGGATACGGACACGCCGCCTGCTGCAGCCAAAAGGGACAGCTTAGACTAAAGGTAAAAACCCAGTGTGGAAACGTTCTTGCCTAGCCCTCGCCACAAGCACAGGCGTATAGGCCTCTGGTCAAAGGCTTTCGCCACAAGCTGAACACGTTTGGTCTCGTCTAGCCTCTGAAGCCCGGGTTTGCCCAGCTACGAATCAAACTCCAGGAACGGTACTCAGGGTGATGCGGGCTGCCAGGTATGTAACCAGGCAGCCCAGATCGAGTACAAATACTTGTGTTTTAAACGGGCAGAAGAAATGGTGTCAAGAGCGTGCCTCCACCTGCCGGGCGACGTACACATTTTCTCCATGAGATGCAAGCCCTTCCTCCAGTGTGAAAGGCCTCTACGCCTCTTCGTGCTCGCAGCGCAGAGGTGCCACCCGCTCTGAGAACCTCCCAAAGGCACAGGGTCACGCAACATGTGAGCCACCGAGAGCGGGTGCAGCACACACCTAGGTCTTCCCTGTCGGCCTGGGAACACCCACGGCACAGGGCTTCTTCGGTGCACACACGTGGTCGCGGTCGGTGATGCCTTCTGCTCCGTGAAACCTTCTCGCAGACACGTAGAGTGAGCGCACGTAGATTAGCCCTACACCTCAGCCCTGTTGCTTGAGTGAGTTGTACTTCTACCAGGCAAACCTCCCTGCCGGAACCTCGGTGTGGCGTAAGTATCCTCCGGGAAGCGATCGCTGCCAGAGGCACTGTGCTGCTATCTAGGATAATGGTCTGTGCCTCCACTGCGCTCGTTTGCTGTTGTCTCCGAGCCGTTTGCCAAGGCTTTTCGGAAGAGGCTGCTCACAGTGTCCTTTCTTTAGAGTAACCCACAGGCGTACGAGGATACCGGTTCTGTGAAGTAAAATGCTACCTGCCTCAGCCACTCGGGCGCAGTTTTGTACGGGAAAGGACACTCCGCCTTGAAGGGTCTTCCTTCCGGATTGCCACTTGCACTGGCGATGTCTCCTAAGTCTCGCAGGCTTTCCGTGCCATCACAGGGTCCGTATCTCAGGCCTAGAACGGCAGAGCGCCCGGCAGCTTTGAAAGAGACCTTCGGTATTCTGGCCTTTGGGCTCCCTCAACCTCCGCGCCTCCAGCCGGGGTGGGGTGGGCTGGGCTGGTCTGGGCTGGGGGTGTGGGTGTGGGCGACGTACCCTTTCTCCCTGGGAAACCAGCCCACGCCTTCAGTGTGAAAGGCCTCTACGCCTCTCTGCTCTCGCAGCCCAGGGGTAGCCTCAGCTCTGAAAAGCTTCCAGAGGAGGAAGGTCAGAGAACCCTTGAACCACCCAGCAGGTGCAGCACAGAACAAGGACTTCTCTCCTGGCCTGCGAACACCCACTGCCCAGCGCTCCTTTGGTGTACACACGTGGTGGAGGAAGGATGCTGGATTCGGCTCCGTGAGAACTTCTCCGGGCCTCGTAGTGTGAACGCAAGTGGATGAGCCCCACTTCTCACGCCAGTTTCCTGTGCAAGTGGGACAAGGCAAACGCCCTGCTTGAATCCCTGGGTGGGTTAAGTACCCTCCGGGGAAGGATCGTTGCTTGGGACACGGGGCTGGTATCGAGGTGACTGTTGTGTGCATCCACTTCGCAGCGGTTCTCACTCAGCGGGTTCCGAAGGCTCTCCTGAAGAGTTTCCTGAGGGTGCCGGAAACAGGCAAGTAGCCGTCAGGCCCACGAGGATACCAACCCTCTCAAGCGAAAGGCTGCCAGCCTCAGACGCTTGGGCTCGCTCTCGTACATGAAACCACACTGTGCTTTGAAGGTTCCTGGCACCCAGCTTGCGAGTCGCGCTTGCACCGTGTCTTAGGGTTCCCAGGGTTTCCACGCCGTCACCGTGTCCAATTGTTAGGTAGGCCTAAGACGGCCGGGTGTCCGGGAGCTCTAAAGGAGGAGACCTTAAGAAGGCGGGCCTTTCGGCTCCTTCCACCGAGAAACCAGCTCCCCCGGATCCTCTGTCGTCAGTCAGTTGATTTCAGAATGCCTGTGCGCACCCTCATTGCTCCTCGACGTAAGAGACCAACAGAATTGCCATAAAGGGAGGAAGCCTTCTGAGTCCAGCACAGAGGCGGTGTCTCTCGCTCAGCATTCCCACGACAGCTGAGCACCAGGGTATGGGACCGAGAGAGGGAGAAAGAGAGCCGTTAACCCCCAGCCTTTCCACAATGTAGTATAGGCATCACCCTTCAAGCCCACGTAAATTTCACAGAGGACACACCGGGCCTCGGTGTGCCTTCTTGTGGGTCAGGAAACTTTGCTTTTCATTCCTTGCGTGGCACACTGGCTCAGGGCTGCCCTACCCCAGAGACTCACGGTGCGCAGCCCGATTGGTTGAGATCAGCCCCTTCGGCGTTTCCACGCATGGAACCAACTCGGGAAGGAGCCGTTCAAAATCTGCGGACCATGGTGGCTTTCACTAGTCCTCACAGCCCGAGCGCCCTGAAGGAGGGGAGCTGCTGAAGTCAGCTAGCAAAGTCTTCTAATCCGAAGAGGAGCCTTTTCTTAAAGGGGCTTCCAAAGGCCTTAATGCGTTTTCGCCGTTATCTAGCGTGGAGGCCTGTCGCCCGGTAGACTCCCCCACGGGCCTGCTTCCCGGGCGGGGATACGGACATGCCGCCTGCTGCAGCCAAAAGGGACAGCTTAGACTAAAGGTAAAAACCCAGTGTGGAAACGTTCTTGCCTAGCCCTCGCCACAAGCACAGGCGTATAGGCCTCTGGTCAAAGGCTTTCGCCACAAGCTGAACACGTTTGGTCTCGTCTAGCCTCTGAAGCCCGGGTTTGCCCAGCTGCGAATCAAACTCCAAGAACGGTACTCAGGGTGATGCGGGCTGCCAGGTATGTAACCAGGCAGCCCAGATCGAGTACAAATACTTGTGTTTTAAACGGGCAGAAGAAATGGTGTCAAGAGCGCGCCTCCACCTGCCGGGCGACGTACACATTTTCTCCATGAGATGCAAGCCCTTCCTCCAGTGTGAAAGGCCTCTACGCCTCTTCGCGCTCGCAGCGCAGAGGTGCCACCCGCTCTGAGAACCTCCCAAAGGCACAGGGTCACGCAACGTGTGAGCCACCGAGAGCGGGTGCAGCACACACCTAGGTCTTCCCTGTCGGCCTGGGAACACCCACGGCACAGGGCTTCTTCGGTGCACACACGTGGTCGCGGTCGGTGATGCATTCTGCTCCGTGAAACCTTCTCGCGGACACGTAGAGTGAGCGCACGTAGATTAGCCCTACACCTCAGCCCTGTTGCTTGAGTGAGTTGTACTTGTACAAGGCAAACCTCCCTGCCGGAACCTCAGTGTGGCGTAAGTGTCCTCCGGGAAGCGATCGCTGCCAGAGGCACTGTGCTGCAATCTAGGATAATGGTCTGTGCCTCCACTGCGCTCGTTTGCTGTTGTCTCCGAGCCGTTTGCCAAGGCTTTTCGGAAGAGGCTGCTCACAGTGTCCTTTCTTTAGAGTAACCCACAGGCGTACGAGGATACCGGTTCTGTGAAGTAAAATGCTACCTGCCTCAGCCACTCGGGCGCAGTTTTGTACGGGAAAGGACACTCCGCCTTGAAGGGTCTTCCTTCCGGATTGCCACTTGCACTGGCGATGTCTCCTAAGTCTCGCAGGCTTTCCGTGCCGTCACAGGGTCCGTATCTCAGGCCTAGAACGGCAGAGCGCCCGGCAGCTTTGAAAGAGACCTTCGGTATTCTGGCCTTTGGGCTCCCTCAACCTCCGCGCCTCCAGCTGGGGTGGGGTGGGCTGGGCTGGGCTGGGCTGGGGGTGTGGGTGTGGGCGACGTACCCTTTCTCCCTGGGAAACCAGCCCACGCCTTCAGTGTGAAAGGCCTCTATGCCTCTCTGCTCTCGCAGCCCAGGGGTAGCCTCAGCTCTGAAAAGCTTCCAGAGGAGGAAGGTCAGAGAACCCTTGAACCACCCAGCAGGTGCAGCACAGAACAAGGACTTCTCTCCTGGCCTGCGAACACCCACTGCCCAGCGCTCCTTTGGTGTACACACGTGGTGGAGGAAGGGTGCTGGATTCGGCTCCGTGAGAACTTCTCCGGGCCTCGTAGTGTGAACGCAAGTGGATGAGCCCCACTTCTCACGCCAGTTTCCTGTGCAAGTGGGACAAGGCAAACGCCCTGCTTGAATCCCTGGGTGGGTTAAGTACCCTCCGGGGAAGGATCGTTGCTTGGGACACGGGGCTGGTATCGAGGTGACTGTTGTGTGCATCCACTTCGCAGCGGTTCTCGCTCAGCGGGTTCCGAAGGCTCTCCTGAAGAGTTTCCTGAGGGTGCCGGAAACAGGCAAGTAGCCGTCAGGCCCACGAGGATACCAACCCTCTCAAGCGAAAGGCTGCCAGCCTCAGACGCTTGGGCTCGCTCTCGTACACGAAACCACACTGTGCTTTGAAGGTTCCTGGCACCCAGCTTGCGAGTCGCGCTTGCACCGTGTCTTAGGGTTCCCAGGGTTTCCATGCCGTCACCGTGTCCAATTGTTAGGTAGGCCTAAGACGGCCGGGTGTCCGGGAGCTCTAAAGGAGGAGACCTTAAGAAGGCGGGCCTTTCGGCTCCTTCCACCGTGAAACCAGCTCCCCCGGTTCCTCTGCCATCAGTCAGTTGATTTCAGAATGCCTGTGCGCACCCTCATTGCTCCTCGACGTAAGAGACCAACAGAATTGCCATAAAGGGAGGAAGCCTTCTGAGTCCAGCACAGAGGCGGTGTCTCTCGCTCAGCATTCCCACGACAGCTGAGCACCAGGGTATGGGACCGAGAGAGGGAGAAAGAGAGCCGTTAACCCCCAGCCTTTCCACAATGTAGTATAGGCATCACCCTTCAAGCCCACGTAAATTTCACAGAGGACACACCGGGCCTCGGTGTGCCTTCTTGTGGGTCAGGAAACTTTGCTTTTCATTCCTTGCGTGGCACACTGGCTCAGGGCTGCCCTACCCCAGAGACTCACGGTGCGCAGCCCGATTGGTTGAGATCAGCCCCTTCGGCGTTTCCACGCATGGAACCAACTCGGGAAGGAGCCGTTCAAAATCTGCGGACCATGGTGGCTTTCACTAGTCCTCACAGCCCGAGCGCCCTGAAGGAGGGGAGCTGCTGAAGTCAGCTAGCAAAGTCTTCTAATCCGAAGAGGAGCCTTTTCTTAAAGGGGCTTCCAAAGGCCTTAATGCGTTTTCGCCGTTATCTAGCGTGGAGGCCTGTCGCCCGGTAGACTCCCCCACGGGCCTGCTTCCCGGGCGGGGATACGGACATGCCGCCTGCTGCAGCCAAAAGGGACAGCTTAGACTAAAGGTAAAAACCCAGTGTGGAAACGTTCTTGCCTAGCCCTCGCCACAAGCACAGGCGTATAGGCCTCTGGTCAAAGGCTTTCGCCACAAGCTGAACACGTTTGGTCTCGTCTAGCCTCTGAAGCCCGGGTTTGCCCAGCTGCGAATCAAACTCCAAGAACGGTACTCAGGGTGATGCGGGCTGCCAGGTATGTAACCAGGCAGCCCAGATCGAGTACAAATACTTGTGTTTTAAACGGGCAGAAGAAATGGTGTCAAGAGCGCGCCTCCACCTGCCGGGCGACGTACACATTTTCTCCATGAGATGCAAGCCCTTCCTCCAGTGTGAAAGGCCTCTACGCCTCTTCGCGCTCGCAGCGCAGAGGTGCCACCCGCTCTGAGAACCTCCCAAAGGCACAGGGTCACGCAACGTGTGAGCCACCGAGAGCGGGTGCAGCACACACCTAGGTCTTCCCTGTCGGCCTGGGAACACCCACGGCACAGGGCTTCTTCGGTGCACACACGTGGTCGCGGTCGGTGATGCATTCTGCTCCGTGAAACCTTCTCGCGGACACGTAGAGTGAGCGCACGTAGATTAGCCCTACACCTCAGCCCTGTTGCTTGAGTGAGTTGTACTTGTACAAGGCAAACCTCCCTGCCGGAACCTCAGTGTGGCGTAAGTGTCCTCCGGGAAGCGATCGCTGCCAGAGGCACTGTGCTGCAATCTAGGATAATGGTCTGTGCCTCCACTGCGCTCGTTTGCTGTTGTCTCCGAGCCGTTTGCCAAGGCTTTTCGGAAGAGGCTGCTCACAGTGTCCTTTCTTTAGAGTAACCCACAGGCGTACGAGGATACCGGTTCTGTGAAGTAAAATGCTACCTGCCTCAGCCACTCGGGCACAGTTTTGTACGGGAAAGGACACTCCGCCTTGAAGGGTCTTCCTTCCGGATTGCCACTTGCACTGGCGATGTCTCCTAAGTCTCGCAGGCTTTCCGTGCCGTCACAGGGTCCGTATCTCAGGCCTAGAACGGCAGAGCGCCCGGCAGCTTTGAAAGAGACCTTCGGTATTCTGGCCTTTGGGCTCCCTCAACCTCCGCGCCTCCAGCTGGGGTGGGGTGGGCTGGGCTGGGCTGGGCTGGGGGTGTGGGTGTGGGCGACGTACCCTTTCTCCCTGGGAAACCAGCCCACGCCTTCAGTGTGAAAGGCCTCTATGCCTCTCTGCTCTCGCAGCCCAGGGGTAGCCTCAGCTCTGAAAAGCTTCCAGAGGAGGAAGGTCAGAGAACCCTTGAACCACCCAGCAGGTGCAGCACAGAACAAGGACTTCTCTCCTGGCCTGCGAACACCCACTGCCCAGCGCTCCTTTGGTGTACACACGTGGTGGAGGAAGGGTGCTGGATTCGGCTCCGTGAGAACTTCTCCGGGCCTCGTAGTGTGAACGCAAGTGGATGAGCCCCACTTCTCACGCCAGTTTCCTGTGCAAGTGGGACAAGGCAAACGCCCTGCTTGAATCCCTGGGTGGGTTAAGTACCCTCCGGGGAAGGATCGTTGCTTGGGACACGGGGCTGGTATCGAGGTGACTGTTGTGTGCATCCACTTCGCAGCGGTTCTCGCTCAGCGGGTTCCGAAGGCTCTCCTGAAGAGTTTCCTGAGGGTGCCGGAAACAGGCAAGTAGCCGTCAGGCCCACGAGGATACCAACCCTCTCAAGCGAAAGGCTGCCAGCCTCAGACGCTTGGGCTCGCTCTCGTACACGAAACCACACTGTGCTTTGAAGGTTCCTGGCACCCAGCTTGCGAGTCGCGCTTGCACCGTGTCTTAGGGTTCCCAGGGTTTCCATGCCGTCACCGTGTCCAATTGTTAGGTAGGCCTAAGACGGCCGGGTGTCCGGGAGCTCTAAAGGAGGAGACCTTAAGAAGGCGGGCCTTTCGGCTCCTTCCACCGTGAAACCAGCTCCCCCGGTTCCTCTGCCGTCAGTCAGTTGATTTCAGAATGCCTGTGCGCACCCTCATTGCTCCTCGACGTAAGAGACCAACAGAATTGCCATAAAGGGAGGAAGCCTTCTGAGTCCAGCACAGAGGCGGTGTCTCTCGCTCAGCATTCCCACGACAGCTGAGCACCAGGGTATGGGACCGAGAGAGGGAGAAAGAGAGCCGTTAACCCCCAGCCTTTCCACAATGTAGTATAGGCATCACCCTTCAAGCCCACGTAAATTTCACAGAGGACACACCGGGCCTCGGTGTGCCTTCTTGTGGGCCAGGAAACTTTGCTTTTCATTCCTTGCGTGGCACACTGGCTCAGGGCTGCCCTACCCCAGAGACTCACGGTGCGCAGCCCGATTGGTTGAGATCAGCCCCTTCGGCGTTTCCACGCATGGAACCAACTCGGGAAGGAGCCGTTCGAAAGCTGCGGACCGTGGTGGCTTTCACTAGTCCTCACAGCCCGAGCGCCCTGAAGGAGGGGAGCTGCTGAAGTCCGCTAGCAAAGTGTTCTAATCCGAAGAGGAGCCTTTTCTTTAAAGGGGCTTCCAAAGGCCTTGATGCGTTTTCGCCGTTATCTAGAGTGGAGGCCTGTCGCCCGGCAGACTCCCCCACGGGCCTGCTTCCCGGGCGGGGATACGGACACGCCGCCTGCTGCAGCCAAAAGGGACAGCTTAGACTAAAGGTAAAAACCCAGTGTGGAAACGTTCTTGCCTAGCCCTCGCCACAAGCACAGGCGTATAGGCCTCTGGTCAAAGGCTTTCGCCACAAGCTGAACACGTTTGGTCTCGTCTAGCCTCTGAAGCCCGGGTTTGCCCAGCTACGAATCAAACTCCAGGAACGGTACTCAGGGTGATGCGGGCTGCCAGGTATGTAACCAGGCAGCCCAGATCGAGTACAAATACTTGTGTTTTAAACGGGCAGAAGAGATGGTGTCAAGAGCGCGCCTCCACCTGCCGGGCGACGTACACATTTTCTCCATGAGATGCAAGCCCTTCCTCCAGTGTGAAAGGCCTCTACGCCTCTTCGCGCTCGCAGCGCAGAGGTGCCACCCGCTCTGAGAACCTGCCAAAGGCACAGGGTCACGCAACGTGTGAGCCACCGAGAGCGGGTGCAGCACACACCTAGGTCTTCCCTGTCGGCCTGGGAACACCCACGGCACAGGGCTTCTTCGGTGCACACACGTGGTCGCGGTCGGTGATGCATTCTGCTCCGTGAAACCTTCTCGCGGACACGTAGAGTGAGCGCACGTAGATTAGCCCTACACCTCAGCCCTGTTGCTTGAGTGAGTTGTACTTCTACAAGGCAAACCTCCCTGCCGGAACCTCGGTGTGGCGTAAGTATCCTCCGGGAAGCGATCGCTGCCAGAGGCACTGTGCTGCTATCTAGGATAATGGTCTGTGCCTCCACTGCGCTCGTTTGCTGTTGTCTCCGAGCCGTTTGCCAAGGCTTTTCGGAAGAGGCTGCTCACAGTGTCCTTTCTTTAGAGTAACCCACAGGCGTACGAGGATACCGGTTCTGTGAAGTAAAATGCTACCTGCCTCAGCCACTCGGGCGCAGTTTTGTACGGGAAAGGACACTCCGCCTTGAAGGGTCTTCCTTCCGGATTGCCACTTGCACTGGCGATGTCTCCTAAGTCTCGCAGGCTTTCCGTGCCGTCACAGGGTCCGTATCTCAGGCCTAGAATGGCAGAGCGCCCGGCAGCTTTGAAAGAGACCTTCGGTATTCTGGCCTTTGGGCTCCCTCAACCTCCGCGCCTCCAGCTGGGGTGGGGTGGGCTGGGCTGGGCTGGGCTGGGGGTGTGGGTGTGGGCGACGTACCCTTTCTCCCTGGGAAACCAGCCCACGCCTTCAGTGTGAAAGGCCTCTATGCCTCTCTGCTCTCGCAGCCCAGGGGTAGCCTCAGCTCTGAAAAGCTTCCAGAGGAGGAAGGTCAGAGAACCCTTGAACCACCCAGCAGGTGCAGCACAGAACAAGGACTTCTCTCCTGGCCTGCGAACACCCACTGCCCAGCGCTCCTTTGGTGTACACACGTGGTGGAGGAAGGGTGCTGGATTCGGCTCCGTGAGAACTTCTCCGGGCCTCGTAGTGTGAACGCAAGTGGATGAGCCCCACTTCTCACGCCAGTTTCCTGTGCAAGTGGGACAAGGCAAACGCCCTGCTTGAATCCCTGGGTGGGTTAAGTACCCTCCGGGGAAGGATCGTTGCTTGGGACACGGGGCTGGTATCGAGGTGACTGTTGTGTGCATCCACTTCGCAGCGGTTCTCGCTCAGCGGGTTCCGAAGGCTCTCCTGAAGAGTTTCCTGAGGGTGCCGGAAACAGGCAAGTAGCCGTCAGGCCCACGAGGATACCAACCCTCTCAAGCGAAAGGCTGCCAGCCTCAGACGCTTGGGCTCGCTCTCGTACATGAAACCACACTGTGCTTTGAAGGTTCCTGGCACCCAGCTTGCGAGTCGCGCTTGCACCGTGTCTTAGTGTTCCCAGGGTTTCCACGCCGTCACCGTGTCCAATTGTTAGGTAGGCCTAAGACGGCCGGGTGTCCGGGAGCTCTAAAGGAGGAGACCTTAAGAAGGCGGGCCTTTCGGCTCCTTCCACCGAGAAACCAGCTCCCCCGGATCCTCTGTCGTCAGTCAGTTGATTTCAGAATGCCTGTGCGCACCCTCATTGCTCCTCGACGTAAGAGACCAACAGAATTGCCATAAAGGGAGGAAGCCTTCTGAGTCCAGCACAGAGGCGGTGTCTCTCGCTCAGCATTCCCACGACAGCTGAGCACCAGGGTATGGGACCGAGAGAGGGAGAAAAAGAGCCGTTAACCCCCAACCTTTCCACAATGTAGTATAGGAATCACCCTTCAAGCCCACGTAAATTTCATAGAGGACACACCGGGCCTCGGTGTGCCTTCTTGTGGGTCAGGAAACTTTGCTTTTCATTCCTTGCGTGGCACACTGGCTCAGGGCTGCCCTACCCCAGAGACTCACGGTGCGCAGCCCGATTGGTTGAGATCAGCCCCTTCGGCGTTTCCACGCATGGAACCAACTCGGGAAGGAGCCGTTCGAAAGCTGCGGACCGTGGTGGCTTTCACTAGTCCTCACAGCCCGAGCGCCCTGAAGGAGGGGAGCTGCTGAAGTCTGCTAGCAAAGTCTTCTAATCCGAAGAGGAGCCTTTTCTTTAAAGGGGCTTCCAAAGGCCTTGATGCGTGTTCGCCGTTATCTAGAGTGGAGGCCTGTCGCCCGGCAGACTCCCCCACGGGCCTGCTTCCCGGGCGGGGATACGGACACGCCGCCTGCTGCAGCCAAAAGGGACAGCTTAGACTAAAGGTAAAAACCCAGTGTGGAAACGTTCTTGCCTAGCCCTCGCCACAAGCACAGGCGTATAGGCCTCTGGTCAAAGGCTTTCGCCACAAGCTGAACACGTTTGGTCTCGTCTAGCCTCTGAAGCCCGGGTTTGCCCAGCTACGAATCAAACTCCAGGAACGGTACTCAGGGTGATGCGGGCTGCCAGGTATGTAACCAGGCAGCCCAGATCGAGTACAAATACTTGTGTTTTAAACGGGCAGAAGAGATGGTGTCAAGAGCGTGCCTCCACCTGCCGGGCGACGTACACATTTTCTCCATGAGATGCAAGCCCTTCCTCCAGTGTGAAAGGCCTCTACGCCTCTTCGTGCTCGCAGCGCAGAGGTGCCACCCGCTCTGAGAACCTGCCAAAGGCACAGGGTCACGCAACGTGTGAGCCACCGAGAGCGGGTGCAGCACACACCTAGGTCTTCCCTGTCGGCCTGGGAACACCCACGGCACAGGGCTTCTTCGGTGCACACACGTGGTCGCGGTCGGTGATGCCTTCTGCTCCGTGAAACCTTCTCGCGGACACGTAGAGTGAGCGCACGTAGATTAGCCCTACACCTCAGCCCTGTTGCTTGAGTGAGTTGTACTTCTACCAGGCAAACCTCCCTGCCGGAACCTCGGTGTGGCGTAAGTATCCTCCGGGAAGCGATCGCTGCCAGAGGCACTGTGCTGCTATCTAGGATAATGGTCTGTGCCTCCACTGCGCTCGTTTGCTGTTGTCTCCGAGCCGTTTGCCAAGGCTTTTCGGAAGAGGCTGCTCACAGTGTCCTTTCTTTAGAGTAACCCACAGGCGTACGAGGATACCGGTTCTGTGAAGTAAAATGCTACCTGCCTCAGCCACTCGGGCACAGTTTTGTACGGGAAAGGACACTCCGCCTTGAAGGGTCTTCCTTCCGGATTGCCACTTGCACTGGCGATGTCTCCTAAGTCTCGCAGGCTTTCCGTGCCATCACAGGGTCCGTATCTCAGGCCTAGAACGGCAGAGCGCCCGGCAGCTTTGAAAGAGACCTTCGGTATTCTGGCCTTTGGGCTCCCTCAACCTCCGCGCCTCCAGCCGGGGTGGGGTGGGCTGGGCTGGTCTGGGCTGGGGGTGTGGGTGTGGGCGACGTACCCTTTCTCCCTGGGAAACCAGCCCACGCCTTCAGTGTGAAAGGCCTCTACGCCTCTCTGCTCTCGCAGCCCAGGGGTAGCCTCAGCTCTGAAAAGCTTCCAGAGGAGGAAGGTCAGAGAACCCTTGAACCACCCAGCAGGTGCAGCACAGAACAAGGACTTCTCTCCTGGCCTGCGAACACCCACTGCCCAGCGCTCCTTTGGTGTACACACGTGGTGGAGGAAGGGTGCTGGATTCGGCTCCGTGAGAACTTCTCCGGGCCTCGTAGTGTGAACGCAAGTGGATGAGCCCCACTTCTCACGCCAGTTTCCTGTGCAAGTGGGACAAGGCAAACGCCCTGCTTGAATCCCTGGGTGGGTTAAGTACCCTCCGGGGAAGGATCGTTGCTTGGGACACGGGGCTGGTATCGAGGTGACTGTTGTGTGCATCCACTTCGCAGCGGTTCTCGCTCAGCGGGTTCCGAAGGCTCTCCTGAAGAGTTTCCTGAGGGTGCCGGAAACAGGCAAGTAGCCGTCAGGCCCACGAGGATACCAACCCTCTCAAGCGAAAGGCTGCCAGCCTCAGACGCTTGGGCTCGCTCTCGTACATGAAACCACACTGTGCTTTGAAGGTTCCTGGCACCCAGCTTGCGAGTCGCGCTTGCACCGTGTCTTAGTGTTCCCAGGGTTTCCACGCCGTCACCGTGTCCAATTGTTAGGTAGGCCTAAGACGGCCGGGTGTCCGGGAGCTCTAAAGGAGGAGACCTTAAGAAGGCGGGCCTTTCGGCTCCTTCCACCGAGAAACCAGCTCCCCCGGATCCTCTGTCGTCAGTCAGTTGATTTCAGAATGCCTGTGCGCACCCTCATTGCTCCTCGACGTAAGAGACCAACAGAATTGCCATAAAGGGAGGAAGCCTTCTGAGTCCAGCACAGAGGCGGTGTCTCTCGCTCAGCATTCCCACGACAGCTGAGCACCAGGGTATGGGACCGAGAGAGGGAGAAAGAGAGCCGTTAACCCCCAGCCTTTCCACAATGTAGTATAGGCATCACCCTTCAAGCCCACGTAAATTTCACAGAGGACACACCGGGCCTCGGTGTGCTTTCTTGTGGGTCAGGAAACTTTGCTTTTCATTCCTTGCGTGGCACACTGGCTCAGGGCTGCCCTACCCCAGAGACTCACGGTGCGCAGCCCGATTGGTTGAGATCAGCCCCTTCGGCGTTTCCACGCATGGAACCAACTCGGGAAGGAGCCGTTCAAAATCTGCGGACCATGGTGGCTTTCACTAGTCCTCACAGCCCGAGCGCCCTGAAGGAGGGGAGCTGCTGAAGTCAGCTAGCAAAGTCTTCTAATCCGAAGAGGAGCCTTTTCTTTAAAGGGGCTTCCAAAGGCCTTAATGCGTTTTCGCCGTTATCTAGCGTGGAGGCCTGTCGCCCGGTAGACTCCCCCACGGGACTGCTTCCCGGGCGGGGATACGGACATGCCGCCTGCTGCAGCCAAAAGGGACAGCTTAGACTAAAGGTAAAAACCCAGTGTGGAAACGTTCTTGCCTAGCCCTCGCCACAAGCACAGGCGTATAGGCCTCTGGTCAAAGGCTTTCGCCACAAGCTGAACACGTTTGGTCTCGTCTAGCCTCTGAAGCCCGGGTTTGCCCAGCTGCGAATCAAACTCCAAGAACGGTACTCAGGGTGATGCGGGCTGCCAGGTATGTAACCAGGCAGCCCAGATCGAGTACAAATACTTGTGTTTTAAACGGGCAGAAGAAATGGTGTCAAGAGCGCGCCTCCACCTGCCGGGCGACGTACACATTTTCTCCATGAGATGCAAGCCCTTCCTCCAGTGTGAAAGGCCTCTACGCCTCTTCGCGCTCGCAGCGCAGAGGTGCCACCCGCTCTGAGAACCTCCCAAAGGCACAGGGTCACGCAACGTGTGAGCCACCGAGAGCGGGTGCAGCACACACCTAGGTCTTCCCTGTCGGCCTGGGAACACCCACGGCACAGGGCTTCTTCGGTGCACACACGTGGTCGCGGTCGGTGATGCATTCTGCTCCGTGAAACCTTCTCGCGGACACGTAGAGTGAGCGCACGTAGATTAGCCCTACACCTCAGCCCTGTTGCTTGAGTGAGTTGTACTTCTACAAGGCGAACCTCCCTGCCGGAACCTCAGTGTGGCGTAAGTGTCCTCCGGGAAGCGATCGCTGCCAGAGGCACTGTGCTGCAATCTAGGATAATGGTCTGTGCCTCCACTGCGCTCGTTTGCTGTTGTCTCCGAGCCGTTTGCCAAGGCTTTTCGGAAGAGGCTGCTCACAGTGTCCTTTCTTTAGAGTAACCCACAGGCGTACGAGGATACCGGTTCTGTGAAGTAAAATGCTACCTGCCTCAGCCACTCGGGCGCAGTTTTGTACGGGAAAGGACACTCCGCCTTGAAGGGTCTTCCTTCCGGATTGCCACTTGCACTGGCGATGTCTCCTAAGTCTCGCAGGCTTTCCGTGCCGTCACAGGGTCCGTATCTCAGGCCTAGAACGGCAGAGCGCCCGGCAGCTTTGAAAGAGACCTTCGGTATTCTGGCCTTTGGGCTCCCTCAACCTCCGCGCCTCCAGCTGGGGTGGGGTGGGCTGGGCTGGGCTGGGCTGGGGGTGTGGGTGTGGGCGACGTACCCTTTCTCCCTGGGAAACCAGCCCACGCCTTCAGTGTGAAAGGCCTCTATGCCTCTCTGCTCTCGCAGCCCAGGGGTAGCCTCAGCTCTGAAAAGCTTCCAGAGGAGGAAGGTCAGAGAACCCTTGAACCACCCAGCAGGTGCAGCACAGAACAAGGACTTCTCTCCTGGCCTGCGAACACCCACTGCCCAGCGCTCCTTTGGTGTACACACGTGGTGGAGGAAGGGTGCTGGATTCGGCTCCGTGAGAACTTCTCCGGGCCTCGTAGTGTGAACGCAAGTGGATGAGCCCCACTTCTCACGCCAGTTTCCTGTGCAAGTGGGACAAGGCAAACGCCCTGCTTGAATCCCTGGGTGGGTTAAGTACCCTCCGGGGAAGGATCGTTGCTTGGGACACGGGGCTGGTATCGAGGTGACTGTTGTGTGCATCCACTTCGCAGCGGTTCTCGCTCAGCGGGTTCCGAAGGCTCTCCTGAAGAGTTTCCTGAGGGTGCCGGAAACAGGCAAGTAGCCGTCAGGCCCACGAGGATACCAACCCTCTCAAGCGAAAGGCTGCCAGCCTCAGACGCTTGGGCTCGCTCTCGTACATGAAACCACACTGTGCTTTGAAGGTTCCTGGCACCCAGCTTGCGAGTCGCGCTTGCACCGTGTCTTAGTGTTCCCAGGGTTTCCACGCCGTCACCGTGTCCAATTGTTAGGTAGGCCTAAGACGGCCGGGTGTCCGGGAGCTCTAAAGGAGGAGACCTTAAGAAGGCGGGCCTTTCGGCTCCTTCCACCGAGAAACCAGCTCCCCCGGATCCTCTGTCGTCAGTCAGTTGATTTCAGAATGCCTGTGCGCACCCTCATTGCTCCTCGACGTAAGAGACCAACAGAATTGCCATAAAGGGAGGAAGCCTTCTGAGTCCAGCACAGAGGCGGTGTCTCTCGCTCAGCATTCCCACGACAGCTGAGCACCAGGGTATGGGACCGAGAGAGGGAGAAAGAGAGCCGTTAACCCCCAGCCTTTCCACAATGTAGTATAGGCATCACCCTTCAAGCCCACGTAAATTTCACAGAGGACACACCGGGCCTCGGTGTGCCTTCTTGTGGGTCAGGAAACTTTGCTTTTCATTCCTTGCGTGGCACACTGGCTCAGGGCTGCCCTACCCCAGAGACTCACGGTGCGCAGCCCGATTGGTTGAGATCAGCCCCTTCGGCGTTTCCACGCATGGAACCAACTCGGGAAGGAGCCGTTCAAAATCTGCGGACCATGGTGGCTTTCACTAGTCCTCACAGCCCGAGCGCCCTGAAGGAGGGGAGCTGCTGAAGTCAGCTAGCAAAGTCTTCTAATCCGAAGAGGAGCCTTTTCTTTAAAGGGGCTTCCAAAGGCCTTAATGCGTTTTCGCCGTTATCTAGCGTGGAGGCCTGTCGCCCGGTAGACTCCCCCACGGGCCTGCTTCCCGGGCGGGGATACGGACATGCCGCCTGCTGCAGCCAAAAGGGACAGCTTAGACTAAAGGTAAAAACCCAGTGTGGAAACGTTCTTGCCTAGCCCTCGCCACAAGCACAGGCGTATAGGCCTCTGGTCAAAGGCTTTCGCCACAAGCTGAACACGTTTGGTCTCGTCTAGCCTCTGAAGCCCGGGTTTGCCCAGCTGCGAATCAAACTCCAAGAACGGTACTCAGGGTGATGCGGGCTGCCAGGTATGTAACCAGGCAGCCCAGATCGAGTACAAATACTTGTGTTTTAAACGGGCAGAAGAAATGGTGTCAAGAGCGCGCCTCCACCTGCCGGGCGACGTACACATTTTCTCCATGAGATGCAAGCCCTTCCTCCAGTGTGAAAGGCCTCTACGCCTCTTCGCGCTCGCAGCGCAGAGGTGCCACCCGCTCTGAGAACCTCCCAAAGGCACAGGGTCACGCAACGTGTGAGCCACCGAGAGCGGGTGCAGCACACACCTAGGTCTTCCCTGTCGGCCTGGGAACACCCACGGCACAGGGCTTCTTCGGTGCACACACGTGGTCGCGGTCGGTGATGCATTCTGCTCCGTGAAACCTTCTCGCGGACACGTAGAGTGAGCGCACGTAGATTAGCCCTACACCTCAGCCCTGTTGCTTGAGTGAGTTGTACTTCTACAAGGCAAACCTCCCTGCCGGAACCTCAGTGTGGCGTAAGTGTCCTCCGGGAAGCGATCGCTGCCAGAGGCACTGTGCTGCAATCTAGGATAATGGTCTGTGCCTCCACTGCGCTCGTTTGCTGTTGTCTCCGAGCCGTTTGCCAAGGCTTTACGGAAGAGGCTGCTCACAGTGTCCTTTCTTTAGAGTAACCCACAGGCGTACGAGGATACCGGTTCTGTGAAGTAAAATGCTACCTGCCTCAGCCACTCGGGCGCAGTTTTGTACGGGAAAGGACACTCCGCCTTGAAGGGTCTTCCTTCCGGATTGCCACTTGCACTGGCGATGTCTCCTAAGTCTCGCAGGCTTTCCGTGCCGTCACAGGGTCCGTATCTCAGGCCTAGAACGGCAGAGCGCCCGGCAGCTTTGAAAGAGACCTTCGGTATTCTGGCCTTTGGGCTCCCTCAACCTCCGCGCCTCCAGCTGGGGTGGGGTGGGCTGGGCTGGGCTGGGCTGGGGGTGTGGGTGTGGGCGACGTACCCTTTCTCCCTGGGAAACCAGCCCACGCCTTCAGTGTGAAAGGCCTCTACGCCTCTCTGCTCTCGCAGCCCAGGGGTAGCCTCAGCTCTGAAAAGCTTCCAGAGGAGGAAGGTCAGAGAACCCTTGAACCACCCAGCAGGTGCAGCACAGAACAAGGACTTCTCTCCTGGCCTGCGAACACCCACTGCCCAGCGCTCCTTTGGTGTACACACGTGGTGGAGGAAGGGTGCTGGATTCGGCTCCGTGAGAACTTCTCCGGGCCTCGTAGTGTGAACGCAAGTGGATGAGCCCCACTTCTCACGCCAGTTTCCTGTGCAAGTGGGACAAGGCAAACGCCCTGCTTGAATCCCTGGGTGGGTTAAGTACCCTCCGGGGAAGGATCGTTGCTTGGGACACGGGGCTGGTATCGAGGTGACTGTTGTGTGCATCCACTTCGCAGCGGTTCTCGCTCAGCGGGTTCCGAAGGCTCTCCTGAAGAGTTTCCTGAGGGTGCCGGAAACAGGCAAGTAGCCGTCAGGCCCACGAGGATACCAACCCTCTCAAGCGAAAGGCTGCCAGCCTCAGACGCTTGGGCTCGCTCTCGTACACGAAACCACACTGTGCTTTGAAGGTTCCTGGCACCCAGCTTGCGAGTCGCGCTTGCACCGTGTCTTAGGGTTCCCAGGGTTTCCATGCCGTCACCGTGTCCAATTGTTAGGTAGGCCTAAGACGGCCGGGTGTCCGGGAGCTCTAAAGGAGGAGACCTTAAGAAGGCGGGCCTTTCGGCTCCTTCCACCGTGAAACCAGCTCCCCCGGTTCCTCTGCCGTCAGTCAGTTGATTTCAGAATGCCTGTGCGCACCCTCATTGCTCCTCGACGTAAGAGACCAACAGAATTGCCATAAAGGGAGGAAGCCTTCTGAGTCCAGCACAGAGGCGGTGTCTCTCGCTCAGCATTCCCACGACAGCTGAGCACCAGGGTATGGGACCGAGAGAGGGAGAAAGAGAGCCGTTAACCCCCAGCCTTTCCACAATGTAGTATAGGCATCACCCTTCAAGCCCACGTAAATTTCACAGAGGACACACCGGGCCTCGGTGTGCCTTCTTGTGGGTCAGGAAACTTTGCTTTTCATTCCTTGCGTGGCACACTGGCTCAGGGCTGCCCTACCCCAGAGACTCACGGTGCGCAGCCCGATTGGTTGAGATCAGCCCCTTCGGCGTTTCCACGCATGGAACCAACTCGGGAAGGAGCCGTTCGAAAGCTACGGACCGTGGTGGCTTTCACTAGTCCTCACAGCCCGAGCGCCCTGAAGGAGGGGAGCTGCTGAAGTCTGCTAGCAAAGTCTTCTAATCCGAAGAGGAGCCTTTTCTTTAAAGGGGCTTCCAAAGGCCTTGATGCGTTTTCGCCGTTATCTAGAGTGGAGGCCTGTCGCCCGGCAGACTCCCCCACGGGCCTGCTTCCCGGGCGGGGATACGGACACGCCGCCTGCTGCAGCCAAAAGGGACAGCTTAGACTAAAGGTAAAAACCCAGCGTGGAAACGTTCTTGCCTAGCCCTCGCCACAAGCACAGGCGTATAGGCCTCTGGTCAAAGGCTTTCGCCACAAGCTGAACACGTTTGGTCTCGTCTAGCCTCTGAAGCCCGGGTTTGCCCAGCTACGAATCAAACTCCAGGAACGGTACTCAGGGTGATGCGGGCTGCCAGGTATGTAACCAGGCAGCCCAGATCGAGTACAAATACTTGTGTTTTAAACGGGCAGAAGAGATGGTGTCAAGAGCGCGCCTCCACCTGCCGGGCGACGTACACATTTTCTCCATGAGATGCAAGCCCTTCCTCCAGTGTGAAAGGCCTCTACGCCTCTTCGCGCTCGCAGCGCAGAGGTGCCACCCGCTCTGAGAACCTGCCAAAGGCACAGGGTCACGCAACGTGTGAGCCACCGAGAGCGGGTGCAGCACACACCTAGGTCTTCCCTGTCGGCCTGGGAACACCCACGGCACAGGGCTTCTTCGGTGCACACACGTGGTCGCGGTCGGTGATGCATTCTGCTCCGTGAAACCTTCTCGCGGACACGTAGAGTGAGCGCACGTAGATTAGCCCTACACCTCAGCCCTGTTGCTTGAGTGAGTTGTACTTCTACAAGGCAAACCTCCCTGCCGGAACCTCGGTGTGGCGTAAGTATCCTCCGGGAAGCGATCGCTGCCAGAGGCACTGTGCTGCTATCTAGGATAATGGTCTGTGCCTCCACTGCGCTCGTTTGCTGTTGTGTCCGAGCCGTTTGCCAAGGCTTTTCGGAAGAGGCTGCTCACAGTGTCCTTTCTTTAGAGTAACCCACAGGCGTACGAGGATACTGGTTCTGTGAAGTAAAATGCTACCTGCCTCAGCCACTCGGGCGCAGTTTTGTACGGGAAAGGACACTCCGCCTTGAAGGGTCTTCCTTCCGGATTGCCACTTGCACTGGCGATGTCTCCTAAGTCTCGCAGGCTTTCCGTGCCATCACAGGGTCCGTATCTCAGGCCTAGAACGGCAGAGCGCCCGGCAGCTTTGAAAGAGACCTTCGGTATTCTGGCCTTTGGGCTCCCTCAACCTCCGCGCCTCCAGCCGGGGTGCGGTGGGCTGGGCTGGGCTGGGCTGGGGGTGTGGGTGTGGGCGACGTACCCTTTCTCCCTGGGAAACCAGCCCACGCCTTCAGTGTGAAAGGCCTCTACGCCTCTCTGCTCTCGCAGCCCAGGGGTAGCCTCAGCTCTGAAAAGCTTCCAGAGGAGGAAGGTCAGAGAACCCTTGAACCACCCAGCAGGTGCAGCACAGAACAAGGACTTCTCTCCTGGCCTGCGAACACCCACTGCCCAGCGCTCCTTTGGTGTACACACGTGGTGGAGGAAGGGTGCTGGATTCGGCTCCGTGAGAACTTCTCCGGGCCTCGTAGTGTGAACGCAAGTGGATGAGCCCCACTTCTCACACCAGTTTCCTGTGCAAGTGGGACAAGGCAAACGCCCTGCTTGAATCCCTGGGTGGGTTAAGTACCCTCCGGGGAAGGATCGTTGCTTGGGACACGGGGCTGGTATCGAGGTGACTGTTGTGTGCATCCACTTCGCAGCGGTTCTCGCTCAGCGGGTTCCGAAGGCTCTCCTGAAGAGTTTCCTGAGGGTGCCGGAAACAGGCAAGTAGCCGTCAGGCCCACGAGGATACCAACCCTCTCAAGCGAAAGGCTGCCAGCCTCAGACGCTTGGGCTCGCTCTCGTACATGAAACCACACTGTGCTTTGAAGGTTCCTGGCACCCAGCTTGCGAGTCGCGCTTGCACCGTGTCTTAGTGTTCCCAGGGTTTCCACGCCGTCACCGTGTCCAATTGTTAGGTAGGCCTAAGACGGCCGGGTGTCCGGGAGCTCTAAAGGAGGAGACCTTAAGAAGGCGGGCCTTTCGGCTCCTTCCACCGAGAAACCAGCTCCCCCGGATCCTCTGTCGTCAGTCAGTTGATTTCAGAATGCCTGTGCGCACCCTCATTGCTCCTCGACGTAAGAGACCAACAGAATTGCCATAAAGGGAGGAAGCCTTCTGAGTCCAGCACAGAGGCGGTGTCTCTCGCTCAGCATTCCCACGACAGCTGAGCACCAGGGTATGGGACCGAGAGAGGGAGAAAGAGAGCCGTTAACCCCCAGCCTTTCCACAATGTAGTATAGGCATCACCCTTCAAGCCCACGTAAATTTCACAGAGGACACACCGGGCCTCGGTGTGCCTTCTTGTGGGTCAGGAAACTTTGCTTTTCATTCCTTGCGTGGCACACTGGCTCAGGGCTGCCCTACCCCAGAGACTCACGGTGCGCAGCCCGATTGGTTGAGATCAGCCCCTTCGGCGTTTCCACGCATGGAACCAACTCGGGAAGGAGCCGTTCAAAATCTGCGGACCATGGTGGCTTTCACTAGTCCTCACAGCCCGAGCGCCCTGAAGGAGGGGAGCTGCTGAAGTCAGCTAGCAAAGTCTTCTAATCCGAAGAGGAGCCTTTTCTTTAAAGGGGCTTCCAAAGGCCTTAATGCGTTTTCGCCGTTATCTAGCGTGGAGGCCTGTCGCCCGGTAGACTCCCCCACGGGACTGCTTCCCGGGCGGGGATACGGACATGCCGCCTGCTGCAGCCAAAAGGGACAGCTTAGACTAAAGGTAAAAACCCAGTGTGGAAACGTTCTTGCCTAGCCCTCGCCACAAGCACAGGCGTATAGGCCTCTGGTCAAAGGCTTTCGCCACAAGCTGAACACGTTTGGTCTCGTCTAGCCTCTGAAGCCCGGGTTTGCCCAGCTGCGAATCAAACTCCAAGAACGGTACTCAGGGTGATGCGGGCTGCCAGGTATGTAACCAGGCAGCCCAGATCGAGTACAAATACTTGTGTTTTAAACGGGCAGAAGAAATGGTGTCAAGAGCGCGCCTCCACCTGCCGGGCGACGTACACATTTTCTCCATGAGATGCAAGCCCTTCCTCCAGTGTGAAAGGCCTCTACGCCTCTTCGCGCTCGCAGCGCAGAGGTGCCACCCGCTCTGAGAACCTCCCAAAGGCACAGGGTCACGCAACGTGTGAGCCACCGAGAGCGGGTGCAGCACACACCTAGGTCTTCCCTGTCGGCCTGGGAACACCCACGGCACAGGGCTTCTTCGGTGCACACACGTGGTCGCGGTCGGTGATGCATTCTGCTCCGTGAAACCTTCTCGCGGACACGTAGAGTGAGCGCACGTAGATTAGCCCTACACCTCAGCCCTGTTGCTTGAGTGAGTTGTACTTGTACAAGGCAAACCTCCCTGCCGGAACCTCAGTGTGGCGTAAGTGTCCTCCGGGAAGCGATCGCTGCCAGAGGCACTGTGCTGCAATCTAGGATAATGGTCTGTGCCTCCACTGCGCTCGTTTGCTGTTGTCTCCGAGCCGTTTGCCAAGGCTTTTCGGAAGAGGCTGCCCACAGTGTCCTTTCTTTAGAGTAACCCACAGGCGTACGAGGATACCGGTTCTGTGAAGTAAAATGCTACCTGCCTCAGCCACACGGGCGCAGTTTTGTACGGGAAAGGACACTCCGCCTTGAAGGGTCTTCCTTCCGGATTGCCACTTGCACTGGCGATGTCTCCTAAGTCTCGCAGGCTTTCCGTGCCGTCACAGGGTCCGTATCTCAGGCCTAGAACGGCAGAGCGCCCGGCAGCTTTGAAAGAGACCTTCGGTATTCTGGCCTTTGGGCTCCCTCAACCTCCGCGCCTCCAGCTGGGGTGGGGTGGGCTGGGCTGGGCTGGGCTGGGGGTGTGGGTGTGGGCGACGTACCCTTTCTCCCTGGGAAACCAGCCCACGCCTTCAGTGTGAAAGGCCTCTATGCCTCTCTGCTCTCGCAGCCCAGGGGTAGCCTCAGCTCTGAAAAGCTTCCAGAGGAGGAAGGTCAGAGAACCCTTGAACCACCCAGCAGGTGCAGCACAGAACAAGGACTTCTCTCCTGGCCTGCGAACACCCACTGCCCAGCGCTCCTTTGGTGTACACACGTGGTGGAGGAAGGGTGCTGGATTCGGCTCCGTGAGAACTTCTCCGGGCCTCGTAGTGTGAACGCAAGTGGATGAGCCCCACTTCTCACGCCAGTTTCCTGTGCAAGTGGGACAAGGCAAACGCCCTGCTTGAATCCCTGGGTGGGTTAAGTACCCTCCGGGGAAGGATCGTTGCTTGGGACACGGGGCTGGTATCGAGGTGACTGTTGTGTGCATCCACTTCGCAGCGGTTCTCGCTCAGCGGGTTCCGAAGGCTCTCCTGAAGAGTTTCCTGAGGGTGCCGGAAACAGGCAAGTAGCCGTCAGGCCCACGAGGATACCAACCCTCTCAAGCGAAAGGCTGCCAGCCTCAGACGCTTGGGCTCGCTCTCGTACACGAAACCACACTGTGCTTTGAAGGTTCCTGGCACCCAGCTTGCGAGTCGCGCTTGCACCGTGTCTTAGGGTTCCCAGGGTTTCCATGCCGTCACCGTGTCCAATTGTTAGGTAGGCCTAAGACGGCCGGGTGTCCGGGAGCTCTAAAGGAGGAGACCTTAAGAAGGCGGGCCTTTCGGCTCCTTCCACCGTGAAACCAGCTCCCCCGGTTCCTCTGCCGTCAGTCAGTTAATTTCAGAATGCCTGTGCGCACCCTCATTGCTCCTCGACGTAAGAGACCAACAGAATTGCCATAAAGGGAGGAAGCCTTCTGAGTCCAGCACAGAGGCGGTGTCTCTCGCTCAGCATTCCCACGACAGCTGAGCACCAGGGTATGGGACCGAGAGAGGGAGAAAGAGAGCCGTTAACCCCCAGCCTTTCCACAATGTAGTATAGGCATCACCCTTCAAGCCCACGTAAATTTCATAGAGGACACACCGGGCCTCGGTGTGCCTTCTTGTGGGTCAGGAAACTTTGCTTTTCATTCCTTGCGTGGCACACTGGCTCAGGGCTGCCCTACCCCAGAGACTCACGGTGCGCAGCCCGATTGGTTGAGATCAGCCCCTTCGGCGTTTCCACGCATGGAACCAACTCGGGAAGGAGCCGTTCGAAAGCTGCGGACCGTGGTGGCTTTCACTAGTCCTCACAGCCCGAGCGCCCTGAAGGAGGGGAGCTGCTGAAGTCCGCTAGCAAAGTCTTCTAATCCGAAGAGGAGCCTTTTCTTTAAAGGGGCTTCCAAAGGCCTTGATGCGTTTTCGCCGTTATCTAGAGTGAAGGCCTGTCGCCCGGCAGACTCCCCCACGGGCCTGCTTCCCGGGCGGGGATACGGACACGCCGCCTGCTGCAGCCAAAAGGGACAGCTTAGACTAAAGGTAAAAACCCAGTGTGGAAACGTTCTTGCCTAGCCCTCGCCACAAGCACAGGCGTATAGGCCTCTGGTCAAAGGCTTTCGCCACAAGCTGAACACGTTTGGTCTCGTCTAGCCTCTGAAGCCCGGGTTTGCCCAGCTACGAATCAAACTCCAGGAACGGTACTCAGGGTGATGCGGGCTGCGAGGTATGTAACCAGGCAGCCCAGATCGAGTAAAAATACTTGTGTTTTAAACGGGCAGAAGAGATGGTGTCAAGAGCGCGCCTCCACCTGCCGGGCGACGTACACATTTTCTCCATGAGATGCAAGCCCTTCCTCCAGTGTGAAAGGCCTCTACGCCTCTTCGCGCTCGCAGCGCAGAGGTGCCACCCGCTCTGAGAACCTGCCAAAGGCACAGGGTCACGCAACGTGTGAGCCACCGAGAGCGGGTGCAGCACACACCTAGGTCTTCCCTGTCGGCCTGGGAACACCCACGGCACAGGGCTTCTTCGGTGCACACACGTGGTCGCGGTCGGTGATGCATTCTGCTCCGTGAAACCTTCTCGCGGACACGTAGAGTGAGCGCACGTAGATTAGCCCTACACCTCAGCCCTGTTGCTTGAGTGAGTTGTACTTCTACCAGGCAAACCTCCCTGCCGGAACCTCGGTGTGGCGTAAGTATCCTCCGGGAAGCGATCGCTGCCAGAGGCACTGTGCTGCTATCTAGGATAATGGTCTGTGCCTCCACTGCGCTCGTTTGCTGTTGTCTCCGAGCCGTTTGCCAAGGCTTTTCGGAAGAGGCTGCTCACAGTGTCCTTTCTTTAGAGTAACCCACAGGCGTACGAGGATACTGGTTCTGTGAAGTAAAATGCTACCTGCCTCAGCCACTCGGGCGCAGTTTTGTACGGGAAAGGACACTCCGCCTTGAAGGGTCTTCCTTCCGGATTGCCACTTGCACTGGCGATGTCTCCTAAGTCTCGCAGGCTTTCCGTGCCGTCACAGGGTCCGTATCTCAGGCCTAGAACGGCAGAGCGCCCGGCAGCTTTGAAAGAGACCTTCGGTATTCTGGCCTTTGGGCTCCCTCAACCTCCGCGCCTCCAGCCGGGGTGCGGTGGGCTGGGCTGGGCTGGGCTGGGGGTGTGGGTGTGGGCGACGTACCCTTTCTCCCTGGGAAACCAGCCCACGCCTTCAGTGTGAAAGGCCTCTACGCCTCTCTGCTCTCGCAGCCCAGGGGTAGCCTCAGCTCTGAAAAGCTTCCAGAGGAGGAAGGTCAGAGAACCCTTGAACCACCCAGCAGGTGCAGCACAGAACAAGGACTTCTCTCCTGGCCTGCGAACACCCACTGCCCAGCGCTCCTTTGGTGTACACACGTGGTGGAGGAAGGGTGCTGGATTCGGCTCCGTGAGAACTTCTCCGGGCCTCGTAGTGTGAACGCAAGTGGATGAGCCCCACTTCTCACACCAGTTTCCTGTGCAAGTGGGACAAGGCAAACGCCCTGCTTGAATCCCTGGGTGGGTTAAGTACCCTCCGGGGAAGGATCGTTGCTTGGGACACGGGGCTGGTATCGAGGTGACTGTTGTGTGCATCCACTTCGCAGCGGTTCTCGCTCAGCGGGTTCCGAAGGCTCTCCTGAAGAGTTTCCTGAGGGTGCCGGAAACAGGCAAGTAGCCGTCAGGCCCACGAGGATACCAACCCTCTCAAGCGAAAGGCTGCCAGCCTCAGACGCTTGGGCTCGCTCTCGTACATGAAACCACACTGTGCTTTGAAGGTTCCTGGCACCCAGCTTGCGAGTCGCGCTTGCACCGTGTCTTAGTGTTCCCAGGGTTTCCACGCCGTCACCGTGTCCAATTGTTAGGTAGGCCTAAGACGGCCGGGTGTCCGGGAGCTCTAAAGGAGGAGACCTTAAGAAGGCGGGCCTTTCGGCTCCTTCCACCGAGAAACCAGCTCCCCCGGATCCTCTGTCGTCAGTCAGTTGATTTCAGAATGCCTGTGCGCACCCTCATTGCTCCTCGACGTAAGAGACCAACAGAATTGCCATAAAGGGAGGAAGCCTTCTGAGTCCAGCACAGAGGCGGTGTCTCTCGCTCAGCATTCCCACGACAGCTGAGCACCAGGGTATGGGACCGAGAGAGGGAGAAAGAGAGCCGTTAACCCCCAGCCTTTCCACAATGTAGTATAGGAATCACCCTTCAAGCCCACGTAAATTTCATAGAGGACACACCGGGCCTCGGTGTGCCTTCTTGTGGGTCAGGAAACTTTGCTTTTCATTCCTTGCGTGGCACACTGGCTCAGGGCTGCCCTACCCCAGAGACTCACGGTGCGCAGCCCGATTGGTTGAGATCAGCCCCTTCGGCGTTTCCACGCATGGAACCAACTCGGGAAGGAGCCGTTCGAAAGCTGCGGACCGTGGTGGCTTTCACTAGTCCTCACAGCCCGAGCGCCCTGAAGGAGGGGAGCTGCTGAAGTCTGCTAGCAAAGTGTTCTAATCCGAAGAGGAGCCTTTTCTTTAAAGGGGCTTCCAAAGGCCTTGATGCGTTTTCGCCGTTATCTAGAGTGGAGGCCTGTCGCCCGGCAGACTCCCCCACGGGCCTGCTTCCCGGGCGGGGATACGGACACGCCGCCTGCTGCAGCCAAAAGGGACAGCTTAGACTAAAGGTAAAAACCCAGCGTGGAAACGTTCTTGCCTAGCCCTCGCCACAAGCACAGGCGTATAGGCCTCTGGTCAAAGGCTTTCGCCACAAGCTGAACACGTTTGGTCTCGTCTAGCCTCTGAAGCCCGGGTTTGCCCAGCTACGAATCAAACTCCAGGAACGGTACTCAGGGTGATGCGGGCTGCCAGGTATGTAACCAGGCAGCCCAGATCGAGTACAAATACTTGTGTTTTAAACGGGCAGAAGAGATGGTGTCAAGAGCGCGCCTCCACCTGCCGGGCGACGTACACATTTTCTCCATGAGATGCAAGCCCTTCCTCCAGTGTGAAAGGCCTCTACGCCTCTTCGCGCTCGCAGCGCAGAGGTGCCACCCGCTCTGAGAACCTGCCAAAGGCACAGGGTCACGCAACGTGTGAGCCACCGAGAGCGGGTGCAGCACACACCTAGGTCTTCCCTGTCGGCCTGGGAACACCCACGGCACAGGGCTTCTTCGGTGCACACACGTGGTCGCGGTCGGTGATGCATTCTGCTCCGTGAAACCTTCTCGCGGACACGTAGAGTGAGCGCACGTAGATTAGCCCTACACCTCAGCCCTGTTGCTTGAGTGAGTTGTACTTCTACAAGGCAAACCTCCCTGCCGGAACCTCGGTGTGGCGTAAGTATCCTCCGGGAAGCGATCGCTGCCAGAGGCACTGTGCTGCTATCTAGGATAATGGTCTGTGCCTCCACTGCGCTCGTTTGCTGTTGTGTCCGAGCCGTTTGCCAAGGCTTTTCGGAAGAGGCTGCTCACAGTGTCCTTTCTTTAGAGTAACCCACAGGCGTACGAGGATACTGGTTCTGTGAAGTAAAATGCTACCTGCCTCAGCCACTCGGGCGCAGTTTTGTACGGGAAAGGACACTCCGCCTTGAAGGGTCTTCCTTCCGGATTGCCACTTGCACTGGCGATGTCTCCTAAGTCTCGCAGGCTTTCCGTGCCATCACAGGGTCCGTATCTCAGGCCTAGAACGGCAGAGCGCCCGGCAGCTTTGAAAGAGACCTTCGGTATTCTGGCCTTTGGGCTCCCTCAACCTCCGCGCCTCCAGCCGGGGTGCGGTGGGCTGGGCTGGGCTGGGCTGGGGGTGTGGGTGTGGGCGACGTACCCTTTCTCCCTGGGAAACCAGCCCACGCCTTCAGTGTGAAAGGCCTCTACGCCTCTCTGCTCTCGCAGCCCAGGGGTAGCCTCAGCTCTGAAAAGCTTCCAGAGGAGGAAGGTCAGAGAACCCTTGAACCACCCAGCAGGTGCAGCACAGAACAAGGACTTCTCTCCTGGCCTGCGAACACCCACTGCCCAGCGCTCCTTTGGTGTACACACGTGGTGGAGGAAGGGTGCTGGATTCGGCTCCGTGAGAACTTCTCCGGGCCTCGTAGTGTGAACGCAAGTGGATGAGCCCCACTTCTCACACCAGTTTCCTGTGCAAGTGGGACAAGGCAAACGCCCTGCTTGAATCCCTGGGTGGGTTAAGTACCCTCCGGGGAAGGATCGTTGCTTGGGACACGGGGCTGGTATCGAGGTGACTGTTGTGTGCATCCACTTCGCAGCGGTTCTCGCTCAGCGGGTTCCGAAGGCTCTCCTGAAGAGTTTCCTGAGGGTGCCGGAAACAGGCAAGTAGCCGTCAGGCCCACGAGGATACCAACCCTCTCAAGCGAAAGGCTGCCAGCCTCAGACGCTTGGGCTCGCTCTCGTACATGAAACCACACTGTGCTTTGAAGGTTCCTGGCACCCAGCTTGCGAGTCGCGCTTGCACCGTGTCTTAGTGTTCCCAGGGTTTCCACGCCGTCACCGTGTCCAATTGTTAGGTAGGCCTAAGACGGCCGGGTGTCCGGGAGCTCTAAAGGAGGAGACCTTAAGAAGGCGGGCCTTTCGGCTCCTTCCACCGAGAAACCAGCTCCCCCGGATCCTCTGTCGTCAGTCAGTTGATTTCAGAATGCCTGTGCGCACCCTCATTGCTCCTCGACGTAAGAGACCAACAGAATTGCCATAAAGGGAGGAAGCCTTCTGAGTCCAGCACAGAGGCGGTGTCTCTCGCTCAGCATTCCCACGACAGCTGAGCACCAGGGTATGGGACCGAGAGAGGGAGAAAGAGAGCCGTTAACCCCCAGCCTTTCCACAATGTAGTATAGGCATCACCCTTCAAGCCCACGTAAATTTCACAGAGGACACACCGGGCCTCGGTGTGCCTTCTTGTGGGTCAGGAAACTTTGCTTTTCATTCCTTGCGTGGCACACTGGCTCAGGGCTGCCCTACCCCAGAGACTCACGGTGCGCAGCCCGATTGGTTGAGATCAGCCCCTTCGGCGTTTCCACGCATGGAACCAACTCGGGAAGGAGCCGTTCAAAATCTGCGGACCATGGTGGCTTTCACTAGTCCTCACAGCCCGAGCGCCCTGAAGGAGGGGAGCTGCTGAAGTCAGCTAGCAAAGTCTTCTAATCCGAAGAGGAGCCTTTTCTTTAAAGGGGCTTCCAAAGGCCTTAATGCGTTTTCGCCGTTATCTAGCGTGGAGGCCTGTCGCCCGGTAGACTCCCCCACGGGACTGCTTCCCGGGCGGGGATACGGACATGCCGCCTGCTGCAGCCAAAAGGGACAGCTTAGACTAAAGGTAAAAACCCAGTGTGGAAACGTTCTTGCCTAGCCCTCGCCACAAGCACAGGCGTATAGGCCTCTGGTCAAAGGCTTTCGCCACAAGCTGAACACGTTTGGTCTCGTCTAGCCTCTGAAGCCCGGGTTTGCCCAGCTGCGAATCAAACTCCAAGAACGGTACTCAGGGTGATGCGGGCTGCCAGGTATGTAACCAGGCAGCCCAGATCGAGTACAAATACTTGTGTTTTAAACGGGCAGAAGAAATGGTGTCAAGAGCGCGCCTCCACCTGCCGGGCGACGTACACATTTTCTCCATGAGATGCAAGCCCTTCCTCCAGTGTGAAAGGCCTCTACGCCTCTTCGCGCTCGCAGCGCAGAGGTGCCACCCGCTCTGAGAACCTCCCAAAGGCACAGGGTCACGCAACGTGTGAGCCACCGAGAGCGGGTGCAGCACACACCTAGGTCTTCCCTGTCGGCCTGGGAACACCCACGGCACAGGGCTTCTTCGGTGCACACACGTGGTCGCGGTCGGTGATGCATTCTGCTCCGTGAAACCTTCTCGCGGACACGTAGAGTGAGCGCACGTAGATTAGCCCTACACCTCAGCCCTGTTGCTTGAGTGAGTTGTACTTGTACAAGGCAAACCTCCCTGCCGGAACCTCAGTGTGGCGTAAGTGTCCTCCGGGAAGCGATCGCTGCCAGAGGCACTGTGCTGCAATCTAGGATAATGGTCTGTGCCTCCACTGCGCTCGTTTGCTGTTGTCTCCGAGCCGTTTGCCAAGGCTTTTCGGAAGAGGCTGCCCACAGTGTCCTTTCTTTAGAGTAACCCACAGGCGTACGAGGATACCGGTTCTGTGAAGTAAAATGCTACCTGCCTCAGCCACTCGGGCGCAGTTTTGTACGGGAAAGGACACTCCGCCTTGAAGGGTCTTCCTTCCGGATTGCCACTTGCACTGGCGATGTCTCCTAAGTCTCGCAGGCTTTCCGTGCCGTCACAGGGTCCGTATCTCAGGCCTAGAACGGCAGAGCGCCCGGCAGCTTTGAAAGAGACCTTCGGTATTCTGGCCTTTGGGCTCCCTCAACCTCCGCGCCTCCAGCTGGGGTGGGGTGGGCTGGGCTGGGCTGGGCTGGGGGTGTGGGTGTGGGCGACGTACCCTTTCTCCCTGGGAAACCAGCCCACGCCTTCAGTGTGAAAGGCCTCTATGCCTCTCTGCTCTCGCAGCCCAGGGGTAGCCTCAGCTCTGAAAAGCTTCCAGAGGAGGAAGGTCAGAGAACCCTTGAACCACCCAGCAGGTGCAGCACAGAACAAGGACTTCTCTCCTGGCCTGCGAACACCCACTGCCCAGCGCTCCTTTGGTGTACACACGTGGTGGAGGAAGGGTGCTGGATTCGGCTCCGTGAGAACTTCTCCGGGCCTCGTAGTGTGAACGCAAGTGGATGAGCCCCACTTCTCACGCCAGTTTCCTGTGCAAGTGGGACAAGGCAAACGCCCTGCTTGAATCCCTGGGTGGGTTAAGTACCCTCCGGGGAAGGATCGTTGCTTGGGACACGGGGCTGGTATCGAGGTGACTGTTGTGTGCATCCACTTCGTAGCGGTTCTCGCTCAGCAGGTTCCGAAGGCTCTCCTGAAGAGTTTCCTGAGGGTGCCGGAAACAGGCAAGTAGCCGTCAGGCCCACGAGGATACCAACCCTCTCAAGCGAAAGGCTGCCAGCCTCAGACGCTTGGGCTCGCTCTCGTACACGAAACCACACTGTGCTTTGAAGGTTCCTGGCACCCAGCTTGCGAGTCGCGCTTGCACCGTGTCTTAGGGTTCCCAGGGTTTCCATGCCGTCACCGTGTCCAATTGTTAGGTAGGCCTAAGACGGCCGGGTGTCCGGGAGCTCTAAAGGAGGAGACCTTAAGAAGGCGGGCCTTTCGGCTCCTTCCACCGTGAAACCAGCTCCCCCGGTTCCTCTGCCGTCAGTCAGTTAATTTCAGAATGCCTGTGCGCACCCTCATTGCTCCTCGACGTAAGAGACCAACAGAATTGCCATAAAGGGAGGAAGCCTTCTGAGTCCAGCACAGAGGCGGTGTCTCTCGCTCAGCATTCCCACGACAGCTGAGCACCAGGGTATGGGACCGAGAGAGGGAGAAAGAGAGCCGTTAACCCCCAGCCTTTCCACAATGTAGTATAGGCATCACCCTTCAAGCCCACGTAAATTTCATAGAGGACACACCGGGCCTCGGTGTGCCTTCTTGTGGGTCAGGAAACTTTGCTTTTCATTCCTTGCGTGGCACACTGGCTCAGGGCTGCCCTACCCCAGAGACTCACGGTGCGCAGCCCGATTGGTTGAGATCAGCCCCTTCGGCGTTTCCACGCATGGAACCAACTCGGGAAGGAGCCGTTCGAAAGCTGCGGACCGTGGTGGCTTTCACTAGTCCTCACAGCCCGAGCGCCCTGAAGGAGGGGAGCTGCTGAAGTCCGCTAGCAAAGTCTTCTAATCCGAAGAGGAGCCTTTTCTTTAAAGGGGCTTCCAAAGGCCTTGATGCGTTTTCGCCGTTATCTAGAGTGGAGGCCTGTCGCCCGGCAGACTCCCCCACGGGCCTGCTTCCCGGGCGGGGATACGGACACGCCGCCTGCTGCAGCCAAAAGGGACAGCTTAGACTAAAGGTAAAAACCCAGTGTGGAAACGTTCTTGCCTAGCCCTCGCCACAAGCACAGGCGTATAGGCCTCTGGTCAAAGGCTTTCGCCACAAGCTGAACACGTTTGGTCTCGTCTAGCCTCTGAAGCCCGGGTTTGCCCAGCTACGAATCAAACTCCAGGAACGGTACTCAGGGTGATGCGGGCTGCCAGGTATGTAACCAAGCAGCCCAGATCGAGTAAAAATACTTGTGTTTTAAACGGGCAGAAGAGATGGTGTCAAGAGCGTGCCTCCACCTGCCGGGCGACGTACACATTTTCTCCATGAGATGCAAGCCCTTCCTCCAGTGTGAAAGGCCTCTACGCCTCTTCGCGCTCGCAGCGCAGAGGTGCCACCCGCTCTGAGAACCTGCCAAAGGCACAGGGTCACGCAACGTGTGAGCCACCGAGAGCGGGTGCAGCACACACCTAGGTCTTCCCTGTCGGCCTGGGAACACCCACGGCACAGGGCTTCTTCGGTGCACACACGTGGTCGCGGTCGGTGATGCATTCTGCTCCGTGAAACCTTCTCGCGGACACGTAGAGTGAGCGCACGTAGATTAGCCCTACACCTCAGCCCTGTTGCTTGAGTGAGTTGTACTTCTACCAGGCAAACCTCCCTGCCGGAACCTCGGTGTGGCGTAAGTATCCTCCGGGAAGCGATCGCTGCCAGAGGCACTGTGCTGCTATCTAGGATAATGGTCTGTGCCTCCACTGCGCTCGTTTGCTGTTGTCTCCGAGCCGTTTGCCAAGGCTTTTCGGAAGAGGCTGCTCACAGTGTCCTTTCTTTAGAGTAACCCACAGGCGTACGAGGATACTGGTTCTGTGAAGTAAAATGCTACCTGCCTCAGCCACTCGGGCGCAGTTTTGTACGGGAAAGGACACTCCGCCTTGAAGGGTCTTCCTTCCGGATTGCCACTTGCACTGGCGATGTCTCCTAAGTCTCGCAGGCTTTCCGTGCCGTCACAGGGTCCGTATCTCAGGCCTAGAACGGCAGAGCGCCCGGCAGCTTTGAAAGAGACCTTCGGTATTCTGGCCTTTGGGCTCCCTCAACCTCCGCGCCTCCAGCCGGGGTGCGGTGGGCTGGGCTGGGCTGGGCTGGGGGTGTGGGTGTGGGCGACGTACCCTTTCTCCCTGGGAAACCAGCCCACACCTTCAGTGTGAAAGGCCTCTACGCCTCTCTGCTCTCGCAGCCCAGGGGTAGCCTCAGCTCTGAAAAGCTTCCAGAGGAGGAAGGTCAGAGAACCCTTGAACCACCCAGCAGGTGCAGCACAGAACAAGGACTTCTCTCCTGGCCTGCGAACACCCACTGCCCAGCGCTCCTTTGGTGTACACACGTGGTGGAGGAAGGGTGCTGGATTCGGCTCCGTGAGAACTTCTCCGGGCCTCGTAGTGTGAACGCAAGTGGATGAGCCCCACTTCTCACACCAGTTTCCTGTGCAAGTGGGACAAGGCAAACGCCCTGCTTGAATCCCTGGGTGGGTTAAGTACCCTCCGGGGAAGGATCGTTGCTTGGGACACGGGGCTGGTATCGAGGTGACTGTTGTGTGCATCCACTTCGCAGCGGTTCTCGCTCAGCGGGTTCCGAAGGCTCTCCTGAAGAGTTTCCTGAGGGTGCCGGAAACAGGCAAGTAGCCGTCAGGCCCACGAGGATACCAACCCTCTCAAGCGAAAGGCTGCCAGCCTCAGACGCTTGGGCTCGCTCTCGTACATGAAACCACACTGTGCTTTGAAGGTTCCTGGCACCCAGCTTGCGAGTCGCGCTTGCACCGTGTCTTAGTGTTCCCAGGGTTTCCACGCCGTCACCGTGTCCAATTGTTAGGTAGGCCTAAGACGGCCGGGTGTCCGGGAGCTCTAAAGGAGGAGACCTTAAGAAGGCGGGCCTTTCGGCTCCTTCCACCGAGAAACCAGCTCCCCCGGATCCTCTGTCGTCAGTCAGTTGATTTCAGAATGCCTGTGCGCACCCTCATTGCTCCTCGACGTAAGAGACCAACAGAATTGCCATAAAGGGAGGAAGCCTTCTGAGTCCAGCACAGAGGCGGTGTCTCTCGCTCAGCATTCCCACGACAGCTGAGCACCAGGGTATGGGACCGAGAGAGGGAGAAAGAGAGCCGTTAACCCCCAGCCTTTCCACAATGTAGTATAGGAATCACCCTTCAAGCCCACGTAAATTTCATAGAGGACACACCGGGCCTCGGTGTGCCTTCTTGTGGGTCAGGAAACTTTGCTTTTCATTCCTTGCGTGGCACACTGGCTCAGGGCTGCCCTACCCCAGAGACTCACGGTGCGCAGCCCGATTGGTTGAGATCAGCCCCTTCGGCGTTTCCACGCATGGAACCAACTCGGGAAGGAGCCGTTCGAAAGCTGCGGACCGTGGTGGCTTTCACTAGTCCTCACAGCCCGAGCGCCCTGAAGGAGGGGAGCTGCTGAAGTCTGCTAGCAAAGTGTTCTAATCCGAAGAGGAGCCTTTTCTTTAAAGGGGCTTCCAAAGGCCTTGATGCGTTTTCGCCGTTATCTAGAGTGGAGGCCTGTCGCCCGGCAGACTCCCCCACGGGCCTGCTTCCCGGGCGGGGATACGGACACGCCGCCTGCTGCAGCCAAAAGGGACAGCTTAGACTAAAGGTAAAAACCCAGTGTGGAAACGTTCTTGCCTAGCCCTCGCCACAAGCACAGGCGTATAGGCCTCTGGTCAAAGGCTTTCGCCACAAGCTGAACACGTTTGGTCTCGTCTAGCCTCTGAAGCCCGGGTTTGCCCAGCTGCGAATCAAACTCCAAGAACGGTACTCAGGGTGATGCGGGCTGCCAGGTATGTAACCAGGCAGCCCAGATCGAGTACAAATACTTGTGTTTTAAACGGGCAGAAGAAATGGTGTCAAGAGCGCGCCTCCACCTGCCGGGCGACGTACACATTTTCTCCATGAGATGCAAGCCCTTCCTCCAGTGTGAAAGGCCTCTACGCCTCTTCGCGCTCGCAGCGCAGAGGTGCCACCCGCTCTGAGAACCTCCCAAAGGCACAGGGTCACGCAACGTGTGAGCCACCGAGAGCGGGTGCAGCACACACCTAGGTCTTCCCTGTCGGCCTGGGAACACCCACGGCACAGGGCTTCTTCGGTGCACACACGTGGTCGCGGTCGGTGATGCATTCTGCTCCGTGAAACCTTCTCGCGGACACGTAGAGTGAGCGCACGTAGATTAGCCCTACACCTCAGCCCTGTTGCTTGAGTGAGTTGTACTTCTACAAGGCAAACCTCCCTGCCGGAACCTCAGTGTGGCGTAAGTGTCCTCCGGGAAGCGATCGCTGCCAGAGGCACTGTGCTGCAATCTAGGATAATGGTCTGTGCCTCCACTGCGCTCGTTTGCTGTTGTCTCCGAGCCGTTTGCCAAGGCTTTACGGAAGAGGCTGCTCACAGTGTCCTTTCTTTAGAGTAACCCACAGGCGTACGAGGATACCGGTTCTGTGAAGTAAAATGCTACCTGCCTCAGCCACTCGGGCGCAGTTTTGTACGGGAAAGGACACTCCGCCTTGAAGGGTCTTCCTTCCGGATTGCCACTTGCACTGGCGATGTCTCCTAAGTCTCGCAGGCTTTCCGTGCCGTCACAGGGTCCGTATCTCAGGCCTAGAACGGCAGAGCGCCCGGCAGCTTTGAAAGAGACCTTCGGTATTCTGGCCTTTGGGCTCCCTCAACCTCCGCGCCTCCAGCCGGGGTGGGGTGGGCTGGGCTGGGCTGGGCTGGGGGTGTGGGTGTGGGCGACGTACCCTTTCTCCCTGGGAAACCAGCCCACACCTTCAGTGTGAAAGGCCTCTACGCCTCTCTGCTCTCGCAGCCCAGGGGTAGCCTCAGCTCTGAAAAGCTTCCAGAGGAGGAAGGTCAGAGAACCCTTGAACCACCCAGCAGGTGCAGCACAGAACAAGGACTTCTCTCCTGGCCTGCGAACACCCACTGCCCAGCGCTCCTTTGGTGTACACACGTGGTGGAGGAAGGGTGCTGGATTCGGCTCCGTGAGAACTTCTCCGGGCCTCGTAGTGTGAACGCAAGTGGATGAGCCCCACTTCTCACACCAGTTTCCTGTGCAAGTGGGACAAGGCAAACGCCCTGCTTGAATCCCTGGGTGGGTTAAGTACCCTCCGGGGAAGGATCGTTGCTTGGGACACGGGGCTGGTATCGAGGTGACTGTTGTGTGCATCCACTTCGCAGCGGTTCTCGCTCAGCGGGTTCCGAAGGCTCTCCTGAAGAGTTTCCTGAGGGTGCCGGAAACAGGCAAGTAGCCGTCAGGCCCACGAGGATACCAACCCTCTCAAGCGAAAGGCTGCCAGCCTCAGACGCTTGGGCTCGCTCTCGTACACGAAACCACACTGTGCTTTGAAGGTTCCTGGCACCCAGCTTGCGAGTCGCGCTTGCACCGTGTCTTAGGGTTCCCAGGGTTTCCATGCCGTCACCGTGTCCAATTGTTAGGTAGGCCTAAGACGGCCGGGTGTCCGGGAGCTCTAAAGGAGGAGACCTTAAGAAGGCGGGCCTTTCGGCTCCTTCCACCGTGAAACCAGCTCCCCCGGTTCCTCTGCCGTCAGTCAGTTGATTTCAGAATGCCTGTGCGCACCCTCATTGCTCCTCGACGTAAGAGACCAACAGAATTGCCATAAAGGGAGGAAGCCTTCTGAGTCCAGCACAGAGGCGGTGTCTCTCGCTCAGCATTCCCACGACAGCTGAGCACCAGGGTATGGGACCGAGAGAGGGAGAAAGAGAGCCGTTAACCCCCAGCCTTTCCACAATGTAGTATAGGCATCACCCTTCAAGCCCACGTAAATTTCACAGAGGACACACCGGGCCTCGGTGTGCCTTCTTGTGGGTCAGGAAACTTTGCTTTTCATTCCTTGCGTGGCACACTGGCTCAGGGCTGCCCTACCCCAGAGACTCACGGTGCGCAGCCCGATTGGTTGAGATCAGCCCCTTCGGCGTTTCCACGCATGGAACCAACTCGGGAAGGAGCCGTTCGAAAGCTACGGACCGTGGTGGCTTTCACTAGTCCTCACAGCCCGAGCGCCCTGAAGGAGGGGAGCTGCTGAAGTCTGCTAGCAAAGTCTTCTAATCCGAAGAGGAGCCTTTTCTTTAAAGGGGCTTCCAAAGGCCTTGATGCGTTTTCGCCGTTATCTAGAGTGGAGGCCTGTCGCCCGGCAGACTCCCCCACGGGCCTGCTTCCCGGGCGGGGATACGGACACGCCGCCTGCTGCAGCCAAAAGGGACAGCTTAGACTAAAGGTAAAAACCCAGTGTGGAAACGTTCTTGCCTAGCCCTCGCCACAAGCACAGGCGTATAGGCCTCTGGTCAAAGGCTTTCGCCACAAGCTGAACACGTTTGGTCTCGTCTAGCCTCTGAAGCCCGGGTTTGCCCAGCTACGAATCAAACACCAGGAACGGTACTCAGGGTGATGCGGGCTGCCAGGTATGTAACCAGGCAGCCCAGATCGAGTAAAAATACTTGTGTTTTAAACGGGCAGAAGAGATGGTGTCAAGAGCGCGCCTCCACCTGCCGGGCGACGTACACATTTTCTCCATGAGATGCAAGCCCTTCCTCCAGTGTGAAAGGCCTCTACGCCTCTTCGCGCTCGCAGCGCAGAGGTGCCACCCGCTCTGAGAACCTGCCAAAGGCACAGGGTCACGCAACGTGTGAGCCACCGAGAGCGGGTGCAGCACACACCTAGGTCTTCCCTGTCGGCCTGGGAACACCCACGGCACAGGGCTTCTTCGGTGCACACACGTGGTCGCGGTCGGTGATGCATTCTGCTCCGTGAAACCTTCTCGCGGACACGTAGAGTGAGCGCACGTAGATTAGCCCTACACCTCAGCCCTGTTGCTTGAGTGAGTTGTACTTCTACCAGGCAAACCTCCCTGCCGGAACCTCGGTGTGGCGTAAGTATCCTCCGGGAAGCGATCGCTGCCAGAGGCACTGTGCTGCTATCTAGGATAATGGTCTGTGCCTCCACTGCGCTCGTTTGCTGTTGTCTCCGAGCCGTTTGCCAAGGCTTTTCGGAAGAGGCTGCTCACAGTGTCCTTTCTTTAGAGTAACCCACAGGCGTACGAGGATACTGGTTCTGTGAAGTAAAATGCTACCTGCCTCAGCCACTCGGGCGCAGTTTTGTACGGGAAAGGACACTCCGCCTTGAAGGGTCTTCCTTCCGGATTGCCACTTGCACTGGCGATGTCTCCTAAGTCTCGCAGGCTTTCCGTGCCATCACAGGGTCCGTATCTCAGGCCTAGAACGGCAGAGCGCCCGGCAGCTTTGAAAGAGACCTTCGGTATTCTGGCCTTTGGGCTCCCTCAACCTCCGCGCCTCCAGCCGGGGTGCGGTGGGCTGGGCTGGGCTGGGCTGGGGGTGTGGGTGTGGGCGACGTACCCTTTCTCCCTGGGAAACCAGCCCACACCTTCAGTGTGAAAGGCCTCTACGCCTCTCTGCTCTCGCAGCCCAGGGGTAGCCTCAGCTCTGAAAAGCTTCCAGAGGAGGAAGGTCAGAGAACCCTTGAACCACCCAGCAGGTGCAGCACAGAACAAGGACTTCTCTCCTGGCGTGCGAACACCCACTGCCCAGCGCTCCTTTGGTGTACACACGTGGTGGAGGAAGGGTGCTGGATTCGGCTCCGTGAGAACTTCTCCGGGCCTCGTAGTGTGAACGCAAGTGGATGAGCCCCACTTCTCACACCAGTTTCCTGTGCAAGTGGGACAAGGCAAACGCCCTGCTTGAATCCCTGGGTGGGTTAAGTACCCTCCGGGGAAGGATCGTTGCTTGGGACACGGGGCTGGTATCGAGGTGACTGTTGTGTGCATCCACTTCGCAGCGGTTCTCGCTCAGCGGGTTCCGAAGGCTCTCCTGAAGAGTTTCCTGAGGGTGCCGGAAACAGGCAAGTAGCCGTCAGGCCCACGAGGATACCAACCCTCTCAAGCGAAAGGCTGCCAGCCTCAGACGCTTGGGCTCGCTCTCGTACATGAAACCACACTGTGCTTTGAAGGTTCCTGGCACCCAGCTTGCGAGTCGCGCTTGCACCGTGTCTTAGTGTTCCCAGGGTTTCCACGCCGTCACCGTGTCCAATTGTTAGGTAGGCCTAAGACGGCCGGGTGTCCGGGAGCTCTAAAGGAGGAGACCTTAAGAAGGCGGGCCTTTCGGCTCCTTCCACCGAGAAACCAGCTCCCCCGGATCCTCTGTCGTCAGTCAGTTGATTTCAGAATGCCTGTGCGCACCCTCATTGCTCCTCGACGTAAGAGACCAACAGAATTGCCATAAAGGGAGGAAGCCTTCTGAGTCCAGCACAGAGGCGGTGTCTCTCGCTCAGCATTCCCACGACAGCTGAGCACCAGGGTATGGGACCGAGAGAGGGAGAAAGAGAGCCGTTAACCCCCAGCCTTTCCACAATGTAGTATAGGAATCACCCTTCAAGCCCACGTAAATTTCATAGAGGACACACCGGGCCTCGGTGTGCCTTCTTGTGGGTCAGGAAACTTTGCTTTTCATTCCTTGCGTGGCACACTGGCTCAGGGCTGCCCTACCCCAGAGACTCACGGTGCGCAGCCCGATTGGTTGAGATCAGCCCCTTCAGCGTTTCCACGCATGGAACCAACTCGGGAAGGAGCCGTTCAAAATCTGCGGACCATGGTGGCTTTCACTAGTCCTCACAGCCCGAGCGCCCTGAAGGAGGGGAGCTGCTGAAGTCAGCTAGCAAAGTCTTCTAATCCGAAGAGGAGCCTTTTCTTTAAAGGGGCTTCCAAAGGCCTTAATGCGTTTTCGCCGTTATCTAGCGTGGAGGCCTGTCGCCCGGTAGACTCCCCCACGGGCCTGCTTCCCGGGCGGGGATACGGACATGCCGCCTGCTGCAGCCAAAAGGGACAGCTTAGACTAAAGGTAAAAACCCAGTGTGGAAACGTTCTTGCCTAGCCCTCGCCACAAGCACAGGCGTATAGGCCTCTGGTCAAAGGCTTTCGCCACAAGCTGAACACGTTTGGTCTCGTCTAGCCTCTGAAGCCCGGGTTTGCCCAGCTGCGAATCAAACTCCAAGAACGGTACTCAGGGTGATGCGGGCTGCCAGGTATGTAACCAGGCAGCCCAGATCGAGTACAAATACTTGTGTTTTAAACGGGCAGAAGAAATGGTGTCAAGAGCGCGCCTCCACCTGCCGGGCGACGTACACATTTTCTCCATGAGATGCAAGCCCTTCCTCCAGTGTGAAAGGCCTCTACGCCTCTTCGCGCTCGCAGCGCAGAGGTGCCACCCGCTCTGAGAACCTCCCAAAGGCACAGGGTCACGCAACGTGTGAGCCACCGAGAGCGGGTGCAGCACACACCTAGGTCTTCCCTGTCGGCCTGGGAACACCCACGGCACAGGGCTTCTTCGGTGCACACACGTGGTCGCGGTCGGTGATGCATTCTGCTCCGTGAAACCTTCTCGCGGACACGTAGAGTGAGCGCACGTAGATTAGCCCTACACCTCAGCCCTGTTGCTTGAGTGAGTTGTACTTCTACAAGGCAAACCTCCCTGCCGGAACCTCAGTGTGGCGTAAGTGTCCTCCGGGAAGCGATCGCTGCCAGAGGCACTGTGCTGCAATCTAGGATAATGGTCTGTGCCTCCACTGCGCTCGTTTGCTGTTGTCTCCGAGCCGTTTGCCAAGGCTTTACGGAAGAGGCTGCTCACAGTGTCCTTTCTTTAGAGTAACCCACAGGCGTACGAGGATACCGGTTCTGTGAAGTAAAATGCTACCTGCCTCAGCCACTCGGGCGCAGTTTTGTACGGGAAAGGACACTCCGCCTTGAAGGGTCTTCCTTCCGGATTGCCACTTGCACTGGCGATGTCTCCTAAGTCTCGCAGGCTTTCCGTGCCGTCACAGGGTCCGTATCTCAGGCCTAGAATGGCAGAGCGCCCGGCAGCTTTGAAAGAGACCTTCGGTATTCTGGCCTTTGGGCTCCCTCAACCTCCGCGCCTCCAGCTGGGGTGGGGTGGGCTGGGCTGGGCTGGGCTGGGGGTGTGGGTGTGGGCGACGTACCCTTTCTCCCTGGGAAACCAGCCCACGCCTTCAGTGTGAAAGGCCTCTACGCCTCTCTGCTCTCGCAGCCCAGGGGTAGCCTCAGCTCTGAAAAGCTTCCAGAGGAGGAAGGTCAGAGAACCCTTGAACCACCCAGCAGGTGCAGCACAGAACAAGGACTTCTCTCCTGGCCTGCGAACACCCACTGCCCAGCGCTCCTTTGGTGTACACACGTGGTGGAGGAAGGGTGCTGGATTCGGCTCCGTGAGAACTTCTCCGGGCCTCGTAGTGTGAACGCAAGTGGATGAGCCCCACTTCTCACGCCAGTTTCCTGTGCAAGTGGGACAAGGCAAACGCCCTGCTTGAATCCCTGGGTGGGTTAAGTACCCTCCGGGGAAGGATCGTTGCTTGGGACACGGGGCTGGTATCGAGGTGACTGTTGTGTGCATCCACTTCGCAGCGGTTCTCGCTCAGCGGGTTCCGAAGGCTCTCCTGAAGAGTTTCCTGAGGGTGCCGGAAACAGGCAAGTAGCCGTCAGGCCCACGAGGATACCAACCCTCTCAAGCGAAAGGCTGCCAGCCTCAGACGCTTGGGCTCGCTCTCGTACACGAAACCACACTGTGCTTTGAAGGTTCCTGGCACCCAGCTTGCGAGTCGCGCTTGCACCGTGTCTTAGGGTTCCCAGGGTTTCCATGCCGTCACCGTGTCCAATTGTTAGGTAGGCCTAAGACGGCCGGGTGTCCGGGAGCTCTAAAGGAGGAGACCTTAAGAAGGCGGGCCTTTCGGCTCCTTCCACCGTGAAACCAGCTCCCCCGGTTCCTCTGCCGTCAGTCAGTTGATTTCAGAATGCCTGTGCGCACCCTCATTGCTCCTCGACGTAAGAGACCAACAGAATTGCCATAAAGGGAGGAAGCCTTCTGAGTCCAGCACAGAGGCGGTGTCTCTCGCTCAGCATTCCCACGACAGCTGAGCACCAGGGTATGGGACCGAGAGAGGGAGAAAGAGAGCCGTTAACCCCCAGCCTTTCCACAATGTAGTATAGGCATCACCCTTCAAGCCCACGTAAATTTCACAGAGGACACACCGGGCCTCGGTGTGCCTTCTTGTGGGTCAGGAAACTTTGCTTTTCATTCCTTGCGTGGCACACTGGCTCAGGGCTGCCCTACCCCAGAGACTCACGGTGCGCAGCCCGATTGGTTGAGATCAGCCCCTTCGGCGTTTCCACGCATGGAACCAACTCGGGAAGGAGCCGTTCGAAAGCTACGGACCGTGGTGGCTTTCACTAGTCCTCACAGCCCGAGCGCCCTGAAGGAGGGGAGCTGCTGAAGTCTGCTAGCAAAGTCTTCTAATCCGAAGAGGAGCCTTTTCTTTAAAGGGGCTTCCAAAGGCCTTGATGCGTTTTCGCCGTTATCTAGAGTGGAGGCCTGTCGCCCGGCAGACTCCCCCACGGGCCTGCTTCCCGGGCGGGGATACGGACACGCCGCCTGCTGCAGCCAAAAGGGACAGCTTAGACTAAAGGTAAAAACCCAGCGTGGAAACGTTCTTGCCTAGCCCTCGCCACAAGCACAGGCGTATAGGCCTCTGGTCAAAGGCTTTCGCCACAAGCTGAACACGTTTGGTCTCGTCTAGCCTCTGAAGCCCGGGTTTGCCCAGCTACGAATCAAACTCCAGGAACGGTACTCAGGGTGATGCGGGCTGCCAGGTATGTAACCAGGCAGCCCAGATCGAGTACAAATACTTGTGTTTTAAACGGGCAGAAGAGATGGTGTCAAGAGCGCGCCTCCACCTGCCGGGCGACGTACACATTTTCTCCATGAGATGCAAGCCCTTCCTCCAGTGTGAAAGGCCTCTACGCCTCTTCGCGCTCGCAGCGCAGAGGTGCCACACGCTCTGAGAACCTGCCAAAGGCACAGGGTCACGCAACGTGTGAGCCACCGAGAGCGGGTGCAGCACACACGTAGGTCTTCCCTGTCGGCCTGGGAACACCCACGGCACAGGGCTTCTTCGGTGCACACACGTGGTCGCGGTCGGTGATGCATTCTGCTCCGTGAAACCTTCTCGCGGACACGTAGAGTGAGCGCACGTAGATTAGCCCTACAC
Source organism: Phocoena phocoena (assembly GCF_963924675.1). Lineage (NCBI taxonomy): Eukaryota > Metazoa > Chordata > Mammalia > Artiodactyla > Phocoenidae > Phocoena > Phocoena phocoena. The sequence continues at coordinate 21,719,321 of NC_089238.1, read as the reverse complement.
CTCAGCCCTGTTGCTTGAGTGAGTTGTACTTCTACAAGGCAAACCTCCCTGCCGGAACCTCGGTGTGGCGTAAGTATCCTCCGGGAAGCGATCGCTGCCAGAGGCACTGTGCTGCTATCTAGGATAATGGTCTGTGCCTCCACTGCGCTCGTTTGCTGTTGTCTCCGAGCCGTTTGCCAAGGCTTTTCGGAAGAGGCTGCTCACAGTGTCCTTTCTTTAGAGTAACCCACAGGCGTACGAGGATACTGGTTCTGTGAAGTAAAATGCTACCTGCCTCAGCCACTCGGGCGCAGTTTTGTACGGGAAAGGACACTCCGCCTTGAAGGGTCTTCCTTCCGGATTGCCACTTGCACTGGCGATGTCTCCTAAGTCTCGCAGGCTTTCCGTGCCGTCACAGGGTCCGTATCTCAGGCCTAGAACGGCAGAGCGCCCGGCAGCTTTGAAAGAGACCTTCGGTATTCTGGCCTTTGGGCTCCCTCAACCTCCGGGCCTCCAGCTGGGGTGGGGTGGGCTGGGCTGGGCTGGGCTGGGGGTGTGGGTGTGGGCGACGTACCCTTTCTCCCTGGGAAACCAGCCCACGCCTTCAGTGTGAAAGGCCTCTATTCCTCTCTGCTCTCGCAGCCCAGGGGTAGCCTCAGCTCTGAAAAGCTTCCAGAGGAGGAAGGTCAGAGAACCCTTGAACCACCCAGCAGGTGCAGCACAGAACAAGGACTTCTCTCCTGGCCTGCGAACACCCACTGCCCAGCGCTCCTTTGGTGTACACACGTGGTGGAGGAAGGGTGCTGGATTCGGCTCCGTGAGAACTTCTCCGGGCCTCGTAGTGTGAACGCAAGTGGATGAGCCCCACTTCTCACACCAGTTTCCTGTGCAAGTGGGACAAGGCAAACGCCCTGCTTGAATCCCTGGGTGGGTTAAGTACCCTCCGGGGAAGGATCGTTGCTTGGGACACGGGGCTGGTATCGAGGTGACTGTTGTGTGCATCCACTTCGCAGCGGTTCTCGCTCAGCGGGTTCCGAAGGCTCTCCTGAAGAGTTTCCTGAGGGTGCCGGAAACAGGCAAGTAGCCGTCAGGCCCACGAGGATACCAACCCTCTCAAGCGAAAGGCTGCCAGCCTCAGACGCTTGGGCTCGCTCTCGTACATGAAACCACACTGTGCTTTGAAGGTTCCTGGCACCCAGCTTGCGAGTCGCGCTTGCACCGTGTCTTAGTGTTCCCAGGGTTTCCACGCCGTCACCGTGTCCAATTGTTAGGTAGGCCTAAGACGGCCGGGTGTCCGGGAGCTCTAAAGGAGGAGACCTTAAGAAGGCGGGCCTTTCGGCTCCTTCCACCGAGAAACCAGCTCCCCCGGATCCTCTGTCGTCAGTCAGTTGATTTCAGAATGCCTGTGCGCACCCTCATTGCTCCTCGACGTAAGAGACCAACAGAATTGCCATAAAGGGAGGAAGCCTTCTGAGTCCAGCACAGAGGCGGTGTCTCTCGCTCAGCATTCCCACGACAGCTGAGCACCAGGGTATGGGACCGAGAGAGGGAGAAAGAGAGCCGTTAACCCCCAGCCTTTCCACAATGTAGTATAGGCATCACCCTTCAAGCCCACGTAAATTTCACAGAGGACACACCGGGCCTCGGTGTGCCTTCTTGTGGGTCAGGAAACTTTGCTTTTCATTCCTTGCGTGGCACACTGGCTCAGGGCTGCCCTACCCCAGAGACTCACGGTGCGCAGCCCGATTGGTTGAGATCAGCCCCTTCGGCGTTTCCACGCATGGAACCAACTCGGGAAGGAGCCGTTCAAAATCTGCGGACCATGGTGGCTTTCACTAGTCCTCACAGCCCGAGCGCCCTGAAGGAGGGGAGCTGCTGAAGTCAGCTAGCAAAGTCTTCTAATCCGAAGAGGAGCCTTTTCTTTAAAGGGGCTTCCAAAGGCCTTAATGCGTTTTCGCCGTTATCTAGCGTGGAGGCCTGTCGCCCGGTAGACTCCCCCACGGGACTGCTTCCCGGGCGGGGATACGGACATGCCGCCTGCTGCAGCCAAAAGGGACAGCTTAGACTAAAGGTAAAAACCCAGTGTGGAAACGTTCTTGCCTAGCCCTCGCCACAAGCACAGGCGTATAGGCCTCTGGTCAAAGGCTTTCGCCACAAGCTGAACACGTTTGGTCTCGTCTAGCCTCTGAAGCCCGGGTTTGCCCAGCTGCGAATCAAACTCCAAGAACGGTACTCAGGGTGATGCGGGCTGCCAGGTATGTAACCAGGCAGCCCAGATCGAGTACAAATACTTGTGTTTTAAACGGGCAGAAGAAATGGTGTCAAGAGCGCGCCTCCACCTGCCGGGCGACGTACACATTTTCTCCATGAGATGCAAGCCCTTCCTCCAGTGTGAAAGGCCTCTACGCCTCTTCGCGCTCGCAGCGCAGAGGTGCCACCCGCTCTGAGAACCTCCCAAAGGCACAGGGTCACGCAACGTGTGAGCCACCGAGAGCGGGTGCAGCACACACCTAGGTCTTCCCTGTCGGCCTGGGAACACCCACGGCACAGGGCTTCTTCGGTGCACACACGTGGTCGCGGTCGGTGATGCATTCTGCTCCGTGAAACCTTCTCGCGGACACGTAGAGTGAGCGCACGTAGATTAGCCCTACACCTCAGCCCTGTTGCTTGAGTGAGTTGTACTTGTACAAGGCAAACCTCCCTGCCGGAACCTCAGTGTGGCGTAAGTGTCCTCCGGGAAGCGATCGCTGCCAGAGGCACTGTGCTGCAATCTAGGATAATGGTCTGTGCCTCCACTGCGCTCGTTTGCTGTTGTCTCCGAGCCGTTTGCCAAGGCTTTTCGGAAGAGGCTGCCCACAGTGTCCTTTCTTTAGAGTAACCCACAGGCGTACGAGGATACCGGTTCTGTGAAGTAAAATGCTACCTGCCTCAGCCACTCGGGCGCAGTTTTGTACGGGAAAGGACACTCCGCCTTGAAGGGTCTTCCTTCCGGATTGCCACTTGCACTGGCGATGTCTCCTAAGTCTCGCAGGCTTTCCGTGCCGTCACAGGGTCCGTATCTCAGGCCTAGAACGGCAGAGCGCCCGGCAGCTTTGAAAGAGACCTTCGGTATTCTGGCCTTTGGGCTCCCTCAACCTCCGCGCCTCCAGCTGGGGTGGGGTGGGCTGGGCTGGGCTGGGCTGGGGGTGTGGGTGTGGGCGACGTACCCTTTCTCCCTGGGAAACCAGCCCACGCCTTCAGTGTGAAAGGCCTCTATGCCTCTCTGCTCTCGCAGCCCAGGGGTAGCCTCAGCTCTGAAAAGCTTCCAGAGGAGGAAGGTCAGAGAACCCTTGAACCACCCAGCAGGTGCAGCACAGAACAAGGACTTCTCTCCTGGCCTGCGAACACCCACTGCCCAGCGCTCCTTTGGTGTACACACGTGGTGGAGGAAGGGTGCTGGATTCGGCTCCGTGAGAACTTCTCCGGGCCTCGTAGTGTGAACGCAAGTGGATGAGCCCCACTTCTCACGCCAGTTTCCTGTGCAAGTGGGACAAGGCAAACGCCCTGCTTGAATCCCTGGGTGGGTTAAGTACCCTCCGGGGAAGGATCGTTGCTTGGGACACGGGGCTGGTATCGAGGTGACTGTTGTGTGCATCCACTTCGCAGCGGTTCTCGCTCAGCGGGTTCCGAAGGCTCTCCTGAAGAGTTTCCTGAGGGTGCCGGAAACAGGCAAGTAGCCGTCAGGCCCACGAGGATACCAACCCTCTCAAGCGAAAGGCTGCCAGCCTCAGACGCTTGGGCTCGCTCTCGTACACGAAACCACACTGTGCTTTGAAGGTTCCTGGCACCCAGCTTGCGAGTCGCGCTTGCACCGTGTCTTAGGGTTCCCAGGGTTTCCATGCCGTCACCGTGTCCAATTGTTAGGTAGGCCTAAGACGGCCGGGTGTCCGGGAGCTCTAAAGGAGGAGACCTTAAGAAGGCGGGCCTTTCGGCTCCTTCCACCGTGAAACCAGCTCCCCCGGTTCCTCTGCCGTCAGTCAGTTAATTTCAGAATGCCTGTGCGCACCCTCATTGCTCCTCGACGTAAGAGACCAACAGAATTGCCATAAAGGGAGGAAGCCTTCTGAGTCCAGCACAGAGGCGGTGTCTCTCGCTCAGCATTCCCACGACAGCTGAGCACCAGGGTATGGGACCGAGAGAGGGAGAAAGAGAGCCGTTAACCCCCAGCCTTTCCACAATGTAGTATAGGCATCACCCTTCAAGCCCACGTAAATTTCATAGAGGACACACCGGGCCTCGGTGTGCCTTCTTGTGGGTCAGGAAACTTTGCTTTTCATTCCTTGCGTGGCACACTGGCTCAGGGCTGCCCTACCCCAGAGACTCACGGTGCGCAGCCCGATTGGTTGAGATCAGCCCCTTCGGCGTTTCCACGCATGGAACCAACTCGGGAAGGAGCCGTTCGAAAGCTGCGGACCGTGGTGGCTTTCACTAGTCCTCACAGCCCGAGCGCCCTGAAGGAGGGGAGCTGCTGAAGTCCGCTAGCAAAGTCTTCTAATCCGAAGAGGAGCCTTTTCTTTAAAGGGGCTTCCAAAGGCCTTGATGCGTTTTCGCCGTTATCTAGAGTGGAGGCCTGTCGCCCGGCAGACTCCCCCACGGGCCTGCTTCCCGGGCGGGGATACGGACACGCCGCCTGCTGCAGCCAAAAGGGACAGCTTAGACTAAAGGTAAAAACCCAGTGTGGAAACGTTCTTGCCTAGCCCTCGCCACAAGCACAGGCGTATAGGCCTCTGGTCAAAGGCTTTCGCCACAAGCTGAACACGTTTGGTCTCGTCTAGCCTCTGAAGCCCGGGTTTGCCCAGCTACGAATCAAACTCCAGGAACGGTACTCAGGGTGATGCGGGCTGCCAGGTATGTAACCAGGCAGCCCAGATCGAGTAAAAATACTTGTGTTTTAAACGGGCAGAAGAGATGGTGTCAAGAGCGCGCCTCCACCTGCCGGGCGACGTACACATTTTCTCCATGAGATGCAAGCCCTTCCTCCAGTGTGAAAGGCCTCTACGCCTCTTCGCGCTCGCAGCGCAGAGGTGCCACCCGCTCTGAGAACCTGCCAAAGGCACAGGGTCACGCAACGTGTGAGCCACTGAGAGCGGGTGCAGCCCACACCTAGGTCTTCCCTGTCGGCCTGGGAACACCCACGGCACAGGGCTTCTTCGGTGCACACACGTGGTCGCGGTCGGTGATGCATTCTGCTCCGTGAAACCTTCTCGCGGACACGTAGAGTGAGCGCACGTAGATTAGCCCTACACCTCAGCCCTGTTGCTTGAGTGAGTTGTACTTCTACCAGGCAAACCTCCCTGCCGGAACCTCGGTGTGGCGTAAGTATCCTCCGGGAAGCGATCGCTGCCAGAGGCACTGTGCTGCTATCTAGGATAATGGTCTGTGCCTCCACTGCGCTCGTTTGCTGTTGTCTCCGAGCCGTTTGCCAAGGCTTTTCGGAAGAGGCTGCTCACAGTGTCCTTTCTTTAGAGTAACCCACAGGCGTACGAGGATACTGGTTCTGTGAAGTAAAATGCTACCTGCCTCAGCCACTCGGGCGCAGTTTTGTACGGGAAAGGACACTCCGCCTTGAAGGGTCTTCCTTCCGGATTGCCACTTGCACTGGCGATGTCTCCTAAGTCTCGCAGGCTTTCCGTGCCATCACAGGGTCCGTATCTCAGGCCTAGAACGGCAGAGCGCCCGGCAGCTTTGAAAGAGACCTTCGGTATTCTGGCCTTTGGGCTCCCTCAACCTCCGCGCCTCCAGCCGGGGTGCGGTGGGCTGGGCTGGGCTGGGCTGGGGGTGTGGGTGTGGGCGACGTACCCTTTCTCCCTGGGAAACCAGCCCACACCTTCAGTGTGAAAGGCCTCTACGCCTCTCTGCTCTCGCAGCCCAGGGGTAGCCTCAGCTCTGAAAAGCTTCCAGAGGAGGAAGGTCAGAGAACCCTTGAACCACCCAGCAGGTGCAGCACAGAACAAGGACTTCTCTCCTGGCCTGCGAACACCCACTGCCCAGCGCTCCTTTGGTGTACACACGTGGTGGAGGAAGGGTGCTGGATTCGGCTCCGTGAGAACTTCTCCGGGCCTCGTAGTGTGAACGCAAGTGGATGAGCCCCACTTCTCACACCAGTTTCCTGTGCAAGTGGGACAAGGCAAACGCCCTGCTTGAATCCCTGGGTGGGTTAAGTACCCTCCGGGGAAGGATCGTTGCTTGGGACACGGGGCTGGTATCGAGGTGACTGTTGTGTGCATCCACTTTGCAGCGGTTCTCGCTCAGCGGGTTCCGAAGGCTCTCCTGAAGAGTTTCCTGAGGGTGCCGGAAACAGGCAAGTAGCCGTCAGGCCCACGAGGATACCAACCCTCTCAAGCGAAAGGCTGCCAGCCTCAGACGCTTGGGCTCGCTCTCGTACATGAAACCACACTGTGCTTTGAAGGTTCCTGGCACCCAGCTTGCGAGTCGCGCTTGCACCGTGTCTTAGTGTTCCCAGGGTTTCCACGCCGTCACCGTGTCCAATTGTTAGGTAGGCCTAAGACGGCCGGGTGTCCGGGAGCTCTAAAGGAGGAGACCTTAAGAAGGCGGGCCTTTCGGCTCCTTCCACCGAGAAACCAGCTCCCCCGGATCCTCTGTCGTCAGTCAGTTGATTTCAGAATGCCTGTGCGCACCCTCATTGCTCCTCGACGTAAGAGACCAACAGAATTGCCATAAAGGGAGGAAGCCTTCTGAGTCCAGCACAGAGGCGGTGTCTCTCGCTCAGCATTCCCACGACAGCTGAGCACCAGGGTATGGGACCGAGAGAGGGAGAAAGAGAGCCGTTAACCCCCAGCCTTTCCACAATGTAGTATAGGAATCACCCTTCAAGCCCACGTAAATTTCATAGAGGACACACCGGGCCTCGGTGTGCCTTCTTGTGGGTCAGGAAACTTTGCTTTTCATTCCTTGCGTGGCACACTGGCTCAGGGCTGCCCTACCCCAGAGACTCACGGTGCGCAGCCCGATTGGTTGAGATCAGCCCCTTCGGCGTTTCCACGCATGGAACCAACTCGGGAAGGAGCCGTTCGAAAGCTGCGGACCGTGGTGGCTTTCACTAGTCCTCACAGCCCGAGCGCCCTGAAGGAGGGGAGCTGCTGAAGTCTGCTAGCAAAGTGTTCTAATCCGAAGAGGAGCCTTTTCTTTAAAGGGGCTTCCAAAGGCCTTGATGCGTTTTCGCCGTTATCTAGAGTGGAGGCCTGTCGCCCGGCAGACTCCCCCACGGGCCTGCTTCCCGGGCGGGGATACGGACACGCCGCCTGCTGCAGCCAAAAGGGACAGCTTAGACTAAAGGTAAAAACCCAGTGTGGAAACGTTCTTGCCTAGCCCTCGCCACAAGCACAGGCGTATAGGCCTCTGGTCAAAGGCTTTCGCCACAAGCTGAACACGTTTGGTCTCGTCTAGCCTCTGAAGCCCGGGTTTGCCCAGCTACGAATCAAACTCCAGGAACGGTACTCAGGGTGATGCGGGCTGCCAGGTATGTAACCAGGCAGCCCAGATCGAGTACAAATACTTGTGTTTTAAACGGGCAGAAGAAATGGTGTCAAGAGCGCGCCTCCACCTGCCGGGCAACGTACACATTTTCTTCATGAGATGCAAGCCCTTCCTCCAGTGTGAAAGGCCTCTACGCCTCTTCGCGCTCGCAGCGCAGAGGTGCCACCCGCTCTGAGAACCTGCCAAAGGCACAGGGTCACGCAACGTGTGAGCCACCGAGAGCGGGTGCAGCACACACCTAGGTCTTCCCTGTCGGCCTGGGAACACCCACGGCACAGGGCTTCTTCGGTGCACACACGTGGTCGCGGTCGGTGATGCATTCTGCTCCGTGAAACCTTCTCGCGGACACGTAGAGTGAGCGCACGTAGATTAGCCCTACACCTCAGCCCTGTTGCTTGAGTGAGTTGTACTTCTACAAGGCAAACCTCCCTGCCGGAACCTCGGTGTGGCGTAAGTATCCTCCGGGAAGCGATCGCTGCCAGAGGCACTGTGCTGCTATCTAGGATAATGGTCTGTGCCTCCACTGCGCTCGTTTGCTGTTGTCTCCGAGCCGTTTGCCAAGGCTTTTCGGAAGAGGCTGCTCACAGTGTCCTTTCTTTAGAGTAACCCACAGGCGTACGAGGATACCGGTTCTGTGAAGTAAAATGCTACCTGCCTCAGCCACTCGGGCGCAGTTTTGTACGGGAAAGGACACTCCGCCTTGAAGGGTCTTCCTTCCGGATTGCCACTTGCACTGGCGATGTCTCCTAAGTCTCGCAGGCTTTCCGTGCCGTCACAGGGTCCGTATCTCAGGCCTAGAACGGCAGAGCGCCCGGCAGCTTTGAAAGAGACCTTCGGTATTCTGGCCTTTGGGCTCCCTCAACCTCCGGGCCTCCAGCTGGGGTGGGGTGGGCTGGGCTGGGCTGGGCTGGGGGTGTGGGTGTGGGCGACGTACCCTACCTCCCTGGGAAACCAGCCCACGCCTTCAGTGTGAAAGGCCTCTATTCCTCTCTGCTCTCGCAGCCCAGGGGTAGCCTCAGCTCTGAAAAGCTTCCAGAGGAGGAAGGTCAGAGAACCCTTGAACCACCCAGCAGGTGCAGCACAGAACAAGGACTTCTCTCCTGGCCTGCGAACACCCACTGCCCAGCGCTCCTTTGGTGTACACACGTGGTGGAGGAAGGGTGCTGGATTCGGCTCCGTGAGAACTTCTCCGGGCCTCGTAGTGTGAACGCAAGTGGATGAGCCCCACTTCTCACACCAGTTTCCTGTGCAAGTGGGACAAGGCAAACGCCCTGCTTGAATCCCTGGGTGGGTTAAGTACCCTCCGGGGAAGGATCGTTGCTTGGGACACGGGGCTGGTATCGAGGTGACTGTTGTGTGCATCCACTTCGCAGCGGTTCTCGCTCAGCGGGTTCCGAAGGCTCTCCTGAAGAGTTTCCTGAGGGTGCCGGAAACAGGCAAGTAGCCGTCAGGCCCACGAGGATACCAACCCTCTCAAGCGAAAGGCTGCCAGCCTCAGACGCTTGGGCTCGCTCTCGTACATGAAACCACACTGTGCTTTGAAGGTTCCTGGCACCCAGCTTGCGAGTCGCGCTTGCACCGTGTCTTAGTGTTCCCAGGGTTTCCACGCCGTCACCGTGTCCAATTGTTAGGTAGGCCTAAGACGGCCGGGTGTCCGGGAGCTCTAAAGGAGGAGACCTTAAGAAGGCGGGCCTTTCGGCTCCTTCCACCGAGAAACCAGCTCCCCCGGATCCTCTGTCGTCAGTCAGTTGATTTCAGAATGCCTGTGCGCACCCTCATTGCTCCTCGACGTAAGAGACCAACAGAATTGCCATAAAGGGAGGAAGCCTTCTGAGTCCAGCACAGAGGCGGTGTCTCTCGCTCAGCATTCCCACGACAGCTGAGCACCAGGGTATGGGACCGAGAGAGGGAGAAAGAGAGCCGTTAACCCCCAGCCTTTCCACAATGTAGTATAGGAATCACCCTTCAAGCCCACGTAAATTTCATAGAGGACACACCGGGCCTCGGTGTGCCTTCTTGTGGGTCAGGAAACTTTGCTTTTCATTCCTTGCGTGGCACACTGGCTCAGGGCTGCCCTACCCCAGAGACTCACGGTGCGCAGCCCGATTGGTTGAGATCAGCCCCTTCGGCGTTTCCACGCATGGAACCAACTCGGGAAGGAGCCGTTCGAAAGCTGCGGACCGTGGTGGCTTTCACTAGTCCTCACAGCCCGAGCGCCCTGAAGGAGGGGAGCTGCTGAAGTCTGCTAGCAAAGTCTTCTAATCCGAAGAGGAGCCTTTTCTTTAAAGGGGCTTCCAAAGGCCTTGATGCGTTTTCGCCGTTATCTAGAGTGGAGGCCTGTCGCCCGGCAGACTCCCCCACGGGCCTGCTTCCCGGGCGGGGATACGGACACGCCGCCTGCTGCAGCCAAAAGGGACAGCTTAGACTAAAGGTAAAAACCCAGTGTGGAAACGTTCTTGCCTAGCCCTCGCCACAAGCACAGGCGTATAGGCCTCTGGTCAAAGGCTTTCGCCACAAGCTGAACACGTTTGGTCTCGTCTAGCCTCTGAAGCCCGGGTTTGCCCAGCTACGAATCAAACTCCAGGAACGGTACTCAGGGTGATGCGGGCTGCCAGGTATGTAACCAGGCAGCCCAGATCGAGTACAAATACTTGTGTTTTAAACGGGCAGAAGAAATGGTGTCAAGAGCGCGCCTCCACCTGCCGGGCAACGTACACATTTTCTTCATGAGATGCAAGCCCTTCCTCCAGTGTGAAAGGCCTCTACGCCTCTTCGCGCTCGCAGCGCAGAGGTGCCACCCGCTCTGAGAACCTGCCAAAGGCACAGGGTCACGCAACGTGTGAGCCACCGAGAGCGGGTGCAGCACACACCTAGGTCTTCCCTGTCGGCCTGGGAACACCCACGGCACAGGGCTTCTTCGGTGCACACACGTGGTCGCGGTCGGTGATGCATTCTGCTCCGTGAAACCTTCTCGCGGACACGTAGAGTGAGCGCACGTAGATTAGCCCTACACCTCAGCCCTGTTGCTTGAGTGAGTTGTACTTCTACAAGGCAAACCTCCCTGCCGGAACCTCGGTGTGGCGTAAGTATCCTCCGGGAAGCGATCGCTGCCAGAGGCACTGTGCTGCTATCTAGGATAATGGTCTGTGCCTCCACTGCGCTCGTTTGCTGTTGTCTCCGAGCCGTTTGCCAAGGCTTTTCGGAAGAGGCTGCTCACAGTGTCCTTTCTTTAGAGTAACCCACAGGCGTACGAGGATACCGGTTCTGTGAAGTAAAATGCTACCTGCCTCAGCCACTCGGGCGCAGTTTTGTACGGGAAAGGACACTCCGCCTTGAAGGGTCTTCCTTCCGGATTGCCACTTGCACTGGCGATGTCTCCTAAGTCTCGCAGGCTTTCCGTGCCATCACAGGGTCCGTATCTCAGGCCTAGAACGGCAGAGCGCCCGGCAGCTTCGAAAGAGTCCTTCGGTATTCTGGCCTTTGGGCTCCCTCAACCTCCGCGCCTCCAGCCGGGGTGCGGTGGGCTGGGCTGGGCTGGGCTGGGGGTGTGGGTGTGGGCGACGTACCCTTTCTCCCTGGGAAACCAGCCCACGCCTTCAGTGTGAAAGGCCTCTACGCCTCTCTGCTCTCGCAGCCCAGGGGTAGCCTCAGCTCTGAAAAGCTTCCAGAGCAGGAAGGTCAGAGAACCCTTGAACCACCCAGCAGGTGCAGCACAGAACAAGGACTTCTCTCCTGGCGTGCGAACACCCACTGCCCAGCGCTCCTTTGGTGTACACACGTGGTGGAGGAAGGGTGCTGGATTCGGCTCCGTGAGAACTTCTCCGGGCCTCGTAGTGTGAACGCAAGTGGATGAGCCCCACTTCTCACACCAGTTTCCTGTGCAAGTGGGACAAGGCAAACGCCCTGCTTGAATCCCTGGGTGGGTTAAGTACCCTCCGGGGAAGGATCGTTGCTTGGGACACGGGGCTGGTATCGAGGTGACTGTTGTGTGCATCCACTTCGCAGCGGTTCTCGCTCAGCGGGTTCCGAAGGCTCTCCTGAAGAGTTTCCTGAGGGTGCCGGAAACAGGCAAGTAGCCGTCAGGCCCACGAGGATACCAACCCTCTCAAGCGAAAGGCTGCCAGCCTCAGACGCTTGGGCTCGCTCTCGTACATGAAACCACACTGTGCTTTGAAGGTTCCTGGCACCCAGCTTGCGAGTCGCGCTTGCACCGTGTCTTAGTGTTCCCAGGGTTTCCACGCCGTCACCGTGTCCAATTGTTAGGTAGGCCTAAGACGGCCGGGTGTCCGGGAGCTCTAAAGGAGGAGACCTTAAGAAGGCGGGCCTTTCGGCTCCTTCCACCGAGAAACCAGCTCCCCCGGATCCTCTGTCGTCAGTCAGTTGATTTCAGAATGCCTGTGCGCACCCTCATTGCTCCTCGACGTAAGAGACCAACAGAATTGCCATAAAGGGAGGAAGCCTTCTGAGTCCAGCACAGAGGCGGTGTCTCTCGCTCAGCATTCCCACGACAGCTGAGCACCAGGGTATGGGACCGAGAGAGGGAGAAAGAGAGCCGTTAACCCCCAGCCTTTCCACAATGTAGTATAGGCATCACCCTTCAAGCCCACGTAAATTTCACAGAGGACACACCGGGCCTCGGTGTGCCTTCTTGTGGGTCAGGAAACTTTGCTTTTCATTCCTTGCGTGGCACACTGGCTCAGGGCTGCCCTACCCCAGAGACTCACGGTGCGCAGCCCGATTGGTTGAGATCAGCCCCTTCGGCGTTTCCACGCATGGAACCAACTCGGGAAGGAGCCGTTCAAAATCTGCGGACCATGGTGGCTTTCACTAGTCCTCACAGCCCGAGCGCCCTGAAGGAGGGGAGCTGCTGAAGTCAGCTAGCAAAGTCTTCTAATCCGAAGAGGAGCCTTTTCTTTAAAGGGGCTTCCAAAGGCCTTAATGCGTTTTCGCCGTTATCTAGCGTGGAGGCCTGTCGCCCGGCAGACTCCCCCACGGGCCTGCTTCCCGGGCGGGGATACGGACATGCCGCCTGCTGCAGCCAAAAGGGACAGCTTAGACTAAAGGTAAAAACCCAGTGTGGAAACGTTCTTGCCTAGCCCTCGCCACAAGCACAGGCGTATAGGCCTCTGGTCAAAGGCTTTCGCCACAAGCTGAACACGTTTGGTCTCGTCTAGCCTCTGAAGCCCGGGTTTGCCCAGCTGCGAATCAAACTCCAAGAACGGTACTCAGGGTGATGCGGGCTGCCAGGTATGTAACCAGGCAGCCCAGATCGAGTACAAATACTTGTGTTTTAAACGGGCAGAAGAAATGGTGTCAAGAGCGCGCCTCCACCTGCCGGGCGACGTACACATTTTCTCCATGAGATGCAAGCCCTTCCTCCAGTGTGAAAGGCCTCTACGCCTCTTCGCGCTCGCAGCGCAGAGGTGCCACCCGCTCTGAGAACCTGCCAAAGGCACAGGGTCACGCAACGTGTGAGCCACCGAGAGCGGGTGCAGCACCCACCTAGGTCTTCCCTGTCGGCCTGGGAACACCCACGGCACAGGGCTTCTTCGGTGCACACACGTGGTCGCGGTCGGTGATGCATTCTGCTCCGTGAAACCTTCTCGCGGACACGTAGAGTGAGCGCACGTAGATTAGCCCTACACCTCAGCCCTGTTGCTTGAGTGAGTTGTACTTGTACAAGGCAAACCTCCCTGCCGGAACCTCAGTGTGGCGTAAGTGTCCTCCGGGAAGCGATCGCTGCCAGAGGCACTGTGCTGCAATCTAGGATAATGGTCTGTGCCTCCACTGCGCTCGTTTGCTGTTGTCTCCGAGCCGTTTGCCAAGGCTTTTCGGAAGAGGCTGCTCACAGTGTCCTTTCTTTAGAGTAACCCACAGGCGTACGAGGATACCGGTTCTGTGAAGTAAAATGCTACCTGCCTCAGCCACTCGGGCGCAGTTTTGTACGGGAAAGGACACTCCGCCTTGAAGGGTCTTCCTTCCGGATTGCCACTTGCACTGGCGATGTCTCCTAAGTCTCGCAGGCTTTCCGTGCCGTCACAGGGTCCGTATCTCAGGCCTAGAACGGCAGAGCGCCCGGCAGCTTTGAAAGAGACCTTCGGTATTCTGGCCTTTGGGCTCCCTCAACCTCCGCGCCTCCAGCTGGGGTGGGGTGGGCTGGGCTGGGCTGGGCTGGGGGTGTGGGTGTGGGCGACGTACCCTTTCTCCCTGGGAAACCAGCCCACGCCTTCAGTGTGAAAGGCCTCTATGCCTCTCTGCTCTCGCAGCCCAGGGGTAGCCTCAGCTCTGAAAAGCTTCCAGAGGAGGAAGGTCAGAGAACCCTTGAACCACCCAGCAGGTGCAGCACAGAACAAGGACTTCTCTCCTGGCCTGCGAACACCCACTGCCCAGCGCTCCTTTGGTGTACACACGTGGTGGAGGAAGGGTGCTGGATTCGGCTCCGTGAGAACTTCTCCGGGCCTCGTAGTGTGAACGCAAGTGGATGAGCCCCACTTCTCACGCCAGTTTCCTGTGCAAGTGGGACAAGGCAAACGCCCTGCTTGAATCCCTGGGTGGGTTAAGTACCCTCCGGGGAAGGATCGTTGCTTGGGACACGGGGCTGGTATCGAGGTGACTGTTGTGTGCATCCACTTCGCAGCGGTTCTCGCTCAGCGGGTTCCGAAGGCTCTCCTGAAGAGTTTCCTGAGGGTGCCGGAAACAGGCAAGTAGCCGTCAGGCCCACGAGGATACCAACCCTCTCAAGCGAAAGGCTGCCAGCCTCAGACGCTTGGGCTCGCTCTCGTACACGAAACCACACTGTGCTTTGAAGGTTCCTGGCACCCAGCTTGCGAGTCGCGCTTGCACCGTGTCTTAGGGTTCCCAGGGTATCCATGCCGTCACCGTGTCCAATTGTTAGGTAGGCCTAAGATGGCCGGGTGTCCGGGAGCTCTAAAGGAGGAGACCTTAAGAAGGCGGGCCTTTCGGCTCCTTCCACCGTGAAACCAGCTCCCCCGGTTCCTCTGCCGTCAGTCAGTTGATTTCAGAATGCCTGTGCGCACCCTCATTGCTCCTCGACGTAAGAGACCAACAGAATTGCCATAAAGGGAGGAAGCCTTCTGAGTCCAGCACAGAGGCGGTGTCTCTCGCTCAGCATTCCCACGACAGCTGAGCACCAGGGTATGGGACCGAGAGAGGGAGAAAGAGAGCCGTTAACCCCCAGCCTTTCCACAATGTAGTATAGGCATCACCCTTCAAGCCCACGTAAATTTCACAGAGGACACACCGGGCCTCGGTGTGCCTTCTTGTGGGTCAGGAAACTTTGCTTTTCATTCCTTGCGTGGCACACTGGCTCAGGGCTGCCCTACCCCAGAGACTCACGGTGCGCAGCCCGATTGGTTGAGATCAGCCCCTTCGGCGTTTCCACGCATGGAACCAACTCGGGAAGGAGCCGTTCGAAAGCTGCGGACCGTGGTGGCTTTCACTAGTCCTCACAGCCCGAGCGCCCTGAAGGAGGGGAGCTGCTGAAGTCCGCTAGCAAAGTCTTCTAATCCGAAGAGGAGCCTTTTCTTTAAAGGGGCTTCCAAAGGCCTTGATGCGTTTTCGCCGTTATCTAGAGTGGAGGCCTGTCGCCCGGCAGACTCCCCCACGGGCCTGCTTCCCGGGCGGGGATACGGACACGCCGCCTGCTGCAGCCAAAAGGGACAGCTTAGACTAAAGGTAAAAACCCAGTGTGGAAACGTTCTTGCCTAGCCCTCGCCACAAGCACAGGCGTATAGGCCTCTGGTCAAAGGCTTTCGCCACAAGCTGAACACGTTTGGTCTCGTCTAGCCTCTGAAGCCCGGGTTTGCCCAGCTACGAATCAAACTCCAGGAACGGTACTCAGGGTGATGCGGGCTGCCAGGTATGTAACCAGGCAGCCCAGATCGAGTACAAATACTTGTGTTTTAAACGGGCAGAAGAAATGGTGTCAAGAGCGCGCCTCCACCTGCCGGGCGACGTACACATTTTCTTCATGAGATGCAAGCCCTTCCTCCAGTGTGAAAGGCCTCTACGCCTCTTCGCGCTCGCAGCGCAGAGGTGCCACCCGCTCTGAGAACCTGCCAAAGGCACAGGGTCACGCAACGTGTGAGCCACCGAGAGCGGGTGCAGCACACACCTAGGTCTTCCCTGTCGGCCTGGGAACACCCACGGCACAGGGCTTCTTCGGTGCACACACGTGGTCGCGGTCGGTGATGCATTCTGCTCCGTGAAACCTTCTCGCGGACACGTAGAGTGAGCGCACGTAGATTAGCCCTACACCTCAGCCCTGTTGCTTGAGTGAGTTGTACTTCTACAAGGCAAACCTCCCTGCCGGAACCTCGGTGTGGCGTAAGTATCCTCCGGGAAGCGATCGCTGCCAGAGGCACTGTGCTGCTATCTAGGATAATGGTCTGTGCCTCCACTGCGCTCGTTTGCTGTTGTCTCCGAGCCGTTTGCCAAGGCTTTTCGGAAGAGGCTGCTCACAGTGTCCTTTCTTTAGAGTAACCCACAGGCGTACGAGGATACCGGTTCTGTGAAGTAAAATGCTACCTGCCTCAGCCACTCGGGCGCAGTTTTGTACGGGAAAGGACACTCCGCCTTGAAGGGTCTTCCTTCCGGATTGCCACTTGCACTGGCGATGTCTCCTAAGTCTCGCAGGCTTTCCGTGCCATCACAGGGTCCGTATTTCAGGCCTAGAACGGCAGAGCACCCGGCAGCTTTGAAAGAGTCCTTCGGTATTCTGGCCTTTGGGCTCCCTCAACCTCCGCGCCTCCAGCCGGGGTGCGGTGGGCTGGGCTGGGCTGGGCTGGGGGTGTGGGTGTGGGCGACGTACCCTTTCTCCCTGGGAAACCAGCCCACGCCTTCAGTGTGAAAGGCCTCTACGCCTCTCTGCTCTCGCAGCCCAGGGGTAGCCTCAGCTCTGAAAAGCTTCCAGAGGAGGAAGGTCAGAGAACCCTTGAACCACCCAGCAGGTGCAGCACAGAACAAGGACTTCTCTCCTGGCCTGCGAACACCCACTGCCCAGCGCTCCTTTGGTGTACACACGTGGTGGAGGAAGGGTGCTGGATTCGGCTCCGTGAGAACTTCTCCGGGCCTCGTAGTGTGAACGCAAGTGGATGAGCCCCACTTCTCACACCAGTTTCCTGTGCAAGTGGGACAAGGCAAACGCCCTGCTTGAATCCCTGGGTGGGTTAAGTACCCTCCGGGGAAGGATCGTTGCTTGGGACACGGGGCTGGTATCGAGGTGACTGTTGTGTGCATCCACTTCGCAGCGGTTCTCGCTCAGCGGGTTCCGAAGGCTCTCCTGAAGAGTTTCCTGAGGGTGCCGGAAACAGGCAAGTAGCCGTCAGGCCCACGAGGATACCAACCCTCTCAAGCGAAAGGCTGCCAGCCTCAGACGCTTGGGCTCGCTCTCGTACATGAAACCACACTGTGCTTTGAAGGTTCCTGGCACCCAGCTTGCGAGTCGCGCTTGCACCGTGTCTTAGTGTTCCCAGGGTTTCCACGCCGTCACCGTGTCCAATTGTTAGGTAGGCCTAAGACGGCCGGGTGTCCGGGAGCTCTAAAGGAGGAGACCTTAAGAAGGCGGGCCTTTCGGCTCCTTCCACCGAGAAACCAGCTCCCCCGGATCCTCTGTCGTCAGTCAGTTGATTTCAGAATGCCTCATTGCTCCTCGACGTAAGAGACCAACAGAATTGCCATAAAGGGAGGAAGCCTTCTGAGTCCAGCACAGAGGCGGTGTCTCTCGCTCAGCATTCCCACGACAGCTGAGCACCAGGGTATGGGACCGAGAGAGGGAGAAAGAGAGCCGTTAACCCCCAGCCTTTCCACAATGTAGTATAGGCATCACCCTTCAAGCCCACGTAAATTTCATAGAGGACACACCGGGCCTCGGTGTGCCTTCTTGTGGGTCAGGAAACTTTGCTTTTCATTCCTTGCGTGGCACACTGGCTCAGGGCTGCCCTACCCCAGAGACTCACGGTGCGCAGCCCGATTGGTTGAGATCAGCCCCTTCGGCGTTTCCACGCATGGAACCAACTCGGGAAGGAGCCGTTCGAAAGCTACGGACCGTGGTGGCTTTCACTAGTCCTCACAGCCCGAGCGCCCTGAAGGAGGGGAGCTGCTGAAGTCTGCTAGCAAAGTCTTCTAATCCGAAGAGGAGCCTTTTCTTTAAAGGGGCTTCCAAAGGCCTTGATGCGTTTTCGCCGTTATCTAGAGTGGAGGCCTGTCGCCCGGCAGACTCCCCCACGGGCCTGCTTCCCGGGCGGGGATATGGACACGCCGCCTGCTGCAGCCAAAAGGGACAGCTTAGACTAAAGGTAAAAACCCAGTGTGGAAACGTTCTTGCCTAGCCCTCGCCACAAGCACAGGCGTATAGGCCTCTGGTCAAAGGCTTTCGCCACAAGCTGAACACGTTTGGTCTCGTCTAGCCTCTGAAGCCCGGGTTTGCTCAGCTATGAATCAAACTCCAGGAACGGTACTCAGGGTGATGCGGGCTGCCAGGTATGTAACCAGGCAGCCCAGATCGAGTACAAATACTTGTGTTTTAAACGGGCAGAAGAAATGGTGTCAAGAGCGCGCCTCCACCTGCCGGGCGACGTACACATTTTCTCCATGAGATGCAAGCCCTTCCTCCAGTGTGAAAGGCCTCTACGCCTCTTCGCGCTCGCAGCCCAGAGGTGCCACCCGCTCTGAGAACCTCCCAAAGGCACAGGGTCACGCAACGTGTGAGCCACCGAGAGCGGGTGCAGCCCACACCTAGGTCTTCCCTGTCGGCCTGGGAACACCCACGGCACAGGGCTTCTTCGGTGCACACACGTGGTCGCGGTCGGTGATGCATTCTGCTCCGTGAAACCTTCTCGCGGACACGTAGAGTGAGCGCACGTAGATTAGCCCTACACCTCAGCCCTGTTGCTTGAGTGAGTTGTACTTCTACACGGCAAACTTCCCTGCCAGAACCTCGGTGTGGCGTAAGTATCCTCCGGGAAGCGATCGCTGCCAGAGACACTGTGCTGCTATCTAGGATAATGGTCTGTGCCTCCACTGCGCTCGTTTGCTGTTGTCTCCGAGCCGTTTGCCAAGGCTTTTCGGAAGAGGCTGCTCACAGTGTCCTTTCTTTAGAGTAACCCACAGGCGTACGAGGATACCGGTTCTGTGAAGTAAAATGCTACCTGCCTCAGCCACTCGGGCGCAGTTTTGTACGGGAAAGGACACTCCGCCTTGAAGGGTCTTCCTTCCGGATTGCCACTTGCACTGGCGATGTCTCCTAAGTCTCGCAGGCTTTCCGTGCCATCACAGGGGCCGTATCTCAGGCCTAGAACGGCAGAGCGCCCGGCAGCTTTGAAAGAGACCTTCGGTATTCTGGCCTTTGGGCTCCCTCAACCTCCGCGCCTCCAGCTGGGGTGGGGTGGGCTGGGCTGGGCTGGGCTGGGGGTGTGGGTGTGGGCGACGTACCCTACCTCCCTGGGAAACCAGCCCACGCCTTCAGTGTGAAAGGCCTCTACGCCTCTCTGCTCTCGCAGCCCAGGGGTAGCCTCAGCTCTGAAAAGCTTCCAGAGGAGGAAGGTCAGAGAACCCTTGAACCACCCAGCAGGTGCAGCACAGAACAAGGACTTCTCTCCTGGCCTGCGAACACCCACTGCCCAGCGCTCCTTTGGTGTACACACGTGGTGGAGGAAGGGTGCTGGATTCGGCTCCGTGAGAACTTCTCCGGGCCTCGTAGTGTGAACGCAAGTGGATGAGCCCCACTTCTCACACCAGTTTCCTGTGCAAGTGGGACAAGGCAAACGCCCTGCTTGAATCCCTGGGTGGGTTAAGTACCCTCCGGGGAAGGATCGTTGCTTGGGACACGGGGCTGGTATCGAGGTGACTGTTGTGTGCATCCACTTCGCAGCGGTTCTCGCTCAGCGGGTTCCGAAGGCTCTCCTGAAGAGTTTCCTGAGGGTGCCGGAAACAGGCAAGTAGCCGTCAGGCCCACGAGGATACCAACCCTCTCAAGCGAAAGGCTGCCAGCCTCAGACGCTTGGGCTCGCTCTCGTACATGAAACCACACTGTGCTTTGAAGGTTCCTGGCACCCAGCTTGCGAGTCGCGCTTGCACCGTGTCTTAGTGTTCCCAGGGTTTCCACGCCGTCACCGTGTCCAATTGTTAGGTAGGCCTAAGACGGCCGGGTGTCCGGGAGCTCTAAAGGAGGAGACCTTAAGAAGGCGGGCCTTTCGGCTCCTTCCACCGAGAAACCAGCTCCCCCGGATCCTCTGTCGTCAGTCAGTTGATTTCAGAATGCCTGTGCGCACCCTCATTGCTCCTCGACGTAAGAGACCAACAGAATTGCCATAAAGGGAGGAAGCCTTCTGAGTCCAGCACAGAGGCGGTGTCTCTCGCTCAGCATTCCCACGACAGCTGAGCACCAGGGTATGGGACCGAGAGAGGGAGAAAGAGAGCCGTTAACCCCCAGCCTTTCCACAATGTAGTATAGGCATCACCCTTCAAGCCCACGTAAATTTCATAGAGGACACACCGGGCCTCGGTGTGCCTTCTTGTGGGTCAGGAAACTTTGCTTTTCATTCCTTGCGTGGCACACTGGCTCAGGGCTGCCCTACCCCAGAGACTCACGGTGCGCAGCCCGATTGGTTGAGATCAGCCCCTTCGGCGTTTCCACGCATGGAACCAACTCGGGAAGGAGCCGTTCGAAAGCTACGGACCGTGGTGGCTTTCACTAGTCCTCACAGCCCGAGCGCCCTGAAGGAGGGGAGCTGCTGAAGTCTGCTAGCAAAGTCTTCTAATCCGAAGAGGAGCCTTTTCTTTAAAGGGGCTTCCAAAGGCCTTGATGCGTTTTCGCCGTTATCTAGAGTGGAGGCCTGTCGCCCGGCAGACTCCCCCACGGGCCTGCTTCCCGGGCGGGGATACGGACACGCCGCCTGCTGCAGCCAAAAGGGACAGCTTAGACTAAAGGTAAAAACCCAGTGTGGAAACGTTCTTGCCTAGCCCTCGCCACAAGCACAGGCGTATAGGCCTCTGGTCAAAGGCTTTCGCCACAAGCTGAACACGTTTGGTCTCGTCTAGCCTCTGAAGCCCGGGTTTGCCCAGCTATGAATCAAACTCCAGGAACGGTACTCAGGGTGATGCGGGCTGCCAGGTATGTAACCAGGCAGCCCAGATCGAGTACAAATACTTGTGTTTTAAACGGGCAGAAGAAATGGTGTCAAGAGCGCGCCTCCACCTGCCGGGCGACGTACACATTTTCTCCATGAGATGCAAGCCCTTCCTCCAGTGTGAAAGGCCTCTACGCCTCTTCGCGCTCGCAGCCCAGAGGTGCCACCCGCTCTGAGAACCTCCCAAAGGCACAGGGTCACGCAACGTGTGAGCCACCGAGAGCGGGTGCAGCCCACACCTAGGTCTTCCCTGTCGGCCTGGGAACACCCACGGCACAGGGCTTCTTCGGTGCACACACGTGGTCGCGGTCGGTGATGCATTCTGCTCCGTGAAACCTTCTCGCGGACACGTAGAGTGAGCGCACGTAGATTAGCCCTACACCTCAGCCCTGTTGCTTGAGTGAGTTGTACTTCTACACGGCAAACTTCCCTGCCGGAACCTCGGTGTGGCGTAAGTATCCTCCGGGAAGCGATCGCTGCCAGAGGCACTGTGCTGCTATCTAGGATAATGGTCTGTGCCTCCACTGCGCTCGTTTGCTGTTGTCTCCGAGCCGTTTGCCAAGGCTTTTCGGAAGAGGCTGCTCACAGTGTCCTTTCTTTAGAGTAACCCACAGGCGTACGAGGATACCGGTTCTGTGAAGTAAAATGCTACCTGCCTCAGCCACTCGGGCGCAGTTTTGTATGGGAAAGGACACTCCGCCTTGAAGGGTCTTCCTTCCGGATTGCCACTTGCACTGGCGATGTCTCCTAAGTCTCGCAGGCTTTCCGTGCCATCACAGGGGCCGTATCTCAGGCCTAGAACGGCAGAGCGCCCGGCAGCTTTGAAAGAGACCTTCGGTATTCTGGCCTTTGGGCTCCCTCAACCTCCGCGCCTCCAGCTGGGGTGGGGTGGGCTGGGCTGGGCTGGGCTGGGGGTGTGGGTGTGGGCGACGTACCCTACCTCCCTGGGAAACCAGCCCACGCCTTCAGTGTGAAAGGCCTCTACGCCTCTCTGCTCTCGCAGCCCAGGGGTAGCCTCAGCTCTGAAAAGCTTCCAGAGGAGGAAGGTCAGAGAACCCTTGAACCACCCAGCAGGTGCAGCACAGAACAAGGACTTCTCTCCTGGCCTGCGAACACCCACTGCCCAGCGCTCCTTTGGTGTACACACGTGGTGGAGGAAGGGTGCTGGATTCGGCTCCGTGAGAACTTCTCCGGGCCTCGTAGTGTGAACGCAAGTGGATGAGCCCCACTTCTCACACCAGTTTCCTGTGCAAGTGGGACAAGGCAAACGCCCTGCTTGAATCCCTGGGTGGGTTAAGTACCCTCCGGGGAAGGATCGTTGCTTGGGACACGGGGCTGGTATCGAGGTGACTGTTGTGTGCATCCACTTCGCAGCGGTTCTCGCTCAGCGGGTTCCGAAGGCTCTCCTGAAGAGTTTCCTGAGGGTGCCGGAAACAGGCAAGTAGCCGTCAGGCCCACGAGGATACCAACCCTCTCAAGCGAAAGGCTGCCAGCCTCAGACGCTTGGGCTCGCTCTCGTACATGAAACCACACTGTGCTTTGAAGGTTCCTGGCACCCAGCTTGCGAGTCGCGCTTGCACCGTGTCTTAGTGTTCCCAGGGTTTCCACGCCGTCACCGTGTCCAATTGTTAGGTAGGCCTAAGACGGCCGGGTGTCCGGGAGCTCTAAAGGAGGAGACCTTAAGAAGGCGGGCCTTTCGGCTCCTTCCACCGAGAAACCAGCTCCCCCGGATCCTCTGTCGTCAGTCAGTTGATTTCAGAATGCCTGTGCGCACCCTCATTGCTCCTCGACGTAAGAGACCAACAGAATTGCCATAAAGGGAGGAAGCCTTCTGAGTCCAGCACAGAGGCGGTGTCTCTCGCTCAGCATTCCCACGACAGCTGAGCACCAGGGTATGGGACCGAGAGAGGGAGAAAGAGAGCCGTTAACCCCCAGCCTTTCCACAATGTAGTATAGGCATCACCCTTCAAGCCCACGTAAATTTCATAGAGGACACACCGGGCCTCGGTGTGCCTTCTTGTGGGTCAGGAAACTTTGCTTTTCATTCCTTGCGTGGCACACTGGCTCAGGGCTGCCCTACCCCAGAGACTCACGGTGCGCAGCCCGATTGGTTGAGATCAGCCCCTTCGGTGTTTCCACGCATGGAACCAACTCGGGAAGGAGCCGTTCGAAAGCTGCGGACCGTGGTGGCTTTCACTAGTCCTCACAGCCCGAGCGCCCTGAAGGAGGGGAGCTGCTGAAGTCTGCTAGGAAAGTCTTCTAATCCGAAGAGGAGCCTTTTCTTTAAAGGGGCTTCCAAAGGCCTTGATGCGTTTTCGCCGTTATCTAGAGTGGAGGCCTGTCGCCCGGCAGACTCCCCCACGGGCCTGCTTCCCGGGCGGGGATACGGACACGCCGCCTGCTGCAGCCAAAAGGGACAGCTTAGACTAAAGGTAAAAACCCAGTGTGGAAACGTTCTTGCCTAGCCCTCGCCACAAGCACAGGCGTATAGGCCTCTGGTCAAAGGCTTTCGCCACAAGCTGAACACGTTTGGTCTCGTCTAGCCTCTGAAGCCCGGGTTTGCCCAGCTATGAATCAAACTCCAGGAACGGTACTCAGGGTGATGCGGGCTGCCAGGTATGTAACCAGGCAGCCCAGATCGAGTACAAATACTTGTGTTTTAAACGGGCAGAAGAAATGGTGTCAAGAGCGCGCCTCCACCTGCCGGGCGACGTACACATTTTCTCCATGAGATGCAAGCCCTTCCTCCAGTGTGAAAGGCCTCTACGCCTCTTCGCGCTCGCAGCCCAGAGGTGCCACCCGCTCTGAGAACCTCCCAAAGGCACAGGGTCACGCAACGTGTGAGCCACCGAGAGCGGGTGCAGCCCACACCTAGGTCTTCCCTGTCGGCCTGGGAACACCCACGGCACAGGGCTTCTTCGGTGCACACACGTGGTCGCGGTCGGTGATGCATTCTGCTCCGTGAAACCTTCTCGCGGACACGTAGAGTGAGCGCACGTAGATTAGCCCTACACCTCAGCCCTGTTGCTTGAGTGAGTTGTACTTCTACACGGCAAACTTCCCTGCCGGAACCTCGGTGTGGCGTAAGTATCCTCCGGGAAGCGATCGCTGCCAGAGGCACTGTGCTGCTATCTAGGATAATGGTCTGTGCCTCCACTGCGCTCGTTTGCTGTTGTCTCCGAGCCGTTTGCCAAGGCTTTTCGGAAGAGGCTGCTCACAGTGTCCTTTCTTTAGAGTAACCCACAGGCGTACGAGGATACCGGTTCTGTGAAGTAAAATGCTACCTGCCTCAGCCACTCGGGCGCAGTTTTGTACGGGAAAGGACACTCCGCCTTGAAGGGTCTTCCTTCCGGATTGCCACTTGCACTGGCGATGTCTCCTAAGTCTCGCAGGCTTTCCGTGCCATCACAGGGGCCGTATCTCAGGCCTAGAACGGCAGAGCGCCCGGCAGCTTTGAAAGAGACCTTCGGTATTCTGGCCTTTGGGCTCCCTCAACCTCCGCGCCTCCAGCTGGGGTGGGGTGGGCTGGGCTGGGCTGGGCTGGGGGTGTGGGTGTGGGCGACGTACCCTACCTCCCTGGGAAACCAGCCCACGCCTTCAGTGTGAAAGGCCTCTACGCCTCTCTGCTCTCGCAGCCCAGGGGTAGCCTCAGCTCTGAAAAGCTTCCAGAGGAGGAAGGTCAGAGAACCCTTGAACCACCCAGCAGGTGCAGCACAGAACAAGGACTTCTCTCCTGGCCTGCGAACACCCACTGCCCAGCGCTCCTTTGGTGTACACACGTGGTGGAGGAAGGGTGCTGGATTCGGCTCCGTGAGAACTTCTCCGGGCCTCGTAGTGTGAACGCAAGTGGATGAGCCCCACTTCTCACACCAGTTTCCTGTGCAAGTGGGACAAGGCAAACGCCCTGCTTGAATCCCTGGGTGGGTTAAGTACCCTCCGGGGAAGGATCGTTGCTTGGGACACGGGGCTGGTATCGAGGTGACTGTTGTGTGCATCCACTTCGCAGCGGTTCTCGCTCAGTGGGTTCCGAAGGCTCTCCTGAAGAGTTTCCTGAGGGTGCCGGAAACAGGCAAGTAGCCGTCAGGCCCACGAGGATACCAACCCTCTCAAGCGAAAGGCTGCCAGCCTCAGACGCTTGGGCTCGCTCTCGTACATGAAACCACACTGTGCTTTGAAGGTTCCTGGCACCCAGCTTGCGAGTCGCGCTTGCACCGTGTCTTAGTGTTCCCAGGGTTTCCACGCCGTCACCGTGTCCAATTGTTAGGTAGGCCTAAGACGGCCGGGTGTCCGGGAGCTCTAAAGGAGGAGACCTTAAGAAGGCGGGCCTTTCGGCTCCTTCCACCGAGAAACCAGCTCCCCCGGATCCTCTGTCGTCAGTCAGTTGATTTCAGAATGCCTGTGCGCACCCTCATTGCTCCTCGACGTAAGAGACCAACAGAATTGCCATAAAGGGAGGAAGCCTTCTGAGTCCAGCACAGAGGCGGTGTCTCTCGCTCAGCATTCCCACGACAGCTGAGCACCAGGGTATGGGACCGAGAGAGGGAGAAAGAGAGCCGTTAACCCCCAGCCTTTCCACAATGTAGTATAGGCATCACCCTTCAAGCCCACGTAAATTTCATAGAGGACACACCGGGCCTCGGTGTGCCTTCTTGTGGGTCAGGAAACTTTGCTTTTCATTCCTTGCGTGGCACACTGGCTCAGGGCTGCCCTACCCCAGAGACTCACGGTGCGCAGCCCGATTGGTTGAGATCAGCCCCTTCGGCGTTTCCACGCATGGAACCAACTCGGGAAGGAGCCGTTCGAAAGCTACGGACCGTGGTGGCTTTCACTAGTCCTCACAGCCCGAGCGCCCTGAAGGAGGGGAGCTGCTGAAGTCTGCTAGCAAAGTCTTCTAATCCGAAGAGGAGCCTTTTCTTTAAAGGGGCTTCCAAAGGCCTTGATGCGTTTTCGCCGTTATCTAGAGTGGAGGCCTGTCGCCCGGCAGACTCCCCCACGGGCCTGCTTCCCGGGCGGGGATACGGACACGCCGCCTGCTGCAGCCAAAAGGGACAGCTTAGACTAAAGGTAAAAACCCAGTGTGGAAACGTTCTTGCCTAGCCCTCGCCACAAGCACAGGCGTATAGGCCTCTGGTCAAAGGCTTTCGCCACAAGCTGAACACGTTTGGTCTCGTCTAGCCTCTGAAGCCCGGGTTTGCCCAGCTATGAATCAAACTCCAGGAACGGTACTCAGGGTGATGCGGGCTGCCAGGTATGTAACCAGGCAGCCCAGATCGAGTACAAATACTTGTGTTTTAAACGGGCAGAAGAAATGGTGTCAAGAGCGCGCCTCCACCTGCCGGGCGACGTACACATTTTCTCCATGAGATGCAAGCCCTTCCTCCAGTGTGAAAGGCCTCTACGCCTCTTCGCGCTCGCAGCCCAGAGGTGCCACCCGCTCTGAGAACCTCCCAAAGGCACAGGGTCACGCAACGTGTGAGCCACCGAGAGCGGGTGCAGCCCACACCTAGGTCTTCCCTGTCGGCCTGGGAACACCCACGGCACAGGGCTTCTTCGGTGCACACACGTGGTCGCGGTCGGTGATGCATTCTGCTCCGTGAAACCTTCTCGCGGACACGTAGAGTGAGCGCACGTAGATTAGCCCTACACCTCAGCCCTGTTGCTTGAGTGAGTTGTACTTCTACACGGCAAACTTCCCTGCCGGAACCTCGGTGTGGCGTAAGTATCCTCCGGGAAGCGATCGCTGCCAGAGGCACTGTGCTGCTATCTAGGATAATGGTCTGTGCCTCCACTGCGCTCGTTTGCTGTTGTCTCCGAGCCGTTTGCCAAGGCTTTTCGGAAGAGGCTGCTCACAGTGTCCTTTCTTTAGAGTAACCCACAGGCGTACGAGGATACCGGTTCTGTGAAGTAAAATGCTACCTGCCTCAGCCACTCGGGCGCAGTTTTGTACGGGAAAGGACACTCCGCCTTGAAGGGTCTTCCTTCCGGATTGCCACTTGCACTGGCGATGTCTCCTAAGTCTCGCAGGCTTTCCGTGCCATCACAGGGGCCGTATCTCAGGCCTAGAACGGCAGAGCGCCCGGCAGCTTTGAAAGAGACCTTCGGTATTCTGGCCTTTGGGCTCCCTCAACCTCCGCGCCTCCAGCTGGGGTGGGGTGGGCTGGGCTGGGCTGGGCTGGGGGTGTGGGTGTGGGCGACGTACCCTACCTCCCTGGGAAACCAGCCCACGCCTTCAGTGTGAAAGGCCTCTACGCCTCTCTGCTCTCGCAGCCCAGGGGTAGCCTCAGCTCTGAAAAGCTTCCAGAGGAGGAAGGTCAGAGAACCCTTGAACCACCCAGCAGGTGCAGCACAGAACAAGGACTTCTCTCCTGGCCTGCGAACACCCACTGCCCAGCGCTCCTTTGGTGTACACACGTGGTGGAGGAAGGGTGCTGGATTCGGCTCCGTGAGAACTTCTCCGGGCCTCGTAGTGTGAACGCAAGTGGATGAGCCCCACTTCTCACACCAGTTTCCTGTGCAAGTGGGACAAGGCAAACGCCCTGCTTGAATCCCTGGGTGGGTTAAGTACCCTCCGGGGAAGGATCGTTGCTTGGGACACGGGGCTGGTATCGAGGTGACTGTTGTGTGCATCCACTTCGCAGCGGTTCTCGCTCAGCGGGTTCCGAAGGCTCTCCTGAAGAGTTTCCTGAGGGTGCCGGAAACAGGCAAGTAGCCGTCAGGCCCACGAGGATACCAACCCTCTCAAGCGAAAGGCTGCCAGCCTCAGACGCTTGGGCTCGCTCTCGTACATGAAACCACACTGTGCTTTGAAGGTTCCTGGCACCCAGCTTGCGAGTCGCGCTTGCACCGTGTCTTAGTGTTCCCAGGGTTTCCACGCCGTCACCGTGTCCAATTGTTAGGTAGGCCTAAGACGGCCGGGTGTCCGGGAGCTCTAAAGGAGGAGACCTTAAGAAGGCGGGCCTTTCGGCTCCTTCCACCGAGAAACCAGCTCCCCCGGATCCTCTGTCGTCAGTCAGTTGATTTCAGAATGCCTGTGCGCACCCTCATTGCTCCTCGACGTAAGAGACCAACAGAATTGCCATAAAGGGAGGAAGCCTTCTGAGTCCAGCACAGAGGCGGTGTCTCTCGCTCAGCATTCCCACGACAGCTGAGCACCAGGGTATGGGACCGAGAGAGGGAGAAAGAGAGCCGTTAACCCCCAGCCTTTCCACAATGTAGTATAGGCATCACCCTTCAAGCCCACGTAAATTTCATAGAGGACACACCGGGCCTCGGTGTGCCTTCTTGTGGGTCAGGAAACTTTGCTTTTCATTCCTTGCGTGGCACACTGGCTCAGGGCTGCCCTACCCCAGAGACTCACGGTGCGCAGCCCGATTGGTTGAGATCAGCCCCTTCGGTGTTTCCACGCATGGAACCAACTCGGGAAGGAGCCGTTCGAAAGCTGCGGACCGTGGTGGCTTTCACTAGTCCTCACAGCCCGAGCGCCCTGAAGGAGGGGAGCTGCTGAAGTCTGCTAGGAAAGTCTTCTAATCCGAAGAGGAGCCGTTTCTTTAAAGGGGCTTCCAAAGGCCTTGATGCGTTTTCGCCGTTATCTAGAGTGGAGGCCTGTCGCCCGGCAGACTCCCCCACGGGCCTGCTTCCCGGGCGGGGATACGGACACGCCGCCTGCTGCAGCCAAAAGGGACAGCTTAGACTAAAGGTAAAAACCCAGTGTGGAAACGTTCTTGCCTAGCCCTCGCCACAAGCACAGGCGTATAGGCCTCTGGTCAAAGGCTTTCGCCACAAGCTGAACACGTTTGGTCTCGTCTAGCCTCTGAAGCCCGGGTTTGCCCAGCTACGAATCAAACTCCAGGAACGGTACTCAGGGTGATGCGGGCTGCCAGGTATGTAACCAGGCAGCCCAGATCGAGTACAAATACTTGTGTTTTAAACGGGCAGAAGAAATGGTGTCAAGAGCGCGCCTCCACCTGCTGGGCGACGTACACATTTTCTCCATGAGATGCAAGCCCTTCCTCCAGTGTGAAAGGCCTCTACGCCTCTTCGCGCTCGCAGCGCAGAGGTGCCACCCGCTCTGAGAACCTGCCAAAGGCACAGGGTCACGCAACGTGTGAGCCACCGAGAGCGGGTGCAGCACACACGTAGGTCTTCCCTGTCGGCCTGGGAACACCCACGGCACAGGGCTTCTTCGGTGCACACACGTGGTCGCGGTCGGTGATGCATTCTGCTCCGTGAAACCTTCTCGCGGACACGTAGAGTGAGCGCACGTAGATTAGCCCTACACCTCAGCCCTGTTGCTTGAGTGAGTTGTACTTCTACAAGGCAAACCTCCCTGCCGGAACCTCGGTGTGGCGTAAGTATCCTCCGGGAAGCGATCGCTGCCAGAGGCACTGTGCTGCTATCTAGGATAATGGTCTGTGCCTCCACTGCGCTCGTTTGCTGTTGTCTCCGAGCCGTTTGCCAAGGCTTTTCGGAAGAGGCTGCTCACAGTGTCCTTTCTTTAGAGTAACCCACAGGCGTACGAGGATACCGGTTCTGTGAAGTAAAATGCTACCTGCCTCAGCCACTCGGGCGCAGTTTTGTACGGGAAAGGACACTCCGCCTTGAAGGGTCTTCCTTCCGGATTGCCACTTGCACTGGCGATGTCTCCTAAGTCTCGCAGGCTTTCCGTGCCATCACAGGGGCCGTATCTCAGGCCTAGAACGGCAGAGCGCCCGGCAGCTTTGAAAGAGACCTTCGGTATTCTGGCCTTTGGGCTCCCTCAACCTCCGCGCCTCCAGCTGGGGTGGGGTGGGCTGGGCTGGGCTGGGCTGGGGGTGTGGGTGTGGGCGACGTACCCTACCTCCCTGGGAAACCAGCCCACGCCTTCAGTGTGAAAGGCCTCTACGCCTCTCTGCTCTCGCAGCCCAGGGGTAGCCTCAGCTCTGAAAAGCTTCCAGAGGAGGAAGGTCAGAGAACCCTTGAACCACCCAGCAGGTGCAGCACAGAACAAGGACTTCTCTCCTGGCCTGCGAACACCCACTGCCCAGCGCTCCTTTGGTGTACACACGTGGTGGAGGAAGGGTGCTGGATTCGGCTCCGTGAGAACTTCTCCGGGCCTCGTAGTGTGAACGCAAGTGGATGAGCCCCACTTCTCACACCAGTTTCCTGTGCAAGTGGGACAAGGCAAACGCCCTGCTTGAATCCCTGGGTGGGTTAAGTACCCTCCGGGGAAGGATCGTTGCTTGGGACACGGGGCTGGTATCGAGGTGACTGTTGTGTGCATCCACTTCGCAGCGGTTCTCGCTCAGCGGGTTCCGAAGGCTCTCCTGAAGAGTTTCCTGAGGGTGCCGGAAACAGGCAAGTAGCCGTCAGGCCCACGAGGATACCAACCCTCTCAAGCGAAAGGCTGCCAGCCTCAGACGCTTGGGCTCGCTCTCGTACATGAAACCACACTGTGCTTTGAAGGTTCCTGGCACCCAGCTTGCGAGTCGCGCTTGCACCGTGTCTTAGTGTTCCCAGGGTTTCCACGCCGTCACCGTGTCCAATTGTTAGGTAGGCCTAAGACGGCCGGGTGTCCGGGAGCTCTAAAGGAGGAGACCTTAAGAAGGCGGGCCTTTCGGCTCCTTCCACCGAGAAACCAGCTCCCCCGGATCCTCTGTCGTCAGTCAGTTGATTTCAGAATGCCTGTGCGCACCCTCATTGCTCCTCGACGTAAGAGACCAACAGAATTGCCATAAAGGGAGGAAGCCTTCTGAGTCCAGCACAGAGGCGGTGTCTCTCGCTCAGCATTCCCACGACAGCTGAGCACCAGGGTATGGGACCGAGAGAGGGAGAAAGAGAGCCGTTAACCCCCAGCCTTTCCACAATGTAGTATAGGCATCACCCTTCAAGCCCACGTAAATTTCATAGAGGACACACCGGGCCTCGGTGTGCCTTCTTGTGGGTCAGGAAACTTTGCTTTTCATTCCTTGCGTGGCACACTGGCTCAGGGCTGCCCTACCCCAGAGACTCACGGTGCGCAGCCCGATTGGTTGAGATCAGCCCCTTCGGTGTTTCCACGCATGGAACCAACTCGGGAAGGAGCCGTTCGAAAGCTGCGGACCGTGGTGGCTTTCACTAGTCCTCACAGCCCGAGCGCCCTGAAGGAGGGGAGCTGCTGAAGTCTGCTAGGAAAGTCTTCTAATCCGAAGAGGAGCCGTTTCTTTAAAGGGGCTTCCAAAGGCCTTGATGCGTTTTCGCCGTTATCTAGAGTGGAGGCCTGTCGCCCGGCAGACTCCCCCACGGGCCTGCTTCCCGGGCGGGGATACGGACACGCCGCCTGCTGCAGCCAAAAGGGACAGCTTAGACTAAAGGTAAAAACCCAGTGTGGAAACGTTCTTGCCTAGCCCTCGCCACAAGCACAGGCGTATAGGCCTCTGGTCAAAGGCTTTCGCCACAAGCTGAACACGTTTGGTCTCGTCTAGCCTCTGAAGCCCGGGTTTGCCCAGCTACGAATCAAACTCCAGGAACGGTACTCAGGGTGATGCGGGCTGCCAGGTATGTAACCAGGCAGCCCAGATCGAGTACAAATACTTGTGTTTTAAACGGGCAGAAGAAATGGTGTCAAGAGCGCGCCTCCACCTGCTGGGCGACGTACACATTTTCTCCATGAGATGCAAGCCCTTCCTCCAGTGTGAAAGGCCTCTACGCCTCTTCGCGCTCGCAGCGCAGAGGTGCCACCCGCTCTGAGAACCTGCCAAAGGCACAGGGTCACGCAACGTGTGAGCCACCGAGAGCGGGTGCAGCACACACGTAGGTCTTCCCTGTCGGCCTGGGAACACCCACGGCACAGGGCTTCTTCGGTGCACACATGTGGTCGCGGTCGGTGATGCATTCTGCTCCGTGAAACCTTCTCGCGGACACGTAGAGTGAGCGCACGTAGATTAGCCCTACACCTCAGCCCTGTTGCTTGAGTGAGTTGTACTTCTACAAGGCAAACCTCCCTGCCGGAACCTCGGTGTGGCGTAAGTATCCTCCGGGAAGCGATCGCTGCCAGAGGCACTGTGCTGCTATCTAGGATAATGGTCTGTGCCTCCACTGCGCTCGTTTGCTGTTGTCTCCGAGCCGTTTGCCAAGGCTTTTCGGAAGAGGCTGCTCACAGTGTCCTTTCTTTAGAGTAACCCACAGGCGTACGAGGATACCGGTTCTGTGAAGTAAAATGCTACCTGCCTCAGCCACTCGGGCGCAGTTTTGTACGGGAAAGGACACTCCGCCTTGAAGGGTCTTCCTTCCGGATTGCCACTTGCACTGGCGATGTCTCCTAAGTCTCGCAGGCTTTCCGTGCCATCACAGGGGCCGTATCTCAGGCCTAGAACGGCAGAGCGCCCGGCAGCTTTGAAAGAGACCTTCGGTATTCTGGCCTTTGGGCTCCCTCAACCTCCGCGCCTCCAGCTGGGGTGGGGTGGGCTGGGCTGGGCTGGGCTGGGGGTGTGGGTGTGGGCGACGTACCCTACCTCCCTGGGAAACCAGCCCACGCCTTCAGTGTGAAAGGCCTCTACGCCTCTCTGCTCTCGCAGCCCAGGGGTAGCCTCAGCTCTGAAAAGCTTCCAGAGGAGGAAGGTCAGAGAACCCTTGAACCACCCAGCAGGTGCAGCACAGAACAAGGACTTCTCTCCTGGCCTGCGAACACCCACTGCCCAGCGCTCCTTTGGTGTACACACGTGGTGGAGGAAGGGTGCTGGATTCGGCTCCGTGAGAACTTCTCCGGGCCTCGTAGTGTGAACGCAAGTGGATGAGCCCCACTTCTCACACCAGTTTCCTGTGCAAGTGGGACAAGGCAAACGCCCTGCTTGAATCCCTGGGTGGGTTAAGTACCCTCCGGGGAAGGATCGTTGCTTGGGACACGGGGCTGGTATCGAGGTGACTGTTGTGTGCATCCACTTCGCAGCGGTTCTCGCTCAGCGGGTTCCGAAGGCTCTCCTGAAGAGTTTCCTGAGGGTGCCGGAAACAGGCAAGTAGCCGTCAGGCCCACGAGGATACCAACCCTCTCAAGCGAAAGGCTGCCAGCCTCAGACGCTTGGGCTCGCTCTCGTACATGAAACCACACTGTGCTTTGAAGGTTCCTGGCACCCAGCTTGCGAGTCGCGCTTGCACCGTGTCTTAGTGTTCCCAGGGTTTCCACGCCGTCACCGTGTCCAATTGTTAGGTAGGCCTAAGACGGCCGGGTGTCCGGGAGCTCTAAAGGAGGAGACCTTAAGAAGGCGGGCCTTTCGGCTCCTTCCACCGAGAAACCAGCTCCCCCGGATCCTCTGTCGTCAGTCAGTTGATTTCAGAATGCCTGTGCGCACCCTCATTGCTCCTCGACGTAAGAGACCAACAGAATTGCCATAAAGGGAGGAAGCCTTCTGAGTCCAGCACAGAGGCGGTGTCTCTCGCTCAGCATTCCCACGACAGCTGAGCACCAGGGTATGGGACCGAGAGAGGGAGAAAGAGAGCCGTTAACCCCCAGCCTTTCCACAATGTAGTATAGGCATCACCCTTCAAGCCCACGTAAATTTCATAGAGGACACACCGGGCCTCGGTGTGCCTTCTTGTGGGTCAGGAAACTTTGCTTTTCATTCCTTGCGTGGCACACTGGCTCAGGGCTGCCCTACCCCAGAGACTCACGGTGCGCAGCCCGATTGGTTGAGATCAGCCCCTTCGGTGTTTCCACGCATGGAACCAACTCGGGAAGGAGCCGTTCGAAAGCTGCGGACCGTGGTGGCTTTCACTAGTCCTCACAGCCCGAGCGCCCTGAAGGAGGGGAGCTGCTGAAGTCTGCTAGGAAAGTCTTCTAATCCGAAGAGGAGCCGTTTCTTTAAAGGGGCTTCCAAAGGCCTTGATGCGTTTTCGCCGTTATCTAGAGTGGAGGCCTGTCGCCCGGCAGACTCCCCCACGGGCCTGCTTCCCGGGCGGGGATACGGACACGCCGCCTGCTGCAGCCAAAAGGGACAGCTTAGACTAAAGGTAAAAACCCAGTGTGGAAACGTTCTTGCCTAGCCCTCGCCACAAGCACAGGCGTATAGGCCTCTGGTCAAAGGCTTTCGCCACAAGCTGAACACGTTTGGTCTCGTCTAGCCTCTGAAGCCCGGGTTTGCCCAGCTACGAATCAAACTCCAGGAACGGTACTCAGGGTGATGCGGGCTGCCAGGTATGTAACCAGGCAGCCCAGATCGAGTACAAATACTTGTGTTTTAAACGGGCAGAAGAAATGGTGTCAAGAGCGCGCCTCCACCTGCTGGGCGACGTACACATTTTCTCCATGAGATGCAAGCCCTTCCTCCAGTGTGAAAGGCCTCTACGCCTCTTCGCGCTCGCAGCGCAGAGGTGCCACCCGCTCTGAGAACCTGCCAAAGGCACAGGGTCACGCAACGTGTGAGCCACCGAGAGCGGGTGCAGCACACACGTAGGTCTTCCCTGTCGGCCTGGGAACACCCACGGCACAGGGCTTCTTCGGTGCACACATGTGGTCGCGGTCGGTGATGCATTCTGCTCCGTGAAACCTTCTCGCGGACACGTAGAGTGAGCGCACGTAGATTAGCCCTACACCTCAGCCCTGTTGCTTGAGTGAGTTGTACTTCTACAAGGCAAACCTCCCTGCCGGAACCTCGGTGTGGCGTAAGTATCCTCCGGGAAGCGATCGCTGCCAGAGGCACTGTGCTGCTATCTAGGATAATGGTCTGTGCCTCCACTGCGCTCGTTTGCTGTTGTCTCCGAGCCGTTTGCCAAGGCTTTTCGGAAGAGGCTGCTCACAGTGTCCTTTCTTTAGAGTAACCCACAGGCGTACGAGGATACCGGTTCTGTGAAGTAAAATGCTACCTGCCTCAGCCACTCGGGCGCAGTTTTGTACGGGAAAGGACACTCCGCCTTGAAGGGTCTTCCTTCCGGATTGCCACTTGCACTGGCGATGTCTCCTAAGTCTCGCAGGCTTTCCGTGCCATCACAGGGGCCGTATCTCAGGCCTAGAACGGCAGAGCGCCCGGCAGCTTTGAAAGAGACCTTCGGTATTCTGGCCTTTGGGCTCCCTCAACCTCCGCGCCTCCAGCTGGGGTGGGGTGGGCTGGGCTGGGCTGGGCTGGGGGTGTGGGTGTGGGCGACGTACCCTACCTCCCTGGGAAACCAGCCCACGCCTTCAGTGTGAAAGGCCTCTACGCCTCTCTGCTCTCGCAGCCCAGGGGTAGCCTCAGCTCTGAAAAGCTTCCAGAGGAGGAAGGTCAGAGAACCCTTGAACCACCCAGCAGGTGCAGCACAGAACAAGGACTTCTCTCCTGGCCTGCGAACACCCACTGCCCAGCGCTCCTTTGGTGTACACACGTGGTGGAGGAAGGGTGCTGGATTCGGCTCCGTGAGAACTTCTCCGGGCCTCGTAGTGTGAACGCAAGTGGATGAGCCCCACTTCTCACACCAGTTTCCTGTGCAAGTGGGACAAGGCAAACGCCCTGCTTGAATCCCTGGGTGGGTTAAGTACCCTCCGGGGAAGGATCGTTGCTTGGGACACGGGGCTGGTATCGAGGTGACTGTTGTGTGCATCCACTTCGCAGCGGTTCTCGCTCAGCGGGTTCCGAAGGCTCTCCTGAAGAGTTTCCTGAGGGTGCCGGAAACAGGCAAGTAGCCGTCAGGCCCACGAGGATACCAACCCTCTCAAGCGAAAGGCTGCCAGCCTCAGACGCTTGGGCTCGCTCTCGTACATGAAACCACACTGTGCTTTGAAGGTTCCTGGCACCCAGCTTGCGAGTCGCGCTTGCACCGTGTCTTAGTGTTCCCAGGGTTTCCACGCCGTCACCGTGTCCAATTGTTAGGTAGGCCTAAGACGGCCGGGTGTCCGGGAGCTCTAAAGGAGGAGACCTTAAGAAGGCGGGCCTTTCGGCTCCTTCCACCGAGAAACCAGCTCCCCCGGATCCTCTGTCGTCAGTCAGTTGATTTCAGAATGCCTGTGCGCACCCTCATTGCTCCTCGACGTAAGAGACCAACAGAATTGCCATAAAGGGAGGAAGCCTTCTGAGTCCAGCACAGAGGCGGTGTCTCTCGCTCAGCATTCCCACGACAGCTGAGCACCAGGGTATGGGACCGAGAGAGGGAGAAAGAGAGCCGTTAACCCCCAGCCTTTCCACAATGTAGTATAGGCATCACCCTTCAAGCCCACGTAAATTTCATAGAGGACACACCGGGCCTCGGTGTGCCTTCTTGTGGGTCAGGAAACTTTGCTTTTCATTCCTTGCGTGGCACACTGGCTCAGGGCTGCCCTACCCCAGAGACTCACGGTGCGCAGCCCGATTGGTTGAGATCAGCCCCTTCGGTGTTTCCACGCATGGAACCAACTCGGGAAGGAGCCGTTCGAAAGCTGCGGACCGTGGTGGCTTTCACTAGTCCTCACAGCCCGAGCGCCCTGAAGGAGGGGAGCTGCTGAAGTCTGCTAGCAAAGTCTTCTAATCCGAAGAGGAGCCTTTTCTTTAAAGGGGCTTCCAAAGGCCTTGATGCGTTTTCGCCGTTATCTAGAGTGGAGGCCTGTCGCCCGGCAGACTCCCCCACGGGCCTGCTTCCCGGGCGGGAATACGGACACGCCGCCTGCTGCAGCCAAAAGGGACAGCTTAGACTAAAGGTAAAAACCCAGTGTGGAAACGTTCTTGCCTAGCCCTCGCCACAAGCACAGGCGTATAGGCCTCTGGTCAAAGGCTTTCGCCACAAGCTGAACACGTTTGGTCTCGTCTAGCCTCTGAAGCCCGGGTTTGCCCAGCTACGAATCAAACTCCAGGAACGGTACTCAGGGTGATGCGGGCTGCCAGGTATGTAACCAGGCAGCCCAGATCGAGTACAAATACTTGTGTTTTAAACGGGCAGAAGAAATGGTGTCAAGAGCGCGCCTCCACCTGCTGGGCGACGTACACATTTTCTCCATGAGATGCAAGCCCTTCCTCCAGTGTGAAAGGCCTCTACGCCTCTTCGCGCTCGCAGCCCAGAGGTGCCACCCGCTCTGAGAACCTGCCAAAGGCACAGGGTCACGCAACGTGTGAGCCACCGAGAGCGGGTGCAGCACACACGTAGGTCTTCCCTGTCGGCCTGGGAACACCCACGGCACAGGGCTTCTTCGGTGCACACACGTGGTCGCGGTCGGTGATGCATTCTGCTCCGTGAAACCTTCTCGCGGACACGTAGAGTGAGCGCACGTAGATTAGCCCTACACCTCAGCCCTGTTGCTTGAGTGAGTTGTACTTCTACAAGGCAAACCTCCCTGCCGGAACCTCGGTGTGGCGTAAGTATCCTCCGGGAAGCGATCGCTGCCAGAGGCACTGTGCTGCTATCTAGGATAATGGTCTGTGCCTCCACTGTGCTCGTTTGCTGTTGTCTCCGAGCCGTTTGCCAAGGCTTTTCGGAAGAGGCTGCTCACAGTGTCCTTTCTTTAGAGTAACCCACAGGCGTACGAGGATACCGGTTCTGTGAAGTAAAATGCTACCTGCCTCAGCCACTCGGGCGCAGTTTTGTACGGGAAAGGACACTCCGCCTTGAAGGGTCTTCCTTCCGGATTGCCACTTGCACTGGCGATGTCTCCTAAGTCTCGCAGGCTTTCCGTGCCATCACAGGGGCCGTATCTCAGGCCTAGAACGGCAGAGCGCCCGGCAGCTTTGAAAGAGACCTTCGGTATTCTGGCCTTTGGGCTCCCTCAACCTCCGCGCCTCCAGCCTGGGTGGGGTGGGCTGGGCTGGGCTGGGCTGGGGGTGTGGGTATGGGCGACGTACCCTTTCTCCCTGGGAAACCAGCCCACGCCTTCAGTGTGAAAGGCCTCTACGCCTCTCTGCTCTCGCAGCCCAGGGGTAGCCTCAGCTCTGAAAAGCTTCCAGAGGAGGAAGGTCAGA